>NC_057849.1:271561483-272213498 GCF_015237465.2 Chelonia mydas | reverse complement strand
GAGAAAGTATAAATGAAGGTTGATGACATCATCATTTGACCTCTCTCCTCCCCCATCTCAACACCTGGAAGATTGTCTGGAAGGCAAAGACTTTGAACTGGGGAGATAGGTCCCAGGGTGAGAAGAGAATTCAGCCTGTTTATTAAAATCTGTAAACTGCCTGTAAGATTCAATGGGGTGAGAAAAGCTGGTTGATTCAAATCTTGCATAGTCTATTAAAGTTAGAATTTGGACTGTGATTCTGTTTTTATTTTTTATGTAACTAACTTTGACTTCTGTGCCTAACACTTATAATTACTTAAAATCTATCTTCCTGTAGTTAATAAAAACTTATTTTCATGTTTTATCCTTACCAGTGAGTTTGTCTAAAGTGTTTGGGGAATCTGCTCAGATTACAAAGGCTGATGCATGTCCACTTTCTTTAGATGAAGTGGCAAATTAATTAATAAGCTTGCATTGTTCAAGAGAGCGTCTTGAGCAGTGTAAAATGGGACATCACTGGGGTGCAAGACTTGAAGGCTGGGGAAATTGTTTGGAGTCTCTGTATATAATTCATGAGTGCCTTAAAGAACTTTCATGCCACTCAGCTGGGTGTGTGCCTCCACATGTTGATGGCTGAGTGATCAGAGCATCTGGAGGGGGTTGCTGCTTGTCACTGGCATAGTATTGTGAGAGACAGATGAGGCTGAAGCGAGGGACTCAGTGGTCCCATAGTTCCAGGTTATACCCCAGGGGTATGTCACAGTCAGAACAATGTGCCCAAGGGTAAACAACCTAATTGCCTACATAGCCTAAACAATATACGTCTCTAAGGAATTATGAATGCTTTCAATCACTGATGTTCAACTCCAAGGGCTCTCCCAGGACCAAGGCAGACAGATGGTATTGTGCAAGTAAGCCAACAGGCAGCCATCTTGCAGCTGAAAACAAATCTATAGCTGTGAACATGGCCACCCAAACCCTTCATGATTCTGTAATTGAGAGGCCATAGAGCAACTCAGATTCACATAGGGGATTGTGCTATGGAGCAGACTTCATCAAGGCTGAGTACTTTAGCCAATAGCCCTTTTCCTTAGCCAGTTAACATACTGCATGAAGCTTTATTTATAGCTGGTAATTATGATAGTGTCATGTTTATGCTCCCATCATTCACAGGTAATGCAAGTGTTTAGTGTGAGTGAAATGTAGATGTGATAGTCCATATGAGAACTCCATACGCCTTCATTATGGGACAGAAATCTGATCCACCCAGAAGAGGGTATAGGACCACCAAAACCTTTAACTGCACCTCTGCAGCTGGGCAATAGTGGCAGATATGGTGGAGCTAGATTTTATACCATCTCCTCTGTTCCATGAAGAAGGAGATGAGCTGCTGTGATCAAACCACACCCACACCAGAGACTGTGCAGGAGCCCTGTGATTTCAAAGTTCCCTGGAATTCTAAGTGCCATAGGACACATGGCTGCTGAGCTCATGAAGAAAAGTCTGGCAGATACTATAGCTGGGACTGGTGAAAAATATGATAGGTTTATGAGGTGTAAATCCTGTCTTCACTTGTGTGTATTAGGGAGAAATGTGTGTAATGGAGAGGGGTGTGGAAAGGAAGAGGAGATTAAATGGAAGTACCTATTTGTCCTAGAGATGCCACAAATTATGTGTGGCTATATAATCAAGTTAAGAAAGTGAAGATAAAAGAAAAAACAAATAGAACCCAAACTCAAGAATTTGATTTTAAAGTGGCAAATGAAAACAAGTAGGCCAAGTAGGTTCTTGGGAACGCTACAGTAACTAATGCTCTGTCATGATACAGAGCATTGCATTTTCCTGGAAAATTCAATTAAAATAAATATTGCCTAGTTTTAACTTTGAGTTCTTCAGTTAATTTAATTTTAGAAGTGTTTGCCTTACAAATTAATAAAAATAATGCCTAGCTCTTATATAGGGCTTTTCATCAGTAGATCTCAAAGGATACATCTGCACCGCAGTGAGTCTCAGAGCCCAGGCTTACAGACTTGGACTCACGCTATGGAGCTCAAAACACGCATGGGTTGGGCTCTGAAGCCTATTCCTCTCCCTTCGCTTCAGAACTTGAACCCAACCCTGAACATCTACACAGCTATTTTTAGTGCCATAGCATGGGCTGAACCCATAGACCTGAGCTCTGATACTCACTTTCCCAAGCTGATGCTTGTTGAGTAGACATATCCAAAGTGTTTTACCAAGGACATTGGTATCATTATGCCAGTATTACAGATGGGGAAACTGAGGAACAGAAGTGCTGCATTCATGGAATGTATAAATTGCGTATATTATTGTGCACATTTTAACAGGGCATCAACTGCGTTTCATTCTATTCCTTTATCATGATAATTGACACATTTATATTGGAAAGCACAATGAGAACAAACAATTGAGGAAGTGTATAATTTAATCCAAATCATCCTAATCCTGAAGGCCAAATTCTGGGACCGTCTTTAACAGAATTTATTATAAAAAAAAAGGCTATTCAAAATGCAACACCTCCTTCCCTACAATTATACAGCTAAAAGTTATATACAATTCCTTATTTTTCATGCAACAGGAAATATTTAGTCTACCCCACTGGAGACAGCGGGGGCAGGGGGAAGTACACATAAATGGAGATTATATAGCCAGTGCTGTACATGTAATTAGAAAAGGTTAATTACTTTTACTACTCCTCAATTTACAGCTTCAAGAACTGCTGCCTGTTCAAAGCACTTACTTAAGAGATTTCAGTTCCGTAAAACTAACCTTTTCTTTAAAACATCCCTATAGTACCAGGCAAAGTGAATTATTGCCCAAATCATTATGTATTTTCTCTATTATTCTTTTGTTTCAATTTCCTTTTTCTTCTTCCCCCTCCCTCACTTTGCCTGATAGAAAGACCCTGTGTCTTTTCAGTCACCATACAAATTGAATGGGTTGCGTGGGAAATAAAGAAATAAATCAGTAACATTATGTAATACAGGTTTTAAAATTTCCCCAATTGTGTTCAGCTCAGAAAAGAAATATCTTTCAAAATCAAAGTTAAAGGAAAATTACATTTACTGGGGGTTGGGGATGGGAATATATTTTTATATGAAATCCACATTCATATAATTGCTTTAATTTCTAATTTTTGTATCATGAAAGTAAATCTAGATTGCATTGCAGCTTTCTCCTAGAACTGGTCCGTGCATACATAATGTAAAGAGAATAGATTAAACACACACACTAGCTAGCTAGCTAGCTGGCTAGACAGACAGCTATAGCTAAATCTATCTCCTGGACCCCAATCAGCTTGTATTCTTTCCAAGAATCTCTTTATGCTTCCTCATAGAGATTAAGTTTCTCTTTGGCTAATGAAGGATATAATCTCATTTAACAGCAACAGAAACTGCATTTAGGGATAAGTGAGCATTGAGTTGGTATGATGGGCAAGACTCAGATGTCAGTGTCGTTAATTGAGCCACTCCCTAAATAAAATACAATTTTGTCTCCTTTCTTTTATTGAGAAAACAGGTGCAAAGTTTAGAGCCCTGAGTCTATGTATGTAAAGGCTAGGGTCTGCTCTGAATTATGTCATGGAACCTCAGCATTGGTTCAACAAAGTAGAATTTGGCTTAGGGGTTGTCAGTGAACATATATATGTTTTCGGTGTGATTACATGGCTTTCTAAACCCTGGACTCCAATGCTACTGCAGCATGGGTGTCAAGGCTGATTCCCCACTCTGGCACTTCGAGTGCAGAAGGTGGGGGTCTGCAAGGATTCTAAAAATTAATACTGGCCACTCCAGGGTGGTATTAAACTCCCAAGGTTACAGCTTCTCTCTGAGCTTGGATGAGTAGATGCTGCCACCACCCAAGTGCAAAAAAACCCTTTTGACCCAGGAAGGCGCACTTGGGAATTCCTCCCTGTGGGGTATCCTCAAGCCCTTTCACCCACCACCACTCTGGGAAAGAGCTGAGAAAGAAAACAAAGGAAATCAGCTGTTGCCACCAGCTAATTAAATAACATATGCACAAACCTCTTAGGACACAAACAACAAGAAAATACATCTGGAACTTAGGCTATTGCTAGATTTAAAAAGAGTAAATATAATAATTAAGCATCAAGAATAGTTTTCTCGAGGTCCAGCTTAATGGTTACAAGCGAAACAAAAGCATCTGGGGGGTTAGCACAGAGGAGTCCACAAGCCTTACAGAAATAAAAGTGATTAAACCTAATCACATCTTCCTAGACATACTCTGATCTACTTACATATCTGGGGTTTCAGATAAGTAGTTTCTAGGTATGATTTGATGATTTTTCATACCTGGTTTAAAGCTTCTTACAGCATTGCTGCTCTGTGTCTCCTCTCTCCAGAGAAGAACAGACAGACAGACAAAGGGAAAGTTTTTTTTCCCAAGTTTAAAAAGTTCTAACCCTCCCTTTGGCTCTTTTGCTCAGGTGCCCACTCCCTTCTTTTTACCTATGGGCTTTTTTAACCCTTTACAGGTAAAGCAAGTAGAGAACAGCTACTAAGAAGGACTTTGTAGCTAACTGGCTGGCTGGGTGTCCATAAAAGGGAGCTCCCCCTCCCCTTCATTTATCACAATGACTAACTCCAAGTGAAGTCATTGGACGTAATTGTATTTTGGGGCACTGAGGCCTACTGATGGCTGAAAATCAATCACAATCTCAGGAATGTTTCTCTGATAGGACATAATCCAATACATTTGTGCTATTTCTATCATCTGGTTTAAAGATGTGCATAACTGTTTAGATTACAAGTAGACCTTATTTCACAATTAAAAAACAAACAAACCAACAATACATACCAGGGAATACCCAGATATGTACTGTTAGTGTGTCCTTGGTATATAAGAGAATAATGGAGAAACCTGAAGAAATTCAGATTAATTTTAACATACCAGTACTATGTACCATTCCTTTTATACAGTGATCACTGTACAAAGGTCAATACTGATGAACAATTTCCATACAGTGGTGCCTGAGATACCATAATTTCCCCTATACATCGAAATCCAGTATCTCATTTTATGATTTCAGTGGCATTTTAGGATATATCCTGTTTGCATCATTATACAAGGATGCTGCCCTTATTAGGGCATCCAGTATTGGCTTAATTCCCTGAGATAGTTAAAACAAAAGGGTAAAATTAGAACTTTTCAAATATTCAGCTCTATTTTTTATTATAAAATTGCTTGAATTTTAAAAAGCTGCTTCAAATAAAAAATAAGTATACAAAAATCTAACAGTTAGCCAATCCTCTTGATAAAAGTTTATAATTATTCAACAGTAATAGTATAATGCTTTTTATGTTTTGCATCTGGTTAGTTATTAGAAATAGACTTTGTAGTATCTGGAGAACTGGCACAATTATCTCTTATTGTTAATATGATTTGTTTAGCAAAAAACACAGCAGTTCCAACATATTTATTGAGTTCCAGAATAATCTATTTCAGCTATGATTGTGGCAAATTCTTCCTAAAGGAAAACTTCTGAAAATTAACAATGTTGCTCAGAAAGCAAATTTCATCATGATTTGTTGTTAGTACTAGTGTTTGTGGGTGGAAATGGTAAGATTTGATTGTTGATCAATTTTGCAAATGCTTATGACTTTTTCTTAAGCTACTAACAATTTACAGAGACAGCATTCTGGAAAGACTGGTTCTTTCCTGTTGGAACATTACTATTATGAAATTTCTTCTCTGTAATTTCCCCTTCTATTCCATGTACATTTTCTTGGTTGAAACAGAAAGCCTGACAGAGCATCATTCACCAGCCCAAACGCCTGGAAGTATTTTTCTCAATTTAAAGCAACCTCTTACATAGCGTGTGCATGCATGAGAGTGGACGATCCCCTGAGACAAAGAATGAAACCGTGATGCTTTTTATCTTGGGGAGGGGGGGAGAAAGAATTTACCAGAAAACAAAACAAAAACAATCACAAGTTATATAAATCTGAACTAATTACCTAAGAGTATATCATCTCTCCACTTTTTTCCCCACAAAGAAGCTGTAAGGATTGGAAAACCTATTTCTTGATCCTGAAATCTGTTGGAAATGAGGGAGGAAGGATTGATGTAATCTATAATCATCCCTCACTCTCTGTCATGGAAACTGCCTTATGTGAATAGCTTCCTTTCCATGGGTTTGAGGGAGGTTGTCTGTGTGATAAGGGGTTAGACTTGGGGGAAGGGATGCCCTATCCTCTCAGTAACTCTCTGCAAACCAAAAAGCCTTTTTTTCTTGCATCAGCAAGAATTTAAATTAGAGCTGTCAAAAAATTTAAAAAAATAATTGTGATTAATCAGTTTTAATCGCACTTTTAAACAATAGAATACCAATTTAAATTTACTATAAATATTTTGGATGTTTTTCTACATTTTCAGAATATATTGATTTTAGTTACAATGCTGAATGCAAAGAGTACAGTGCTCACTTTATATTATTATTTTTTATTACAAATCTTTGCAATCCGCAAGTCAAAACATGAATGGGCATACGAATGTTTAGCATATCAGGCATGTAGCTGGCATTGCAAGGTATTTACAACAGTGTCATGTGAATGTCTGTTCTCACTTTCAGGTGACATTGTAAATAAGAAGCGGGCAGCATTGTCTCCTGTAAATGTAAACAAATGTGTTTGTCTTAACAATTGGCTGAACAAGAACCTCCAACAGATTTCACTAATTTTTGAGGAAACAGTGGAATTTACACTTGGGTACTGATGGTCTCTGCTTATCTACACACTTCCATGGCCATCCTCACTACTCCACACTGGGAGCTCATGTTCCGTTGGTTATTCACCGGTACCCTAAACCTCTTTCAGAGTTACTGCTTTCCAGGACACAGCCCACCATCCCATAAGCAAAACCTAGCTTATTTTTTCATAGCATATGTCTATATTAAAATGCGTCTTTAAATGAGACCAGCTTACTATTCAATCCAGATCACTGCATAGAACTGACCTGTCGTTATTTACCATTTCACCAATTTGTCTCATCTGTACACTGTAGTAGCAATGATTTTATAATTTCCTTTCAGATCACTGCTGAAAGTGTTGAGTAGCATTGGGCCAAGAACAGATACCTGCAGGACACCACTGGAAACACCCCCAATGGTTAAAGAGTCCTTATTTACAATGACTAAGGTTACCATATTTCAAGTTCCCAAATAGAGGACACTGCTGCAGCAGGGGGAGTGGCAGGGGAAGGGGTGGGGGGTGGGCATAGCTCTCTTGCTGCACAGTTCTGATACTGATAAGGCGATACCTTACCATTTCTTCTTTGCTGCTGCTGACGGCAGCACTGCCTTCCGAGCTGGGTGGTTGGCCAGCACCCACCGCTCTCTGCCTGTCCAGCTGAAAATCACAGACACTTGTGCATATTTCAAAAATCCACCCAGATGGAGATTTCAGGACCAAAAGAGAGACCATGTCTGGGAAAAGTGAGACGTATGGTATCCTTAACAATACTTTTTGAGATATTCTAATTAGGACTATATTCTGATTACACATAAATGTAATTAGGCCATGAGCACCATGCAACCACTAATTTTTAGTTCAGTGATCAGTTCCTGTTCATCCATCAAAATGAGGTCCAATATAGAATTTCCCCAAATTGAGAGCAATACTTAAGAAAACTGAAATGGTAGAAAATTTTCTAAACACAGCTGAAAAATTGTACGGATTTTACGTCTGTTTATTAGAAAAAACAAAGTAAAAAAGCTGCTTAAATTAAGACTTCTGTTTGGTTTTGGTTTTTAGAGAGAAGTAAAAAAGCAGCTGTTGGTATTCTAATATTTGGACAGATGCGTTTCCACATGATTTTAAGTTCAGAGAGCCCAGATGCTCCCCATTGTTGCTTTAACCCACATTTTCTCTATCTTCTGAGCTTTGCTTTGAAATATGGCTTCATTTTTTTCATGAATTCTCTCTCTTTTCTATTGCACAACAGAGACATGTCAGGCAAGGATTATTGCTGAGGTCAGAATCAGAGTAACCTTGACAATGCACAGCTTTTTGGAAGTATGTGACTTTTGAAGTACATTACTTTTGAACTCATGGTCTAAATACTACAAATAGTTTGAGAGTGTTGCCTTTAGAACTGCTTTTTCCCCTACATGTGCATGCCAATTAAAGGGGTTAAAAACGGGAAAAAAATAATTAAAAAGAAGCATTTGTTCAAATTAGTAATGAATTTGCTTTGGTCATCATTGGGTGCCTTTTGTTTTCATTTTGAATGAACATTTGAGTGGTCATATTCTACTCACATGAGTACCTGGCGGCTTGAGTATTCACACCAGAGTTGGTATGTTTTATTATGATGGGATACTCCTTTATAAACAAGGAAACAGGGTTCCCAAATCTCCTGGGCTGTGTCTTGACCCAGAGGCAATTAAAATTAAACCTGCTGAGCACTCTGGCCCTGATCCAACAAAGCACTTACACCCTGATTCCGTAAAACCATTAAGCACATTCTTAACTTCCAAGCACAAAAGTGGTTCAATTGAATTAAATTGGATTACTCAGATGCTTAAATTTAAGTCCACACTTAATTGCTCTGTGGGCTTAGGGCCAGAGTGCTCAGCACCTTACATAATGGAGTCTAAATAAGCCAAATAACCACCTGACTGCATAGTCCTAGCTGAGAGGGATGCAAGCAATTAGTTATAATGGACTGTCATGATAATTACACACAGGTAACTGCAATGTCCTTGGTATATTTCATATGAGATGAGACAGAAGAGGGAGCAGGGTTCCCAAAGCCTCTTTCCAGAGCCTTTGCACAGCCGCAGTTAAGCAAGGATCTGACCACACCCTTCAAAATGAATACCATGCATGTCCACACAGTTACTTTGTGTGACTGTGCTGAGAAAAGATTAAATGTGCATTCAGCACCCAGCCAATAAATCTTACACTAGCCCATTTTTTCTAGGAATGACACCTCATGAAGGGCCTGTGTGGCAAGGAAAATACAAGCTTTAACATTTTAGAAAATTCCCCAAGACTGTTTTTATATTTCCCTGAACTGCTCCCTTTCCCCAAGAGATCAGTGTCTTCTAATCCGCCCCTCCCCTCCAGGGAACAGAAAACATACCAGTTATAACAGCTCAAATTTCAAATATCAATCAGTGAAACTTATAAACTGGACTGATTGAGGACAGTTCATTACAACAGATTTTGCAAAAGAAATGCATCAGTGACATTTGAATAGCAGACACATTTGATGGATTATGCCTTTAAGAGGAAAAATTTTACAAGGGAATTATTTGCTCAGCTCTAGTAGCTACACACAGACACATATTCCTCAATTATTGAAACAGGGTCATGTGATTTAGAACTATAGCATATGCAACTATATGTCTGCTAGCTCTGTTTCCTACATACTGAACCTGGAAATTTATAGTAGTCTGCTCTCTGTTAGAGGTGGCTGACATTCTGTGTTCAGTTCAAAAGAAGCTTGTAGCAGTGGAGAAACACACTGTGCTCTTTCATGGAGGCTTAATTTTGTTCTTTGTTTTGTGGACTTTGTGATTGTGAAGACATAATATTGCATTTTCCTTCCTAAGTGGTCAATAAAGTGTTGACCTACCAGCTATTAACTAAAATATTGCTAAACAAATGTGTGTTTAAAATATAGAGTTTCTGCATATTAATATCTGATTTTTCTAGCATTTAGTGATAAAATTCAGTGCACTGTAACCCAGGTTACCCAACTGCAATGAGGTCAGCCACCTCTTGGGTACCCCCTCATGGTCAGAGGTCACTCTGCTGCGCCCTGGACCATTTCTTCCCTTTCCAGGGCCCCTTAACTTTACAGTCCACAGTCCACATTCTGCGCCTGGGGTCCAATTTAACCACTCCTTACATACTGGTCCTCTAGGCTCTAACCCTAGTTCAGTCATTCTGTCACTTTATAGCAGGAGTTCCCATCCCTTCTTTCCAGAGCTAGGTTCCCATTTCAAAGTCTCTCAGCCTTTTCCTTTCTTCAGCCCTCTGGCTTCCAGGCTCCCAAATCCTTCTCCGATTCAGTGTCTATGGTAGGAGCTCGGCATGGTACTCTGACTTCACCTTACCTGGAAGCTTAGCCTTCCTCAGCCCTCTGATCTGGCTTCCTGGCCCAAAATCCTTCTCTCAATCAGGGTTTCTCGCAGGGGCCTCCTGCTCACTGCAGCTCCTCTGTTACAACTCCCTTGCTCTCAGGGTCTTCCCTGAACTCTGTGTTCACTTGCACACCCTCTGCAGTCTCTCTATCATTTCTTGAGCGTTCCCATTTTATTTTATTTTTTCTTTGCATTTTTTATGGCTAAGCAGACTGGACTGAATAGTCTATAGCTGCCTCTAACAATAATTCCTCAATCCTTAGTGGTTTATATTCTCTTGCTCTGCCCTGTGTCTTTCAGGTAATGTAAGAATGCCTTTTGAATAATACACTATTTCTTCAGTGTTTTAGTTAAAACATGTAATTTCTGTTACCTTAGTGTTTGAATTCCTCAGAAAGTTTTCTCCTTCCTTTAATAATAGCCTTACCTATCCAAAAAGGTGATCAATTGTTTCTTCTACCCTACACATTAGACACAAAGATGGATTATGTGCTATTTATTCAAAAAAGATTTTTCTTTAAGCCAAGTGGCCAGTCAGTACTCTAAATAAACATACTTATTAGTCCTATCCAGACCCTGAAGAATGTTGCTATCCCCAACTCTAGGGAGCAATTTGAAAAAGTTTTCCTCTTTTGTCATTAATTGACATTTTTTGTCATTCCTCTTAAATTTTTCTGTACTAGGCTTTTGAATTCCTATTTATTCAAAGATATTTCTTTGTCTATCCTTCAATTTCTTACAGCATTTCTAGCTGCTTTGTCCGCCATTTAATTCCCTGTTATCCCAATATGCACCGAGATCCAAGCTAATGCTACA
The DNA here is from genome assembly GCF_015237465.2 of Chelonia mydas. Lineage (NCBI taxonomy): Eukaryota > Metazoa > Chordata > Testudines > Cheloniidae > Chelonia > Chelonia mydas. The sequence goes on along the minus strand of NC_057849.1, from coordinate 272,202,568 downwards.
CGTATCCCCATCTATACTAACTCTGCTATTAGAAATATAATTGCATTGATTAAATCATTTACATACCGAGAATCCCTTAGCCATCATCATAAGGTCTGAGACTGAATCTGAAAAAGCAACCGGTGCTGTTGGCCTACTAGATTGCTTAGAGCTCAATGATGAACAGTGTCATGTGTATCATTTGTTTTACTTCCCCACAATGTATTATGACTATTTAGGTCACCACATATAATATGTGGTCTTTTAGCATTCTTCACTGTTTTTGTAGGTCTGAGCTTTCTAATTTCCCACATGGCTTATAGATATCAGAAATCCTTAAAGAAATATTTCTCTTCTGCACTGGAATCTCAACAGCATTAAACTCTAGGCTTACTTTTTCATTCTCAACTACTATGCAGTTTAATCTTTCCCTTATGAAAGTACATATGACTCCTCCTCTTTCTAGTTTTTGGTCTTCCCTAAAGGCAACATACTCTGGAATTTTAAAAGCAAGCTTTTCAACCAGCCATGTTTCCTGGATGCATATGATATCTGGCTTAGCTTTCATTTCCAGGATGTTTTCTTTTAGTTTTTGACCATATGCTATCAAACCATATGCTATGGGTGCATTCCAGCAAAAAGACTGATCTCTATACTACTCATATTTCACTATTAATATAATTCAAAATTGCATGACTACAGTTCATTGACAAACTGCTACCATACAAGTATTTTCCCTTTGCCCTTGCTATAATTTTCATTTTTTTCTGAGTTTCCCTGTTTATCACTTCTATCCTAAATGCAATAAACCCTTCTTTTCTCACTATTGGTATATCATTGACAATTCTTCCACAGTGTTTATCACACTTTTTATAGAATGAGGCTGTGTCTGCAGTTCCTTTCTTCCTGTGCCAATTGTCTCTTCCTTCTCTGCCTGATACTTTGAGATAAAATTGTTAATAAAATCTCTCAGGCGGAAGCTGTCTTTTATATCTCTTTAGCTCGTCTTGCCACAATACACCCTCTATATGCTGGACTGTGATTCCCACTGCAGTTACTATATTTGACCTCCCTTCTATTCAATTTTCATATGAATGTTCTTCCCCACATTTATTTCATCTCATTTTCCCTTTACAAACAGTTGCTATATGCCCATACCATCAGCACTTGTATTCCCCCCTATCCTAAAGTGGTATATGGCTTGGTTCTGAATATCTGAGACCTTAGTGTTACTTTCTCACGTAGAGTCCATCCCTTAAATGTAATCAGCAATGTTGTTGCTGGCTGGCTAGGTTGCTCCTCCTCTTTTATTAATTAATTATCTACTAACCCTTTATCTTATCTTATGCTTTAGATTCTCATCATTGTCCCCTTCATTGCAACTTCCTGCTGCTCTTTATAGGGAACTTGCCCTGATCTCTCCCAGGTGTAGTTCATTCTAGTCATCAGGTTGCTAGCCCCAGCCCTCCAACCTGTAAAGGGTGAGCTACCCTTTTATACCAGTCTTGGGTTAACCAAACTCCCAGTTAAATAAAGATGTCACAGTGCCTTGACCTAGAGGAGACCTCCCCTGCTTAGTGAAGCCTCCCCTTGTTCCAAAGGACTCGACAAATCATTTCCAGTTTGGGAGACAGGAGTGTCCCCTGAATCTTGCTAAATGCTTGGCCTCTGTGATCGTGTATCAACAAGTTCCATGGTCTATGTATGCATTGTGTGGACAAAATATTTTATTAGCTTTGAATTTGCCACCTTTGGTTTCATTTAATGTCCTTTTGTTTCTGTTTCAGGGAGAACAGAAGTTCCCAATCTATCGTCTCTAAACCATTCATTATATTTAGATATTTTTCTCATATCCCAATCTTTTCAATCTCTCTTTATATGAATGTCCATACTTTTGGTCATCCTCATCCCCATTCTATCAACTCCCTCTAGTTTTGCAAGATCCTTTTTGGGATGGAGTGACTAGTACTGCACACAGGATTCCAGAGAAGGATGGACTATTGAGAGCAAGGCAGCCAAGCTCCCATATTTGAGATACCCAGGGAAAGTGGTAAAAAGTGTTTTATTTCCTTACATGGAAAAAAATACTTAGGAGCAAAATACTGAAAACTGAAAAATTTCAGCAGAAAACTCATCTGAAACAAAAATATTTATTAAAAAATGCCATTATGTTGCCTAATGGGAGTTGTAATTCAGGTGCCCCATATCCCCATTCTCTCCCTGGACTCCCTGACCCCACTATATATGCTGGACTCCCTGGCCCCACTATATTTCCCATGATACGTCATGGCCTTCCTTCCCGATGAGCCTTCACAATGCACCATGGAAAATGTAGTCTGGCAGTGAACCTGACTCAGGGAGGAGAATTGGGGCATGGATCATCCAAACTACAACTCACATAAAGCACCATGGTGCCATTTCCAAATCAGAGTTTCAGTTTTCAGTGTTTTGGGGTGTTTTTTTTTTTTAAATATGAAAAGATGAAGTTTTCCATGGGAAGTTGGCACTTTTGGTGGGGAAAAAAAAATCATTTAGCCAAAAACCTAGTTTTGATGTATAATCTTCAACCATCTCTAATATCCAGCACCAAAAGCTAAGTTTCATCTTACAGATTTAGCTAAGCTACTAGGAATAATATTCTACAATATGGGCATAACTGGATTCTAGGAATTTTGAGGGAGTAATTTTGAGGGATAAATACTCTACTCATTTATCCAGTAGAGTAAAACTGGAATTGTTTTTCCGACCCTAGTAACATAGAAACTGGAAAGAGACTTCTACTCAAAAAATGTATGGTACCTAGGAAATATATTTACACTGTCATTTTCTCTCTCTGCCAGTGAGCCCTACACCATCTTGGGAAATTATTCAACCAGGAGTTGCAACCACTGTGTATTGTTAATATTTATTTTATAGTAGAGCTAGGGATAACTGAAAACTAGTATCTCAGAAGGTGACATGTTTCATTCTCCAATGAATTTTACCTTAAAATGCGTTCTGATTTCACCAAGTATTTTGTCATCTGTATTAAGTGCCATTGCCAAGTCAAGAAGGGGAGAAATAGATAACAACTTCAAATGAGTTTTGTGTTTTTTCTTCATTTCATTTATATTTCTTCTCTTACCTCTCAGGTAGATATTTAACATTTCGGTATTCTTTTTTGAAGAGGAAGTGTGGTGACTGAAGAGCTCCATTGTTTCACAGACTCACAATAGTGTAATTCTAATATATTTACTTACAAATAATGAGGCTAGTTCCCACCATAAACCTAAGAGAATTTCCCAGGAACACTGAATATCCTTTAACTGATGTAGAACCATTAGATCAAATAAAAAAAAAATCTCCAGTTTTGCATGCTCAGACAGCTGTGCGTGCAGAAATTGGGCAAAATTGCTAGAGCTGTACAAAGTGTTCGACTCAAACTGCAAAAATAATCAAAATCTGCTAATTTGTTCTGCATGTGACAAGCAGCCTGATTCATTAGTAAGTTGTAAGTTCCTAGACACAATCTGTAGAAGCTTTTTGCAAAGTTGTTTGTTCTGCCTACATATCTGTAAACTTTATCCAGGGTCCAGGATGCATCTCTAGTTTGAATCAGTTTTATTAGGATAAATCACATGGAGGAACTCTTCTATAACTGGGCCTATCCCATGTGATCAAAAGGGTCAGAGGAATATTTTTTACATTGTTTCTTATACGAGAATATATGCAGGGATTTTTTTCTTCAATTATTAAATTCTCTCTGGAAATCATCCTTCTCGTCAGCTAAAATACAGCTAAAAATCTGAAAGATGGCCATTAACTCCACTTTAAGCTGGAAAGAGCTCTTATGAATTCACAGGCATGGAGTAGACATTTGTAATAAATCACAAACACAGGAGTTTGCCCATTCATGTGAACATGAGATTTTTATATTTGTTTAGATGAGAAATATTTGGACATGTACAACTTTCTGTTCAAATGCAATCTGGACAAAGTGAAAAAAAGTTTGCAGGATGCTGTACAAAACCTGAATTTGGTGAGGTTACATGGTTCTAGTAGTTAGGCTCGATAAGTGCACTCAAATTCCACAATTTGCAAACAGTTGTGACTATAAAATGTTAGTGTACAAACGCAGGTGCAAGACTAAAGCTGAATTAAGTTTTAATCGATTAATTTTCATGGATATTCTACCTAACTTTGGCTAATAGGATTACATGACATTGAAATGCTCTGAAGCACTCAGTTAACCCTGCTGCTGGCACATGAATGGAAGAAAATCAATTATTTACTATTTGTCTTCTGTTACACCTAGAGGATTCTGAAAGTCCATTTATACAGTCCATTTTCAGTATGATGAATATGAAACTCCCATAGGCATTAAATGCTAGTCCTTGAGCATTCCTTCCCTCTCCTAAACTAGGTATTTCTGTGGAAACCTGATCATATTTGCATTGCAACCAAAGGAAAAAATTGAATTGCATGATACTGATTATATTAGCACAAAATTAAAAATGTATACATATGGATTGATGCTATGTAGTTGGCCTGGAAATGGGTGAAAGAGTAGCTGGAGGAAGAAAAGTGCAAAAGCGTTCAAACAAGAAGGCCTGTCCAAACACACAGAATCTTTATCCCTAAAGAGACACTTCAAGCCTGGTCAGTAATATTTAAAATACAGTTAGACTCTCTTGCCTTCCAGATTTTCACCATGATCTCCCTCCAATCAGTCCAGAAAGCTGAAGATAAATCCATCCTCCCTTGCTTGCCATTCAGAGAACATCACTGTAACCAGGGTCTCAGTGGGGCAATTTATGGTCATTCAGTTAGGGTGAACTGCAAAGAATGGGGCAGACAATCCGCAAAAAGCTAGTGGATATTCCAAAACTTAGATTTGCCAAGCCATCATAAAACAGCTTCTTTCATACCTTACTGGTTATTCAGAAGTCCAAACAACAGAATTCCCTTGAAGTACCCCAGCCTCAGGCTTCCATCCAGGTACCCAAGTCAAATATGATGCAGATTTCTGAAAATGTTATTTCATCATATAAAAGAAAAGGTTCTACCAATTCCAAAGGATCGGACACATTACCTCCCAGGTTATTGAATATTCCAGATCTTACCCAAATACACACTACAGTCAATTCTTATTAACTAAACTAAAATTTATTAAAAAACAACACACAGAGAGGATGGTTAAAACACCAATATACATACAGACATGAGTTCAATTCATTGAGGTTCAGATTCATAGCAGAGATGGTGAGCTTTGTAGTTCCAAAGTGTTGTTTCAGAAATAGTTCATAGGTTATAGTCCAATGTCTAAATATCATATTCAGGGCATACCAGCATAACTGAGACGTCAGTCTTGTGACTCAAACTTCCCCCAATGAAGCTTAAGCAGATCTGAGATGACAGAATCAGGACCCAAGGATCTTTTATTATTATTTTATTATTATTATCTTTTATTTCATGTCTTGTGACAGGTTGGAGTTCCTCAGGGAACAAAAGGTAACTTAGGATGACTTTGACGGAGTTCCATCATTGGTACTTAGCTATAGAATTAACATAAGGCAATTTGCTTGTTCCTCCACCATTCATAATACATTTAAAAGAGAGATGAATACAGAGATACCCCATGTTTACAATTCATTTAAATGCTAGGATGTTCTTTTGATCTCTGAATGATCAGAACAACAGTCCCTGTCTGTGCTGTAATTACATTGTCCACCCTACTCATACATATGTAAATACACAGAAACACAACGTTACCTACCTACATGTCATTTGAGGGTTATTTATTTTGCAGGATGTTTAACCCTTTCCGGCCATGCATCACAATCACTTCCTTCATTGGCTTCCATTTGCCTTTTATATCAAATTCAGAATTCTCACTGGATGCCTTAGGGTTCAGCATGTCTTTGCTGTTCACCTACAATCCCTTAATGAGGAGCTACTGAGACCTTGGTGAGGCTGTTAATAAGACAGCTGACCTTTGGGTCCCAGGAAGGAAAATCTAAATTCACATTTAAAATCATAATTTTCCAGCCCTTTTCCTTGCAAAATTAGCCTTAAAGTATAAGCACATTTAAAGCAGCAAGAACAGATGGTCAGAATAGAAAGAAAAAGACTAAATCACTCCACTTTTTCTGCAGGAGCAGATGAGATATAATACATGTTTTATGTATAATGAGTCCTTCCTGTTGTATCCATCTGTCTCATCTTACACTTAGGGTATGTCTATGGAATCTTTGGGTGGGCTACAGTTTACTTCACTGCTCCTCCCCCTAGTGCTTAAAAACAACTCCTACAGAAAAGCACATGGAGACCCAGAATTCAATCATTAAGGATTTTCAGCAAGGATTTCACAGGGTCAGCCGCCCCACAATCAAGTCCAAACATAACAATAGAATTAAGTTCATTCCTTGTGTACCAACTTTATAAAAATCTTATGATAAACATAAATAAATAATAATAACTTAATTTCTACTGCATACCAAGGCTACTTAATAATCAACATATTATCTTCAGTTAGACATAAACACAAGACAAGTTAAATCTAAGACGGTCACTCCCCACAGAAATATTGAGAATTAACTCAGAGTTCCCCAAAGCTTAGCCTGAGTTCACCTGAGTCTCAGATAGAGTTTTTGATCACCAAATCCGTCGTCTGCAGAGTCAAAAGAATTGCAATAATATCTACCCTCCTCTTGCTTGCAAAAATCTTCAGTGGGACCCAACACACACACGCACACACACACACACACATGGTAGTACCTAAGGGAGCATTTGGGGGAAGTGCCATACCCTGCCAGCATAGCTCTCCATCTAGGGCCTGGTCTACACCGGGGGGTGGGGGGAGATCGATCTAAGATACGCAACTTCAGCTACGAAAATAGCGTAGCTGAAGTCGACGTATCTTAGATCGACTTAGAATCACTTACTTCGCGTCCTCACGGCGCGGGATCAATGGCCGCCACTCCCCCGTCGACTCCGCTTCCGCCTCTCGTCATGGTGGAGTTCCAGAGTCGATAGCAGAGCGATCGGGGATCGATTTATCACATCTACACTAGAAGCGATAAATCGATCCCCGATAGATCAATCACTACCCGCTGATCCGGTGGGCAGTGTAGACATGGACATACCTAGCAGTGTATTAGGATGAGGAGGCTGAGTGAAGATACTGCTACACTGACCGATAGTCATTCAACCACTGCAGCCCACCAATATCAGCTTGTCCAGCCCCAGAATAAGATGCTGAAGAGTCAAAGCTGGGAGGGAACCCTCATTCCTAAACCCCCACATACAGCCAGGGAAACTATGCCCTTTACCTGGCCTCACCAACACCACTGGGGAAGATCCACCTCAAGCACCAAATGACTTTACTATAGGAATAATAATATTTATGACTATGACTCACCTTAACTATGCACATTCATTTTAATAGTGGAAATGATTACAGGGGGAAAATGCAAGAATATGTTTCTGATGAACAATGTGTTTTAGAGTCCTTGTTGGAGTTGTGTAATTGCTGTGTAAAATCAGTAAAGATGTAATATGATAATGCAGTGTGATGTGCATAATACACATACTTAAATGGACATCTTCCAGTTACTTTCATGCTCAAATTGCATCTTTACCGATTTTGCACAGAACATTAAATAACTCAGACAAAGACTGCATTCTATTTTACATTATATAAAATAGAATGCAGTCTGGTAATGTTTGTTTTTCAGTTTCTGTTCTCTAATATTATTAGACCTATTGAGAGTTATTTACTGGCAGGACCACTGAGACATTGTTGGTACTCTAAGCAGAGGGATTTTATGAAAGCCATTATTGACAATCTAACAACAAACACTGACCCTATTTATCTTGCAAGATTTGCAGACAAGTAGAAAGCTTTCAGTTGAAGGTCAAACAAAATATGTCAGCTTCCCCAGTGCTAAAATGATGAATCTAATATGGCATGCAATTTAGAGGAAATTTGCAGAATTGCATTTTCCAAGAAAGACTTTTTTCCATCCAATCATGTGTTATCTAAATAATTGCAATGTAAAATACAGGTCCATTGCATAGAAATTCTAAATACATAAGCATAGCCTACAATGTTCTTGCTGCTCAATTTTATTTTTTTATATGTTCTAGTTAATAATGTACAGCTGTTTCTAACAGGAGAACATTGCCTCATAAGGCAAGTTCTGTCATACTTGTTTGGTACCATATTAGCAGCAGCTTTACAGAACTGGTGAACTAGCATTTTATTGAATCCATCCAGCCTGTTGTAAAATACATTATATGGGGGGGGGGGGGGGTAGGGGGGGGAGATGATCTGTTGCAACATGTTCTGGTTCCCACATGAAACCTGGGATGGATTCTTTGTAGGTTCTCTCTACTTTCATTATTTCAAACTTAAGTCAGGAATACGGATACAATCTTCATTAAGAAATACAATACCAAAACCTCTGACAGTGTCAGTTGTGGATCCAGGCAAGCGAATCATAGAAGTGAGAATCAGTGAATTTGTTTATTCAGTCTCTCCCCCAACCAGGCATGATTGTTCTCTGTTGTATTTATGTCTGTTCTAGAGTTAGGTATGACAAACTATTGAGCTTCCATTATTGTCTGAGACTGTTTCAGACCTAATACATATAAATGCCAGGAGATTTTATTTGATAGTCTGGTTAAGTTTTCCCTTTCTCAGCTTCAGATCAATACTCATTTATGCGTATAAGACATCCTATTTATGCTCATAAGCACAGGCAACTGGGGATTTAGCCTCTCACCACCACCATCCTCCACCCCCAATTGTAGGGTTTGCATTATAAGCAAACGAAATATTGCATTTGGAACCAAAGTTTATCTTCATTAAGGGGACAAATTTAGTTAGGGTTCAAAAGTACTAACTGAAGTGATATTTGGCAGCTATTTTAACGCTACTTTAACATCCCCACCCCCCTCTAAAATAATTTGTCCACACACCTGACCCTGACTGTACTAAATAATTCTTCTGCCTACAAGATGTTTACAACCATAAAAATATCCGGAGATTTATCACATATGCCTCTTAGCTAAACAAGTGGCTCTGTATGTATGTGGCAGGATTCTCCTGGGAAAAGAAATAGCATAGGATCATATATTTCACGACTGTATCATAATGTATAAGGATGCAAAATTAAGGTTGCACAGGAAACCTTAATTCAGGCATTTCCTAACTTTTGTATGCTTGACTTTACAACTTTAGTAGTGTTCTTTTAACCTACAGGATTATGGGTTTGTTGTTTTTTTTAAATTTATTTTATTTTTGTAACCTGTCTGCAGATTATGTGGGTATGTATAAATATCCCCTCTCCCCCAGGAGTATTATGAGGATAAAGATTTTGAGGTGCTCAGATATTATGATAATGGGGGACATGAAAGATTAAAAGTGCTATGATACAGTACAAACAAAAATGGAAGGACTGTATTTAAGTCTGCTTGTTCAATATGGTCTTAATTTCAGACTATCTTGGATTCACATGGAGTTCAACAGTCATTACCATAGCAACTTGTTTAAATAAACTTCACCATCCACAAAATTCATCACAATTAGGGTAATTCTGTGTTTTTGCATTGTACATATCATGCAACTGCTTACTCCCCTGGGAGACTTTGAAGGTCACACATTCTTTCTAAGCAGGAACTAAATCAGCAGTCCAAAGGCACCATGCCTGCTCACAGAAGGGAAATACTTTTGCAAAATGCCATTATTATCTGCTGTACTTATTTTGAATTAAATATTATTTAATTCAATACAATATTGCACACACTATTGTTTATATAAAGTCTACAAACTGAGCACAATGTCCTGTATATTAATTTTGCCTCAGTGCAGAAAAGGATTGGGATTTACTACTGCATTACATTACTGCTTTCCAGGATGCAGTCCCTATTCTGTAGGCATGGACTGTATTACTCATTCCTAGATTACTATTTTTGCATTTGTCTGCATTAAAATGCATTTTGTTCGAGTGGGCCCATCTTACCAAGAGATCCAGATCCCTCTGTATGACTGCCTGTCCCTCATCATTTCTCATTCCACCAATCTTTGTCTCATCTGCAAATTTGATCAACAGTGATTTTATGTTTACTTCCAGATCATTCATGAAAGTGTTGAATAGTGTTGGACCTAATACCCATCCCTGCAGAATTCCATAGAAACACACCCATCCGATGACAATTCCCCATTAACCACTTGTTAAGATCTGTCAGTGAGCCAGTTCTTAATCTATTTAAAATTAGCATTATTGACTGTGCTAATTTTTAAATCAGAAAGTTGTGTGGTAGTAAGTCAAATGCTTTACAATAATCTAAATTAACCTATGCAGTCATCTTTATCAACCAAATTTGTAATCTCCTCAAAGAATGAGATCAAGTTTGACAAGATCAGTTGTGCAAAAACACAAAACACACACACCACACAAGAACATTAATGCCAGTCAAAGTTATATTCTTATCCTTTAATTTTTTATCAGTTTAATCCCAAACAAAATAATGGAAAACTGATACAGGATTCATGTCAGACTAACCAGGTTAGAGTTATCCTTTTTGAATATTGGTACAACATTAGCCCTGTTCCACTCTACTGGAGTTTCCTTGGTATTCAAAGATTTATGAAAATTATCAGCAATCCAGAGATCTCTTCAGCCAGCTCTTTTAGGACTCTTGAAACAAGTGATCTGGGCCTGCTGATTTAAAAATGTTTATCCCATCCCTAGTGTATGTTGTTTAACATCCTTGTTGGTTATTAATGGACTGTAAAATACTTCATCATCCTCCTTCTTTGCAAATACAGAACACCAATATTTATTGAATATTTCATCTTTTCTGCATTGTTGAAGTGAATCACTATTGAATAATGCTGCAGGCCTCACATTTCTGTGTATGTTATTTTATATCTGAGGTGGTGTTGTAGCGATGTTGGTCCCAGGATACTAGAAAGACAAGGTGGGTGAGGTAATCTCTTTTATTGGACTAACTTCTGTTGGTGAAAGAGATGACCTGTCAAGCTATACAGAGCTCTTCTTCAGGTCCATCCCCATTCATTAAACTTGGGCTGTGTTAGCAATTTCTAGATATAACTATAGCCATGATTTTTCCCTTATAGCATTTTAACGGCGATGAACCTGAACAAGGTTTTCATGAATACACAAGCCAAAATAATAAGTATTTTCCTGAGCCAGTGCACCACCTACTGTGACTATTGCTGTGCATCTGAATCAGTCATGAGACAGCATCTAGCTGAATTGTTTAGAGGGGAATAACACTGCATAACAAAGTAAAGCTTATTGTTTTCAGTAACTGGAGAATGAAAATCCAGTATTTAAGATCCTGCTTCATTGACTTTTCTCTCTGTTTTGTCTCCAGAGTCTTGAGGAGGATCAGATGTCCATGAAGATTATTTTTTATTCCTATCTTCAGCCTTTCATTCCATTGACCCTGGGGTTTTGTTGACTCAACTGCAGGCCCAGGCAGATATGGACTGGAATATTCAAGTACTTCTATTCTTACCTTTCAAAAAGATCCCCGCAGGTGGCATTGGGCAGCTGCTCAGACTTTATTTGAAGGGTTCTGCAAGAGCTCTATTTCACCATCCTCACCTATTCAAAGTGGATGTGAGGCATCTAGGAGAGCCAATGAGATGTTCTAGGTTGTAATTTACTCAATATGTAGATGACATATTGCTTTGTTTCACTATTCCTGTCTATGCTTTGACCAGTGTCTAGCTAAGAAAGGAGCTTGGTGAAAGCAAGCTGATTGAGGGTCATCCAGAAGAGATGCCAGAGGGGGAAACAAACAAAACAAACAAACACCAACCAGAGAATGGGGCAGGTTTAGTGTCCACCGTTAGCTAAAGAGCTCTGTCCACTCTAGAAGAATTTGAAAACCTGAGAGCAGCATGCCATCCTCCCTCTTCTTCTATAGGGACAGAAAGCTTGGCTTCATTTTGAACCAGAACCTAGAAGTCCAGCAAGATTTTGCTCAGTATTTCCCTTTAAATGAAATTGAATCACCACCATTACATCACAAGGCCACTACTATCATTGTCATTCACACGTTGAGTCAATACCTATAAGTTAAAGATAAAAATCAAATACTTTTCTGCAATTTCTCTTAAAGTAGCAATGCTACCACAGAGCTGGGCATCTGAGATATTATCAGTTTGTTTGATTTAATGCCTTGTCATTGTCCTTAATTGTTGTGGTCTAAATTTGAGACACCACCATTTTGACCATATTATTATGTTGCCCATCACTTAGTATGCTAACCATTAAACAGTTTGTATATTTGTCCATACCTTTTAAGCTTGGAAATTAGATGCACAGTTTTACACAAGCAGACTCAGTTTGACCCAGTCCCTTTTACGAGGCTGCACTAAATCGCACCAGTGCCAAACCAGACTCCAGGGCCATCCCCACACCCATTCTTTGGGTGCGGCACTGTTTAGTTCAGCTGCATCCTAGTATTAAGCTATTAGGTTTCCAGTATATCCTGTTCAGATGGGTCACAAAGAAAGGCCTCTCTTGATATTTTGGAACTATGTCTCCAGGAAAAGACTAGAAAGCACAAGGGTATTTGAAGATAAAACAAAAACGTTAATTGAACTATTTGAGTCTTAATAAAAAGCTTTGCTGTATTCCATGGTAGAAGGTAAACATCCAGATTGGTTATTGCATTGGAACTTGTTTGCCAGTCACTCTTCTCAATACCAGCCACTACTGCCAAAGTTTTCAGATGAGGCCTCTGATTTTGGGTGCCTCCGTGTGTATGTCCAACTTGAGAGCCCTTGGATCTAATGTTCAGAGGAGGAGTGCATCCACAACTCCAGCAGAAGTCAGTGGGAGACTCAAGTTCTAGGTGTCTCCAGGTTTGCCTACTCAAGTAGCAGCACCCAGCATCAAAGCTGATTTTTGAATAATGGGCCTAATACTTTATGCTTTGCAACAAATATGGACACTGTTCCTACAAGGCACTGGACACTTTCTATCCAAAAATGGGGAATGAGAGAAACACAAAAGGTAGAGAATATGCTGTGCAGAGAAAGTTTCATGTACATTGATACACCATCAGTGCCTTGATAAAGAGGCAATACACTATTCTATAAGAATAGTCCTAAACATTACAGGTCAGATTCTCCTCTACTCAGTGCAGTAGAGAAAGGTGGCTGTCAGAAAGCTAGTTACAGCTCCCTAATTCTCCTGCTGGCTCCAGGCTTGTTAGAGAAGCTCAGGGGCCACACTAGCCATTCTTCTTCCTATCATCACTATCAGACCTTTTGCACTAGCAGGCTATAGGGATGGAGGCAAAGTAGCCAGTTCCATTGACCCTGTACCTGCTGGAGATTCCACTACACAGGAGAATTCTCACAAAAGGTCAGAGGATGGTTTTTGTTCCCTAAACATTAGCAACACACAGAGGATAATTGGGAAAGAATGTGATACGATAGAGACACTGCATTAGTATGACATTGCTGTAGTATTCTTATAAGGGCAATGGGATCGTAGCTGACAAGTTTGTGAGGCTCAGCGTGAGTTATGCAAGTTATTTTATGAGCTATTTGCATGTTTATAAGTAGCAATAACTTCCTTTTATGGTCAATATATTCTGTCTGTTCTGGAATAGTCAAGGCAACACAGGAGATATCAGTTGGTGTGCGTGGGGCTGCTGAAGTGTCATGGGTGGCTGACTACTGGAGCATGTCTAAGGCTACATGGAGGTGAGAAACTAAGAGAGCCTGGGGTCATTACTAGGCCTCTTTCACCTTCCATCCCAGCTACTGTTCCAGCCACCTCAGCAGCAGGTCTTTCTATACTGGAATATAGCTGAGGGACCAGTGAAGGGGGAGGCTGAGTGGTTGCATTCAATAGCAAAAAGGGGCTAAAACTGAGGGCGGGGGAAATGAGAACTGGAAAACTTGGGAAAGTTTTCATTTTTGAAAAAGGCCATTTTTAAACAAATAGCCTCAAATGAAAAATGATGAGCAGCTCTATATTTGCTCAATCTTATTTTTTTAAAAAAAAGAGATCTGAAAGGATCCGCCTTAATTGTGGAATCCTTCTGCTCTTAATATATTGTTATTTTACCCAGATCTCTCAAAGCACTTTCTAAACCGGTGTTCAGCCCCAACATCCCAGTGAGGCAAGACAGTATATGTTGATTACATCAGTTACTAAGGACTAAGCTGGAGCAGAGAGGTTATATAACTTTGCCAGTGTTGGACAATTAGTCAGTGTTGTAGTCAGGAATAGAAACCAACAGCCCTGATTCTATGTTTGCTGCTCCAACCACAGAAAATTGCCCTTGTAATGAGTAATGTACCATTCTGAATAAATGCTAGGAGAAATAAGGAAGAAGGAAGGAAGACATGGTGGAATTTAAGTAATGGATCATTCAAGAGTGACAAGACTTAATACAACAGGATACAAGTTATATATTGTTATCTACATAACCTGACAAGACTCCCACCGTCTGGAGATTTAACAGGAATTCTATGAGTACAGATTAAAAGAGTTTACCAATAGACAAGGAGGATTACAACAGAAATGTTACAGCTGAACTCCATTATAATCCATCCTCTTTTAGAAGTCCTTGGAAAATGTAGGGGTAACAAAAATACCAAGAGAGAATCTTGTGGGATTATCAGCCAGTGCCTTTATCTAATACAGAATAGGCCTTCCCCCAATTCTTTGCAGATACAATTAAGGATGAAAAATGCATTATATCAGACGCTACAGGAATCTAACCCGTTCATCAGCTACACTCCCTCATTAGTCTGCTCCCATCTTCTACTGCCATCATGCACACACATTAGCAAAACCCACTACCATTCATTAAAGAACCAGACTGTACAGCAAAAGCAGCATGTTCAGTCCCCTGAGGCAGGGAGCACCTCATATTTTTCTGGAGATGTTGGCCAGCATTCAGAGCAGTGTTGATTGGCTTAAGGAAGATGCATGGTTTCCTCAACTTGAGAGGTTGTTACTATTTGGTGCAAATGGGCCACATGACAGGGGTTTCTGAAGACTCTCCCCCAACACAAAGAAAAAAAGCAATTTTTAACTGGTGAAAAATAGAGCATGCTAATTCTAACAGATGAACAAATAATGCATAAATTGTCAGGATCCCAACAAGGGCAGTCAGGGCCAACGATTAAAGCAGGGGCAAACCTGGGTTAGGAGTAGCCAAGGAGTTTGTAGACAGTTCCAGGCCAGGGTTGATAGCCAGGGTCCAAATCAGAAGGCAAAGGCCAAAACAAGCCAATGTCAAAGAACAAGAACAATCACAGCAGTAACAGAAAATCCACACTCTTACCTAAACACTTTCTGGAATGCCCCTTGGGTTTATATAGGGCAGAGAGCCAATTAGGAGCCATAGGACTGCTGCCAAACCCTTGAGATGGAACATCCCCTAGCCTCAGACTAGTAGCCATGTTAGTCTGTATCAGCAAAAACAACGAGGAGTCCCTGTGGCACCTTAGAGACTAACAAATTTATTTGGGCATAAGCTTTTGTGGGCTACAACCCACTTCATCAAATGCATGGAGTGGAAAATACAGGAGCAGGTATAAATACATGAAAAGATGGGAGTTGCCTTACTAAGTGTGCGGTCAATCTAATGAGACAATTCAATTAATAGTAGGATACCAAGGGAGGAAAAATAACTTTTGAAGTGGTAATGAGAGTGGCCTATTTCAAACAGTTGACAAGAAGGTGTGAGTAACAGTTGGGGGAAATTAGTATGGGAGAAATTAGGTTTAGGTTTTGTAATGACCCAACCACTCCCAGTTTTTATTTGGGCCTAATGTGATGGTGTCCAGTTTGCAAATTAATTCCAGTTCTACAGTTTCAGATTGGAGTCTGTTTTTGAAGTATTTTTGTTGAAGAATTGCCACTTTTAGGTCTGTTATTGAGTGACCAGGGAGACTGAAGTGTTCTCGTACTGGTTTTTGAATGTTATAATTCCTGATGTCAGATTTGTGTCCATTTATTCTTTTGCGTAGAGACTGTCCGGTTTAGCCAATGTACATAGCAGAGGGGCATTGCTGGCACATGATGGCATATATCACATTGGTAGATGTGCAGGTGAACGAGCTTCTGATAGTGTGGCTGATGTGGTTAGGTCCTATGATGGTGTCCCTTGAATCGATATGTGGACAGACTTGGTACCAGTGTTTGTTGCAGAGTTTGGTTCCTGGGTTGGTGTTTTTGTTGTGTAGTTGCTGGTGAGTATTTGCTTTAGGTTGGGGGGCTGTCTGTAAGCGAGGACTGGCCTATCTCCCAAGGTCTGTGAGAGTGAGGCATCATCCTTGAGGAAAGGTTGTAGATCCCTGATGATGTGCTGGAGAGGTTTTCATTGGGTGCTGTAGGGGATGGCTAGTGGTGTTTCCCTAGTCTGTGTCCATAGTGGGTCATGGGAAGTGGAGTGCAGGCTGGTGACAGTTGATGCTAGGTGGCAGTCTGGAGCTGTTAACTATCTAATAATACTACAAGCCTAGGATCTAGACCAATGAGACCTCACGTGAGTAACATATTGGAACAATGCCTACAAAATAGCACTTTGAGAAATATTATGTCAGTGAACCTCTGGGGACAAATAGCATGAGCAGTGGTACACTCAATTTGCTACTACTAGTTTTTTTTTCAAAGCCCATGACAGGAGTGAAATATTGTAGCTGTTATTCATAAACTGATAATCACTTAGTAATACATGTCCCCTGAAATATATGTCATGGTTGGAAATTCCTTCTAAAGATAAATAACTTTTTATGCATACCTACCAACCTGAACTACAAAGGATTCAAAACTCTATTTTTCCATTGAATAGAGTGGAAATGGGGAAGATAAGCACACAGCCCATGAACTAATTGCCCCTATTGTTACCCAGGGTTTTCTGAACCCAAAGCAGTGGTAACTTAACTGTTTCTCTCCAGGAGGTTTCCGGAATAAATCAATGGGAACACAGATTTCCATCTGATAAATGATTGATACAAGCAAGTGTGCTCTTATCTAAAACTACTATTTGTTAGATATTAAACACACATGCACACATACACATGAGTTTAGGAGATCCCAGATTAGTTATCCACAGTCTGAGATGGTTTCAAGTGATCACCAGCCAGGCTTCCGGGGACCCTCTTTCCATTTGGCTGATGGGGAGTTTAGATGCCTGCTCCTTGCCCGAAGAAAAGCTTCCTGGGACTGCTCTGAAGTATTTACTTTTACCTGATCTTTTATAGCTAACTCTAACAAAGCACATAACCTATAGTGACTCATAGCGGGTCAGAATAGTAACCTCTACTGGATCACCAATTCTCCTAATTTCAACAAACTACTCATTATCTCAAAACATTTCTAGTATTTCTAGCCACAACAACAATATATCGGGGCACCTGAAACCAAGCTCCCTAGTCATTCACACTCTTCCATAACTTTCTGTCCCATTCTCCCATTCTGATCAACAAACTGCAAGTATGCAGCTGTCTGACCTTGTCTCACAAAGGCCTAAGATAATACCTAGTTATGTGATGTTTGGTTTTCAGCTGGCAGTGGCTGAAACATACAAAATGGCTGACTGCAGTACTGTCAAGTTCTGGGATACAGTCAGGAATGTCAAATTCTGGGGTAACATTATTTGCCATGGAGCTAAGCTCTGCTGGAACATTCTTTGGTAGCGAAAGTGAGGTTCCTTCTTCACATAACCCTGTGTATTTCTTTCAGGCAAAGCCTTTTGACTGAGGCAGTACATGTGACCAAGATATCAGAATATTTGAGGGTGGGGATTTTGAAAAGCATTCAGGATTAGCCTAACTCTGCTCCTGATGAAATCATCCCATTGACTTTAGGCCAACTTTGGATACTTTTGAAAATCCTACCCTGAGATTCTATATACAGTGGCAGGCTTTCATTCTAAGCAAAATATTCATGGCTGTATAGCCTGTAATGGAAGGGCTAAGAGAAATGCCAGGCACTAGAATCCTTCTGTAAAGGAAGTATACCTTCTGCAATCAAGTGCCTCACAAACTCTAGACAAGTAGATCATAAGCCCTTGGATTTACTTGATTATTTAGTTTAAATAAGGTTAAGTGTTGTTTTCTGGGGGTTTTGAGCAACATGCTGTATAATCTACCTATTTAGGTTTTCATTGTGCTACAATATAGCTTCTAAGCAATGCACAAATGGCTACCTGTGCTTCATTGCCTATGTATCAGTTTTCACTGGTACAGAAGGTTTCTTTCAGATCTATTTTTATTATATTTGCTGATTGATTAATATCTCACTTCTCAGCAGCAACTGAAGGCAAGCATGGGATGTTTAAACAATTTACAGTGAATCTGTAGCACACTTGGATACATGCCAAAGGCTTATATAAGCACAACAAATGATCAACATTTCTGACATGGCCTTCAGCAACACAATTTTGCTAGGTAGCTCTACCGTTGACAGAATGGAATTTCAAAACGTTGTAGGATTTTATTTAATAAGCACACAAAATCCAGCAATTTTCTCCAGTTTTGAAAAATATTAAATATCTATATTAATGATCAAGCATATAATATTTAGTTCACTAAGATGAAACTCTTTTTTAAAATATAGTGGTTCTCTATATTTTCTGTTGCAACATAATTAAGGGCCACAATGAACTTCACAAGTATCAGCCATTCAGAACTTCATAATGCCGGAAGGGACCAAATTCAGAGCCTGCTGCTCCAAAATCTTAGAGCCCTACCACCTGAGTCAAAGATTTTCCTTTCAGTGAATGAAGTATAGGGCATATCAGACACTGAGTAGTTCCAATTCCATCCATTAGAGGGCAGTGGTCCAGTTCAATACAATATGGTGGAATGGTGCCAAACCCTTTTTGATAATTGGAGGCATTAAACCACAACAAAAATTAACTTTAAGGTTGAATAATAGAATAGATATTAAAAGGATCAAAATGTAAATACTTTCTAACAGTAACCTTTTGGAGTTGTATTTTCCCTCTCACATCAACAAAAGACTATGTTCACAGGAAGAACAAAAGAGATATTGGAGTATATGTAGAGCATATTGTGTTGTGCCATGTGCTTTTTATCTCATCACAATTGGCCTATTTTGAAAGATTGTAAATGCAATATATATCTGTATTTTCACAAATATTTTACATAGACAGTAGGCCACATTCCACACTGGCATACCTGTTTCTCAGTGTGTTAGAAGCAAGATATTCTGAACTGGTGTAAATTCTAAGAGAACTAATTTAGATGCCATTAGACTCACATCCACTAACCAATAAGCAACTTTCTCCCCCTACACATCATCTGTGACTTTGGCCCACTGAATCTAAAATTAGTGTAAATGACATGGTGAGACCTGGTAGAAGGTATAAATTACACCTTTAGGTTTGCTTAAAGAAGGTTGTGTCAGGTAAAACAACTAATACAAGATCATAAGAAGGTGTAAAGTAAAGTAGACGGTGGTATTTAAATAATGGAAGAGAGCTGTTAGACCATCTCTGCCATCCTGCCAATGTGAGACTGAACCCGGCAGTATCCAGCCAAATGATTTCACCACTTCTCTTGGGAGACAATTTCTTAGTCTAATATATCTCACCAGCCAGATATTTTTCCTTTATTTAACCTTTTGTTCCTTAAATGGACCTTGACCCCATAACATTCTGACTCTGAAGAGGAATAGTGCTACTCATTGAGCAATATGATATTCTGTACTGTGCTAAAATGGATGGCTAATAAATTATAGACTAGAAATCCTGTCTAGTTTGATTTATTAGGAAGTTGGTGTATTCTGACTAGACAGGTTTTGGGAACAGTTATGGGAAGATTACATGACCATGCTGGACAGCATTGCTTATGATAACTTTAAATATGGTCCTTATAAGGCAGTGCAGCTGCTGAAATGTTAGAAGTCAATTCTTGACTCTGTTGGACAGACTGAAACTGGGATTTGTAATTATCCAGATTTGGGGGTGTTATTCTGTGCCTCAGGGTCCTTCAGCAGAATTACATGCCCTCAGTGAGCACAAAATAAATGAGGAGTGATATTCTTAGTGACTGAGCACTTCTGAGGCAGCACACTAATTAATGATAATGAGAGGCACCAACAGGGCTCAGCTCTAGGGAACACCCACCACTAGCTAGAAGCATCCAGAAGAGAGAATTGATTGAAAATATAGGAGGATTAAATTGACAAAAACCTACTTCGTTAAAATCCTGTTTAATAAAAATATAATTTTATGTAAATGATTGGTAAATTCTACACCACATTTTTGAAAAAAGAAATAATTTATTTGCAGCTATCAAACACCTTTATCAGAAGCTTTTTTTATATATATATGTTTTAGGTTAACTTTGTTGCAAGATGAAGTGGGTCCCTTGGGAAGTCAATGGGAATTTTATCTGAGTGAGCACTAAAGGAACAGACTAGAAATAAGCTTGGACTAGAACCTCAGCTGGTGCCAACTGGCCTACTTTATAGATTTCAATACATCAGCTTAGGTTTATGTGTACAGAATTTTACTAATGAGTTTTTTTTATAGCCTGGCATTTTCAGGGTTAAATCCACCCCATCTATCGAATCAAACCTCAGTAAGAAAAAAGGTGGAAAAGGAGGAAGTCTTCCTATTATGTTGCTTCTACATCAGTATTAAGATTGCTGCTGCTGCACCCATGTTCTAGGGGGAGGTAATGACCTATAATTTCATAGATTTTGAGGCAGAAAGGACCATTATGATAATCTAGTCTGACCTACCATATAACACAGCCCATAGAACTATACAAAGTGAAATGTAATTACGGAGCCCTTGGCCTGCCCTGTGCACCTAAAGCTTGCTACATTTAATGCACCAGAGCCCTCCGCGTGCTGACCCCAAGGGCAGAGATGGGGTGTGGATGCTTTGTGTTGTTTATCTGAATCTTGTCCTTCTATCACTGCTGCACAGCAGAATTACAGTGGTTCCACTGCAAGCAGGGCTCTCTATGGGCCCAGAGAGGACATGCTTTCCCAAGAGTCTTTATTAAGAACAGTATTTGTAAAGTGTTGCATTATGAAAGGATCCGTAATGGTGGAAGAGTTTCAAACATTAATTTTTATTATCCCAATATCATGGATGGCCTTATATTATCTTAGTCACTCTTTATGGTCTCGTTTTGTCATTTTACATACTTATGTGGCAGTGACAGTGTTTCTCTTTGGAGAGATTTTGACAGGTTATTGAAAAACATTTGTCAATACGGAGACACTGTGTGGGGATGCAGCAAAGTGATGATGTGTTTTTGAAGCTTGAATCTCACCAAGATTCCCTTCCCCCTCAAGAGACTGAGCCTGCATATGTTGTACAGTGGCAAAGCTAATAGCCGTACAGTGTGGTGAAGGCCCCCCCAGCAGCCTTTAGGGGTATGTGTGGTGTCTTTTCAAGCACCCACCACCTGCAGCAGCACCTCCACCCCGCACTGAAACTAGCCCAGTGTTGTGGCATGGCAAACAGGATCACATAGTCAGAATACATAGTCATGATAATGTATGAAATTAGCAAACCAATAGATATAATTGAAATGGCACCATACATGACCCATTGTCCCCACCCCCAAATGCAAAATCTGGCTTTGCCACTGATGCTGAAGGCTTATATATAATTCTAATTTTCTGCTTTGGGTCATGCTGCCAGTGGAATTGGGCCATAAAATTGGTATAGCCTCTGGAGATCACTCCAAGGTAGGGTGTGGAGAAGGGAAAGGGTGCATGGTCAGGTCTATGCTTTACTGAGCTGATTAATAACTGCAGTTCCTTGAGCCCATTGCCAGCTAGGGTAATTTACAGCGTCTTTTGGAGCAGTCTTGCATAAATCAGGCCCAGGATTTAGGGATGGGGGGTTGGCTGCAAAGGTAAGCATTACAACACTTTTACATTGCTGGCCTTTGCTGCATGCTCCTCTCTTTATTTATAAATGTGGGGCCTGATATAATGAAAGTGCTTTGAATAAAATCAGAACAGAAACAAGAGTTCTGCTTCAAAATGATTTATTTACAAAAGAGGCAATACATAAAAGAACATTTTCAAACATACTGTACCACATCAGAACATCCCAGGCAGTGCAAACTCAACCTTAGGTGTTCTGTCTCTGCAAAAAACCTTCTAATCTTCAGTCCTTATCTTCCTGCAGGTGGGCTTACCTCTTCTCGCTTTAATGAGCTACTTCCTAATTGATCCCTATGGGGATAGTGTTTGCCTCTGTGGTACAAATTCTCGCCCAATAATTCCATACATCATACTCTTAGTTTCTTGGGTAAAAGACATCTCATCACATAATGGCCATTGGACTTCAATAAGATTTTGCATATTGTTATTATGATGGTTCTGTAGTAAAGTTGTACATGAATAGCATAAAAGGAATTATGGTGTATGCCATCAATGAGTAGAGTAGCACGGAAAACCCATCTGACATTTAACATTTTCATTAATTCTTTGGAAAAACTCTGTCGAGCTAGTACATCTGGTCTTAAGATGCCTAATGCTGCTTATACATCTCGGTAAAAGGAAAAATTGTGGTGGAACCTATCAACACTAGTGCAAATTAAAATCCAAAATCCATGACCAGAGCTGGCTGAGGAGCTTGCTGTCCCAATAATGTTGATTTTCAATAAGTCTTGGCATACTGGGGAAGTTCTAGAAATAAGAACGAAAGCTATTGTTGTGCCAATATTTAATAAGGATAAACAGGATGACCTGGATAATAATAGGTCTGTCAGTCTTACATCGATTCTGGGCAAGATAATGGACCAACTGATACAGGGCATAATTCATAAAGAATTAAAGGAGGGTAATATAATTAATGCCAATAAACATGGGTTTATGGAAAATAGATCCTGTCAAAGTAACTTGATATTTTTTTTGTTGAGATTATAAATTTGGTTGATATTGATGTAATATACTTCGATGTCTGAAATGCATTTGACTCAGTACTGCATGAAACATAGAAAAATATAAAATTAACATGGCACAGTTTAAATAGATTAAAAGCTGGCTGACTGATAGGTCTCAAAATGTAATTGTCAACAGGGAATCACCATCGAACAGGTGTGTTTCTAGTGGGGTCCCACAGGGACTGGTTCTTGGCCCTATGCTATTTAACATTTTTATCGATGACCTAGAAGAAAACATAAAATCATCATGTTTGTAGATGACCCAAAATTGGGAGAGAGGTAAATAATGAAGAGAACAGGTCACTGATACCGAGCGGTACGGATTGCTTAGTAAGTGGGTGCAAGTAAACAATATGCACTTTATTATGGCTAAATATAAATGTATGCATCTAGGAACAAAGAATTTAGGCCATTCTTACAGGATTGGGGGATTTTTTCCTGTGAAGCAGTGACTCCTTGAATTACTATGGTTAAGTGATGAATCAATATTTTGTTTTATAATAATAGGCCCTCAGATAATGGGCTAATGATTTATTTATTTATTTTTGCTGCATGGAAAATAACACAGGAAAAACAGTCTGATTATGTCTGTCCTTCAATACAAACACACAGGATTATCAATTATTTTTTCATAGAAATCACTGTGATGTTATTGACATGAACTGTGACTGTAAAGATTATTGTTGCAACCAGGGTCCTATGGTTGCACCAGGTCAAGAGCTGTCTGAAAGAAACTGGAACAGAGGACAGTAACTACGTGGATGTGAGTGATTGCTGGACCCAGAGTAAGTAATTAGTACCTGGGGGAGTAAACAGCTCTGCATATCTCTCCATCAGTGTTACAGAGGGAGGACAATTTATGAGTTTACCCTGTATAAGCTTTATACAGAGTAAAATGGATTGGTTTGGATCCCATTGGAAGCTGGGTGTCTGGGTGCTAGAGACAGGAGCACTTCTTAAGCTGTTTTCAATTAAGTCTGCAGCTTTGGGGCACGTGGTTCAGACCCTGGGTCTGTGTTGGAGCAGACTGGCATGTCTGGCTTGACAAGGCAGGGTTCTGGACGCCCAAATTAGCAGAGAAAATGGGCTCAGAAGTAGTCTCAGTACATCAGGTGGCAGTCCCAAGAGGGTCTCTGTGACCTAAACCGTCACAATCACAATAGCACACTTTATCAAGAGTTGTGGGGAAATGCCAGTTACTTTAAAATAGTCAGAGAGTAGATATAATCTATGTGGGCTTCTGAAGAGTATTGATAAAAGGTTTCTTTTCTTATAAGAGCCCTTTAAAAAAAAATTACCTATTTTCAATGTGGAAGAACTGGAAATGGACATAAAACCAAGTTAAAGAGAGATGGAACAATAGTTTAATGCATTTAAAAGCTATCATATAGATGAGATTAACATTTATATTCCCTGATATTTATTTTTAAATTATAATAAAAACTGTCAGTCTGAGGCCCAAGATGTTACTCATTTTAAATGGATATCAATAGAGCCCAGTCTGATCATGGATCTGCACACACTGGCTATGGAGAATAATGGAGATAATACCATTTTGTATGTACAGAATATGATATGTTTCTCAGTTTACTTTCTTGATATTAGTCTGACTAACTACACAGAGTTAAATCAAAGGGGCTGTTAGGAATAGCAAAGAGGAAACAAAACTCTAGTAGAGATCAGACACCTGGAATCAACAGCTTTGAAGAGGTTAAGATAAAATAGCTAGGCTACTAACTTGGAAGAGGCTGTTTTCCAGGCACCCACAAAATTATACATATGTTTTGACAAGGCCTTTTGGCAAGGCCAGAGCCTAGAGATCAAAAAGGACCATAAACAGTTAAGAACCTTGTTCTAGAGAGGAGGGTTGGGGTGAGTGGGCACCAGCTACTGGGAGGAATTCTGACAGGGAGACACAGGCGCTGACTTCATGGGTGCTCCAGGGCTCAAGCACGCCCCCGGGGGAGGGGGAGGGGAATAGTGGGACACCCAGGAGTCGGAACTTGAGTGTGGAATGTGATGAGTTCTGTGCTGCTAACAACTTCTGCCCTTTGGGCAGGGAGTTTGTTTATAAACGGAGGGAGGGTGATTAAGATAACAAAAGTCATGTCATTAAATTAAATTAAGGATGGTTAGATGATCTTGAAAGCATTCCCAGGAACTCCAGTTAAAATATGTAGAAGTAAATAGTGGTGTCCTCTGACGGGCTTATACTAGTCTGGAACCAGTGCTGTTCAACATATTCATAAATTATCTGCAAAAAGGGGTAAACAGCGAGGTGGCAAATGTGATGTTGCACCCATAATGCTTTATAGAAATATGCTTATGAATGTAAATATGACATAACTGGAATATGTTTTATGCTAGATATGCCATGTAACATATCTGTGCAAAAGTTATGTACTTCTGCATGTATTCATCCTATTTGTATAAATGTATCACTCTTGTATCTGAAACTAGAAATATGGAATATAGCTAAGAGGTCCTATTGTAATTATGCAAAGTGTGGGCCATTAATGGTGACTTGGAATCTTGATGGCTCCCATTAACCAGGACAAATGGTTGTAGATGGCTCTGTTTACTTGTAAGTCTTCCTGTATACCTGTGTGCTGGCAAGTGGGTAATGAAGTCTTACAGTGACATGTGATCATGTCACCTGAACTGGAATCCATCTTTAACCTGGTGCTTTTCCATTTAGAAGGAGGGGTGGGAACCCAGAAATGGACAAAGGATTCCTGCCTTGTACAAAAGCTATATAAGGGAGTGGAACAGAACAAAGGGGGCTAGCTACCACTGAGCTGGAACAACGACTGTACCAGGGGAAAGGATTGGGCCCAGACTAGGAAGGCATCCAGTCTGTGAAAAATAGCCTATTGAAACATCTCTGAGGGTGAAATTTACCTGTATTCAGTTTTCTTACTGTATTAGGCTTAGACTTGCGTGTTTTATTTTATTTTGCTTGGTAATTCACTTTGTTCTGTCTGTTATTACTTGGAACCACTTAAATCCTACTTTTGTATTTAATAAAATCACTTTTTACTTATTTATTAATCCAGAG
This sequence comes from Chelonia mydas, assembly GCF_015237465.2. Lineage (NCBI taxonomy): Eukaryota > Metazoa > Chordata > Testudines > Cheloniidae > Chelonia > Chelonia mydas. Next base: position 272,176,595 of record NC_057849.1, on the reverse strand, counting down.
TATGTATTAATACCTGGTGGGGGAAAACAGCTGTGCATATCTCTCCATCAGTGTTATAGAGGGTGAACAATTTATGAGTTTATCCTGTATAAGCCTTATACAGGGTAAAACAGATTTATTTGGGGTTTGGACCCCATTGGAACTTGGGTATCTGAGTGCTGGAGACAGGAGCACTTCTTAAGCTGTTTTCAGTTAAGCCTGCAGCTTGTGTGGGACGTGGTTCAGACTTGGCTCTGTGTTTGCAGCAGACAAGCATGTCTGGCTCAAACCAGGCAGGGGACTGAAGTCCGAAGCTGGCAGGGAAAACAGGCTCAGAGGTAGTGTAGGCACATCAGGTGGCAGTCCCAAAGGGGGTCCTGTGATCCAACTTATCACAACAAAGTTTGCAGATGATACAAAATTACTCAAGCTACTTAAGTCCCAAGTAGACTGCAAAGAGTTACAAAGAGATATCACAAAACTGGGTGACTTGGCAACAAAATGGCAGATGAAATTCAATGTTAAATGCAAAGCAATGCACATGGCAAAATATAATCCCAACTATACATACAAAATGATGGTGCCTAAATTAGCCGTTACCCATCAAGAATGAGACCTTGGAGTCATTTGCAGTATTCTGGAAGCACTATGTTTCCAGAGTACTACAAACTCATAAGACTCCTTCTCACCATGCCTGTATCATCCTGAATTCATTCTCCAGCTTCAGAAGACTTAAAAATTATCTCTAGTCATCGACAGTGCGGAGATAAAGGAAGAAGGAGGCAAGCCTCGGTGCCCTATTTCACCCCGGGGTGTTCGCTACTTCCAACTACCCAACACAGATGTAATGAGGTTAAGTGGTGTCCGTATAAAATAAGTAAGAACTACTAATACTGTAGCTGTCCTTAACTTGCATCAAAACAATACCAGGGAACTGAGATGTAAATATGATTGCTGATAGTTTCATCCAGAAAGCTACAGTGAGACATAATGTCTTTAAACTGGGACATTAGTGAAGACAGCTTGTAGGTGATTGCAATGATTTTAATATACTGTAATTCATGATAATGTAATTACGTAGTGCATAACAATTTGGAGTAGTGACAACAGTACTGTCCATTCATGTTATAGATTACCCTTACTGCTGGTTGTTACCCTTTGGTAAGCTTCACTGTGCAGGAAATAGGAACTGCTAGCTTCTTTGTTCCATTGATTGCACTGCCCGTGATACACCAGTAGTTGCCATAGATCCAGTTGTTTTTAAGAAAACCCACTGAATGGACAGTAACCAATTTTTCAAATATTGCTGTGTCAGGATTAGTATTGGTACCCAGACACTGAACAAAACTGATAGGGCAGACACTGAACATGTTGTTTTGAATAACATGTGCCTTAGTTAGGATGCAGTGTTAGTAACCCAAATTATGAATGGTACTAACAAGGAATTTGTTTACCCAATTTGTAGTTGCTGTGTAACTTAATTTCTTTACTAATTTGTTTTTTCCTTGCCTTTATGTTGTTTGCTGCCATTTATTTGTTGTTTTTTACTTGCGTGTTGGTTAAACAGTTCAGCAAGGCTATGCACATTGTAAATGTTGTACAGCAATAATGCAGTTGTTTTTACAGAGTAACCAAAGTTGAAATTAAATGACCATTTATCCTGGTTCAGCTAGTGGTTTTTAGCTGGTTGTTAACTTAATTGTCCATATATGGTAAACAGAGGTGTATTTGACCAGTCTTTTATTTATAAAGCACTTCATTTTTCTTTTCTTGATGCATGGGGGTTTCTTTACTGTATACTGATATCATCCGGTATTTTTGTGGTGTGATATCTTCGGGTGTCTTTAGTCTATGGGATGCAACTTAAATAGCTAGTTATTTAACATAATCAAGTTTGGGTTTTTTTGGTTTTTTGCATTTCATTTGTTTTTAGTGACCCAAATTTAATACACAGATTAATTTAATGTGTTTACAATGTAATAGGAACCAAGTCTTTTATAACACAAGATATACTTTTTGCAATTGTTGTGTAGCCATTCATTTTTATTTGAGGTGCATTACTAATATTTTATACTAAAGGTAATGCTTAACAGCTAAAATAAATGCTCACAATCTTCCATGAGAAGGTGTATTGCTTTCCCTTGCTGAACATTTTGTTTCAGCAAAAGAGTCAGTAATATAATTTTAACAAGCCTTTTAGAGTTAATTTTCTGGTGATACGAACTTCACTTTTGTTAACTGTTTAGAAGCACAAGCTTTAACAACCATTGCTTCCCATTAACATAACATAACAAAAGCGTATAAAATTAAACCAACTATAAAATTAAACCAAAATAAATTTTAAATATAGGTGCATGCAAATACTTTGAGGGTATTAAACTTTCATGATGCTTTGTTATGTTTGGGAGCCAAAGGGTGGAAACCTATTGAAATTGTTTGGTTAGCTTTATACATAAATTGTTATTTTAAAACATTTTGCTATTACATTCTTATAACTATATTCAAAAGTGCAAATAAGTTTATAAAAAGCCCACACAGGAAATTGACATTTTGTTAATATTATCTTTACCTTAATATTGAGGTTTTCCCTTACATTTTTTCTTTGAATAACATTTTTTTTAAAAATTAAAAAACAAAACAAACTGTGGTTGATAAAAGAGAATTCTTTTCTTTGCAATTGTATTATTTGTTGAGGCAGAAATATATGTACATATATTTGTAACTGAAAACTTTTTGAACTTTGCACAAAAAATTGGTGCTAATAATACTATGATTATACCCCAACCATGATCTTAAAATAGTATGGTACCACATATACATATATTTTTAAAAGGGTATAAAATTGACTTTTGTTGCAACAAAATAAAAATAGTCAAGTGACACACAACATACAACACACATGACATAGAGGACAAACTTACAATTAAAAACAAATGGTGCCAGAATTCTATTTATAACTATACAAAATAAGGCAAACAAAAATACAAAATAAACAAAAGGGTTAAACATCTAAATAAGGACGTTATTACCTTGTTATTTAAAACTTTTAATAAAAATTGATAAAATTAATAGAATTACTTGCAAAATTTGCTGTATTAATTTAGTAACTTAAGGCATTTTTTATTACTTCATATTTAACATTATTTTAAAACTTTGCTATATGGAAATAAGAAAAGAGTGTGCATTTTTGCTGCTTGGCAACCATATCTTTAAGAAAATTAGAAATAATTCCAGCTGTTGCATTCCTGAAGGGTTAAAATAATTAATTTAGTGGATGTATGTCAAGTTTTTACCTTGTTTTCTCTTTGTTTGTTGTTTTGTTCTGTTTTTAATTGCTTTATCCTTTGGAGGTTTCTGTAAAAACTATAACTTTTAACTTTTAAAATAAAGAGAGAGAGAGCCAAAGTGAGGAGAGGCGGGGGAAATGGGGGTGAAGAGCAACCTAGGAAGGTAGTGAGATGGAAGTACAGGCGGCAGCAGCGAGTTTAGCAAACTGAGAAAGCATATAAAGGACAAAACTTAACAGGTATGTAAAAATATTTGAGAAAGAAGGTTATATTTTTAGATATGAGTGCGGAGTGTGGTTCCGTGGGTCAAAATAGTTGGGAACCTGCACAGTTGGGAACTGCGCCCCTGATTTTTATCCTGTCTTTGCGAGGAGAGTGGGGGTAGTTACATACTCTTGTAAAACCTGAATTTGTTCCCCCAGTGACTGTTGCTTTTGTGTGCATGCCAAATGGATGGCAGGAGTGGTTTTTTTGGCTGTAGTTAACTGTTTTGGGGCAACTCATTGTCTTAATGCACCGATTTTAGGTGTTAACCCACTTAATTTTGGTTTTTTGCTTTGAAATTCTTTTCTATTCACTTCCCTGCGATTGAGTCACAGCTCCTGTCTCCTAATGTGCTCTGTGAACTGCTCCATTTTTTGCTTCATTTGATTTACCAATTCAGTGAAAGTATTGTGTGCTACTTTTTCCATTTGTGCACTTACTTGTCCCGTTTTGACAGCCACCAATCTAGGTCTCAGTTTAAGTGTAACCAGAACCTGGCTTTTATTATAAGGTGCTGGTTGCAATGCAGTGGACCCAGTTTCATCTTTTAATTTTGCTAGGGCCACCTTTTTCCATTTCTGTCCCCATTTTTCAGGCACAGGGTAGCTCCCTGAAGCCTGCTGTTTACCAAAAATATTTAAAATAGGGGACGACGCATGTATTTTTTGTAGGTTCCTTGCAGCTGTTTTCAATGTTTTATTCTTTTTCTGTGATGGCTGTCTTTGGGCTGCTTGCCACCCTGCAAGGCGGGTGGGAGCATTCCTGGGCTGTGTAGCTTCTTTTGATTTTTTTTTAACTCCTTCCTTGTTACTGTTACTTGCCCCGCCAATTTTGTGGCATGTTGTCTTAACCATTTAGCAGTCATGGTTATAGTTTGCAATACTTTACATTTTAAGGAAGATAACAAATCACTCCAATAGCAAACAAAAAACAAAGGCCAGAAAAAATCCAGGCGGAAATTAATTCTGGATCGGACCATAAACTCATTTAGCTAATCTTCAAATACCACGGGGGGAAATAAAACCATACAATTGTGGAACTGCTAAAGAACTTAATACCTGGGGATAATTGTAAATTTACAGTGACAAGATAAACCCCAGCACAAGACAATTTTTATAACTTATGCTGACGCTGACATTATCACTGTGGATCAAAGGAATGGCACAAAAGGTAAACTATGTGGCAGAGTCTTTAGAGGCTTATGGGTTTCAGGGCAGATGGGTTAAGTGTCTGACTGCATCCCCTTATCCCAGATTTTATGATCCCACTTCTCACACCATGCGGAGATAAAGGAAGAAGGAGGTACGCCGCAGGGTCCTATTTCACCTCAGGGTGTTCGCTACTTCCCACCACCCAACACAGATGTAATGAGGTTAAGTGATGTCTGTATAAAATAAGTAAGAACTACTAATTATTCCTCAAGAAAGGCTTTTAATGATTTTCGACTATAATAACAGCATAAACAAAATAAAAGAAGGAAAAGCAAAGACCAGCACCGATAAGAATTAATACAAAAGGCAGATTATATTGAAGACAAACACAAGTACATGTAATATTGTGGACCATTTGCGAGTTCCTGAACAGTGACTCTACATATGCTGGTCCTGGCAGGCATAGTGAAAGCCCCGAAGACAAGCATAAGTAAAGCTCTTATTCACCAATTTTATATTTCTGGTGACAAAATATTTCAAAGGCAACACAACTATACGTATAAGGAGCTAATGAACGACAGCACTACATGCATCCGCTCAGGCTACTTGAAAGACAAGCACAATACATGCCAAGCTATTCTGCATCAGCCACCTACTATTGATTTTATGCTACAGTATCGATACAACTATGATCAATTCGGCTCAAGCGACTAGACTTCTTTACTCCATAGACTTACACTACATTCGTCCGAAAATACGTTACCCTTCCGTCGGCTGCTTTCCGCACTGGCCAGGTACAGACAGTCGGGAAGTGCATGTCCCTTCGGTTCAAGGGGTGTGGATACCAAAAACACACATACACAGTCCCATGCCTTCGTTCTTTTTAACTGGTCTGACGGCCGTGTTTTAGAACAGACCAACCAATCAGGGTGGGTCACACTGTTTATGTGGTTGCCCTAGTTGTATAATGGATGCTGTCAAGGTTCCTTCCCCACTCTGAACTCTAGGGTACAGATGTGAGGACCTGCATGAAAACCTCCTAAGCTTATCCAAGGTACAAACTATTTTACCTTTGGACTTCCACTGCCACCACCAAACTTTATCTGGTTCCTGAAAAAAACGTAGTTTGGAAACATCTTCCCCCCGCAAATCCTCCAAACCCTTGCACCCTACTTCCTGGCGAAGGTTTGGTAAAAATCCTCACCAATTTGCATAGGTGAACACAGACCCAAACCCTTGGATCTTAGAACAATGAAAAAGCATTCAGTTTTCTTACAAGAAGACTTTTAATAGAAGTAAAAAAGAATCATCTCTGTAAAATCAGGATGGTAGATACCTTACAGGGTAATTAGATTCAAAACATAGAGAATCCCTCTAGGCAAAACCTTAAGTTACAAAAAAGACACACAGACAGGAATATTCATTCTATTCAGCACAGCTATTTTCTCAGCCATTTAAAGAAATCATAATCTAACACATACCTAGCTAGATTACTTACTAAGTTCTAAGACTCCATTCCTATTCTGTCTCCGGCAAAAGCATCACACAGACAGACACAGACCCTTTGTTTTTCTCCCTGCTCGCAGCTTTTGAAAGTATCTTGTCTCCTCATTGGTCATTTTGGTCAGGTGCCAGCGAGGTTACCTTTAGCTTCTTAACCCTTTACAGGTGAGAGGATTTTTCCTCTGGCCAGGAGGGATTTTAAAGGGGTTTACACTTCCCTTTATATTTATGACAGATGCATATTTAATTTTTATGTCCAATTGTTAGTTGTTCGTATAATTGAGGCCTATTTATTTTCAGTAGCCAATTAGATCTTGAATGTGGGTAATTTGGGGCTGATAAGTACATAGGAGTCAGCATAAATTGTTATCTGGTTGCAGGGCATCCTGACCACAAGCCACAAGCTTAAGCTTTGTTTTTGCAAGGCTTACATTTTGAAGTATACAGAAGTTTGAGGCCTAACAGTTGCAATACTTCTATTTCGTTCAAGCTTGACAAGACAGTTCAATTTATTCACAAATAGGAGAGACGCAACTGAATGCTGTAGTTGTCCTTAACGTGCATCAAAACAATACCAGGGAACTGAGATGTAAATAAGATTGCTGATAGTTTCATCCAAAAAGCTACAGTGAGACATAATGTCTTTAAACTGGGACATTAGTGAAGACAGCTTGTAGGTGATTGCAATGATTTTAATATACTGTAATTCATGATGATGTAATTATGTAGTTCATAACAACTGAATCATTATTAAAATAGTAAAGATACCAATAATAGACACATTCAATAACTAGAATATGAAAGAAGTATATAAATATATGAAAATAGCCTCCCCCCAAAACTGGCAGAGTGACCCCCTCTCAAACGCACACACACACCTCTTCAGAAGCACTCACCAGCAACAACAAAAGTCAGCAGCTGTGCAGGGAGACACAGAGGAGGCAACAGCACAGTCGGTTACTCCCAGCCCAGAAGTTTCTCCCAACCTGGGCTGACTGGAACTTACCGAAACCGGCAAAAAAAAAAAAAGTGGGGTGGGCAGGAGAGATAAGTAAGACCTAGATGTGCAGGTCTTTTGTTGATTTATCCCTTGTCTCTGTTTGTTTTGCTACAATTGGTTTGAATACAGCTAGTCAGGAATTTTTTGACAACATGTTTTTATGTCAGAAAATGCTGATTTGTCAAAACTGAAACTTTTTGTGGAAATGTAATGTTTGGGCAACTTTTTTGTTGGGAAGGTTTCTCCGGCCCAGGATGGAATTTCTGGTCTAAACAAAAGAGAGAGACTACCTCAGTAGTCCAGGAGTCAGGGCACTCATTTGGGTGTGGAAGAGGCAGGTTCCAGTCCTTACACTGAATCAGACAGAGCAGGGACTTGAGCCTGGGTTTCCTCAAATCCCAGATGAATGCTCTAACTACAGGGCTATGGGCTATTCTGGGCCGGGTAAGTAGATACCACTCTAGTTTATCCTGAAAAGTTTCAAAAAGGTCTCTGTTTTGTCCCAATGAAGAACGAAAACAAATGAAAAAACTTTGAATTTTGTCCTAAAACAGAATTCCTGTTTTCTGGCCAGCCCTAGTTTTGAGTTCCTTTAATTGGCCATTGATCACGGGCTCCCAACGGAGAAGATTTTTTTCAGGTGATAAGTACAGGTGGATCTGTTGTATTTATACAACTGGGAAATAAGGGGGGCTGCAACCCACAGATCCAGTAAGAGTAATTGAACTGTGGAGTTCCACTCTTGAGAGAGCTGAAAGAAGCCAGGCCTGTCACCTGAAGGGTGCATTCAAGAGAGCCCAAAGGGGTCCAAAATGCAGCTCTAACCATGAAACTTGTGCAACATTCGGATATAAACCAATGCAAACTATTCCTGAGTGCAAAACTTTGTGAATCTGGGACAATCCCTGATTCTCTTTCTCTCTCAGAAATGATGGTGAAGGGTGTAAATCCTGCTTTTGTGTGATTTAGGTTATCGAAGGGGAAAATGAACACATTTTCTTCCAAGTAACACTATGAAGTTTCAAAAGATAAAAAGTTCCCAGCATGAGCTAACAAAAAAGTGTATTTTCCACTAATAGTCTATCACGCCTTTTAAGCAACCCTTGATTTTTTTTTCTAAAGTTCTCTTTTGTAACCACTTCCAGTGTAACTGAGAATAATGGCCTGACACTAAGCAAAGGTAAATGTAGGCTGAGAATCAGGACAAGTGAATGGACAGGTAGCATCTATTCATTTTTGGAACAGACTCCCAAGAGAAGTGGTAAAAGCACTTTTATTTGAGTAATTTAAAACTGGAAGACACAAATGCAGGAGTTCTCTATAATCTACATTCTCTGGTCGATTCCATTGTTTATATGTAAGAATATCCCTTGATCTGCTTAGTTTTTATTATTATTTTGTGATATCTTAATATTAATAGCTGCAGAAGAGGAAAGTCTGTTACTACTATGCTGCTGCATAGGGAGGCAGCCAGGGACTGCCTGGCTCTTATAAAAAGTTATACAAGATGAACAGAGATCCACTGGAAGACCTGAAGAGGGGCACAGGGACGGCAAGAGTGACATCTCCTCACAGATGCCTAGCCACCTGCTGAAGCTCACTACGGAGTTGATCACCATCCTGCCTGATGCTTGATCACTACGGACACCATCCTGCCTGTCACTCAGCCTGTAACCTGAGTGTCATCTTTGACTGTCCTCTCTGTAGGGCCTCACATCCAGGCTTTGTCTAAACCTTGCTAATTCTTTCTGCATAATGTCTCTATGAATGGTGTTTCCTATCCATCCACACAGCTAAAATTCTCATGCAGGGTGTCACCTAACATCCCAGTTATTGCCACATCCTTCTCTTTGGCAGTCTGGCCCAGCTCACAGCCCTTCAGAAAACTACTGCAAAGATCATTGTCCTAGCCCATCATTTTCATAATGTCACCCTTCTCTTTGCAGTCCTCCACTGGTTCCTCTTTCTCTATGGTAGTGGCTCTCAACCTTTCCAGACTACTGTACCCCTTTCAGGAGTCCAGTTTGTCTTGTGTACCCACAAGTTTCATCTCACTTAAAAACTACTTGCTGCTGCACACACTACTGAAAAATTGCTCACTTTCTCATTTTACCATATAGTTATAAAATAAATCTATTGAAATATAAATATTGTACTTACATTTCAGTGTATAGTATATAAAGCTGTATAAACAATTCGTTGTCTGTATGAAATTTTAGATTGTACTGACTTTGCTAGTGCTTTTTATGTAGCCTGTTGTACAACTATGCAAATATCTAGATGAGCTGATGTACCCACTGGAAAACCTCTGTGTACTCCCAGGGCTATACCCCTGATTGAGAATCACTGCTCTATGGCATGAAACATAAGCGACTTGCCTTCACTTTTAAGGCCTTTCATGGTCTATCCCTCCCCTAAACTATCATTACTTTTTCAGTAACAAAAGTTTCACTCCGGCCTTCAGTCAGTCCATGTTACCAGCCTCCATCACCCACTTGCTAAATTTTCAAACAAGCACCATAAGAACAGCCATAATGGGTCAGACCAATTGTCCATCTAGCCCAGTATCCTGTCTTCTGACACTGGCCAATGCCAGGTACTTCAGAAGGAATGAACAGAACAGGGCAGTTATTTTGTGGAATAACTGAAATTAGAGGGGGTGTTTGAATTTACAGGGGGTATTGGAAAATGACTAAATTGGCAACACTGCTAACTAGTCATCTTTTATTTATTTAAAATGAATTTAGTAATGTTATATTACACCACTATGGGTTCAGCTCTGCGAGCTACAGTTTCAAGCTTAACAGAGGGAAAGTCACCTCTGCTATCTGCTTCAGATTTAGAGCGTCTAGGAACACAAAAAGACCAAGGATGGTGACCAAACATACATTCACAAGTATAAGGTCTAGTTTATTTTACAAGTTTTATTAAAGTTATAATTAAGGTTATGATTTCCCAGGCATATAGAAATCCTATAAAGACCTATGCACAAGTTACAAATATAGTCATACTCACATCCTTTATGATATTCTTAAGGTTTGATGGATGCCTTGCCAACTGATGATCAGCAGAGGGTTGGTTCCTGTTGGAGTTTTCCCATGGGGAACTCATTTTACCCAATCTGGGAGCCCTCTTTTATGTTGTGATTCTGACTACACCTAACACTCTGCCTATGTGCATGAAGATGTCCAGCCTCTTTTTCCTTATTTGTATTGTTTCCCCTAAGAATATTGGGGAACTCCATTCTCCATTTATGGTCTATAGTTCCTTTTTATTCTCATTAGTATTGACACATAACCTGTACCTCTAGGGCATTTTGTGATCCAAAATTAATCTTGTGGTAAATTTTTCACAATAGCACCCATTAGCACATCTTTTCCCCTAATCTTGTGGCATCGGGTTATTCTTTGGTCACTTACTTATGTCAAGCATTTCTTAAGCCTAAGGCCTAGTATGGCTAAAATCTTATAGGCCTCAGCCTGTAGGCCTTGCGTTTCAGCCTACTTACTTAGATACCTAATGTATATTTATCACTTCTAAATACTTACCAATCTTATACTTCTAGCATTCTCCAACTTAAATCTGTTTAGCATACAATGATTATATATGACATAGCATATAAGTTCATTATAACATCACACAATAAATGAATGATAAAATGAAGTAATTGGCTACAAACTAGTTTCCCACTAGAAGGGGAATGGGGGAATTTGTGGGGAGGCAGGGAGTTCCCATCCCCTGCTATCCAGTCCCAGCATCTGGGTGTCAGAGGCTTTATACTTTCTCCCCTGGTGCCCATCATGCTTGGGAGAAGCTCCTCATGGACATCTGAAGAGCTACTTCATTATCCCCCTCCAAAATCCTCCTTTAAATTCTCCTTTGCTGTAATGCCTGTGAAAAACTTGACAATGGTCAGGCTGCTGCTGTGCTGAGACTACTGCCTATCGTGCTGACCAATGTTGTGTGATTGTTTCCTTGTACCACCCCCCAGTCAATCTCTCTATTTCCGTCTGTTAACTCCTGTCTTAGACTTAGATTGTAAACTCTGTAAGCAGGGACCACCTTTTTGTTCTGTGTTTGCAGTGCCTAGCACAGTGGTCTTTGACTAGGGGTCCAAGGTGCTATAGTCATAGAAATTATAAACATTATTACTAAAATTACCAGATTTATATAGATCTCAAGATTCCTCCATTTGGGGGGAAGGACCACTCTATCATTGCATAACGGGCAAACTCATGTGGGCACAACAGAATGAAGGGGAGGAAATTCCTTAAGAGATGCAGAATTTTCTGTCCCTTTCCTGGGGAAACCCCACATAAAGAAGAACACTTAATTTTCTCCTTTTGTTAGATATTTTTTTATGATTTAAAACACTTCCTAGGCTTCTTTCCTGATTTTTTTTTTTTAAGTTTTGGAATATTTTAGTTTGCATCTTTTCTGCCACTCTCTCATTTGTTATAGTTGCTCAGATGGCAGCACTTGTGTAGATAGCTGGCCTTGAATAGGGCGATTCACTCTTTAAAAAGTCAAGCCAGACCATAATACAGTTACTGCTATAGTTCTGGCTGCAACAGGCTACCACATCATCGCGAATGACTACAACAGCTGACTGACTGACACTAATGATACTGTCCAGTTACGAATTAAATATGTGTTACAATTAAAATTAAAGGAACTAAACATAAATTATTTCCATGGAACCTGCACTAGATTGAGTTTTAAAACTGAATTCCCCTCATGGATTAGTTTACTTCTGGAGCAGTTAACTATTCCCTGGTCTGTCATGTTGTGATGGGTTCGGTCACAGAGACCCCCTTGGGAATGTCACATGACGTGCTGAAACTACCTCTGAGCCCATTTTCTCTGTCAGCTTGGGACTTCCAGAACCCTGTCTTGTTAAGCCAGACATGCTAGCCTGCTGCAACACAGACCCAGTGTCTGGGCCACGCCCCCTAAACTGCAGACTTAATTGAAAACAGCTCAGCAGGTTACCTGTCTCCAGCACCCAGACCCCAATGGGATCCAAACCCCAAATAAATCCATTTTACTCTGTATAAAGCGTATACAGGGTAAATTCATAAATGTCTGCCCTCTATAACACTGATAGAGAGAGATGCACAGCTGTTTGCTCCCCCAAGTATTATTCACTTACTCTGGGTTTATTTATAAACAAAAGAATTTTTTTTAAGTATAAAAAGTAGGATTTAAGTGGTTTCAAGTAATAACAGACAGAACAAAGTAAGTCACCAAGCAAAATAAAGTAAAAACACACAAGTCTAAGCCTAATACATTAATAAACTGATTACAGGTAATATCTCACCCTCAGAGATGTTCCAATAAGCTTCTTTCACAGACTAGACTCCTTCCTAGTTTGGGCCCAATCCTTTCCCGGTACAGTCCTTGTTAGTTCCAGCAGACATCTCAGGTAAGCAGGGGTTTTCTCATGACTGGCAGCTCCTTTTGTCCAGCTCCACCCCCTTTTATAGCTTTGGCATTCGGTGGGAATCTTTTGTCTGTGCTTGTCCCCACCACCGCCTCATCAATGGAAAAGTATAAGGATTAAGATGGATTCCAGTATCATGTGACATGGTCACATGTCACTGTAAAACCCCTAGTCTCTATTCTTCCTGGGTTGGCCCACAGGTACATAGGAACACTTGCACGTAAATAAACCATGTACAACCAATTGTCCTAGTCAATGGGAGCCATCAAGATTCTAAACCACTATTAATGGCCCACACTTTGCGATAATTACAATAGGACCTCAGAGTTATACTTCATATTTCTAGCTTCAGATACAAGAATAATTCATGTATACAAATAGGAATATATTCAGTAGTTTATAACCTTTGTTATGATACCATATAAGAGACCTTTTGCATAAAGCATATTCCAGTTACATCATATTCACACTCATAAGCATATTTCCATAAAACACATGTATGAGCATATTGAAATGAGATTTTCTTTTTGTAGAATTTCCAACCAGGCACATGCATGCACATTCACCTATATCCCTGTTACTTTGCTTTCCTATTTGTTCTTCATTGTCTCTATTCTCACCACTGTCAGACTCACTAATTCTGCCACACTGTCTAGAGTGGCTCACAGCTGTGGGTGCCTACCTCAGCACAGACTGTCAAAAACAGGGCAGACACCCCAAACTGATGGTGTGTTCTATAATTAGATTTCTCCAAGCCAGTAACAAATGTGAACTCTTGGATCACAGTAACAGTCTTACCCTGGAGTCACAGACAGTCCCCTGAGACTCTCCAGTCTATCTTGCCACCCAGACAAACTGAACTTAGTGATAAATGATCACTTACAACAAAAATCACACAATATTCAGGTTGCTTCCATTACCAAGAGACCAGTCACTTACCCCAGATCAGTTGGTACCCTAGATCTCACACCAAAGACAACACCTGTAGCCAATTCTGTAATAAGCTATCTAAAAGTTTATTAACTAGGAAAAAGGAATAAGAGAGTTACTTACAGGTTAAAGCAAGCAAACATATGAGTTACCATCTAGATCCTAAACGGGACAAAGTTGTAGTGATCTGTCAATTCAAATGTCTTTCAGTGCAGACCCAGGAGTAACCCCAATGGTATCTCTGAATTTAGTTTGGGGTCTGTAGTGCAGTCAGAGTTCAAACAGCAAAGAGAGCTGCAAAATGGAACAGAATTTACAAGTGAGATTAATGCATGCAGCAATTTACAAGCATTTCATAGAGTCTAAACACTAAATACATCCTTATAAAACGAATACCTATTTTGAGCTAAACTAACATACAGGTTAACTGGTCTCCAGCTATAAGTTTGTCACTTCTTACCTAATGCCTGTAGCCTAGGCAAGAGCTGGCACCTGGTTTGCCAGGGTCAGAGATTCTACGTGGCAATAATATCAGGACTCAGGATTAGCTAGAGTAGTTTTTTTATTTTAAAAAAATCTGTCTTGTTCCCCTCTTGTGTCATTTATTGCTGATTGCCATTGTGAAGGAGTGATAGGGTATAGCATTTCTCACTCAGCAGTGTGTTATAGTGGTCTGAGCACATGACAGGATGCCAGGAATTTCTGAGCTATAATCCCAGGTGTGACACTGACTCTGTAGATTGGGGAAGTCACTTAATTTTCTTGTCACATTTTCCCCATTTGTAAATAGGGATAATCATACTTGACCATTGCAAGGGTTGGTGTGATAATTAATTAGAAATATTTTGAAGATTAAAATCCTTCTCTGATTAAAATAGTATTCTTTATTACTATAATTAGAGATCTTCATTTTAACCCAATGATGATACAACTGCTTGATTTTTCTTAAGGTAGTCTGCAATGAAATGGAGGATTCTTCCAGGCCAGAGGTCTGCATGCACATGAGGTAAGTATTCAGTTATTACAAACATCTCAGTGGCTACCTAGCAATGTAGTGAAGCTTATCACGAGCAGTGAGGTTTCTTTCCACTTCTAATATAGATCCCAAGGCCAAGATTTGAAGCATGGGTGCTTTTGATGGTCTCAGGAATCTTTATTATCTTAATCTTTAGACACCTAGATAAATTATCTGATTTTCAAAAGTGCCAATCACCTCCCATTCACATCAACCATGTGCTGAGTTCTTTTCAAACAAAATCACTCATTTAGGTGCTTAAGTAGGGACTTAGAAGACTAATATTAGGCATCTATTTTTGAGAAAAAACAAACCCCTGGCTCAAGTATTTAATCAATAGCCCTCTGAGTTTTAACAGAACAAATAGGTCACACATGAGTGGAAAAGTGCTCAAGGAACTAGAACATTTTCAAGAGCAGCTGGGATGTGTATTTCATTCTATAACAAGCCCAAACACAGCAGAGAGAATTTTGACACAGCTGCTTAAAATTGCAGGATCATTTTCCATCTCAAGAATTCCATTTCATCCAGCCTTATACCAAGCATTTATCAAATCCATTCCAAATTCTGACAAAATAGCTTTTTTCAAATGTATCTGAGCTTTCAAGAAGCTCACCAGCCTAATGCAGTTGCCAAGCTAACATGTAACAGAGAAATGAGCCAGACTGTAATATGCCTGCCATTTCAATCTTCAGAACAGGAATATTTGAAAAGAAAAGATGGAAAGAATATTATCTGGTTTGTAATTATATTGTAATTCAAGATACTGCATTTTGTTTCTAAGAACAGTTGTTCGACCAGCAATTGCAGCCTTAATGTCTAATGATGAATTTTCAGTTTTTAAAAAGTTTGTCCCCTGAATGGATAAATGAACGAAGAATCTGAAACATTGCAAAAGTATTCTCCAGTAGTGGAGGAAAAGGAAAAGAACCCAGAAACTCAACAGTAAAAGTGAACCCATATGATGAAGCTTGTTGTGTTAAGACTGACTTCCATTGGCTAGAACATTACAGGAATGGAAATTTAATAGAAATAAACTCTTTTGAAAATTTATTATATTCACAAACAGACAAGAGTATGACAATGTGATCTGTAGCTTTAGATTCTTCTACAATCCACATGAAGACAAGGGCAGTACATGTTCTCAGTTATACCAGACTTGGTAAGATGGTTGTCAGGTCAAATGCCAATTATCTATACTTTGTGTGTATTGGTAAAGAAATCCATGAGAAAGAATGTCATATTCTGATCTCATTTACATGCCTCAGTGAAGTCACACAGTTACATTTGTGCTAGAGTCATTAGGTTCCCCTCTCTCTTTCTTCTCTCCCTACATTGCTAAGTTTTCTTCACACCCTTTCATGCTATGGCTTGACAACGGTGCTTAATACCAATGAGAAAATACTCTTAGATCAAGTAAGTTTCACTCATCTTAATTTTGATTACTGAACGGCTGACTCATACTTCCCAACATATCTACTGCATTAGGGGATTACTAATGAGAATTTGTGGTTTAGCAGCAGTTTTTCATCTCTTGCCCATCATTCATACCAATTTAATCTCCCAGACATAATTTTCCAATTAACTCAGCATTACTGTTTAATCCTCATGACAGGGGTATTAATATATTTACACTGATTTTCCAGCGTTGTATTATAGTTGATTCATTGCAGGGTGGGTTTTTTTTGCCACTATCATATACTTTGATAAAAATCTATAGTTAGAGGGCCACATTTATCCCCAGTGTAAATTCAGTTGAGTAAGACCACTGCTGAACTTAATCTGACATGACATGATATTAGCCTCCCCATCACAGCACACCAGTAAAATATGGAGAAAAGAAGGTGTACAAAGAGGGAGGGAAGAGCTAGCAAAAGGGTGGTGATGATGATGATGATAAAGTGTCATAACAACATCAAGAGGATTCAGCAGAAAGTATAGGTGAACAGGTATATGTGAGGTCAGACAAATGCGAGAACTGCTAACATGGTTACATGTAGGGCAAACAAGATTGTCCATGACCATTGCAGGCTGTTGTATCCTTGCTTTGCTCTGTTAATGCTTTTTGCTTCAAAGAGGTTAATGGTAACATGACAAATCTGCTACCACCTTGCTCTGTCGTGAGTTGTTGCTTTCCACTTGCTGGGGTCAACGTGACATGCTTTCAGTTTTGACTTCTGTGAGTCTTTATATTGTTTGTACTGGCCACCATGAGAACAGGTGAACTGCTTTAGCTGACCATAAATATGGCCTTAGATACACTCAAGTCAGCCATATAGACGAGATGCCCAGACCAAATGCAGCTGAGCTTCTATGAACATGCTTTAAATGGCAGGCATTTGACAATGATTAAGGATTTCAATACTGGAAATCTAGTTTCACCATTTGACCCTGCAAACAGACCAAAGACAGCACATAGGAAACTAATCAATTTTCCTTATATGGTAGGGATATGTTTCCATGTCTAACACCCTACAAAAGCAGTCTAAGCATGACTGACCAATAGACATTTAGCTTAGTGCTTATTTTGACACCCCTTTTTTATTTTGGTCTTGATCAGTTTTAGGCATCAATGGAGAGTTAAAAGTACCGACTGATAGCTGAATCTTTGGAGAAGACCACCGTGGAGGATCTGGTTAGACACAACGCTTGGTGGCACCTTACATGCTATAAGAAGTGTGTCTAAAAACTGAATTTGGAAAGGTAGGAGAGGCAGTACACCGAGCAACAGGAAAAAGTTGAAGATGCTGGGATAAGTGCCAGCTGTACACAAGACTCACCTTTTGCTGTCTCATAGCATGTGTTTTGAGAAGACCACCTACTTCTTCTGTGGTAAGCCAGAGGCTCAAATGCATCCATTAAGCACAGTTTCAACATAAGACAGTTGAAAAACTGTATGAAACAGTCACTCAGTGAAAACATTACATGGAAAGTAAAGTGAAGTGAGTGCATTGACACAAAAGATATCCCCACATGCAACATTGCATATCACATCTGTGGCTACACCAAGAATGCATGTAATGTGTTGCATCAAAAGTAAAAAGCAAGAGAAACAAATACTGATTTTACTACTTGCAAGTGGTTGTGACCAGGGTCCCAGTGGAGGCCAGCTATGGTCACTCAATTAGGGTGAACTGCAAAGAATGGGGCAGCCAAACCCCAAAAAGCTGGTGGATATTCCAATACATAGATTTACCAAGTCAGCATAAACCAGCTTCTTTATTACCTTACTGGTTACTCAGAAGTCCAAACAACACAATTCCCTTAAAGTGATCCAGCCTCAGGCCTCCATCCAGGTACCCAAGTCAAATATGCAGATTTCTGAAAATCTTATTTCATCATATAAAAGAAAAGGTTCTACCAATCCCAAAGGATCAGACACATTACCTCCCAGGTTAATGAATGTTTCAGCTCTTACCCAAATACGCACTACAGCCAATTTTTATTAACTAAACTAAAATTTATTAAAAAAAGAAAAGAGAGAAAGAGTATGGTTAAAAGATCAATATACATACAGACATGAGTTCAATTCACTGAGGTTCAGATTCATAGCCGAGATAGTGAGCTTTGTAGTTGCAAAGAATTCCTTTAGAATTCAGTTAATTGGTCATAGTCCAATGTCCAAATATCATATTCAGGGCAAACCAGCATAACTGGGACCTCAGTCTTGGGACTCAAACTTCCCCTGATGAAGCTTAAGCAGATCTGAGATGATAGAATCAGGACCCAAGGGTTTTTTTATACAATGTTCTAGTATCCACTTGACCACACAGTTCTGGTTAAACAATAGGCTTTTGATGTAACCTTTTGCTTTCTAAACACCACCAGTAATTAGTTACACAAATTAATATAGGGCAATTTATCCATTAGGCAGTCTATTACAAACTTCAAAGAGACATACAGACAGTGACATTATTTTTCCCAAGATTCATCGAAATGTTAATATTCCCTTTTGATCTCTGAATCAATAGTTATAGTGACAGACTAGAACTGTCTGTTTACCAGTAGCATCTAAGATACACACAATTAGTATTATTTCTAACAATATAGGTTTGCATTTCAAAGTTCTAGCCTATTTAGCATGAATGGCCCTAATTATCATTCACATACCTTTCTAACATGGCTTTAAAGATGGGCTCTGGGTCATTCAGCCTGCAAGCTGTTTAACCCTTTCTAGCCATGCATCACACTGGGTGACTCACTGGAGTTGGTAAATCTCCTCACAGAGGTTGCAATGGATGGGAAAGCGGTGGTGATGGCCAGCACAGAGGCTAAGTACAAAGAAATGGGGTTGAAGAGTGCTTTGAATGGGGTTGAGGAGCACTTATTGAAGATGACCCTTAGGATATGGATGTAGTTTTTAGCACAGCAATGAATCACAGTGCATATCCCTAAAAGTTACAAAAGACATGGCACTTCCAAAGCAAGCTGAAGGAAGTGCTGATGTCAACAGTAATATGAAGACAACATTTGGAACTGCTACATTTTTATGAAAAAGCTTTTGTCCTGCAGTATGTAGAAGATCAGTGATCCATAGCTGATGCCAGACCTGAAAAAAAAAAAAAAAAAGTACAGATCACACAGTATTAAGTGGCACATCACTGGTCTCAGGGACATCAGTACCAGCAAGCATGACAGCAAGCAAGTGGAGCACAAGGCTGTCATTTTATTGCAAAGCCTCATGTACAAATGCTTGAGTGAAAGGCAGGTTTCCAACACATACATGACAACTATGTGGCATATGCATGATCTACTAGCACAAGTGTGTGTTAGTTTAACAATTCATTCTGTCCAAAACCCGTAGCAAATTCCTTGTGCACTTTATGTATAGTATAGGCTTCTCCACTGACTACAACAAAGCACTTTGCTTGGAGACTGCAATTGCAAATGAGGGTCTTTACTACATGGAACTCAATAAAAGGATATACACTTCCCCAGACCTCATCGAGGATAGGTTTATATTTTGTGCTGCTGTTAATTTAGATTTCTTTGAAGATGCAGCATAGAACAAAGGAAATCTTCATGCTAGTTCTGTGGTTGCCTATAGGAGCATATTAAGGGGGAACCAGTCCCAGCCTCAAGTGCTGTCTGGATCAACAAAGAACATTCCTTGAAGCAACATCCTGACTCATTTACTTTCCTGCCAAGGACCACAAATTCTGAAGCCAGGAAGTCCAGTTTCCAATGAAGCAGCAGTTACATTGACTATAGTAGAGCTTTCTACAATCAGTAGCCTTGACCTCACTTTGTTATTGTGCAAAAGTGGGATGCACTCCAGAGGCTAAAATGATGGCGTACAGCTTCAGCTAAAGAGCTAGAAGACACATCCTCCAAGCACCCAGACACACTATTTCAGCGGAAAGGTGCATTCCACCATGGTCAGCCTTTAACTTGGCACTACATGAAGTGCCAGAATAAATGGCCTGTGTATGCATCCTGCCAATCAGACCTGCTGCTAGCCCCACTGATCACTCAGTTCACTCAGAAATATTTCCACCAATAAGGAGTGCCTTTCTACCTGCTATCAAGATGGCAAATTATCATACACTGGAATAGCTCTGAGAAATGGATATAAATTGGTCATCGAGAAGTTTAGACTTGAAATTAGACAAGGTTTCTAACCATTAGAGGAGTGAAGTTTTGGAATAGCCTTCCAAGGGAAGCAGTGGGGGCAAAAGACCTATCTGGCTTTAAGATTGAACTCGATAAGTTTATGGAGGAGATGGTATGATGGGATAACATGATTTTGGCAATTAATTGATCTTTAAATATTCATGGTAAATAGGCCCAGTGGCCTATGGTGGGATGTTAGATGGGGTGGAAATTGAGTTACTACAAAGAATTCTTTCCTGGGTATCTGGCTGGTGGATCTTACCCATATGCTCAGGGTTCAGCTGATCGCCATATTTGGGGTCAGGAAGGAATTTTCCTCCAGGACGGATTGGAAGAGACCCTGGGGGTTTTTCGCCTTCCTCTGTAGCATGGGGCATGGGTCACTTGCTGGAGGATTCTCTGCTCCTTGAAGTCTTTAAACCATGATTTGAGGACTTCAATAGCTCAGACGTAGGTGAGAGGTTTATCGCAGGAGTGGGTGGGTGAGATTCTGTGGCCTGCATTGTGCAGGAGGTCAGACTAGATGATCATAATCATCCCGTCTGACCTTAATATGTATGAATCTATGAATCCAAAACGACCCTCCCCTAACAGGCATGGATGGGTCTTGGAGGATGGACTGATCACACCAGTTATATGTGAAATACTATGCGCTCCCTCATCTATCCTTCAACTAATCAAATGCTAGTGTGAAAAGACCAGATGCTCACTACTCTGCAAATGTTTGACCAACAGTCTGAATTGTAGAGATATGCAAGTACAGCGTGCACGAGGATCAGTGTAACAATGTGTCTAGCAGTGTTGTTTTAGCCAGAGATGATACTGATGATAAACTCTGACACATAGGACTGAAAATATTTATTCATCAAGGTTATTTTTCTTTCTTTAATGTAAGCAATGCATCCCCATGTTAAAAAGTATAATTTAAAAGAAGATTTTTAAACATTTTCTCAAACATAAATCTACATAATTGTGCTTGGATTTTCATATTTGGTACCATTGTGTTCATGGGAGAAAAGGGTTTTGAATGATATCCAACTCAACCCATTTCTGGTGATGTATTATCAAAATTTCTACCAGTCAGAGGACCTGGAAGCCAGGGGTGGAGATGAGTGAATCCCCTGTGCCACACCACAGAGGGTGACACCATTGTAATTATCAAAAACAACAAGGAGTCCTTGCAGCACCTTAGAGACTAACAAATGTATTTGGGCATAAGCTTTCATGGGCTAAAACCCACTTCATCAGATGCATGGAGTGGAAAATACAGAGGCAGGTATAAATATACAGCACATGAAAAGATGTGAGTTGCCTTACCAAGTGTGGGGTAAGTGCTATTGAGCCAATTCAATTAAGGTGGAAGTGGGCTAAGGTGGAAGTGGGCTATTCTCAACAGTTGACAAGAAGGGGTGAACACCAAGGAAGGAAAAAATCACTTTTGTAGGGCTAATAAGGCAACTGAAATCAAGGTGGCCCATTTCAAACAGTTGACAAGAAGGTGGGAGTATCAGCATGGGGAAATTAGTTTTTGGAGTGACCCATCTACTCCCAGTCTTTATTCAGGCCTAATTTGATGGTGTCCAGTTTGCAAATTAATTCCAGTTTTGCAGTTTCTCATTGGAGTCTGGTTTTGAAGTTTTTTTGTTGAAGAATTGCCACTTTTAAGTCTGTTATTGAGTGTCCGGGGAGATTGAAGTGTTCTCCTACTGGTTTTAGAATGTTATAATTCTTGATGTCTGATTTGTGTCCATTTATTCTTTTGCACAGAGACTGTCCAGTTTGGCCAATGTACATGGCAGAGGGGCATTGCTGACACATGATGGCATATATCACATTGGTAGATGTGCAGGTGAACTACCTCCTGGTGGTGTGGCTGATGTGGTTAGGTCCTATGATGGTGTCCCTTGAATAGATATGTGGACAGAGTTGGCAACGGGGTCAGTTGCAGGGATTGGTTCCTGGGTTAGTGGTTTTGTTGTGTGGTGTGTAGTTGCTCGTGAGTATTTGCTTCAGGTTGGGGGGCTGTCTGTAATTGAGGACTGGCCTGTCTCCCAAGGTCTGTGAGAGTGAAGGATCATCTTTCAGGATCGGTTGTAGATCCTTGATGATGCACTGGAGAGATTTTAGTTGGGGGCTGTAAGTGACGGCTAGTGGCGTTCTGTTACTTTCTTTGTTGGGCCTGTCCTGTAGTAGGCTACTTCTGGATACCCTTCGGGATCTGTCAATCTGTTTCTTCACTTCACCGGGTGGGTATTGTAATTTTAAGAATGATTATAGAGATCCTGTCGGTGTTTGTCTCTGTCTGAGGGATTGGAGCAAATGCAGTTGTATCTTAGAGCTTGGCTGTAGACAATGGAGCGTGTGATGTGGTCTGGATGAAAGCTGGAGGAATGTAGGTAAGTATAGCGCTCTTAGAACTACAATACTTCCAAACACAGGAAGCACCTGCCTGCCCTTGATTAAGGCAGATTTTTGGCAACTTCTCATACTAGTTTTCCGCCAACTGTTGTTATCTTTTCCACTGTGGAATTGATATTTCAATGTCAAAATCATGTCACCTAAGAAACACAAAAAGTTGTTTACCTGCAGGAAAGCAGTGATAGCAGATAGTTTATTCCCACATAGTTCTAATTAGAGCTTGTTAGAACATTTTTGCCAACATTTAATTTTGGAGAAATTTGCTGTTTCAAAGCGAAAATGTTTCGCAAAAACCTAGCAGTTCTCAAAAATTTTTTGAGAAGAACGGTTTTGTATCTGGGGTATATACCGTGTGTGTATATGTATGTATGAAAGTGAGAGAGAGAGACACTCTATGTAAATGGGGACCTGGCAGATCTAAGTTCAAGTTCCTCCTCTGTCTGAATTGAAGTGATCTGGGATAAAGTACTCTGAATGAGGCAGAACACGGATTTACACCCGAGCCTCCAAAATACCAGGCCAGTACCCTAACCTAACCATCAGGCTATTCACATGTGCCACACAACTCTGTTTTTCACACACAAAAAAAACATTCAAAAGGCTTTGTTTTCATTCCAATGAAGAATGAAAACAAATTTTGAAACTTTAGAAGTTGCTGTGAAATGGAATTATCCTCTGGTCACCCATTTCTAAAACACATTTCTGAGCATTTCAGAGGACTCTAGCACGAAAGACGCAGTCTTATACAAGGTTTCAGAGTAACAGCCGTGTTAGTCTGTATTCGCAAAAAGAAAAGGAGTACTTGTGGCACCTTCGAGACTAACCAATTTATTTGAGCATAAGCTTTCGTGAGCTACAGCTCACTTCATCGGATGCATACTGTGGAAAGTGTAGAAGATCTTTTATACACACAAAGCATGAAAAAATATCTCCCCCCACCCCACTCTCCGGCTGGTAATAGCTTATCTAAAGTGATCACTCTCCTTACAATGTGTATGATAATCAAGTTGGGCCATTTCCAGCACAAATCCAGGTTCTCTCAGCCCCCCGCCCCCCCACCCACACAAACCCACTCTCCTGCTGGTAATAGCTTATCTAAAGTGACCACTCTCCTTACAATGTGTATGATAATCAAGGTGGGCCATTTCCAGCACAAATCCAGGGTTTAACAAGAACGTCTTGGGGGGGAGGGTTAGGAAAAAACAAGGGGAAATGGGTTACCTTGCATAATGACTTAGCCACTCCCAGTCTCTATTCAAGCCTAAGTTAATTGTATCCAATTTGCAAATGAATTCCAATTCAACAGTTTCTCGCTGGAGTCTGGATTTGAAGTTTTTTTGTTGTAATATCGCAACTTTCATGTCTGTAGTCACGTGACCAGAGAGATTGAAGTGTTCTCCGACTGGTTTATGAATGTTATAATTCTTGACATCTGATTTGTGTCCATTTATTCTTTTACATAGAGACTGTCCAGTTTGACCAATGTACATGGCAGAGGGGCATTGCTGGCACATGATGGCATATATCACATCGGTGGATGTGCAGGTGAACGAGCCTCTGATAGTGTGGCTGATGTTATTAGGCCCTGTGATGGTGTCCCCTGAATAGATATGCGGGAACAGTTGGCAATGGGCTTTGTTGCAAGGATAGGTTCCTGGGTTAGTGGTTCTGTTGTGTGGTATGTGGTTGCTGGTGAGTATTTGCTTCAGGTTGGGGGGCTGTCTGTAGGCAAGGACTGGCCTGTCTCCCAAGATTTGTGAGAGTGTGGGGTCATCCTTCAGGATAGGTTGTAGATCCTTAATAATGCATTGGAGGGGTTTTTGTTGGGGGCTGAAGGTGACGGCTAGTGGCGTTCTGTTATTTTCTTTGTTAGGCCTGTAGTAGGTGACTTCCTGTAGTAGGTGACTTCTGGGAACTCTTCTGGCTCTATCAATCTGTTTCTTCACTTCCGCAGGTGAGTATTGTAGTTGTAAGAATGCTTGATAGAGATCTTGTAGGTGTTTGTCTCTGTCTGAGGGGTTGGAGCAAATGCGGTTGTATCGCAGAGCTTGGCTGTAGACAATGGATCGTGTGGTGTGGTCAGGGTGAAAGCTGGAGGCATGTAGGTAGGAATAGCGGTCAGTAGGTTTCTGGTATAGGGTGGTGTTTATATGACCATCGTTTATTAGCACTGTAGTGTCCAGGAAGTGGATCTCTTGTGTGGACTGGACCAGGCTGAGGTTGATAGTGGGATGGAAATTGTTGAAATCATGGTGGAATTCCTCAAGGGCCTCTTTTCCATGGGTCCAGATGATGAAGATGTCATCAATATAGCGCAAGTAGAGTAGGGGCATTAGGGGACGAGAGCTGAGGAAGCGTTGTTCTAAGTCAGCCATAAAAATGTTGGCATATTGTGGGGCCAGACTGGAAGTGGCTAAGTCATTATACAAGGTAACCTATTTCCCCTTGTTTTTTCCTACCCCCCCCCCCCCACTCCTCAGACGTTCTTGTTAAACCCTGGATTTGTGCAGGAAATGGCCCACCTTGATTATCATACACATTGTAAGGAGAGTGGTCACTTTAGATAAGCTATTACCAGCAGGAGAGTGGGTTTGTGTGTGTGTGTGTGGGGGGGGGGGGGGGGTGAAAAAACCTGGATTTGTGCTGGAAATGGCCCAACTTGATTATCATACACATTGTAAGGAGAGTGATCACTTTAGATAAGCTATTACCAGCAGGAGAGTGGGGTGGGGGGGGAGGTATTTTTTCATGCTTTGTGTGTATAAAAGATCTTCTACACTTTCCATAGCATGCATCCAATGAAGTGAGCTGTAGCTCACGAAAGCTTATGCTCAAATAAATTGGTTAGTCTCTAAGGTGCCACAAGTACTCCTTTTTTTTTAGTCTTATACAAACAAAAGTTATTTTGTAGTACACTAAAAACTTAGGGATCTGGCCTTCCTTCACCGCACATCTAGAACGAGAGCTGTGCTGAGATAGGTAATTCTGTTTCATGGAGGATTTCAACATTTGATTTCCTTCACAACCCAAAAATTTGAAAATACTTTGTGAAAAGGAAAGAAGCCCTGTCTGAGGGGCAGTCCATCTGGTGAGCTGCCCCAGAGCTGTAGATCCAGCCCTCTAGAAGCCCTCCAGGCATGCTGCTGACGATCCAGGCAGGCAAACTGCCAGGAAACCAGGCAGGGTTCAGATGGAAATCCTGCCTCGCAATCAGGGTTCCGTCACAACTTCATCAAAATAACAAACAGTCACCACAAAAAGTTTGGATTTTGATGAATCAGCATTCTTCAATGGAAACACATTATGTTGGACAACTTCTGGCCAGCTCCATCTATAAACCACAATGATGTGAAATTGCTCTCAATTTCAGGAAGGTAGGTTTTGTCATTAAGTTACTTGGTGGAAGGCTTGTATATGTGGGAAAGTGATACTGGTGTAAGCTAAGGTGTGAATTTAAACTGCTATAGTTATACTGGTGTAACCCTTTGTTTGGGAACTCCTTTGCCATTATAAAAGTGCTTATGTCATTCTGGAAGAAATTTTAGCAAACTTAAGGGAAAAAAAAAGACACACTAATTCCAGGATAAGAATGGTTGCATCAGGAGTTACACTGGTAGCACAATAACAGTTTATAGTACAATAGCTGTGGAAACTTTCCAATGTAGACAAGCCCTGAGACGCTCGAGATTGGTGTTCAATTCGCAGCTCTGCCATATTCTCCAAGTGTGACCTTGGGCAAATAACTTTACTCAGTCTATTCATTCCCCATCTGTAAAATGAGAATGATATATCTTTTCTGTCTTGCCTATTTCTCTCTTAGAAGCAGGGACTCTCTCTCAGTGTGTGTAACTCTAATGCCTAACATAATGCCCTAGCCTTGATGTCAGTTGGATTTTTAGATGCTATTATAATATAAATACATTACAATGTGCCTATTGAGGGGCGAACAAACAGATTATCATTGAAGGTTACTTGGTAACCATTGGTCAATGAGACAACCACCCCCTGTAATATGAAAATATCAAGACCTTCCTATCATAAGGGGAGCAATGGAGGAGTAGAAGAGAGAGAGTCCAAAAGCCTGACAATAAAGGTGAACATATTTGATGAATATTTCTCTTCCCACATCACAGTGTGAGCTAACTAACATGCTTCTGTGTCGCCCTAGACAGACATCTAATCTCCTGCATTCTTCAGTGTTTCTGCAAGCAGAAGTGTTGGACATCTACGTGTAGGGCCAGCTTTAGGGAAAATGGTGCACTGGGCGAACTTTCTTTGGTGCCCTTT
This sequence comes from Chelonia mydas, assembly GCF_015237465.2. NCBI lineage: Eukaryota > Metazoa > Chordata > Testudines > Cheloniidae > Chelonia > Chelonia mydas. The sequence continues at coordinate 272,149,705 of NC_057849.1, read as the reverse complement.
AATACTGCTCCCTGTGCAGCAGGTGGGTGCTCAGCAGGCAGAGCAGCAACAGGTGGAGCAGTGCCAGCTCTGCAGGTGTCATGCTGCTGGGTGGACAGAGAAGGGACATGTGTGAGCACCTGGCTCCTGCCCCACAACCCCCTTTATGCCCTCCCCTCACTTCCTGAGTGGGCAGGGCCCTTCTGCAGAATCTCGACCACAGCACGCTCCTCTCTGACCATGGCGCCATGGGCACTTGCCCACGTCAGTCACCCTTAAGGCCAGCCCTGTCTACCTGCTGCTGCAAACCGGGAACAATCTGAGTGATCTCATGCTGTGCTACTCTTATGCCAGTATTCACTGATAGGTAATAACTTTCTACCTACCCAGAGGACACTCCCGCCTCAAAGTGGACTCTCTACATTCACTGCATTTGTGGATCACAATCATGGTATAAACTTAAAAAAGAAAGAGACTAGACAATAAAACTATACATTAAATAAAATTCTCAGCACTTACAAAACGAAATAAAAAAATATAATTTATGCTTCAACAAACAAGGTTTCATTTACAAGTAATGTTCACGGAAACTTACTTTGGAAAGAGGGTCCAATTTTCTTTATTTTAATTATGAAAAGCTACATTTCCAAGGTGAGTTTGTACAAGAAATAAAATAGAATATCCTTCAACTCCTGTTGCATTTTCAGTGTTGAATGGTAATGTGCTCTTCAGGGGTTATGTTTCCATTTTCATATTTATGTTGCTGCCTGCTATTTTAGTAACTACTGGGAAGTCAATAGTTCAGGGGTTTTGGCTCAGATTGAATACTCAAAGACTGAGATTTTCAAGGTCAGCTAGGGGATTTAGCCACACAACGCCCCTTAAAAAGAATGGTTTGGAAAGTCCCAGACAAAGGCTGTTGCTTCTGTTTAGCAATAATTTTAAGTTTATTCAGATGGTCTGCATACAGATTTTTAAATCCTTCCTTAAATGAAAATTGAAATGTTATCAAAACTCCAGAGATTTTGGTAAAGTATTTTTGATATTCCAGGATTGCTGGTGTGGTGGCACAGAGTGTAAGTCAGTTCATAATTTGGCACTTTGGTATCTGTTCTCAAGCATACATCTACCCCCAAAAAGTTTAATACTGCAGAAAAATAAAAAAATAAAAAAAACAGACTATGGTAGACGTTTGCCTCTTTTTGTTATGTTGGATGCCAGAGTTAAAGGTGAACTATCATTAATGTTACAAAACAAGGTGTTTGCCAGAAAAGATTATAAATAGATTCATCATCATAGTGGTTCAGTGTTAAACAGTGGCTTAATGAGGAGAGGAGGTGTTAAAAGTTCTACGGCAAGAGTAGGTACATTTTGGGCAAAGACAATGGTACCAAGTGTGTCAGTTACTCTAGCCATTTCCCACATTCTCTTTGACCCTGCAAGGTGTCACTCACTCACAATTTCTACACAATTCAATGGGAGTTGGGGGAGACTACGCATCTTGCATGATCTACCCAGATACAGTCATCCAAATCCTGCTCTCAGCAACCCGGGTACAAATCAAAGCAGAATTTGGCCTAATATAACCAAACTAGTAGTAACTCTTGAGTATTGGGTAATGTTTATAGACTTTAAGACCAGAAGGGACAATTATGAGTATGGAAATGGACTTTCTACATAGCACAGGGCATAGAATTTCACCGAGTAATTCCCGTACCAAATCCCTCAGCTTGTAGTTGGGCTGGAACCTATCTCTTAGAAAGGCCTCTAATCAGTTCCTATGTGTTCCTATTCTAGATAATGATTAAGAAAAAAGGGAATATTTCAAAGATGGCATTTTATTTCTGATTTAGAAATTCTGAAGTAGGGATACTGTATTGAGCACACTGAACCCTCCCATCCAGAACTGATAATAAAATAATTTTGGTCAAATACATGGGGAGAATGTTTCAAACATTAATCCCCTGGGGATTATCTAAAAATAACACAAACCTCCCAAATCAAAGAGAAAACTTCTTTGGCTCAGTCTGCTCTCATTAGTTTTGTGCCAGTGTAAGTCATCTGATTTCATTGGAGTTTCTGTCAAACTACACCAATATAGAAAAATCTGGCACTATGGTTGAGATTTTCAAAACCAGGTAGGGAATTTAGAGACATCTTCCATAAATCCCAAAGATACCTGCATAATGTCAAGGCCCAAACAGGTCTGTAGTGCCAAGCAAAATACTAGATCAGGAACACCACAAAACTTTGCATGGATATACAGGCATTCCTGTAGACCAAACCCCTTTCTAGCATGGGAATATACACTGATGTCTAATCTTCATGGAAAAGCCACCTCTTTGTATTTCAGCCATTATAGAATGGGGAAACCCAAACGTACCTCCTAGTCAATTATATCACAACTGTGAGGCTAACCGAAGCCTTGACGACAAGAAGTCCAATAGCATACACTGAATACCAAATTAGGGAAACCATTTTTTTTACTTCATGATTTGCTTACGTACAGTCCTTTTGGGGGGAATATATTCAGTTTTACAGCATTTTCAACACATATTGTGAGTGCCCAATTGAGCATTTATGGACTGCATGTGAGGTATTTTATGTTAATAATCCGTACTACAGCTTTGAAATTGGATACACAAATCACATGGTGTAGTTCCATTCCCTGATCAAATGCTCTCAGCCTTCTAAATAGGTGACAGGTCTGAACAAAACTCGTGGGAATCTGCAGATACAAGGGGAAATAGATGAGGGGTCCCTGAGACTAAGGGCAAGCTGGGGCTCAATGGGGGTGGGTGAATATTTAAGGGGGTAAAGGAAGGGTTTCTGGGGCTAACGGGGGGGGGGGGGAGCTCAATGGGAAGGAGGAGGATGGGGCACCTAGAGAGGGGTCCCTGGGGATAGAGATGGGGACTAGGGTGGAGGCTGGAGAAAGAAGCAGTAGGGGTTGGAAAGATCCATGGTTTTGTGTCACTGAGTTAGGATGGAGAAGTGGGGGTTATTTGGAGGCTGCAGTACTGGGTACATTTCAAAGTATGGGGGAGCCTAAGGAGCTGACCAGGATATTTTGGAATGGGTAACTGTAGTGGGGGGAATTTCACAGGGCTTTAGTAATTACACACACACTTATTATTATAGCTCAAGACCACATTCTAAGTGAGTGGTCTTACAGGGTCACATTTTCTAATATATGCCTGCACTGCAAACACATGAATGCTAAATATGTAGCTTTCAAACTCTTCATTATTTTTGAGATTTGCTTGATTTTGATATTTGACCCTGGTTATTGTGATTTCCCCTCTATAGTGTCTGAGATGGTCAAGAGACACTATTCTAACTTGTGGGCTTTCCTCAAGTCAAATAAATCATAATTTCCATACAGCCAAAAGACTAATACAACATTCACATGCATTTTGGAAACATGAAAGAACTCTGGTTCTTTAGTTTTTAATAAAGTGGAAATATTTTAGTATAGTAGAAAAAGATACCTGGAAAGGACATATGCTGTAGCCAGAATCTGGTTCAGATAGGCACACAGAATAGGTCCAGATTTATATGAGAGTTCCACAAGTACCCGAAATTTCAGTTAACTATGTCTCATATATTTCAGGATTTGGGTTTTGTTTGGATAGGTTTCTTATTCTTCCAAAATGATTCACCCATCTATCCATGATGTTCAGTACACAACATGTGAGGCTTGATATGTATGAACATCACTCTAGTCCACACTTTCATGTCTACACTTAAAGCAGTCTTCTTCCTTCAGATTCCATTTCCGTTTTGAACAACCTTTGATCAATAGTAGTGCCATCTGCAGCAGTATGTATTAGAGGAGTTCAAAGTATAAATTCAATGATGGAGAAATGAAATATAGTTATTCTGAAAAAGATGACAGAGAGTGGACAAAAATATTGCTGTATTTTAGTGCTTGTGTACATTGTTATCTCCATATTAATTACTTCTAATAAGTGTCAGGTATTACGGGGCATCAACCTAACTTAATTAGTGATTTGGTTTGAATTGTCAAGAAGTCATTGAATTGTGCATTTGACTTTAGTCATCTGGAAAGATTTAGAGTCACATGCAGAATAGGGAAAGAGTCATAGAGATTTCTTGGCATTCTAGTCAGTGCTTTGAGTGTCTTCTCTTGGCATTTATCACACATTGTCCATATAATTTTGGCAAATGAGAGTCACTTCTTTCACGTGTTAAAAAATATCTTCCTCTGTCATTCTTAGTTCTTTTATGTTCTCTTAGTTATTGCTTCTTCAATTCACTCTATACCCCCCTTTTCCTGTGTTTACATCTGGCAACCAATGGCCAATTTGGCACCAAATCCTACATTCTCTTCAATGGGGGTTGCTTGCATGAAACAGCTGCAGAACCCAGACTTAAATCTTATATCCTCAACAATGTTTTTAAATGTATTTTGATTTCTACCGTAGGTATTTATAGGGCCCCCATTACTAGAATAGGTGCTCACAGTTGTTATTGTATGTATCTTTGTAACACCCCTAAGACAAGAAAGCATAATTCTCTCTGTTTTACAGGTGGGGAAGTGAGGCACAGAGAGACCAAGAGAATTACCAAAAGTCACCTATGAAGTCTGTGATGGAGAAAGGAATTGAACATTGGTATCTCAAATTCCAGACTAGTATCCTTACCCCGGACCAGCTTTCCCTGTGCTCTTCAGCTTCATCCTGTAGAAAAAAATACATCTTTTATGAGATTCTCATAAGCATTATGGTGCTTAGTTCTGTTAGTTTTCTGGAGTCTGTCAGTCTTCAAACACTGACACTCCCTGCTAGGTGCAGCCCAGCATAGGACTTTGAAGTTTAAAAGGGATCATTTTCTGACCCAATTAAAAAATATAAAATAAAAAGCAACCAAGTGCCTTTCTTCACTTCTAACTGCTGCTTCCTGTAGTTCAAATTTGGGAATTTTTGGTGGTAATTCAATTGTAATCAAGTGTGCCTGGAACATCAAAATTGGAGAGGTAGCAAACACACAGGAGGACAGACCCAAACTGCAAAGTCAACTGAACAATGAGGACTGCAGGCCATGATGGGAGATACAGCGCTAAGAAAGGTTTCAGAGTAACAGCCGTGTTAGTCTGTATTCGCAAAAAGAAAAGGAGTACTTGTGGCACCTTAGAGACTAACCAATTTATTTGAGCATGAAACAAAGTCCTACACCCAAGAAGAGGAAATAAATAACACAGACACAAAAGAAGGGCATAAGCGAGCAGCTGCAGCTGTCACATTAAAACAGCTTTGCTTCATCTCACTCTCCTTAATATTGACCACAATTAGGGCTGGGCAAAAAATTTTGGTCAAAACTTCCCCCCCACCCCGCCCCAATGAAAAATGCTGATTTTGTTGGGCAGAACTTTGTGCCAATACATGTCAATTTCAGCAAATTGTTTTCGAAGAAATGTTGAAAGAGATCACACCTAAATTTCCAAACCAAAAATTTTTGATTGGGGTTGTGGGGAGGGCTGGATTCACAAGGGGACTTAAGCGCCTTTCACAAAAATCAAGAAAGAGGAGGTGGTGCCCTCAGGCTATTGGCTATTCTGGGGCGAGTCTCTCTCAGTCTCTCTTGTTGAAACTGTTAGACTTTGTATAAATAAATATTCATTGGATCAGTGAACAAGAACAACTCTATAGTCTGGTGAATAGGACAGTCACCTGGGAGTGGGGACAGACAAGTTCCAGTCTCTTCAAATCCTCACTCTTTAGTACTTTGGTCTCCCACATCCCAGGCGAGTGCCCTAACCACTAGGCTACAAGGCACAAGTTGGGGGGAGGGAAGGGGAGATCACTTCCTCTTCTTTTTTTAAAAAATGGTGCCAAAGCCCTTAACCGTTGATTTCCCTCCCGCCCCCTTTTCTTTTTTAAACAAAAGCAAAGTGTTCAAGATGCCTAAAATTGAAACAAAATGTTTCCTTTTTGGCTGAATCAAAATCTGACTTTTGATTAGCTCAAAATAAAATAAAATAAATGGTGTTTCTAGTTGACCCAAAAACAATTTTTTTCTCTCTCAATGTTTTGGAAAAGCCAGCATACAAAAAAAAATCCGTTATTTGCCCAGCTCGATGACTACTATTACTGAGATAGATTTTAACTTTATTTTGCTGGTAAAGTTACAGATCACTTTTAAAAAAAATCATTAAGACCCAGTGTCCGATATTTCAACCTTTCCCCTAAAATGGTCAGTGCTACAGATACTCAGCACTTAAGCGTATGTTAATCCCACTGAACTGAAAACCTTGTCAAAGAAACTTTTCAATACTTCTGTGAACTTACGGAAATAATAGATTTCAGTTATAATGTTTCTTTACAATACTAGCTGAACTGTTGTTCAATGGATTGTGGTGCCCTTTCTTAATATCCAGCATGTTAGTGCAAAAAAGGCGAAAGAACTACATAGTGCATAGCACAACAAATGCCGCAGTAATTTTTCATTCTTATTCCCTTCTAAGTATTTTTGGGAAGCATTGGGTATAAAATAATACTATCAGTAGTGACATAGTTGTCCTGAGCAGTTTTTTTGAAAAACTGGGGAACTGGATAAATTCAGAACCTGGGGTATTTTAACGATTTATTAAAATAAATAGTGAAAAGAGAAAATTAACATGGCACCGTATTTGAAGTGTTAAGCATGCAAGAATTTGATTAATAAATTAATGCAAACACTACCCAGCTCCAACTGGTTTACAAAAAATGTTTTTCCAGAATAGAATATAACTTCCCCTTCCTGTTTTAAATATGAATCAAGCAATGTTAACATATGGTCTCCTTTCTCCCTTATGTTCCACCGTTGGCGGAAATACTTAAGAACTATTATGCTGGAGACAGTTCTCGTTTTCTTTTCATACTGGATTCAAATCTATTCCACAGCATCTATTCCACAGCTTAGCTTACTCTGATTTCAGTAGTCTGCTTACATACATAGCAATCATACAGAACTGCATCAATTTCTCACTGTGACTAACTCAAAAGGGCAGAAAGAGGCAGCCACACCAACAATACACCTGCTGCCCTTTTTGCATAATAGGTATTTTTATACATGCCAGTCTGTTCACATACATTTTTTTTTGCTAGCAATAGTAGGCATTTTAAAGAGCTGCAGTATGGATGAACTAGCTTGGCTAAAGGAAAAACTGACCAAAATCTTCATCCAACAAAGCAAATGCAAATTAAATCTTTTTGGAGGTTCTGAACAGTTAAACTTACAGGTTGACATACACTGCTCTGCACTTTTCAATTTCACCCAGTGTAAGAAATTCCAACATACCTACCCACAATGCAATATAAGCCTGCTGCACTTCTCACCAATCTAGAAGTAGAATGTACCAGAAATCTCATATGCTGTATCAGCATATTTCCCACCCAATTTACTAGCTCAGATTAGATGTTTAACCAGACTATCCAAACAGTCTTTGGAAAGCTTCTCAGAACATAGGTGTAACGCCGACAGACCCCGTTCGTCGGTGTACCGCATGAGCTAAAAGCCAACTGGTTGTTAACGAAGGCTGTAGAGAAAACTCATTAATCTCTCTCTCTCTAAATGGTCTCGGTGCCAATAGATGGGACAGAACACCATACTTAGAAGGTGTGTGGCTTACATAACTTCCCCTAGATGAGGAAGCGCATCCCAAGCTTCAGAGACCTCCCAGCTGAAATCCTGGACGAGCCCTCACTTGTAACACCGACAGACCCCGGTCATCGTTGGGCAGGATAGAACTTGGGGCCTCTGGAGCTTAGTGCATGAGCCTCTACAGAATGAGCTAAAAGCCAACTGTCTCTTAGCTAAGGTTGTAGAGCTGATTCATTAATTTCTCTCTCTAAGTGGTCTCGGTGCCACTAGATGGGACAGAACACCACACCCAGGAGGTGTGTGGGTTACAAAGGAACAGATTATTTGCACTGTTCCTGTAACTCCCCAGCGGGCATAAAGCAGAGGAGATGGCTCCTACATCTTCCTCACTAAAGCAGAGCGTGGAGAGGGACATGTCAGGAGCATTGCCAGTACACATCATGTTCCTGTTATACCCAACATACCTAGGGTCCCTAAAGGGACCATGCCAAACTGGTATAAGTTAAAGAACCCAGCTCTAACCTGCACCTGGGCTGAGAAGAAAGTCAGGGAGTGTCACTGGCTCACCGACAACCCAACCCTCACAGAGTTAGATGAAACTGAAACGTTGCTCGTGAACCTCCAATGCTTTTGATTCACGATTAAAAAAATGACCATGAAATGGAGCTCACTGCTTTAGAAAACATTCAGAATGTTTAATGGTATTATAACCTCAGGAAAGATGTTTCACCAAACTATCCAAACAGACTCCAAATTAAGGGCCCACCAATTTTATATACTCACCAAAATATTTGTAATGCTGCAGTTATTAACACGGTATATACATAAGATATCAGTGAAGACACAGCAAGTCCAGCATTAGTGGAATTTCAAGTTTACTCTTCATTTGCAGCCTATTGGCTTGGTGAACCTCACCAGCAGGTAGAGGGGAGCAACTTATATTCACTACACTATTGTGGGAGGCTTTATCACAAGGCAAATTCACCCATGGAGGAAGGCAGGAAGAATTTGCACCCCTGCCATATCTCTGTTCTTGGTCAGGGCAGCTTTCATTTATGGTCAGGTCTGCACAGAAGTCATCTCCGTTGAGGATACACGGACTTTCTAAGCAACTTGAAAATGAGAATAGGTATATTTGAAAGCAACAGCAGGCAACTTACTGCAAAGGGTGATTGAGGTCTCTCGATTAAGTACTTATTCCCTTCTGAGCCTTTGTATTGTACAGAGATTACCATCTGTGCCCAATTGCTTGTTATGATTTTGTAACATCAGCATCTGCTGATGAGCAAAATAAGGGAATGTATGCCCAAAATAGTGAATGCTTCATTTACCACACCAGAACTCACTTTCTAATTGTTCTTTTTTATTTATTTTGATCAGAGTATAGGTGCACTGCATTCCCTTTCCCATCTGAAATTAGCTAGGGATCAGATTCACCCGTGACCGTCTCTATTTAGTTTTTTTGATATTTTCTCTGGATTTATGCAAAAGTAAAAAGGAGTGCCTAGTTTTAGCTCCATGTGCTCCAGTACAAGAACAAAAATATATTTATACATATGATTTTTATGGTTCCATATAAGGAGGCAGCCACAGGCCCCCATTCTGAAAGGGATTATTTTAGACAAAAGGAAAAACTAGGGAACTTGAAAGATCATACAGCATGTGCCTCTTTCATTGCCAGCTGTAAAAATTCAGCACAAAATGGCTGCCTGTCTCTGTAATTAGAGATTTAAAGGCTGCGGTACATGGAACATGACAGCATAGCTATTACATAGCTAAATCTCCGTTTGCTTGAGCTCGGCATATAGCAATGTTGGGGGGCAGTGTGGGGACATGCCACCCTGGAAGGAACTAAGGGGAGTGGTGTGTTGTGCTTCAGGCAGTCATAATGCCTCAGTTTGGTTTGTACACAATGTAGTTGTGTGGTTCAAATGTTTCTCTCTCTCACCAACAGAAGTTGGTCCACCTCACCCACGTTGTCTCAGTTTGGGATAGAAGAGGGCAAATGTGGCTCCTGCAGCACCCTTTGAGAGGCTACAGCCTTTGCTCCTTTCCTTGCCCTTTAGGAGAAGTTTGCATTGACAGTGCATTTGCATTGTATGTGTGTGAAAAATTCTTTGCTTCCTCTCCCTCCTGTTCAGATCCTCAGTAGAGGCCAACCACAACCCCACACAGATATGTTATAATGTAGATATATTGCCATTTCTGAGGTGAGATCTATTTGATAAATTGAGCCATGTGCTGCATTTATTGTATCTTTGACTTTTCACCCTCTTTCTCTCCCAACTAATTCATCTCCCCTTGGACTTATCTGAACATCCCAAGAGCCCTCAGCCGCTTCAAACAGAGGAGTCAACACACCATAGAAATGTTCCTTTCTTCTCCCTGTAAATGTAGGGTTCCCCACCCCCCACGACCAAAAAAGTTAGCCTTTGCCTCAGGCCAAGCACATACAAGATTCAGAAATGGGCCATTGACATGTATTCGCTATCTAAAAATGTCCTTTAACTCACAACATTTCAGGGGAAAAAACTGAGAACTCAACCATCAGGAAGAAGGATTCTCAGCTTCCCACTGGGACCCAGCAATCACTTCCAGCTCTGCGAGGGCAAAAAGTATCAAATTTTAAATTTCTGACATTTCAGTGTCTAGCAAAGCTACTCTAGGTTATTTTGTAGGATACTGTCTTTTCCATCTCATTTTGCCTAGAATAAGATCTATAGTCCAATTTGAAGGGGAGAGAAATAAATATGACTAATGGATCTGACAAGTTCAGTTCCATTAGAATTTTTAAAGAAATTTCTTTTGGGCTTGCTTTCCACCTTCAAATCAAACTGTTTACTAGCAGGCATACCCTGGGAAACTGAGTTTAAGCATAAAATTGAGAATATTCACAGAAAGCAAGCATTCACACCTGAAATTATAATCTAAGAGTTGCATTCATTCATGCAGGGAGAAGAGAACATATGTATCTTTGTCAGAAAAACACCAGTTTGAACTAGTGAAAGCTTAACTGTTCCAGAATGGGCTACAAACAGAATAATTCATACTGGCAAATAATTCTGAAGAATAAATATGATTCAGAAGGAAAAACCATAAAGTAAAAAACACTTCATTGTTCCTGGAGCGGACAATTTCAATTTAAAATAAGGATTATATTATTCCCTTGGCACGTTTCACCAGGACCCATATTTACCAGTAAACAGCTAAATGTTATGCAACATCTAAGCATTTTGAAATAGGTAAATTGAGGATAACCATGCTATAAACACAAGTTTTATACATTAAAAAATAGAAGATCCTGGTTACAGTGATTGGACCAATTTTACATTTCCTCATAAATGGCTGGTTATTAATAGAATATAGATTATAGTGTTTGTTGACCAATCATTCTAAGCAGTATCTCCTTTTTTAATGCATAGAATTTGTGTTTATAGCATGGTATTTCTGAGTTTACATATGTACAACATCTAACCATTGACAAAATTTGATGTTTTAAAATATAACATGCATTAAATATCTAAGTTCAACCTTTCAACCCAAGAGGGAGGCTTTTAAGAACAAGGTAAGCAAACAGAAGTTGAGAATAAGAGTGCATCCTTATGTACACATTTAACTTGAGGCACAGTGACAGTCTCAGCTGGCGTAAATTTCCAGGGCTCCATTGACGTCTACCCCACAGTTTAGTCCCATTAAAGTAAAGTGCAACATGTAAAGTGCATAAAGTGAAATATGTACTTACGTCTCTGCAGGATCAGGCCTATGGGATTGATCCTGTGCCCACTAAGTCAATGGTAAAATTTCCATTGATTTCAGCAGAGCAGAATCAGGCACTAAGGCCCAGATCCTCAAAGGTAATTAAATTTCAGTGGGAGTTAGGTGTCTAAAACCCTTTGAGGATCTGAGTCTAAATGATAATACAATATTCTTAGTTAATAGGAACTCAAGACTATTAGACAAACTCCAAATTTCTTTACTTGGCCTCCCAAAATTCAAATTCTACCTGCTTTTGCAGTATTTATATACACTTATATTGTTCTGGAAGCAACTACACATCTGCCCGGGCAGAAAATTCATTCTAGGAGTATGAATAATCCAAATGCGGCATGCTGAGTTGGGACTCTAGTAAAACATTTGGACCACAAACCTGACCCTGATCACCCCCATTGGGTCATTACATGGGGGAGACTTACAAAACTTGACTTTGAAGTTTTGGACAACCAGGACGGGGGTAGCAGAACTGCAACTTGCAGTTCTGCTAGGGCTTTTTAGATCCTCCAGGTAAGCTAGCTTTCGATCTATTTCCACAATTGACAAATCTTCATGGTATTTTTGTAATTGCACATGCACAGTTTACAATATTTTTAATAAGAACAATTATAGCGATACATTAACCGCAAGGACACAGAAATGGAGACAAATCTGAACGGAAACTACAGAAATTAATCTCCTGAAATTTCTATATGTTGGCAGAGCTATTAAAAGATATCAGATCAGATCTGGCTCCTAAGTTAGGTAAAAAAATAAGGACAACACAAATATTTTCATGGTTTTTGAATTTTTAAAAATCCCAGTGGAAACATTTCTCAGCACAAACATTCCCCTGCAGCAAGTACAATCCAAAAAAAAAAAAAAAAAAAAAGTCGGACGGTTACTGAATAAAAGTCTGAAAATACAAAGGTTTAGAAAGTGATAGTAAAGAAAAACTGATAGTGAATGTATTCGTTTAAACTTAGGAAAATGGAGCAAACTGCATAATATCACTTCTACAAAAATAGTGAAAGGCAAGATAGCTCAAGGGAAGAGAGATAATCAGAAACCTATAAGGGCTATAATAATAATACTTGGCTTTTACACAACACTTTTCTTCAATGGATCTCAAAGCATTTTACAAAGGATGTCAGCATCCCTATCCCCATTTTTCAGATGGAGAAACTGAGGCAGAGAAAGGGAATGTGACTTAGCCCAAAGATCACTCAGAAGGCCAGTGGCAGATCCAGAAAGAGAAGCCAGCTTTCGTGAGTCTAAATTGGTTCAGGGCAACAAGAGTTTAAACTACATATTTTTAATGAGATCTACTGGGATAGAGCTACAGGTTGCCCATTAATATTAGTGTAGAACATGCAGATATATTATTTCTAACCAGATGTAAACATTTAACTCTGCAAGTACAAGAGAGTACTCTGTCCAGAGACAGAGAGGAGGAGATTAGAGGATCAGACAGTTGGTAATGGGATATGGAGCTTTTCATTTCTAGGTCACTGATTCAAAACCAGACTGAAAGACGTTACTATCTGAAGGCTGTATAATGACATATGTGAAAAGAGTTTGAGGGTTGCTGTTCCCTTGTTCTTAATGAGCAATTGTATACATCACAGTTAATATTAATTATTCTTCTCATTGGTAGTCTCAGCACATAAAAATAAAGGTTTAAATTGACTTAATCCCTGGCTGGCCTTCTACTTCTAAAGATGGTTCTTCTAGGACAGGGTTGAAGCACCATAACAGCACCACATAGGAAGGCTTGCGCTTCCTCTGCTTGCACTTTCATCTGGCCTGTGAACAGAACACTTCAATCTCAAGTGTTATCACTCCAGTGCATTTCCCTACCACCAAATTCATCAAAGAACAAAATCAGAGAGGAGATTGGAGAGGAACAAGAAAAGTTCAAAAGAATGAGATTCATTGCAAGATCAAGAGCCCTCAAGAGTGGAAGACTGAGAAGACCTATGACCAGTGATCCTGAAGATGTTAAATCTATAGTTAAGGGTGTGCTCTTAAGGTTAACGTTTCCATAACAAAACTTGCCATTCCGTATTAAATGCTCCAGGGTCGATGACCATGCACAAGTACAAGAGAAATGCCAGTGCTAAGTTAGAAATAGAAAAGAGACCAACACCTGAAACTGAAGTAGCCATCCAAGGTCCCAAACAGGGGACAGGCACTGGTGTTGACCGAATTCAAGCAGGAGGCAGGAATTGAAATTCTTGTTGAGCAGTTAACAAAACTCTAATGAAACAGAGGTGTGGGAGTGGGGACTTGGAAAGACTAAGAAAGCACAAACAAAAAATGACCATAGAGGTCCTTCTGGTGCAGCCATGTGCTTTGGTGAAAGTCTATCAGGAAAAGGGAAGAAAGGGAGCCATGCAGTGCTATACAGAACTGCACAACTTGTAAGGCGGTGCTTCTGAAGCATAAGGTTTAGACTTTTGCTGCAGTGTAGAAACAGTCTTATTTAACTTGCTGCAACTCTTTTGCCCCCAGGAGGTCAAAACACTACACCAAAGAGACTAACTGAGAAAAAGTGTGGTATTGCTATCTGAGTATCCACACAACAAGCTACTGTACCATAGCATTTCATTCATAAAACAATAGTTAAGAGCATGTTCAAGCTATAGTTAAGGGTGTGTTCTTAAGGTTAATTTTCCATAACAAAAATTCCCATTGCAAAAGTTTCAAGCTGAAACTTGATGCACCAGTTCAGTGCCCAAGAGATGTTTGATGTTCTCAAAATATGAGTGACATGAAGATATAGAGGCTGTGTCTCCACTGTGATGTAAGCTAGCGTAGGTGTAATGGAACAAGTTATACCATTTAAGTAGTTCAGAACTCAGTGAAGAGTCTAAATTTGCAACACAGCTGATGGCCTGCCCCACAAACAAGAGTTTGAATCGTAATCTCAGGCTACATCTACACTTACGATGGTGTGTAGAGTACATAACCTGAATGTGCCTCCAGCACAGGTATAAATAGCATGTAGGCAGTGAGGCACTGCTTAGGTGAGTAGAGTAAAGAAACTCCAGAACCACCACAGGGAAAGGCTCTGGCAGCTCCTATTGCCTGAGTCTGCTCCAGTGTGGACACAGCCTGCTTTTCACTGAGGTATGTAGCTACATGTACTTTTCACACTGCTGCCAGGATGGCATAGACAGTAAGATATATCCTAGTGGTGCCAACACAAGGCCATGTGCCACTAGCAAATCTAACATGATTACTGTATGCCAAGGGTAACTCTGCCACTGTTAGCAACAGTGCTGGTCCAATGCCTGGATAAACAAGGAGGGTTCTGCAGTTGGGTTTTCAACCCACTCAAGTAAAACCTTACTGCAACAGAAACAGTTCAATTAAACCAAAACTGGAGAACTGGAGGAGCAGATGGAGCTCAAATCCCAAATATGACAGATCTCAGTGAAAGCTGAAAGGAAGCGGATATCTCAAAATATCAGATCCTGACAACTAAATCTGTAACAAGAGAAAGCACGTGGAATGTACTATTTGCACAGTATGGGAAAGCTGGCACAGATTATATGAGAAATGAAAAAAATACCGTCTGAATATACTTGGCATTAGTGAGATGAGAGGGTCAGGGAGTAGCAAGATTGTGTCTAATGGTGCTACTTAGACTCAGCACGAGAAATGCACAAAAGAGGTGTAGCAATTATACTCAATAATGTCACAGCAAAGGGCACATCTCTGGAAGAACCAGACCATCACAGGTGATGCTCCTCAGGACTCTCAGGGACAGATGTTAAAAAATGCAGACAAGACATGATAGAAAGAATATTGTCATTCCATATTAAGCTTTCCAGAGTCGATGATCATGCACAAGTACAAGAGAAATGCCAGTGCTAAGTTAGAAATAGAAAAGAGACCAACACCTGAAAATGAAGTCGCCATCCAAGGTTCCAAACAGAGCACAGGCACTGGTGTTGACAGAATTCAAGCAGGGGCCAGGAACTGAGCAGTTAACAAAACTCTGATGAAGTACAGGTGAAAGAACAAGTGTCACAAGAGTGGCATTGCCAAAAAAGGGTTATCTTCCTCAGTACATGCACTGTAGATATATTGTACTGCTATCAGTCCTGGGCAAAGTATTGGCTACCATATGCTGAAAAGAATGAAGGTGGCAGTGGATGAAATAATACAAGAAGAACAGGTTGGGTTCCATCCAGGTAGATCATGTTGTGAACTGATATTCACTCTGACATATCATTGAAAAAGCCATTGCATGGCAAAAATGCATCTTAATCAATTTTACTGACAGAGAGCGTCCACAGAGAGACCCTGTGGAATAGGGCTAGGAGCTATGGGATACCAGACAAGCTGAGCAACATAATAAGGAATTTATATGATAGAAGTGGCATTGCAGTAAGATTGGATAAAGCATGGGTGGCTGGAGTTAGACAAAGGTATGTGTTTCACCAATCCTCTTTGCATTAGTAACAGACTGGGTGATGAAGGGGGCAACAAGAGACATTGTGGATGGTGTAAGATGGGTTAGTGGAGATGTTACACATCTTTACTTTGCCATCAGCATTAGTTTACTAAGTGTGGTGTGGAAAGGAATGGTTTCTACTTCCGATGTAAAAGAACAGGAAGCAACAAAAATTGTATTGACAACAAATACAGAGAAAACCAAGATTATAAGGATGGGAAACTGGAAGACAGATGTAAAAGAGGTACATGTATGGAAAAGAAATTGAACAGGTAAAAGCATTCTACTACCCAGAGAGTGTGATGACATTTGAAGGTGGCTGTGATAACGATATTCATGTGAGATTAAGAAAAGCAAACAGCATTTTGGAGGGTGGAACAACATCTGGTCAGACAGAGGTCTCCACCTCAAACTAAACATCAGATTATCCTATGTGATTGTACTGACCCAGCTATTGTATGGAGCAGGGACTTGGCCAATGACAGTGGATAACAAAGAAGAGATTGGAGGCTGCCCATCACAGATGGCTGAGATTGATGCTACACATTTCACGGAAACACAAAACAAATAATGCAAAAGTAAAGGAGCCGACAGAGCAGGATATGATAGAATATATCAAAGAAAGAAGGCTTGGGTGTTGAAACTTGTACGCCATTTGGAAGATGGGAGACATGCTAAAAACAAACACTGAATTGGGTGCCTGAGAAAGGAAAGGAAAGAGAAAGATTTGCTTCAGTGCATGTCAATGGATTTTTACTCACCCTATAAGGAAGATTTAGTGTACTGCAAACATTTTAGGGCCTAGACTAAGATTTAAAGGGGGTGATGTTAGCACATGATAACTAACAACCTTTAAAAGTCTAATGGAGACAAGGGAGCATATAAAATGGTTGAGTTAAGGCCTAAAAGGGAGCTTCTGCTTTAACTTGACCAGTTTAATATGTCTTGTAATATACACTGCCTTGTCTCCATTAGACTTTTAAAAGGTGTTAGATGGATCTCCTCAGATGTTAAGAGAAAAACTTAGTATGTTAGGCAACTAAGGGACTTCTTAGGCCCCTATTACTGGAATATCTGAGCATCTCTCATTCTTCACTGTAAACAGCCTCACAAGACCCCTATGCTGTAGGGAAGTACTATTATCCACATTTTACTGAGGGAGAACGGAGAGATTAAGTGACTTGACCAAGATCATGCTGGAAGTCTGTAGCAAGCAAGGAATTGAACCCATGTCTGCTGAATTCCAGTTTAGCATCATAATTACTGTCCAATCCTTTGTCTCCCTTGGCTAAAACTCCATAATTCAGCAATCACCTAGCAGGAGGTTAGTTCCAAATCGGAATGAAAACTAAAAAAAAGTTTCAAAATTTTCTGCAAAGGAAAATTTCAGAGGAATTTTGTGGCAAAATATATGTCAATTTTGCCTTTTAAAGGTAATTTAACATAGAATACAAAATAAATAAAAAAAGTAATTTCTAAACAAAAATCCTTGATTTTGTAGGGCATTTTGTTCTATGTAGCCACATATTCTGATCAAATATGATTCTGTCAAAGGTTTTCTGATTGACTCTATAAGAACTAGATATGCATATTGGTGGCATATTGGTCCCTTTGGATTTTAAATTTCTTCAAAGGAATTCCACTTGTTTTAATGTTTGTTTTTTGTTTGCTTGGTACTAACTGTGTTATACATATACAAATAAAGTTATACATGTATATACGGATTTGGGTATGTTCCTAGGAGGGGGGTTGGGGGGAGGAAGGAAGAGCCTTGACCAAAAAAATATAAAAGAGTGAATCAACTGCTGCTTATGAATCATACCCTAAGAAAGGCCAAATGTATAAGAAACTATCTTACAGTTTGAAAACCTATTTTTGTTAATTGATTAGCATTTTTTCAGTAGTTTTGGTGAACAATTTTCAGCCCTAACTGTTCACAAACTGATCAGTTCAAATATTTGGCATTTGTTTCACCTGGTGCACCTAAATCATAAGTTATTATTCCTGTTCCTCAATTAGATGTCTAGAAAGTTTTATGTGGAAGAATAATGAATCATAATCATTTATACTATAAATCACCCAAACTTCCATGCTGCTTTTTATCCCAAAACATTTCAATGAAATGTTTTCAACAAGTTCTAGCTGTAGCTAACAATGGATAGGAGTACCCTATAATTTCACCAGTTTAAAATAGATTTAATTTGGATGGAAACTACATTTATTGGACTGATTATCTGAATGTCAAATAGCTTCCTTCATTTTAAACACATGCTTAAATTCCTGTGACTCCAATGAGACTTAGTTAAATGTGTGTTTATGAGCTTGCTGAATTGAGGCTCTGGTTCATTATTTGTGCCTGAACTGTTGTTACCTGTCTGATTTTTATATTTCCTCTGAGCTGCACTAGGTCATTATGAACAGAACTAATATTTTTATTATGGTGTAATTGCAAATAAGAAATGATGGAAATAAAAGAATATACTTGCTTTTAGATATATAATTCACCCATGTGAAGAGCTTGAAAGTTTTAAGTTAAGATTTTAACCACAAAAACTTTTCACTGCAGTTGAACAGACAAAATTTCCATGAGTGCCTAACTAACTTAGGCAGTAACATCCATGGACTTTCACCACCAAGTCAGTTAGGTATTGCAATGCTGAGCTCAGCAACACCTATAAACCTTTACAGATATGGACTTCAGGAACTTTTGAAAATTTTACACTATTTAATAGTGGAAGCCAGGGTCATCTTTTTCATTTTATTCCGTAACTAGAAATGATCTAGTAATTAGTAATGTTTTGACAGCTAGAGTTCCAGCTAGTGAAATACTATATTCTCATGCTAAGGATGTACCCGACATTAAAAAAAAAAAACCATTAAGTAGATTAAAGCTCTTTGTATTGTAATTCACTGTAATGTAGTGATGACAGCTGATTACTTAATTATGGAGGGAGCCCTTTAGTTCAGTTTGAAGTTCATCTTTTAAATCACCAGGAAGAAAAGGCAAATGCTGCCTTTATGATTAAAATACCCTCACACTGCTTGCAAATGAATCCAAAGCTCATGGAGTCTTCCCAGTTCTGCCAACCTAACATCAAGTACCTGGAGACCACAAATTGATTATAAATCATAAATATGATATACTGAGTCTGGTAGTTCTTTAACGCTTCTAAAGAGACTAATTAAATCAATTTTGTGTCTTTATGTAACTTAAGAGTATATAGGACAGATTCTCAGCCCTGCTCCTGCTTAGCAGCCGTAAAGGTAATGGGACTGACCTCTGTTTGTGTAAGGGTCATCCCTGGGTGGCACAGGGCTGGAGTAGCACCTGTGCACCCAAACTCAAAATCCCTACCCAGAACAACATTTAATGCACACATGCAAGGGAAACTCACAGGCAGGAAAGGCATCTCTATCAACATTTCATCCTATGGGTGTTTTGCACCATATATGCAGTGGAAGAAGAATCTTGGTTTTGAAATATTTCCAACAACCTTAGGAGAGAGTATAGGTAGGCTTGGATTCCCTATTTGCAGGGAAGTCCCCAAATGAAAGATCTGATTTCTTCTGCCATTTCAACACTCAGTTTCTCCATGGAGATGAAAGAAGAAATAATTGTTTATTTTCTGACAGTTAGTGGGTGATGGAAACCCTGCCTCTTTGAGCATCTGCGTTCCTTACAATAGTATTACTGTGTATAGAGGTACAGCTTTCCCATATGTGAAAAGAAATGGATTGGTTCTCCATCTGGACCTGTATGCCTAAGAGCTCATTTAGGGCTTTATCCTATGAACATGTGCATAACTTAAAGCACATGAATAATCCCATTTAAGTTAACATGATTGAGAGCAATTAAACAAATTAAGTGTGTGTTTAAGTGCTTTGCTGGATCATGGCCAGAGTACTCAGAACCTCACAGGATCAAGCCTTAAGGATAGATCCAAAGTTTATACAAGTCAATGAGTCTTCCTATAGCCTTCATTGAGCTTTAGATCTGGCCCTTAGACACTTAGTAAACTTGCAATTCTGGAGATGGACTTCAGTTTCCATATCTGTAAAATGGGCATAATGACACTGATCTCCTTGGTAAAGCAGTCTGAGATTTACTGATGAAAAGCACTAGATTAAGACCTAGCTATTAATTATTATTAATCCCAGACCACACCACAACAGAGAATGTATCGGTGTCTTCAGAGGATTGCTTTAACTTTATATGACAATTCTGCAAAATATAATTCATGACTATTGTGTTTCCTTACCTTTTCATGCTGTACAAGGAGTTTGTCTCTTTGGTCTAGGAATTCTTTCAATCTTATGAAAAATTTCCTTGTGTATGACAAAATATAGGTATTTACCATCATTTCTGGTTGTTTAAATCCAAAGGTTATACTCAGTGTTCAGAAGTGCTTGCTGGACCAGGGCCTTAACTTGAACCTAGTTTACAAAAAGTGAAATAGGAAAAATCACATGAGATTATTAGATACAATTATTAAAATCCAATTAGCTGAACTGTCACATGTGTGCTGTAGGGATAGAAACAGACTGCATCAGGCAACAGAATGTGCAAAAGACCCATCTAGTAAAGGTATCATGGAGGGATCAGATTTCCAGAAAACGTCCAGCAATGGTGGCAGAGTGTGAGAGTTAATTATTTTTAAGTAGTCAGCATGTCTATATGCTGAACAAATGACTAATCTTATGTGCCTGAGGTTTCAGTTTATTAGTTTTCAATAACAGACTCAACCTAAATTAATTTCATTTTGTTAGCTGAAATGCTGCAGGCTTTCACTTAATACAAGACACCATTTAATCCAAAACATCACAAGATAATATCAGGGTGGAAGAAGCTTGGCAGGGACTGAGAATAGCATGGCATGAACTGAATCCATTAATGAGTCAATGGCAAACTGACTACCTGTAATAAAACATTCAAGATTGATAGGCAGACAAATGAAAAAAAAAATAAGTGCTGTATCTCCTATTGTCTTCAGTGAACTATTATTGCTAATTATTTGCATAGCACAGAAAATGTATGCAAAGCTTTATAGAACAGTAATACATTGTCTACCCTGAAGATCTTACAATCTAAGAGATAAGACACATGACAGCTGTTCAGGTAAATGAAGAATGTGCTGAAATTATTGGTCAGTGAAAGCATGTAGGAAAAGATTTAGAAGAATTGTTTAAAGAGATTTGAAGGAGCACAGAGGGTGCTCAGCAGGCAACAATTGGGAGACTGTTCAAAGCACAGGTACCAGCATGAAAGAAAGTATGTGTAAGCGAATGTGGGAGAGAAAGACAAGGGGAGGAAATTAAAAAGACTGGGAAGAGCATATGCAACATGCTAATACAAATAAAATAGCTTGGCATATTGTATTCAATTACACACACAAAAGTTATTAAGTTTATAATACAATTAGTATTTACACAATCATTTTTTCCACAGGACCTTTGCCTCATTCAGTGCATAGGATGGACCTGCTCTCCGATTCCAATCTCAGGCTTCTTATCCTAACCTATTCCACCACCTCCACATCGCTACAAGACCAATCTGGCTTTTGTCTCCTCTGGGGCCTAATTAGATAGCTTCCTCCTCCATACTCTCTGGGTGCCCAGAGGGAGAGGGGGTGTGGGGGAAATCACAGAACATAGGAGAGACGGGCTCTCTGCTCTCAGTTCTAGTGCCCAGAGCCACCCTAGCCTGGAGCAGCCTTTACAGGAACAATCCAGCTTCACCCCTGTAGCGCTAGGCTAGAGGCAGCATGTTCAGTTGTTTTGTGGGGGTGGCACATGCAGTCTGGTCAGCACTAGGAGCCACAGAGGCTCAAGCATGCTCAGTTAGGGTGGAATCTTGGAAGATTTTAGCTGTTAAGATCCAGCAAGTCTCTAGTGAGCGTGTGAAAACTGAGATTTTTCAAAGACGCAACTTGGCTAAATTGGGGTGGGATTTGCAAAGGAACAGCAAAAGGCACATCTCTGACACAAAGGCCCCCTTGACAAATCTTAGGTCCCTGCTCCAAATACTAAAGCACTTCAAAAGAAAAAGGTCTCAATATTAACAAACAAACCAACCAACCAACCACACACACACACAGAGGAGCAAAGCTATGTATTTCCCCCAGCTTTATTCTCAGAAACAACTGTTTTGGCAGAAATTTTCCATGTAATATCAGCCTGAGGCACATGATGTACAATTTTATCCCAAATGGTTAAAGTCTGGAAAGATTTTAAGCAATTGAAAATAGGGTCTTAGAATAGGAAGTTTCAGACAATTTTAATTAATAACAGGCAATGCTACTAAGCTTGTTTACAACATACTGCTTCATAAAGGTGGGTAGGATTATTATGCCTTTTACAGATGAGGGGCATCTGAGGCTCAGAGTGGCCAAGTGATTTGTCCAAGGTCATAGCAAGTCAGTAGCAGAGCCTGGAATAAGACCAGGGGAATCTCTCCATTGATGTCAAAGGTTTTGGAGCAGGCCCAAGGAGTGTGAACGGTAGTACAATTTGGACAGCAGGTTTCTCAGGGGGAAAAAGAGTATCTCCAAAGCTCAAGGAAACAGTGCAATGACAGTGCTAGCAACTACTGTATTTAAACATGGTAAAATATGGTGGTTATTAGCACATCCTTAACCATACTGAGGACGTGACCTATATGACAAGTCACAAGTTCAACATATGACTTTAGAATTCTCACTAATCTTGCTCCTGCCTCCATCTCATCTCTTATTTCTACCTACGGTGCCTGTGTGGAAGCATCAGACTGTATTCAAGTAAATCTGGCCATTTGAAGTCCATGACAAAACTCCCATTGACTTCTCAGAAGACAGGATTTCACTGTATTACAACTGGGTTCTCACAGAAGAAATCCCTGTCCACAACAGTCAAGCATGGGTTGCAAGAATGAATCATGATTGAACTATGGTTGAATCTGTGGATAGGGTTTTAGGATCCTGAGGAAAGAGCTAAAGAGATTTGTTGCTTTTATGGCTGCTTCTAAGGAAGAATGTTAAAGAAATTTCTGGGTTAACCAGTATGTCTTAAAGCAAGGACAGAATTCCAGTAGCAACAAATCTTCAAGAGAACAATTAGCTCCTTCAACCAAAACTTTTAGTTAAAGCCTGCTTGATAACTGTTTCCATTTGTCTATATCTATAAGTCATATGCAAACAAGTGTCTTACCAGCACTTGTGATAAACAAATTTGGTCATCAGTGAAACAAAAGAGCAACCTGAGAAAACATTCTGAAAGGTTATAATCATCATCAATTGGGGTGGGGGATATTTGCAAAGGCAAATAGGGTAATTAGGCTTCTAACTTTCAAGTTAGTAGGAGTTGAGTTCTTTACTGCCCTTTATTACCTGAAAATCTCCCCCTGTGCATATTATGGTGGCATCTAGAGCGCACAGTGAGCACTCAAAGCACCATTATGCTAGGTAATATAGAAAGGAGAATGGAGACAGTCCTTGCCCAGAGAGCTCAATCTAGGATTATGACCACATGCAACAGGTGTATAAACAGACAAAATGGTGTTCCATGGGTAATAACAGAGATAGGTACAAAAGCATACATTAGTAGTGGCCCACTAGTATAATCAATGCCAAGTGGTAGAGATTTGTTACTACTATGGTGGAGTAAAATTTTAGGACAAATTTAAAAGAGAATGAGGTGATAGTTTTAGGTGTTTTGTTGGGGGAGTTCTCTTTATGCTTAGAAAGCAAGATAAGAAGAAAAAAGCAGAAGTGCTCCTAGGAAAAAGGATGCCAGCAGGTGATCAGACCAGCATGAAATATTTGGGCAAAATTGTGCTATTACCTTAATAAGAAAACCAGATAGAATCAATTACACAGTGTAAGTCATCAAAAGGCTGGGGAGGAGAGTAATCTTTATGGTGTTAAATGCTGTGTTTATCAACAAAGTTATGTCAGAAAGGAAAAAAAGATCAGTCCTTTTAACTCTTGCCTCAGGGCCCTAACACACTACGCACAAGGGCAAAATGAGGTCGTAGAAAACAAACTTCTTAGAGAAATTTGAGACAATAAAGGTTTATAGGAAATGAGAGTGTTAATGCAGAATTAATCTTGTCCAAAACCTTAAAAGATCAGCACATAATGGTATCTTCCAAGGCATTCTTTGTAATTGTTTCAGTCAGTCAATCTTGTTATATAAAATCTAGTTCAGTTTACCTTTTGAGTAACTCAAAATGAAAACAGAGGTTTCAAGACAATCTTCAGTTATTGGTTCTCCTTTTTCAAGAATGTTAAATCTTAGTTTGGCTGCAATTCTTCAGACTGGTCTGTGCAGGCAGCCCTATGTGAAGAAAAGCTACCACGTAAGTCAGTTGGGCTCTGTGTGAATGGCCCCTTACGCACATGTGGAGGGGAGGCACTTTAATTTGTTTTTTTCTAGTGCTAATTCGAAGGACAAATATCTTGTCACATAAAATACTCCTCAGAGTTAGTTTATGTGCATTTAAAATCTTTTATGTCTATATATTTCTAATTTATATCGGATTCTGTATATTGATTGAGGGACACTGAATATGGTCTGTTAGCTGGATTATATTCGAGAACAGTGAGGTGGCTAACAGTGGAAAGCGAGAAACGGATTTTATTTCTGAAGAATGACACTGTTACACACATGGGCTACTGCTGAACAGTGGACAGGTTCACCTCAGAGTTCTCAACACTTTCTCCTGTATGGGGTTTGCACATGTAGTTACCTACACAGAAAAAATAGGGGCTTCTGTCCCAAAGATCAGTAGAGACTGCAATGAGACAAGACACATCAGTCATGTCTCCTAGCCCTTTCTGTCCCCATCAGCACAGCTGTGATCCATGCTCATGGGTCTTGAAGGGTACCAAGCATGGAGGGAGGAAGAAGGGCAAGTTAAAGTTTCTTAACTCAACCAGGGAAGTACAACAGGTTGGTGAATGGAAAAGATACCACGTCCGTGGCTGTCACCCCAATTTCCTCCACCCCCGAATCCCTTCCCCATACTTGAACCACAGATCCCATGAAGGGGCTTTTGTAGGGGAAGTTAGGAGAATGCTGTCTCAAGGACAGCACTTCTCCATATCCTCCAAGTTGTTCGGTCTCCCTATACCATCTTTTCATGGGAGCAGAGGGCATGATATGCTGCTAAATTATTTGCACCACTTTGCAAAAGCCGTATAATTCCAAATGTAAGGACGGGAGTTAACAGGTAAACTATTTGTGTTCCAAATGGGCCTCCTAAAGAATTCACTCCATAATTTCTGCTAACATGTTAAAGCAAGCTGTGGATCCCAGATATACATAATGTACTTAGCAATACACTCCTACATTCCATCAGAATCAGGCATTCATGCAAAAACAAAACTAAACTAAAAAAATCAGCATTTTTAGCAAAGCAATAAAGTTATGGTAATAATAAGAAATCAAATAGAACAGATTTTGTAAAGGGAATTTACAGTTCTTTGCATTTATGTTGAGATGGCATACAAATCATGGTAGAAAGACATCCAGTTCTTAGTGGTTAAAGCTAACTTGGCCAGAATACAGAGCGGATTAAGTTACAGATTAAGTTAAACCATTTATTTTACTGTGCAGCACCCCGGTGAAGTTTCTGCAAAACAAGTACACCAGCCATAGATGCTCACTTTCACTCCACTACAGCAAGAGCATCCATTTTGTTCCCCCATGCCCTGTCACAGAATCTCTTGCCAGGCTAGTCACATTTACATAACAGCAATTTATAAAAGAGGCTTCTTGGTATTTCAGTGATAAGAAAATGATTGGGTAGTATCACATTACTAGGTTACAGATCTCCTCCCTCTTTTTGACGACATTTTAAAATGGGATTAATTTCTGGTAATAATTGTCTCTTTGTTTATTTGCATTACAGTGAAGGCATTTGTACTTTTTCCCTTTGTAGTATAAATTGCCTTCTAATTTGGAAGGCAGTAAAAACAACTTCACTCACCTCTATTGCATCCCCTCTGACAGTGGTTCTCAACAAGGGTCCGGTTCCGCCTGGGGGGCCGCGAGCAGGTTTCAAGGGGGCCACCAAGGAGGGCTGGCATTAGACTTGCTAGGGCCCAGAGCAGAAAGCCAAAGTCCCACCACTCGGGGCTGAAGCCAAAGCCTGAGCAATGTAGCTCTGCATGGGGCCCTTTGGTGTGGGACCCGAGGCAATTGCCCTGCTTACTATCTCCTAACCCCAGCCCTGGCTTTTATATGCAGAAAACCAGTTGTTGTGGCACAGGTGGGCTCTGGAGTTTATAGAGCATGTTTGGGGGGGAGGCTCAGAAAGAAAAAGGGGGAGAAACCCTGCCCCATGACAAATATGCTGTCTGAAATGCTTGGCTGATTTAAGCGATTCTTCCATTATATCACATCCCAGGTAGGCAAAGGCACATTTTAAAGAAAGGTGTCTAATTCCTAACATTTTTCATGTTTGATGATCCTGTCAAGCAGATAACAGAGTTCTTTCATGAGATTATAATTACCACTGTGACCAATTTAGCAAAAACATTTTAATTAAAGGTAAGGAATTAGATATACCTGTATGTGCTCCAGGAACCCATTGAGAGCATTAAAAAAAAAAAAAAGTCACTGAAGAAGCACGGTGTCCATTCTGTTTCACCAAACAGTTTTCCTCTAGTAAAATTGTACCAGCATTCTGTAAGGTGATTTAATTAAATTAGAGGTTTCAGAGTAGCAGCCGTGTTAGTCTGTATCCGCAAAAAGAAAAGGAGGACTTGTGGCACCTTGGAGACTAACCAATTTATTTGAGCGTAAGCTTTCGTGAGTTACAGCTCACTTCATCGGATGCATTCAGTGGAAAATACAGTGGGGAGATTTATAAATTAAATAAATTTGTTAGTCTCTAAGGTGCCACAAGTACTCCTTTTCTTTTTAATTAAATTAGAGAAACTCTCAAACTTCCACTGGGAAGTTCAAGGTAAGTGAGGGTACAGGGTAGCTGGGGCATTATTTGGGAACTGAGTGTACTTCTCTCCAAGTTCAGCAGAAGGAATCCTAGTACCTCTTAATGGCTGAGGTTGTTTGAGTCATGGGATACCGTAGTTTATTTTCCTCAGAAGTGACCAAGAGAAACCTTTGTATTGTCATTAGGACTAGTCATATATTACTGAGAGAGGAGTCTTATTGCCTTTTTTTATTATAAGTCAGAGTCCATCACCCTGCTGTGACTCCACTGAAATTACACAGGAATCATTTAAAACTTTTACTTTGTTTTTTCCATTTAGAAGCTGAGGAACAGATACTGAAATACAGGCACCTGTTTATAAAATGGTATGGCTATTCGTGATGGGCGAACCAATAAAGGTTAAAGGGTTTTTTTCATAGAAGTATCCAAAAGTTCAGATACTAACATATACAAACTTCTGTAGTCTGGAATGGGGTTAGAAATCCCACCAGATCAAGTTCTTCCACATACCCAAAACTACAACCACACATACACACATACCCCCTGCTTTTTTGTTGCCCAGGAAAAGCTACCTCTAAAGCAGGGGTTCTCAAACTGTGGGTCAGGACCCCTCAAGGGGGTCATGAGGTTATTACAGGGGGGGGGGCAAGCTGTCAGCCTCCACCCCAAACCCCACTTTACCTCCAGCATTTATAATGGTGTTAAATATGTAAAAAAGTGTTTTTAATTTAAAAGGTGGGTAGCACACAGAGGTTTGCTATGTGAAAAGGGTCACCAGTACAAAAGTTTGAGAACCGTTGCTCTCAAACCTCTCAGGTGCTAATGTGATAGTTTTACTTCTGGCTTCACCTGGAATCAGGAGAGACAAGATGACAATAAAAGAAAAAAAACTAAAATAAAACACCTTTTTCAGACATCAGTAAAGGTTCAGGGAAAATAACCCTTGGGCACCATTTCCAGATGTTTATTAGCCCATCCAAACTATTTCACTCATCCTTGAAAACAAAGATTCAGCAAGGAAACCTTCACAGCCTTGTGTAGTCCATTAACAGTTTGCAAAATGGGTGCACCATACTACCTGATTAGAATTCTCCACTCACACCATTGGTAGCATTTTATAGCCAATTTTCACCTATATAAAAAGAACTACACATGGTGCAAATCATCGGAGAATAAGGTTCTCTATTTCTATTGCCAACCCGAGGTGTCAATAAGGGTATGTCTAGATAAGTGCTTGTGGTCCTGTTTAAATTCAAGTTCATTATTTGGTAATTAACTTAACTAACACCATTTTAAATGCTGATTTAGACACTTCACTAAAATTTGTTGCTCACCCTGTGATGGGGCAGGTGAGAGGATATATGGCGCTATAGTGGAATTCTCATTCAAGAACCATCGGAGTCGATTTTAGAGTGAGGTTGTGGCATTTACTCTAAACTATGGCAGGTTACCTAGATCCACCACCAGTTTCCATCCTTCTGCCTGAAGCAGGAACAGATCTGCCTCTCAGCAGGCAAGATGAGGTAGTCCCACTATCCTGATATGGGTCACCCCTCTTGGTCTCTGGTCTGGCATTTACCCTTAAATTCTCTCAAATACAGAATCTCAGGTCTGAGAGGTCAGAAACAGGGATTGGAGCTTGAACAAGATATTCTGAGAGCTGTGGATGAATCCTCTGTTCTTCACAAGGCTCCCAGTGTAACTCTCTCAAACTTTCAGACATTCTTCTCAACTTTTTGCTTCTCCTCACATGGGAAGGGGAGGTGGAGGAGTTCCTGTCTTTTAATTTGTTCTAAGGGGCTCTGATGACCTTTCTAACCTTTCACTGGTTATTTTGTGAAGAGGTAGGTTCTCATTGCTATGGCAAGTGGAGCCAAACCGGAGCAATATTGAGTCAGAAGTCAAGTTTCTGTCAAGTTTAGAGTCATTGTTGCAAATGAAGCAGTATTTACATGAGGGGATGGTCAACAGGGTTTGCAAACAAATGGCAAATCCCATGGGATTAAAAAAATATTTATAAAAAAAGAAACAGATGCTAATCAAGATATGACCTGGATAGTTTAGAGAGAATGATTCACAAGGGAATTTCATTAGCCCAAATGCTGAGCAGTGTTACCACGCTTGGGAGAGCCAACAAAATACATACTTTTTAAAAATCTGTTCTCTCCTAATTAATTCCTATCGGCTACTAGAATTTTTCTGTTCTTCATTCTTTTCCCTAGCTACTCTACTACCACAAACAGGAGCAGATCATCATCTGGAAACACAGCAGCACTCTCCAGTCTGACTAGAACAGATCAATTGATCATTCACACTATGTAAAACAGTGGACTCAATATGTCATGTAACCTCCAGAACAACATGTAGGACTGAGATAGTCTAGGCACACACAGTGGTAAAAAGCAGTTACTGTACTGTACATAACAAGATTTACCAATAGTCTCACTGAAGTAAAACGAGTTTCATATGTAAATCATTAGGAACATCTTGCATTAAGATTGACATGCAAAATTTTGTCACTTGAGTATAAGGCAACACCAATCCAATAGCTAGGTGGACCCATCATACAATTAAGTATATTACTAGTCAATTTTTTTTAAAGATGCAAGATTGAAAGTAGGTTCACTGAGTATTCCTGCTTAACCACTGTGACATTAGTAACCATTAGTTTAAAAAATATAGACTTTTTTATTCATGAAGAGGGTATTTTCAGAAGATGGATTGTCAAACTACAGCAATGGCATTCTGGGAAATTTTAGCCTCCTGCAAATATGCTGATTTGGACTCAAACTGAGAAATTCATGGGGGAAAGCCGATAACTTGAGGGATCCCATTAAATTGTAAAATCAGTCTGACATGAACACAGCCTGACATAGTGAGCTAAATTCAGCCCTGGCATAGTGACTGAAGTCTACTGGAATAACCCAAGGGCACCGTTGCTGATTCATACTTTCACTAGCACAAGGGCTAGTGACAGAAGACAGGCTATTCGGGGACTGGAGCCGCCCATTGTCCCATGGGGCTTGCAGCAACAGGGAGTTACCAGGGTACAGGACCAGTCTAACCATGCATTGATACCATAGTTAATCTGGCCCATTGTCTTTTCCACAGATGGAAGAGTCACCCTATTCTTAAACTGCAGCATAGCTTTTCTGGATGTTGACGGGGGACTAGTCATGCCACTCCCTTTAAAATTAATATTAAAGTATAAATCCCAACCTAAAGGCATCTTAAAATATTTCCATGTAAGTGCCTTCATTAAGCTGATGTAATGGATTTTCCCCATGAAAACGGTTATACAACTGGAATCAAAATAGGGAATAGTTTACTAATTTGAGGCACTATTTAATTATGGTTCTTCTACAGCTGGTTTGTGCTTTGTACCTTTTAATCTAAAATCCCATTTAGATTCTACATTGTAGTCATTTCTGAGCAGCACAGCACCAAACAATTTGATTTTTTCAGCAATTGAGTCCAGCAGGCTCATTGTAGAGGGTGCATAAAAGCCAGTGGGTGAGTTAAGTGTTGAAAATGCTGATCATAGAATCATAGAATATCAGGGTTGAAAGGGACCTCAGGAGGTCATCTAGTCCAACCCCCTGCTCAAAGCAGGACCAATCTCCAACTAAATCATCCCTGCCAGGGCTTTGTCAAGCCTGACATTAAAAATATCTAAGGAAGGAGATTCCACCACCTCCCTAGGTAACACATTCCAGTGTTTCACCACCATCCTAGTGAAAAAGTTTTTCCTAATATCCAACCTAAACCTCCCCCACTGCAATTTGAGACCATTCTCCTTGTTCTGTCATCAGCTACCACTGAGAACAGTCTAGATCCATCCTCTTTGGAACCCCCTTTCAGGTAGTTGAAAGCAGCTATCAAATCCCCCCTCATTCTTCTCTTCCGCAGACTAAACAATCCCAGTTCCCTCAGCCTCTCCTCATAAGTCATGTGTTCCAGTCCCCTAATCATTTTTGTTGCCCTCCGCTGGACTCTTTCCAATTTTTCCACATTCTTCTTGTAGTGTGGGGCCCAAAACTGGACACAGTACTCCAGATGAGGCCTCATCAATGTCGAATAGAGGGGAACAATCACGTCCCTCGATCTGCTGGCAATGCCCCTACCTATACATCCCAAAATGCCATTGGCCTTCTTGGCAACAAGGGCACACTGTTGACTCATATCCAGCTTCTCGTCCACTGTCACCCCACGTCCTTCTCTGCAGAACTGCTGCCTAGCCATTCGGTCCCTAGTCTGTAGCGGTGCATTGGATTCTTCCGTCCTAAGTGCTCTGGACTCTGCACTTGTCCTTGTTGAACCTCATCAGATTTCTTTTGGCCCAATCCTCCAATTTTTCTAGGTCCCTCTGTATCCTATCCCTACCCTCCAGAGTATCTACCACTCCTCCCAGTTTAGTGTCATCTGCAAACTTGCTGAGGGTGCAATCCACACCATCCTCCAGATCATTTATGAAGATATGGAACAATACCAGCCCGAGGACTGACCCTTGGGGCACTCCACTTGATACCAGCTGCCAACTAGACATGGAGCTATTGATCACTACCCATTGAGCCTGACAATCTAGCCAACTTTCTATCCACCTTATAGACCATTCGTCCAGCCCATACTTCTTTGACTTGCTGGCAAGAATACTGTGGGAGACCATGTCAAAAGCTTTGCTAAAGTCAAGGAACAACACGTCCACCGCTGTGCTTTCAAATGCTAGTCACTTGAGAACAACATAAAAACATGGCACACATGCTCTTCTGTTTAATCACTCTAGACATTTTCTTCCTAACCCTTCAAATAACAAAGTTATTATAATTTGTTTAAATGGCTGGCTTCCTATTTTGTCAGGCTTTGGACTTATTTCTGGACCCTTTTATTAATCCCTCTGGTATATTACTTAATGGTCTTGTCTGCAAAATGAGTGTTTGAGAGTAATCCAGTAAGGCTACATACTACAATCTTAAATGCAGTTTTACACAGATATTACATCACTGTAATTCCATAGACTTCAGTGTAATTACTCCAGATTTACACTACCGTAGATAAGATCAGAATCAGGCTATAAGTTTTAACTACCTCTCGTCCTGTTTTTTCTATTATACATTACTAATAAAATCTCTTGAAAGTAAATTTTGATTAACTTCAATCCCTTCTCCCCTCAAAAAACAACAACAATAAAAACCAACCAATATACTTTCATGATTGCTTTTGCAATTCTGATTAATTCCCATCAGAGACACTTGACTCATATTTGCTGGCAATGTGAGAATGAGAAGGGAGGTCTTTCACTTAATATTGCACTGAACTTGATAATTTTGAAGTAAAAGCGCAGCCAGGAGGAACAATGCAACCAGCATCCGAAAAGTTCAGCAAAGTCTGAAAAGCTGTCCTAAGGATTTCTGTGTACAGAAGATATGCACTTTGTAACAAAAATAAGTTCATCTCAAACAAAAATTGGCTCTCTAATGAACATTAACTAAATCACTGTTCCGAGTTTAATCCAGAATCATCCAGGTTTTGTACTGGCAAAAATAATTTTAAAAGAAGGCAGAAGTCAAACCAAAGCTTTGCTCACTGCCTTCAGTTGCACAGGATACATTTCTAGCAGTAATATTTTCCCTTTTATTGCAAAGTATGTATGATCAAGAGGTTTCAGATACTAACACTTGAAAACAAACAAATTGTGATGTTTAGGTAGCAGCAACAAGAGCTTTTACCTGCCCGTATTGACATGAAGGGCTAGTGTCATGTTGTGGACCACAGACTCAACCCATTGCTGTAGTCAAGATTGCCTAAGATCCATGGGGAAATTAATTTAATGGAGTTCACTGTCTTTAATAGGAGTTTTTTTCCTGAGGAAAGACAGGTGCATTCAGCCCCTCAAGATGAACACCACCATGAAGTTATTTTTTCCTCTAATAAGGTAGTCCACCGACAGAGGAGCCAGTCCACATCATTTGCCCTGCCACAATCCATTTTAAGTCAATAGGAGATTTGATATTGAGTTCAATGGGCTAGATTGAGCCCTTAGGCAGATCCCTTAGCAAGATGGGCCAATCAGGAGTAACATGTCCGAGATAGGATTTCTTCCCTACTTCCCAAAACAAATTAAAACATACCCCCTTGCCTTTTTCTTCTTATCAGTTGCAGATGATGAGTAGCAGGCCTGCAGTGAGGGGCTCTCTCTCCCCTGATTCCCTCATATAAGGCCCCCACAAAAAGCAATGGGAAGTAATTAGTGTTTTCAAACCAAGTGTTTTCAAATGAAAACTCAGATGGCTAGATCCTCAGGTGGTGTAAATCTGTTTAATTTCATTGAGTTCAGGGAAGCTATTCCAATTAACACCAGCTGAGGATCTGACCCAGCAAATTCTTTTTCACTTCTCTTTCAGCTATAGCTATCATATGTAGAACTTGTGACAAAAGTAGTCACAAAATTATCAAGCAGATGTGTGATTTTTAAGTTGATGGTGCATCCTTTTAGGGAAATACAATTGCTCTGGGAATATCGGAAGAGAAACAATCAGAAATTAATTACTCACACTAAACATTAGTGTTAAACAAGGAGTAACGAGCTAAAGAGGAAAAAAATAACTTCTATATTAGGAAAAGTAAGTGTCAGACCGTGGATCAGTTTGCCTAATGAAGTATTATTGCATGATTTAAGTGCATTCTCCCATTCTCGGGGTGGGGGGAGGAGGGAGACTTGAACATTTTGTCCATCAATCATTTCTTTTTGACCTCCATTTGCTCCCTGTTACAGATTTCTTTCTAGTTAAGCTGTTCTCTCCTTTTGTGCAACCTTGTATTTGCTGTTATTTTCTCTTTAATTCATTGTCCTTTTGCTCTGATATGTTCTTTCCCTCCATCCTCCTTTTACATGTTCCAGTGGCCTCACCATTGTCCCTCAGAACAAGTGACTATTATATAATAAATGACCTTCTGCAACTTATTGTATTATCAACCAAGATTCCTTTTTTAGTTGAATAGAGCAGCAGGATCAGATTTCCCTTACCACACACAGACAAACACAGACACCCCTTTCTCCTGCTTTTTTATGTTATACCAAATTGGCTTCCAGAATCAGAAAAGAAAAAATCCTGAGCATGAAAGTGGTAAGAGAGCTGAACAAAGACTAAAGGGATAGAAAGCAGTACAAAAGATCAGCATGAAGGAGAGAGATAAGTCTCCGAGGCCAGAAGTTAGAAGCAAACTGTTCATCCTTCCCTCGTGTAGCAATTTCAGCTTGCTTATTTTCCTGTCCATAATACTTCTTCAGGCCTCTCTCTGTTGGTTTTCACTCTACTTTTTCTTTTTCAATATCTTTCTCTTTTATTCCTGTCAAATAGAGATGAGCCATACTGGTTAGCAGAACTTTGCATAATTCTGTATGTGGGAATCTGGCATATTGGGAAGAAGTCTATCTGTGGCCCACTTGAGGAATGTTAGACGCTTCTCAAGTATATTGGGGACACCATCATAGAACCTAACCACATCAGCCACACCATCAGGGGCTTGTTCACCTGCATATCTACCAATGTGATATATGCCATCATGTGCCAGGAATGCCCCTCTGCCATGTACATTGGCCAAACCGGACAGTCTCTACGCAAAGGAATAAATGGACACAAATCTGACATCAGGAATTAGAACATTCGAAAACCAGTAGGAGAACACTTCAATCTCCCTGGTCACCCAATAACAGACTAAAAGTGGCAATTCTTCAACAAAAAAACTTCAAAAACAGACTCCAATGTGAAACTGCAGAACTGGAATTAATTTGCAAACTGGACACCATCACATTAGGCCCAAATAAAGACTGGGAGTGGTTGGGTGATTACAAAACCTAAACCTAATTTCCCCCATACTAATTTCCTGCTACTGTTACTCATACCTTCTTGTCAACTGTTTGAAATTGGCCACTCATTACCACTACAAAAGTTATTTTTCCTCCCTTGTTATCCTACTGTTAATTGAATTGTCTTGTTAGACTGACCTCACACTTGGTAAGGCAACTCCCATCTTTTCATTTATTTATACCTGCTCCTGTATTTTCCACTCCATGCATCTGATTAAGTGGATTTTAGCCCACAAAAGCTTATGCCCAAATAAATTTGTTAGTGTCTCATATACCACAAGGACTCCTTTTTGTTTTTGCTGATACAGACTAACATGGCTACCACTCTGAAACCTGTCTTAGAAGAGCAACCATTACATGAATGAACCCCAAAGAACCACTTGTCTCCAAAAGGACCAGCATCGACTGTACCATCCTGTGCCTGGACAGCAGCCAGAGAATCGGTCACCGACTGCCTGCTTTTCACAGCCAAAGAGTGCATCGTAATGGAATTCTACATGGACATATTGCTATGTGGTTTTCACCACCAGATGAGCCTAAATACCTAGCACTATGGAAAATTTTGTTGATTGAACATAGGTTTCCCCCCTCCCCCTCTTTTTTCACTACTGCCTTACAAGTTTCACTGTCATGCCTTTAGGGCAAGGGACATAATCCCTTCAAGTTTTCTATTCGGACAGGACAATAAATAGTGTAGTATTAATAGAGTTTACAATGCATAATAATTTATTTGAACATCTGTATATCATTAGTTTCCATCTTTTAAAAATTCTATTATTAACTGCATTAGTTGGCCTGTATAATCATGTTGGTTCTGATCTTGCTAATACTGAAGTCCATTTCAGAACTCTCCTTGAGGTAGGAGCAAGAGTAGAGCTGTAGTGCTGACCATCCTTTCTATTCAGTCCATGCAGAAGATGTCTCTTTCCAACAGTATCCGGGGGTAGCCGCGTTAGTCTGTATCCACAGAAACAACGAGGAGTCTGGTGGCACTTAAGACTTAAGAGATTTATTTGGGCATAAGCTTTCATAAGCTTTTCAAAAAACCCACTTCTTCAGATGCATGGAGTGAAAATTACAGATCATGTGCTAATATATATTTATGCCTGTAAGAGAAGGGAGTTGCCTTACAAGTGGAGAACCAGTGTTGAAGGCCAATTTAGTCAGGGTGAATGTGTTCCACTCCCAATAATTGATAAGGAGGTGTCAATACCAAGAGAAGGGAAAAGTGCTTTTGTAGTGAGCCAGCCACGCCCAGTCCCTGTTCAAGCCCAAATTGATGGTGTTAAGTTTGCAAATTAATTGTAGCTCTGCAGTTTCTCTTTGAAGTCTGTTTTTGAAGTTTTTTTGTTGAAGAATGGCTACTTTTAAATCTGCATTGAGTGTCCAGGGAGATTGAAGTGTTCTCCTACTGGCTTTTGTATGTTACTGTTCCTGGTGCCTGATTTGTGTCCATTTATCCTTTTACATAGAGACTGTCCGGTTTGGCCAATATACATGGCAAAGGGGCATTGCTGGCACATGATGGCATTATCACATTAGTAGATGTGCAGGTGATGGTGTGGCTGGTGTGGTTGGGTCCTATGATGGTGTCGCTAGAGTAGATATAGGGACAGAGAAGGCAATGGGGTTTGACAGGGATTGGTTCCTGTGATAGTGTTTCTCTGGTGTGGTGTGTAGTTGCTGGTGAGTATTTGCTTCAGGTTGGGGGGCTGTCTGTAAGCGAGGATTGGCCTGCCTCCCAAGGCCTGTGAGAGTGAGGGATTGTTTTCCAGGATAGGTTATAGATTGTTGATGATGCACTGGAGAGGTTTTAGCTGGGGGCTGTATGTGATGGCCAGTGATGTTCCTTGTTGGGCCTGTCCTATAGTAGGAGACTTCTGGGTACCCTTCTCACTCCGTCAATCTGTTTTCTCACTTCCCCAGATGGGTATCATAGCTTTAAGAATGCTTGATAGAGATCTTGTAGGTGTTTGTCTCTGTCTGAGGGATTGGAGCAAATGCAGTTGTATCTTAGGGCTTGGCTGTAGACAATGGATCATGTTATGTGTGCTGGATGGAAGCTGGAGGCAGGTAAGTAAGTACGTACAGTGGTCTGTAGGTTTCCGGTATAGGGTGGTGTTTATGTGACCATCACTTATTTGCACTGTAGTGTCCAGGAAATGGATCTCCTGTGTAGACTGGTCCAGGCTGAGGTTGATAGTGGGGTGGAAATTGTTGAAATCCAGGTGGAATTCTTCAGGGGCCTCCTTCCCTTGGGTCCATATGATGAAGATGTCATCAGCGTAGCATAAGTAGAGGAGGGGCATTAGGGGACGAGAGTTGAGGAAGCGTTATTCTAAGTCAGCCATAAAAATGTTGGCATACTGTGGGGCCATGCGGGTACCCATAGCAGTGCCACTGACTTGAAGGTATAAGTTGTCCCCACATCTGAAATGGTTGTGGGTGAGGACAAAGTCACAAAGCTGAATCACCAGATGTGCCATGGCATCATCAGGGATACTGTTCCTGACAGCTTGTAGTCTATCCTCATGTGGAATATTGGTGTAAAGAGCTTCTACAACCATGGTGGCCAGGATGGTGTTCTCAGGAAGATCACCAATGCATTGTAGTTTCCTCAGGAAGTCGGTGGTGTCTTGAAGATAGCTAGGAGTGCTGGTAGCATAAGGTCTGAGGAGAGAGTCCAAATAGCCAGATAATCCTGCTGTAAGAGTGCCAATGCCTGAGATGATGGGGCATCCAGGAGTTCCAGGTTTATGGATCTTGGGTAGCAGATAGAATAACCCTGGTCGGGGCTGTAGGGGTGTGTCTGTGCAGATTTGTTCCCGTGCTGTAGCAGATAGTTTCTTGAGTGGATGGTGTGGTTTCTTTTGGTACTCCTCAGTGGGATCGGAGCCTGTAGAATGTGGTGTTGGAGAGTTGTCTGGCAGCCTCCTGTTCATAATCCGACCTGTTCATGATGACTAAAGCACCTCCTTTGTCAGCCCCTTTGATTATAATGTCAGAGTTGTTTCTGAAGCTGTGAATGGCGTTGCGTTCTGTACAGCTGAGGTTCTGGGGCAAGTGATGCTGTTTGTTCACAATTTCAGCCTGTGCACGTCGGTGAAAACACTCTGTGTAGAAGTCCAGTCTGTCATTTCGACTGTCAAGAGGAGTCCACTCAGAATTCTTCTTCTTGTAGTGTTGGTAGGAAGGTTCCTGTAGGTCAGTGCACTGTTCAATAGTGTGTTGAAAACATTTCTTGATTCAAAGATGGCAAAAATAGGCTTCCAGATCACCACAGAACTGTATCATGTGCGTGGGGGTTGTGGAGCAGAAAGAGAGTCCCTGAGATAGGACAGACTCTTCTGCCAGGCTAAGTGTGTGATCAGATAGATTAACAATATTGTTAGGTGTGTTGAGGGTACCACTGTTGTAGCCCCCTGTGGCATGTAGGAGTTTAGATAGGTTACTGTCCTTTTTCCCCTGTAGAGAAGTATCCAACAGCTATTATAGCCATGTATTTCCTACCTCATGGCACTGCAGTAAAATTTTCTGCAGACTGGGATGACCAGCACTGTAGATACATTATTAAATATGAATGTATTTGTTACCATAGAATCATAGAATATCAGGGTTGGAAGGGACCTCAGGAGGTCATCTAGTCCAACCATGTTTCTGATGCTTCTTCCTAGCTGACATGATACCTCTGTGATGTAATTAAATATGACCCAATGTTCATGTCCATAAAAATGCACTCTTCACTTTAACTTATTATTTTTGATAGGCTTTCCATAAAGTGTGTAATAAGCTTTCAAGGTTATTTTATACCCTGTACCGTAGAGAATGATGATATCTCCATACCTTATTAATCATAATCACAAGACAATGCAAGCCCTCCAACAGGAAGGCACAAGAAAGGTGGCCCGACTGCTATGCATGAAGACACATGTGACCTGGGGAACAGCTTCAGGGCATGAGCATCATGAGTGGAGGTAATATGGAGGGAACTAATTATGAAAAAGTTCCACAGAATTTGACAGACATGTCTATATGTTTTTGAACCCTATAGCTATCTATAACTAGGATGAAATTCTGGCTCCTTGCTGGAATCTTTATTGCCCTGTGACTACTGCTAGTTTAAGACTAGTTCAAGTTGTGACTGGCCTAATCATACTAGACTAGTGGTAAATTAATCTCTTTTCCCCTATTTTTCAGATGCCAGCAAATTAAACAAAGTTGCTCCACTGAACACAAGAATTCACTAGGCGTCTTTTCCTTTAAACGTACCAGTTGTTCCCTGCTGGCTTTTCATTTATTTAAACCCACATGAGGGGTTGCGAGAACCTGGAGGAATTCTATGTGACCAGTGAAGCAACCAAGACCTGAAAGCTTAGGGCCTGATTCTGATCTCATTTACACTAGTGCTAATAAAGAGTCATTGTCTTGCAGTTAGAGGAGTTCCTAGCTTTAGGTGAAGTCAGAAGCAGGTTCTTTCAACTGCAAGAGCTACTTGGAAGACACCAACTCTAAGCAACAGAAGAGACAAGGTGGGTGAAGTAATATTTTTTTTTGGACCAACTTCGAATATCCGATATCTTTTATTGGACCAAGCTCACAAGTTGGTCTCTTTCACCAACATAAGTTGATCCAATAAAAGATATTACCTTTTTAATTAGTCATTACCACTAATATCCTGAGACTGACAGAGCTACAACAATACTGCATACAGCAACAGAAGAGACAGTTTATTCCCATTTATAAAGGGACAAAGCAGAGCAGAGACCACTTCGGGGAGTTGATGAACATCTTGGAAGGCTTGGAAAGGAAAGCAAAGGGAAAAAGATGTGCCAGCCTATTTCCTATTTTAAAAAGATTTGTTGTTTTTGCACTGATTCTACCTCCATGAAATTTTCCTGGCACATCAAGTTACAAACATTAAGTAAAGATAACATGATCAAGTATGACAGATGCTAAATGACTACATTTGCTACTGATTTTGCTGTTTGAAAGTTCTGTAATAATCCTAAAGCATAATGCTTATCAATTTTGTAAGCAAACACAGTACAAACTCCACGAATAGCAGTCAGATCTGATCACTACATTGTGTGCAAGACATTTTGACTATTCTTCCTTTTGTCCTGTGAGTTGCAGTTTGAACATTGTGGTATATAAAAAGAATTCTGGGGCTGGTGGTTCCTCTGTGGACATGTGGTCATGTTCCCTTTACCTAACCATCAATGGCAACCCAATCCTACCTTCCTGTTTGAACTACTGAGCAGTACTTTGATGTCATGACCTTCCAACAAGCTGCCACAACAATCTATGTTATCCCAGCTTCACAGACTTTGTTTCTGCTTGTTATTTCAGTGAAGTGTTTTCTCTCAAGCACAGTGCCAAAGGCTAGTAGGTTGTAATCAACCAAGCTCTGTGTGAGACTCTGAGAAGCATCGCATGTCACGGAAAAAGAGGAAAAGCATGAAAGAGAAAAAACAGACCTAGACACTATACTCTGTATTTTGGAGTCACAGATGAAAGCCAAGTTGGAGAAGCTCATTCCTGTCTCTGAAGCTGCTTTGGGCGATGTTATCTGGTGTACTGCTGTTGTCCTGGGGGAAAAAAAACAAACCCTCGTGCTCTGTTGTTGATTAAAGTACAGTCGCCAGCCATTTAGAGCATTCTGTGCAGAAATGAGCAATTTGCTTCATTTTCCATGCCTGTAGTAGCCATGCAATTGTATGTTGTAATTTTCAAAGAAAATATCCATGGATTTCATTCTCTGTGCTCCTGAGATGGAACTCAATAGCAAGTGCCCACATTCCATTTTTATAGCAATTTCAGCTCTGTGCTCATTTTTAATCAGGTCCATGAGTCTGGAAAGCACTTTAAAAAGGACATGCTTTAGTCCCCTTGAATTCAATATTCCATTCTTATGTATTAAAAGATGTTAACTTCATGGGGCCCCATTGGGATTTTTACTATTGATTTCAAAGGGAGTATGATTAGGATTTATTATAGGCAGAACTATTGGAAGCAACAGATTATTAAGGTTGCCTGACACTTATTATAGGACTGTGTTGTCAGTTGCTTGTAACTGCCAAACGTTAACCATATGGGCTGACATTTTAAATGGAGGTTGTCTGCCTCAGACTGAATTATTTTGGAAAATTTCTGCCAAAATTGTTACTCTGTTTCTGAGAAAAAGGCTAGGAAATACACATTGTTTTACCCATTGGAAAAAAAAAAAAAACTTCTGACAACCTTTTTTTAAAGATAGCTTTAGCGCCCCCATTCTTTGGAGCAGGGACTTGAAATTTGGCAGGATGGTGGGTAGAAGAGACTAGGGCCAGTGACTAGTGGATGGGGATGGAGAGGAACACTGAGACTGGGAATTGGATTGGGCTAGACTGGGGCAGGGAACCAGATCTGATGAGGAACAGAGTTTCAAGGGAGAACTGGGAATGGCTGGGCAAAGAGACTGGGACAAGGAGCAGGGACAGGGTGGACACTGATATTGGATAAGGAGCCAAGGGAGGGAGAGTGGGAGTGGGAGCCAGTGGGGACCCCAGAAAGGAACGGGGACTGACTGAGCAAGGAGACTAGGACTGAGAGTGGTGAGAGGAAATTCTAAAGGGAAAATTGGGACAGGGACTCCAGAGTGGGAGACTAGGACTGGCTGGGCAAGGGGAATGGAACAGGGACGAGAAGCCAGAGGACTGAAAACTGGGAGAATATATGCAAGGAGAAATGGATTGGGATGTGGAGCCTGGGGTAGGGAAGGGTCAGGACAGGGATAGGTTGGAGGAAATGGGAAAGAAGGGTCATATGTGGAGGGGAACAGAAGAGTGAACATATTCTCCTCCAGAACCTATAATGAAACCCAAAGTTCCTGAGTCTCACCATTCCTTTGCTGTCAGCAAGTATCCAGTAAACCAACTGGCAAAATGTTTCATCCCCCTCTAACACTGGTCCATGTGGAGAATGACAATCAGTTACTCCATTATCCCAAGTGGCAGAGATCAGGGTGGTGG
Source organism: Chelonia mydas (assembly GCF_015237465.2). Taxonomy (NCBI): domain Eukaryota; kingdom Metazoa; phylum Chordata; order Testudines; family Cheloniidae; genus Chelonia; species Chelonia mydas. The sequence continues at coordinate 272,108,096 of NC_057849.1, read as the reverse complement.
AGCTAAAGGTTCCAACCCTTGTGATGTATCATGTTGGTGTCAATATGAGGCCGCATGATGGCATTTCCATTTTTTCAGTTTGCTTTTTTCAAAACCTAGGAAGTTACACCTTGAAAAAATACAGAGAAAGATTATTAAGGTTTCCACGTCAATCACTCAAAAGTTAGGAAAGACCAGAATTCAGGTTCCCTGTGCAATCTTAATCCATTCCCTCTTGTGCATATGTATTATGATACAATCTTTAATTACATGATCACATATCTTTTTTTGCACAGGATCTCTTGGTCATTAAGTTCAATGGATGGACCTGCTCTTGAGATGAAACAGGGTTAAGTAGTAAATGCCCTCTGCTTCATTTGTTGCTGAAGATGGAAGGTACGTAGTGAATGAGGTGGGAATTGCAGGAATTAAAAAAGGCTCATGCTTAAGGCAGTTGATTGCTGCCCTGGGGAACTAGATTTTCTCTCTGTCTCTGCCAAAGAGTTCCAGTGACGCTGGGCAAGTCACTTAAACCAATTTAGTCACAGGTAGTCACTGTGTATTAGCCTCATTTGCTGATTGCCTGATTTGCTACGCTGTGCTCTGATCTGCACAAGTGCTAAGCACTCAGGTGCGACTGAAGTCAATCAGGCTGTGCCTAATTCTGGTATTTTCTAACTTTCAAATGCTGGACATTAATAAAAAGAAAAGGAGTACTTGTGGCACCTTAGACACTAACCAATTTATTTGAGCATAAGCTTTCGTGAGCTACAGCTCACTTCATCACATGCATTCAGTGGAAAATACAGTGAGGAGATTTATATACACACAGAACATGAAAAAAAGGGTGTTACCATACACACTGTAACAAGAGTGATCACTTAAGGTGAGCTATTACCAGCGGGGGGGGGGGGGGGGGGACTTTTGTAGTGATAATTAGGTGGGCCATTTCCAGCAGTTAACAAGAACGTCTGAGGAATAGCGTTTGTGGCGCGGGGGGGGGAGGGGGGGAGAATAGTTTTACTTTGTGTATGACTCAACCACTCCCAGTCTCTATTCAAGCCTAAGTTAATTGTATCCAGTTTGTAAATTAATTCCAATTCAGCAGTCTCTCGTTGGAGTCTGTTTCTGAAGTCTTTTTGTTGTAATATTTCGACTTTTAGGTCTGTAATCGAGTGACCAGAGAGATTGAAGTGTTCTCCAACTGGTTTACATGGCTGCTACTCTGAAACCTGACCTTAATAATGTTCTTTTAATGTAGTTTTTTGTGAGTAATGTATTACATACATATGGAGCCTGATTCTGCAGACCCCATGCAGGCAAACTCTTGCACCAAAGCAAAGCACTTTAGCATTCATTTAGCTCTAAGCATGTGAGTGGTCCCATGGGTATATGGTCAATGCATCTTGGAGTGAGCCTCCTAGCCCAGGTCCATAGATTTGTTTTAGCAGGGCTTGTGCTAGCACACTAAGAATAGCTGTGTAAATGTTGCATCTTGGGCTGGAGCTTGGGCTTTAAAATCTGTGGGCTGGGGATGGGCTTGCAACCCTGAGACACAACATCTACCCAGCTATTTTAAGTCTGTGTATCCAGGCTTGGAGGCTTGCTCCCAGATGCAGTGAAGTCATACCCTCTGACTTCACTTATCACTTCATAGTCCATGGGACTGCTCACATGCTACCCTTTCTGTGGGAATTCTTATGTACTTAAAGTTAATCCCCTGTTTTGCTAGATTCTGTTTCATAACCCCAATGGAGTCAACAGCCCATTGTATGACTAACATAAGTATGGAAAATTTAGCAAACCATTCATATGCACAGACTTGTACGGACAGAGTCCATAATTTGGATACATAAAATATGACATTTTCCCCTTTGTACTGAAAATTAATGTTTTTACTAAGAGTACTTTTAAGTCATTTTAAATAAGTTCTTGGAATTTAGTTATACATCTAAAATAAGAGCTTTTGCATCATATTTTAATTACATTTCTGTGCTTAAGCTTTTTTCTTTCATTACTTTAAAGTGATTTCCACTTTTAAGATGCCTCCAAATATCCAGTTCCCTGAGCTGATGTATTGAAAGGGACAAATCTTGTTTGCTTTACTCACATGAGTATCCCATTGCAATCAATAGGACTCCTTGTTCAAGGACACTAATATTTGGCTCAAAAATTTAATAAATGTCATGTAACTGCAATAGACCACTTCATATTTAAAGAGGAAAACCATGCTAATTGTGTTTACTGTTTTTTCTTAAAATGGGATCCAAAAGTTACCATTTAAAATATGCCTGTTTCAAAAGAAATTACATATGATACAATTTTACCTTTACAGGAAAAGCATAATTCATCTGTATTTGATATTTTAAGTCTCTTTACACATGTATCCATCTCTCATATTTTTGTATAAACCTGAAAAACCCAGAAGGGAATTATTGTTATGATGCTCTCTATATACTTGCCCCTGTGGGAGACTGCACTACAGGGGGGAAAAGACTTAGAAAGATAAACATTCATTCATCTAAAATGGGAGACAATTCAGTCTAGGGGATAGGGCACTGGACTGGGACTCAGGAAATCTGGGCTAAGTTTCTGGCTTTACCACTAGCATTCTGGTGACCCTGAGCATGTCACTTCCCTCCCTGTACCTCAGTTTTCCCCAGCTGTAAAATGGGATATATGGACCTCCTTTGTAAAGTGCATTGAAAACTAAAGAGGAAAAGTGCTATAAGAGCTGGATATTATTAAATCAGACATAACACAAGTTTAGTTTATCGTTTTTAATTAAAATGACATTTCTTCTTTCCATACCCCTCCCTTTTTTGGGGGTGGGGCACATTGTAAAAAAAATGCATGTAAATATGTGTATCCCCCCCACCCTTCCAACGGGGCCAGGATTTCACTCAAATGCACACAGACAGCTCTCTTCACCGCCATTTGTACAACATGAATCTTCAATTCAGATTATGCAATATGGGGACCAATATTCTGAAAATATATCCCCTACTTGAGCCTCTGCTTAATAGAGCCAAGTCATAGTAATGAACAACAACAGTGGTAACACAGGCAGGTTTGTCTCTTGCTTTCTCTATGAAACTGTTTAAAGATGTGATCCTGCCCAGTGATAACAAGAGCTGCAAGCTCTTATTATGTTTGGTAGCAATAGCAATCTCCATTTCATTCACTTCCTTGGCATGACTCCCCAGAATCTGCCCCAGATCATGCACCACAAGTCAAAAAAATTCAAAGTTAACACTGACACAGCATGCCCAACTCACACACGGCATGTCCTGTTCAGTGTAAAGGGTGCAATAGTTAAAGGCAAGAAAACCACACATTAAAAAGAGGGACCATGTATAACTTTCACAAATTAGGAAGCACTCAGACATTGTTCCTGATAACTGTCAGTGGGGGGCATGGATCAGCATTCATGTTGCACTCTCCATCCATACCCGGTCTGGGCCAGGGAACTGAATGATCCAATGACCTGACCAAATTCTGTGATGAATCCTGGTCAAGTGCCACCTGAGGCACATTGTACATACACTAAGAAGATGACTGTCAGTAGGTAATAAAAAGGATCAGGTAATACATCCGTCTGCCACAAAGAATTAACGATCTACTGCGGAACTGTGTCACAGGAGGTCCTTCCCATGGCAGGCCATGCCAAGACACATGTGCCCTGCTCTCAAGGACTCCACAACATTCTCTCTTGATTCAATACCCACTTTGAGACCAGTTCCTTATAAAAAATATAATCCAAACAGCCCATATCTCACACCCAGTGTAAGATGTCTAGGCCCTCAACACCCCACATACCACACTCCGGTGTCTTCCATCACTCCAAGCTCTTCAGTCCTCTCCTGTCCTTTTACCAAGCCAGTCACCCCAGCCCTTCCAGCTGGAGTGCAACACTTCTCTTCCCAGCGGGAACCCCCACATTCCTCTGTGCTGGAATTCATCCTCACCAAGGGACTATCCCTCACTCCCCCTGGCCCTTTCACTCTTCCCCTGAGTTCAGCTTTCCAGCATGAAGAGGTCAGCATATAAGCCCCTCTGCTGTTCCCCTGCCTTCAGCCTCTTCTGGCTCTTGACTGCATCTCTCTGGCTTAAAAATCAGCTCAGTTGGCAACTCCCTTGGCTGCTCCCTGACCTTCAGCCAGGCAGGGAGCACTCACCTGCCCTTTTCCTGACTGACGTGGGCACCTTTGACTCATCAGATGTCTCCATCCTAGGGCCCAGGTGCCCACTTTTAAGCCCACTTGGGATCAGCTGACAAATCACAGTTGCACTACCTCTTCCCTCTTAAAGGGCCAGTACCACACTGTGACACTGCTTCCCTCTTAAGTTCTTTCCTACCCCTAGAGCAAGCCTTCCACTATACAGCCTTACTCTGGGTCTCCCACCCAAAGGAGTTCCCCCATAAATATCAACCCAGACTTTTCCTAGACCAAAACCAAGATGTTCCCTTGCAGAAATATTTAACACAGCGCATCATAGAGGGTTCCCCAAGTTCCCCCCCACAGTCCTTGAAACTAATTCTGAAGGGGACAAGTCTTTGAGTCCACCTTTGCTAGGGTAACAAAGTTCAACAAACAACTCAAATGTCCTTACAAAAAGGTCTTTGGCCACAACTTTGGGCCTTTATTCCCCACACCTTTCTCTCAGGGTCCTCCATCATCTTTTACCCCTTCTCTGGCTTCATGCCATCTCACAAGTGACTGGTAGGGGAATCCAGGCCCTCCCGCTACACCAGGTTCCAGCCCAAGGACCCTATAACTAGCAGCCACGGTCTGTTCCACAAGACTCCTTGCTGCTGCTTCCCTGGACTTATTTCTACCCAGCATGGATCAGGCTTTCACCCCTCTCTCAGGGCTGGGACTCTCAGATCTCACCCCTGGAATCCCCCAACAAAATTCCAAACCAACAAAGTTAAACAAACTCACTTCCACCCTCCTTAGGCTTGGTCTTTCGTCCCTCTCTAGTTTCCCTTGCTCTATTCCCTGTTCAAATGCCTCCCAGAGCTCTCTCCTGAAGGTCTAGTTCCTGCTCTTTTTTTCAGGGCACAGCACCAGAACCTGCTCCACCCTAGCAGCTGCTCTGTATCTCTCCTGGTTACTTGACAGACTTCTCTACTCAGGATCCCACGGCTTATTCTTCCCCTGGGCTTTTTCCTTGATCCTCCTGGTCTCCCTAATCCCAGAGAATGACTGCAGAGTTCCTCACTCTCTGTGTATACTTTCTTTCTTTCCCTACCATTTTATGGTGCAATAGCCTCCGTGTGTGAGGTTACGATGGCCACCTACTGCAGTTTTCACATAAGCAAAAATCTCTATCCTCTCACCAAGTTCTGTATTTTTAAAAAGCAAAGTAATGCTTTTTTAATGCTATCCTCCTTTGCCAGTACTCTCACCCATCCTTTCAGACCTATAGTCTCTTTCTGCTCCAAACATCCTGCCTAAACTAGCCACCCAGTTCCTTTCCCAGATGGGACTCATCTTTAATTAAGGCTGGCCCACGCTCTAAGTGGAGCCAGGTAGCATAATTAGCCTCTCACCTTAACTCTTTCAGAGCCTGTGTAGGGTACACACCCCATCACAAACTGATTGCTTTTTCATTTCATGTTTAATTTTTATTACATTCAGACAGATTCATTAACAGTACAAGCTGTTGCCTTACATACTGCAAGCCAGCGTTCGACAAAGCTGAGGGCTCCATCGGCTATCAAGAAAGTGAAATCAACAAATGGGCAGCATGGAGGGAACATTCATTACCACAGTTACAATCCCGCCCCTCCAACTAGGTCTTCATGTATCCCCATTGGAATGCATCTATGTAAGCTATAAAAGAGAGTTTCAATGTACGAGAAGTTAAAGCATAGCTGAGGTAGTATTGTAGATATACTATTCTAGGAATTAGATGAATGATTTTATTGTGTCATAATACACTGACTACAAGGAGCCTGGTTTGACAAAGCTGAAATCCTTTACTTTAATTATTTGACATTTAAACCATCTTCCTAGCAACATTTTATCATGATCTGAAGTTGGTAGATATTGTAGATAATCTGCCAGCAGTTCCCGAATCTTAAGACATCCATTTACTAGACAAATCAAGATTTCTGCTAATATTAAACTATGAAAATATCATGAGTCTGTCTCTTGTGTAGCTCAACTGGTGTTTGCTAAGAAAGAATAACAATGGCTGCCTGGGTGAGACTGCTTCTATCTTGATGCGATGGTTAGGCATGTGTGTGCAGTAGTTATAAAAGAACAATTTGCATTTTAAAAGATCAGATAAATATGCGTTAGTGTATATCAAAAATTGACTGGAAATGTGTGGGAATAAGACAGACTTTAAACACTTCTGAGTAAACACTCAACAGCAGTCAAGGGTTAGTCCTCAAAACTAACTTTTTAAAAACAATTCCCTAGGATGGGTATCATTCAGACTGGCTGATTTGTTCCTGCTCTGATATTCTTAGTATCCATCGATAGTTATTTTTAACTAGACCTTGCTTACCTTCATGATTGCCCAAACAACCGTTCCTTATTGTTCTTGTGAAATACATATTTTTAAAAGTATATACAGTATCTTAGCTTTAAATAATGTAATTTCTTCTTTTATTAATGGATCTGGGTTTTTTGCTGGTGCTCTCTCCCCTTGATATACTTATAAAATCTGTTATGCCTCCTAATTCCTGTGGGCACCATTAATTTATTGAGCTACTGAATGCCTTAGCTATAGTTACAAGAAGTCCACGTCACTGAATGGTTTTAGACTTAATTCAAAATGAAAATTTTGAAATATGAAAAATTGCAATTCATTTATATAACACACTTATCTAATGATCTGAAAAAAAAATCCCAGTATTTCCCATTTGTGGTATTAGACACCAAGGCAAAGGCCTGCCTGGCAGCCTGGCTTTATTATGTCACCCAAGCATGCATCACTTTTATTAATTATTTGTATCGGAAAGTGCCATGGGGCTATGATCCTGATCAGCACATCTTTTGCTGGGCACTATACATACATATAGTATACTGCCTTGATGAGTTTACAATCCAAGAATTGCACCTCTATGCTTTTTGTGGTCTTGGGTTTTGTTTCCTCACTGCAGCATTTACTGAAGCTGTTTTGGGAGGGAGGAGGATCTTGTCTGAGATTCAGCCCTGTCTGTTTGAGAGGGAAGTATGCAAGTCTTGTACCAGGTACATGAAACCTAAAAGCTCAGATCTCACTTTTCTCCAGCCCCAACCCCTCAAACAATTCTTCTATGACATTATCAGTGATTGGCTCCAGTTTGAAATTCTGCCTGAACTCCTCCTGTTTGAAATGCCATCTCAGTGTCTCCCTTGAGTTACCACCTGAAGGGGGGATAAACTGCTTGTTACTGGTTGATTTTTATATTTCATGGCTTCTACAGGTTGCACAGTGTGATACAGTATATAGGTACATCTAGGTTTAGAGTGATTAGTACACTAGAAATCCAAGTTCTAACATGATAATTACCTGTTTCTTCTCAACAACACTGTATAATTTGTCAAGTTAAATAAGACATATTTAGCTTACTAGGGACGAAGGCGTAAAAATCAACATGGCAGAGCCATTCCTCTAAGCAGCTCCAGAAGTTAATTGAGCCTAAAATTGCAGATGTTCTTATGCCTTCACATGCAAAAGCAATTTCTTGTTCGGGAGCGGTGTTTGTGTTTAGAGATCAACACACTTCTCCAGGGAAAAGGACTCTTTCCAAGTAACTTTATTTAATAACAGGACATTTGAAAAAATTACTTTCCACAGGCTGCTGTCAAAACATGACATTTGCACCAATAGGCTATCATCTCAGCTATGTAGCCAATTACCCAGTTCCCACCACAACAGATGGAGTGTGACAATCAGATGATGTGTCATGTGGGTCCATCTGAATTTCATTAGGTGAATCTTTTGCTGAGAGTGAAGCAAAGAATACACTGGATCATTTCTATTTAGTGTGGTCACACCCTAAATGAGATCTTTCACCTTGTTTTTGTCACTTCTCGCTGAATGTAATGGCAGTGAAAATCTCTTATACTGAACTCTGCTTGTTCTTAATTCTTTTCGTTCTGGAACGTGAGCATAGGCATGGGAACTAGGGGTGCGGGGGTTGCTGAGGCACCCCTAGATTTTGCATGGGGTCCCAGATGCCAGCCCTGTGCCCAGGGGCTCTACTCCTGGCCCCGGCCTGGGTCTCCGCACCTACCCCTAGCTGTGGCACCTGCCCCACCTGCTTAACCCCTGTTCACGTCTTCCCTGCCTTCCGGGAGCCACAGCCCTGCTCCCGGCCCCAGCCCTAGGGGCCAGTAAGTAGAGCTGACAGGTAAGGGGGGCACAGCTCAGCATCCCCACTCTAAAACTGATCCAGCACCACTGAACGTGAGTGATTTAGGGTGTCCCCATGACAGCTGGGAGTGAGTCTCCCAGCCTGGGTACTCAGACTTGTGCTAGTGGGACTCACACTAGCACGCTAAAAATATGTGTGTGGACATTGTGGCACCAGCAGAGGCACAAGCTGGCCAGCCAAGCTTGGATGCAGTGGTTAAGGTGGGTTTGGACTCAGGGGGCTCCATTGGGGCCACAGCATCCACACAGATATTTTTAGCGCACTATTGACGAGTGCCAGCCCCGATAGCATGAGTCTGTTTACCTAGGCTGTGAGGCCAACTCCCAGCTACAGTGTAGACATTAGGATTTGATCCACAGGCCTAACACAAGGCATGCATAAGAGACAATGTATTTAGACACTGTTGTCCCACTGCAGTTCTTATAATTTAAGGATGGGTGAAAGTGTGCCTATGCCTGTTACTTCAATTGAAGGAAATGATACTGGGATGGGGACCGGTTTGTTTTTGTTTTGTTTCTGATAGACTCCAAATGTAAGTCTAGATCTCTGAGGTAGCAATGGAGTAGCTTGAGGCAGGCAGATAAGTGAAAGAGACCATTTTATTTTGAATTGATTTCAGTTAAGTACAAATAATGGCACTGAGGCTTAATTAACTAATATTCGTACAGCATCAAACAATTGCTGCTCACCTTCGATCAGTCCGGGACGCCAACTTTCATTGCCTACCTGTTAGATTTTCAAAGAAGCATCTTTGTACTTCCTCCCAAGTAGGTGGGGGAGCAAAGGAAATGCTCCCCATAAACATCCACAAAGCTACCTTATTATCCACCTTCAAATCCTTCTTTAAAATCTCCTTTGCTGTGATGCCTGTGGAAAAAAATCTTGACGACGGTCATTCAGCTGTTGTGCTGAGACCATTGTCTATCATGCTGACCAATATTGTCTCATTGTTTCCAGCCTGTGTGTAGCCATCTGTTGTCTCTTGTCTTATACTTAGCTTGCAAGAACCTTGGGGGAGGGACTGTATTTTCGTTTTGTGTGTACAGCGCCTAGGTCCTAGGCACTACAGTAATACTACTAATAAATAAATATATAAATAACAAAGTGGCTTAGTGACCCACAGACGAAAGACACCATCTAAGGGCATAGATGTCTTTATTAAAAACATTAAAAGGAGCTGGGAACCTTCCAGAGTCTCTCATCAAGGCCTGATCTGTACCATCAGTAAAGCTGATCCATTTTTTTCAAAATTTGATTATTTTTTTCAACATTCAAATTTCAATGAAAACACATCACATTCCCCCAATCCTCTGCCCCTCTCCCCGTTCACAATTTTTGACCAGCTGTAACTATCACACCTGGGATTTGCTGTATAAAGTGTCCTGCTCTGCACCTAAGCCCCTTTTGTGGGAGATTATTTTAGGCATTCATCTCATTTAGATTCTTTCCAACCACTGTTGTATTGATTTCATGGGCTAAACGACTTAAAGGTGTTATTAACATTTTCACTTTTCAACACTGAAACAGTATTACAAAGCTTTTTTTAAAAAAACAAACCACCAGAGGTGCGGTTTTATTTAATTTTTTAGCAAACATTTAAAAGCACTCATTCACTCATTCTATAGGTGAAAGTTTATTCATGAAACACAAGAAAGAACAAGAAACTAAAACCAAGCATTTGTACTGAAACTGAAATTGAGTAATTATGCAAAACAAACAATTAAAACCCATGAAATTCTCTTTTCTTTTAAAGGCAAAATATCAGAGTCTCTTATTTTCACTAACAATTTTTTTTGGTTAAAAAGGAAAGGGTTAATTTTACTCTCTCAGTCCTCACATGTGAAGGGTATTCTCTTCTCCTGTTTTTTACAGCCAGATAGATACAGACAGGTGGAGGAGAGAAAGGATAGAAATGGTTGGGGAAGGTGGGGGCAAAGGCTTTTGTTGATGTTTTTGGAATCCTGGGTGGCTGGTCAGTTACAAATGGATGCTTTGGTTGGCAGGTCGACCATACCACCTGTTGCTTGGTCCCTGGTTCACATTCCAATCAGAGACATTATCTGGTTGGGTCCTTCCTCTTTAGGCAGAGCAGAGTTCTGGCTATCTCATCGTGCTGTGCTGATGCAGTGCAGTTGATTTCAGGATTCAATGAAAAACGGAGAAAGCGAGAGATAGGGTAGAATAGGGCAGGGACAAATAGTAACACAAAAGGAAAGGAGGCGGAACTGTATCTTATGTGTCTCTGTGGTCCAGGGAATTAGCTATGATGAGATGAGGCATGGATGTCATGTTGACTTTCAGGACCCATAGAGGAAAAACAGAGTTCCACAACCAAGAACAAGGACTGCTGACTTGCTGCTCAGGAAGAACGTTCTTTGGTCTGGGCTTCTCCCTCTGTCTTTGGAGTCAGGGACATGGAGATGAGATGGGATGACGCAAGAGGGGCCAAGATTTTTTGAAATCTCTTTTTAAGAATCCCAAAAAGGGCAACAACAACAACAAATGGGTGGCATAGTTTATCCCCTCGTTATTTTTGTCCACAAATTAGGCCTGTTTTGGGTCATTAATCTTTGGTTTACATCTTCTGTTTTTACCAAGCACGTTTGCAACATTGTCCTTGAACCAGATCAGTAGGCCCTTGTTGCCTGAACTAATTTAGTCTCTCTGGTTTCTTTGCACCTGTTTATAACATTCATTATTAAAAACAACCTATTTTCTACCAACTTTTGTTATGATAGGTTATTATAACATCTTAGGAACTTTCACAGATTGTTTACAGATAAGTTTGCAATTAAAGTAAATTTTTAAGGCCATTTTACACCACCACACAAGGTCTTGACACAGAGAGGCAGCCAGAAGCATGTAAGTTAAAATCAAAAGAGAAAAGAATTGAATGGGAGAGGGGAAGACGTGAACTTATATTGCCTGCAGCTTTGTGTGGTGGGGTGCATTTCAGACCCCCTTCATGTGTGGCCTTGTGGAACATTAACTAAAAAGGATGAAATGACTGCTTCCCTGATGTGTGCACCAGCCAGCAAATCAATAGCCAGCAATTTAAAAGGGCATGTGTCAATATCAAGCCCCACAGCATTGTTTTCTGATGCTTTTGACATTTGTTCTAAGTACATTTAATGGACTTCTTGCACTGGTATCATATAAACAACTTTTCTGACCCTCCACTAATCTATATAACATGAAGCTTCCTCCTAACGTCATTGTGGGGTTCGTGCATGCGTTTAAGGATATAAGATGAAGACATTCTTAGGAAATGTTTTTTAGAAGCCCCCATTGTTGCTGTAGTCTTATGGCACTAACCATTAAAGACAGCTGAGTGCTGGTTACATGGGCAGAAAGATCAAAAGGCCTAAACAGACTGTGACCTTGACCCATGTGCCTTATGACCCAGAGAGAGTATTTAAAATAAAAAAGGTAAAAGGTTCCTTAATTTATATACATAGTAGACTTGTCCCATGTCAGAGTAAACTAGATCAAAGAGAAGAGGAAATTAGATATTAAGGACCGAAAGCCAGGTTCTGCCAGCCTTACTCACTTTGGGTGAAATCCTGGCCCAATGAGAGTTTTGTCACTGACTTCAACGGGGCTAATATTATACCCTTTGAGCTGGATTTTAATTTTATAGTTAGCCCTAAGTAAGGGGTGGCATGTAGCTGTCCTACCCCAAGAGTACCCCAGAGAATTAATTATATCTCAGAGAGCCACAATTTCTCCCCTGTTCCCCCTTTGCTCTGGTGAGCAGGAACTTACTTCACCTATCTAGGCCAGGGAGTTGGGGAATTTTCCCTCTACTTGTTCTTCTCTACCTCTGTCCCACCCACTTAGGGAAAGTATCAAACATATAAGCCCTGGTTGTTTCAGCCTTGTGACTGGTTGTGACTGTTTCAGCCCTGTGTTGCAAACTAAGAAGGAATGAATATGGGAATAAATAGGCTCTTATTGTGAGTAAGGCAGTGGTCCCCAACCTTTCTTGTGGGAATTGCAAATTGCTATTCCCAGAAGACTGTGAGGGGAACATTTCTCGGCGGCATTTCGGCGGTGTGGTGTCCTGCGGGCACACAAAAATGCCCTGGCGGGCGCCAAGGCACCCACAGGCACTGCATTGGGGATCCCTGGAGTAAGGTCTGTGTCAATTTAGTCCATTAGTACCTTATTCAATGAGTACATTCACTGTTTCTATTCAAGGAATAAGGTGCATCTTGGAGTGAGTATAGTTGGCAGAATCCATCCCAGAGAAAAGAAGGTTGGTCTAGAGAATAAGGATGCCTTTGTAGCTAAGATGGTAGCACAGACTGTAAAAGATCTGATTCTGGTAGACATGTCTGAATGCCTCTGTTTATTCATAGGTTTCAAGGTCAGAAGAGACAATTTTGATCATCTAGTCTTACCTCCTGTATAACACAGGCCATAGAACTTCCACAAAATACTTCCTAGAGCAGAGGTTCTCAAACTGTGGTCCGTGGACCACCAGTGGTCCGTGAGCTCCATTCAGGTGGTTCGCGAGCTCCATTCAAGTGGTCCGAGAATAATTCCCTCTAAGATGCGCACCTTGGCAGCCGCAAACAAGAGAATGAAGGGCCACCCACCTAATTAGTGGCACTGCACAGGTGTGACTCCACTAATTAGGTGCCTGGACCCTGGAGAACACATACATGTAAGGTGAAGTGGTGGCCTTGGGGGGAATAGAGGGTAGGTGGGAGAGGGCAGTGGGGTGAGAAGAGGGTGTGGAGAGAATTGGGATGTGCAGGGCTGTGGCGTCCAGAGAAAGAGGCGACTTTCACCAGCTCCAGGGCTGTGGCTGCTGGGGAGAGACGGCCCTCCTACCCAGCCCAGCTAGGGGGCTACCATGGCAGGGGAGACCCTCCTCTTTCTCAGCCCCAGCTTGGGGGCTGCCGTGGCGGGGGAGAGAGGGCACATCCATTGCATTAGAAAGATAAGATTACTGTTATTAAAATATGAGTTGTGTGCTTTTATTTGTAGACCAAAAAACATTAATTGTTAAGGTTTTTTTATATAATGCTTTTATCCAAAGTGCTTTACAGTAGTTAGCTAACGCTACAAACAACATTTGGAAAAATCATTAAGTGGTCCACCGAGACCCTCAGTAATTTTCAAGTGGTCCGTGAAAAAAAAAGTTTGAGAACCGCTGTCCTGGAGGATATCTTTTAGAAAAACATCCAATCTTGATTTTAAAAAATTGTCATTAACGAAGAATCCTCCACGAACCTTGGTAAATTATTCCAGTTGTTAATTACTCTCACTATTAAAAACGTATACCCTATTTCCAATCTGAATTTGTCGAGCTTCAATTTCCAGCCACCGAATCATGTTATACCTTTCTCTGCTTGATTGAAGAGCCCATTATTAAATATTTGTTCCTCAAACAAATATTTACAGATGGTGATCAAGTCACCCCATAATCTTCTTTTTGTTAAACTAAATAAATTGAGCTCTTTGAGTCTACCACTATAAAGCATGTTTTTTCATCTTTTAATCATTCTCAAAGATCTTCTCTGAACCATCACTAATTTATCAACATCCTTCTTGAGTTGTGGGTGCCTGAACTGGTGACAGTATTCTGGAAGTGGGCGCTTCAGTGCCAAATGGAGAGTTAAAATAATCCCTGTACTCCTACTCGAGATTCCCCTGTTTATGCATCCCAGGATCTCACTAGTTCTTTTGGCCACACCGTCAGATGGGAGTTCATGTTCAGCTGATTATCTACCCTGACCCCAAAATCTTTCTCAGAGTCACAGCTTCCCAGGCTAGAGTACACCATCTTGTAAGTATGGCCTGCATTCTTTTTTCCCCAGATGTACACATTTACATTGTGCCATATTAAAATGCACATTGTCTGCTTGCACCAAGTTTACCAATGATCCAGATAGCGCTGAATAGGTGATCTGGTCTCTTCATTATTTTACCACTCCCCCAAATTTTGGGTCATCTGCAAACTTAATAAGTGATGATTTTGTTTTCTTCTAGGTCATTGATAAAAACGTGAAATAGCCTAGGGCTAAGTGCAGAGGGGCACCCCCCACCTTGGAATACACCCAGTCAATGAAGATTCTCTGTTAACAGTTCTATTCTGACACCTATCCATTAACCAGTTATCCATTTAATGTGTGCCATTATATTGTTCTAATTATTTAAATCAAAATAGCCAGTGGTATCAAGTCAAACACCTCACTGCAGTCCAAGTACATTACATCAACAGTATCACACTTGTAATCTCATAAAAAAAGGCTATCAAGCTAGTTTGGCAGGATTTACTTTCCATAGACCCAGGTTGATTTGCATTCATTACATTACCCTCCTTTAATTCTTTATTACTCAAGTCCTGTATCTACTGCTGTATTATCTTATCCAGGATTGGTGTCAGGCTGACAGGCCTATAATTACCCAGGTCATCCTGTTTACCCTTTTCCAAAATTGGCCCAACATTAGCTTTCTTCCCACCTGTAAAATAGGGATGATAATACTTCCTTTGGCTATTTAGATGGTAAACTCCTTAGGGCAGGGAATGTATTTATTTTTACAGCACCCAGTACAACAGAGCTTTGATCTTCCATGGCACCCAAATGAAACCACTCTTGGCTGAGCACTCTGAAACAAAGCTGTCATCCCAGCAAAGGTGGGATTGGTTGACCTACATGATGATTGAAGTAGGGGTAGGGAAATGCCCTCCCACAGCAAACTTTAAGGTATTTTCCCATTCAGACAATTTTAGTCTGGTCCATCTTTCTCCCAAATATCCTTCAGAAGCTCACTAGGGGTTACTGTGGCCTAAGGCTGCAATAACCCTGTGCTTGATCATGAAACGGGGAGGGTTTTTGGCATAAGCTCCATTCCCCCTCATCCGCTTCATTCAATCTACAACATGAGTTAGTATACACTGGGCCTGACCATCCTCAAAATCATTCCTAGTTGGCCAGAAGGCAACTTAATATCATTTGGTCTGACCTTCTGTGTAACATAGCCATAGAATTTCACTAATAATTCCTGCAGTGGAGCACATCATTCTTCCCTACTACATAAGTGAACGCTGTCAAGCGCACTAACTTGTGGTTGAATTGAATCATAAAGACAACCAGTGTCAATTTAAGGTCTCCAAGCAAAGATGATATCACTTTCCCTTGCCAACCTGATCCATGAGAAGATTAACTTCAATGTTAAATAGTTGTATCTGACTCCCAATTTGACTCAAAACAAATCTGGAAATACAGTGATGTTGGATGTTATCCAAAAACCTGAATTCACTTGTGCTCAGGAAATGGATCAAATTTTCAAGAATTCTCCATTCCATTTGTGTGTATTCCTTTGTTTTGCTTTCCTTTTCTAACCATGTTTTAGGAATATGAATGTTATGATTTGGTTTGGTTTTGCTTTCCTTTTATCCTTCCTCCTTTTAATTCATTCCATTTTTTTACTCATCCCACAGTTAGGCTCCTACTCTCTCTCTTCCTTTCCCAGAATGAAGTCTAGGGATAGGGGTGGGCTGCAAAGCCTGAGCTTTAGCCCAAGCAGCAACTTCAAAGCACTATCCACACAACTATTTTTGGAGCCTTGGTGTGAGCTCTTCTAGCCTGAGTCTGCCAGCCGGGCTTGAAAGACTCACTTCCAGGAACTGTGACATACACTTAAGAACCAGAAGGTCTGTGACCAGCTAGCCCTGTTTGAAACCCAGCTGGGAGGGGTCAGGTAGTCCTTATAAAAGATTGAGAGTTCATCTGAAGGCTGGGTCCTGTGACTGGACCTGTAGAAGAGAAAGACAGACACACAGAATCAAAGTCTTCTGGGCTCTGTGGCCTGTGTTGGTCAGTGGAACAGCTTTGGTTTGTGTTACTTTGGAATTTTTTTTGTTTTAATTAATAAACTATTCCCTGAAGGAAGGGACTGAAAGAGGTTTGGGTGTGGTCAGGTGTTAGTCCTTTCAGGGCTGGGACGACATTGAAATCAGTGGAAGTTGCATAGAGCCCCAGACATATAGGGGCCCCAGCCCCAGACTGATAACTATCTGAAGTAAAGAAAAGAGAATTGGAATCAAATTAGAGGTGGGTGAACAGCGCAGATAAAATTCATGTTCACATGATCTAGATCAGTTGAAAGGACTGAACATTGTAGATTCTATTTAGAAGAATTTGTCTGTCACCACAATCTAATACCAGTTCAGAAGAGTCCATGCTTCTCCAGGGCTTGTATGATAAGATAATGCTGGCTTCATGAGAAAAAAACTGGCTAAGATGTCTATCTAGAGCTCTGAATACAGTAGAACCTCAGAGTTATGAACACCTCAGGAATGGAAGTTGTTCGTAAGTCTGAAATGTTCATAACTGTGAACAAAAAGTTATGGTTGATCTTTCAAAAGTTTACAACTGAACATTGACTTACTACAGCTTTGAAACTTTGCTATGCAGAAGAAAAATGATGCTTTCCTTTTATTTTTTTAGTAGTTTAAGTTTAACAATACTGTACTATATTTGCCTTTTTTTCCCCTTGCTGCCACCTGATTGTGTACTTCCAGTTCTAAATGAGCTGTGTGGTTGACTGGTCAGTTCGTAACTCTGGTGTTCGTAACTCCGAAGTCCTATTGTATATGGAGGAAGGGCCAGCCATTTCCTCAGGCAGGTAGCTGTCTTCTGACATCTACGGTCTAGAATTGAGCTGCAGACATTGTGTGGGCTCAGATGTACACCTTAATGTAATGTCTTCATGTAATATTCTGCATTGTGGGGCATTTCAATTTTATTTTCACAAAATTTTACAGTTAGAAAACAAAAAGTGAACTTCTGATCCAAGATGGCTTTGCATCTGATCCTTCTGAATGAAAACAATCAGAGTCAAAATGACTCTGGATTTTTACCTAGGTAGTGATGCAAGGCTATTTTGTCCTAGAGGACTTAATTATTTTACTGGAGATAAGCAAGTGAGTATCAGGATAATTATTATTATTTTTTACTAAGGGATTGCTTAATTTCCAAAAGAAAAAATCTCCAGAAATGGAAGTCAGTGAAGGGGATAAACATTATAAGCCAAATTTTCAAATGCTCAAGGAACAGGTGAGTCAGGCCAAATGTATATGTATGGGTTACACAAGCAGAAGCCTGCATTTACATGCACAATGACTAGATTTTCACACCCATACATGGAATTCAGCAGGTCTAGCACATACATTTTGCATTTTGTGAAGCTCATCAACTGCATAAGCCTTTGGAAAATGGACTTGCACTCAGTTTTAAGTGTTAATTTAATTTTAATTAATTTTAAGTGTTTTTGTTAATATAAAAATCCAACTAAATTGGAAGGTATAAAAATCTGAATTCTAGTCAGGTTTTCTAGAGCTTATTTTTATTCTGATACATTAGCTTTCCGTTCTGTAAAATTGTGACTTTCATACATATTTGCTAAACAGATGTAGTGTGAGATTTAAGTACATAACTCTCAACTCATCAAAATACTTAAGCACCTGCTTAAACTTAAACATGTGCTTTTTATTTC
This sequence comes from Chelonia mydas, assembly GCF_015237465.2. NCBI lineage: Eukaryota > Metazoa > Chordata > Testudines > Cheloniidae > Chelonia > Chelonia mydas. Next base: position 272,090,224 of record NC_057849.1, on the reverse strand, counting down.
CTTAATTGGAATAGTTTCCTGGATCAGACCTTAAAGTCTGTAGAGCTGATCTAGTTCCCATTGAAGTTAATAGCCAATCTCCCACAGACTTCAATGGGGCAGGACTGAATCATATGAGGCTGATTTTTCAGAGATATTGTGCCCCCAACAACTCAAGTTGAAGACAGTCAGCATCTGGGGGGCTTAGCATCTCTGAAAACTCATGTCCGGTGTGAAAGCAAAGGCATTAGTTAGAACAATAGTTCTTCTTCTTCACTGGAGCTGGTCAATTTTTTTTTAAATGGAACAATTTTCTGACAAACAATGCCCTTTTCACAAAACTGAAATTTTCAGTGAGAAGATCTCAGTTTTGACAAAACAAACACCCACAGCCCCACTTCCCATCAGGGTCTCTGGCTGCCTGCCTTGAAGGCTCTTGTCAATTTTACTTTCTGTCAGTGAAATTGACAAAAGCTTTCCTAGTGGGCTGTTCCTGACCTCCCCACAAGTTCTGAGAACGCAGAGGCAGCGAGTTGGCAGAGTTGGAAGGAAGGCGGAGAGTCTGAGAATTGCCTGTCTATGCTTCTTTGCCCTGGAGCTTAGGTGGGGAGGCTGGGAGTCAGAGCAGCCAGGCTGCAGGCTGTTGTCAATGTCACTTGTGAATTTGACAAGACCTTCCCTGCAGGAACTAGGAAGCCAAAAAAGTCACTTTTGGATTGCCTGTAACTGACATTTATCTTGAAGACCCTTCCTGCAAAATATGTCACATTTTTGACATTTTGTCCTGGTTCGGGATGAAATTATTTTCAAAAACATGAATTTTTGGGGGGGTCAGGGGGATCAGGGATTTCCGTTTTCCAGCTCTCTACTTTCTATGTTAATATGATGGTCCAATGTGGACAACATGACATACATTGGAGACAGATAATTTATGCTGAATAAAGTTAATGAAATATTACTGAGTAAAGAATATCACTCTGCTGTGACATTGCATTCCATATGTTTTATGAAAATATGCTTGTGAATATGATGTAACTGGAATATGCTTTATGCAAAAGATCTCTTGTAAGGTATTGTTACAAATCTCATAATCTACTGAGTGTGTTCATCCTATTTGTTTGCATGCATTATTTCTATGTCTGGAGTTAGGAGAATAAGATATAATCTTGTATTACTGATGTAGACATATTAAGTGGAAGCCATTAAGGGTGCTTCAGAGTCAATGAACTGTAAATGGCTCTGTTTACTTGCAAACCTTCCTGTGTACCTGTGGGCTAGCCCAGGGAGAATGGAGGCTGGGGTCTCACAGGACATGTGACCATGTCACATGATACTGGAATCCATCTAAATCCTTGTACTTTTCCACTGATGAGACGGGGGGTGGGGACAAGCACAGACAAAAGATTCCAGCCATGTGCCAAACCTATAAAGGGCGTGGAGCAGGACAAAAGTGGCTGCCAGTCATGAGAAAACCCCTGATTACCACCTGGAACAAGGATTGTACCAGGGGAAAGGATTGGGCCCAGACTAGGAAGTCTAGTCTGTGAAAGAAGCTTATAGGAACATCTTTGAGGGAGAGATATTACCTGTAATAAGTTTCTTCATGTATTAGGCTTAGACTTGAGTGTTTTTGCTTTATATTGCTTGGTGACTTACTTTGTTCTATCTATTATTATTTGAAACCACTTAAATCCTACTTTTTATACTTAATAAAATCACTTTTGTTTATTAATAAACACAGAGTGATTAATTTCCAGTTAAGGAAATACCTGTGCATCTCTCTCTATCAGTGTTATAGAGGGCGGACAATTTATGAATTTACCCTGTATAAGCTTTATACAAAGTGAAACAGATTTATTTGGGATTTGGATCCCATTGGGAACTGGGTGTCTGGGTGCTGGAGAATGGTAACCTGCTGAGCTGTTTTCAGTTAAGTCTGCAGCTGGGTCTGTGTTAACCTGGGTCTGTGTTGCAGCGGGCTAGCATGTCTGACTCGACAAGGCAGGGTTCTGGAGTCCCAAGGTGGCAGGGGGGATTATTTTTGGAATTGGAAATCAGAGGTAATTTCAGCAGATCAGGTGACAGTCCTAAGGGGATCTCTGTGACCAAACCCATCACATATGCTTTTTGCCATACAATATACCATTTGAATTTCAATCATCAATAATGCCACCATGGATGCTCCAGTAGTCTGCTTCATTAAAGAGTGGAAATGTAAAAAAAATCAAAAATGATGCCTTTGGGAAAAGTGGTAGCTTATATGTGTTGTCAGCCTCAAGCCTCAGAATGAAGGTTCAACTCAGAACTTTAACCTATTTGCTAGACTCAGATGCACTGCATTAGGGCCCATAAATACATGCACATATTTCACACAAGACATTTCCCCCATCCCTCCACTTTATGCACTCAGATTGGAGGATCAAATTTGGCCCTTAGTTTTGAAGTGAAAATTTGTTGGGTATTGCAGAATATAGACAATCATGCAATAATTCTGCAATTACACTGTAATTATTGACCATGTAAATGAATGGCAAATACTGTACACTTCTACATAATCAAGTGATAATTATGTTCTTTTATTTGTCTTCTAAATGAAAGAGTCGTCAAGAGCCTGAAACAGGTAATTAAATTTTTACTTATCTGGTTCTATCAAAATTTGTAAAATTACACATTAATCATGCAGAAACATGAAATTATATCCAGGATACACTGGGAAAATAACAGAGGTTATATAGGTTATTTTATATATGCAAGAGTGAATTCTTCAGTGAAGCCCTTGCGAGTTTGCAGACCAAATTCTCATCTGGTGTAAATCAGTGCCTCTTCACTGACTTCAGCTACACCATTTTATAACAGCTGAGGTTCTTGTCCTGGATACATATCCGAATCCAAATTATTCCAACTCAAAATAGCAGTGGTGCAGGCCCACTCATCTGGCTATTCTTCCCTATCCTCAACAGATAACTATCTGCCATCAAAATAACACTTCTCCCTTCCTCCTCCTGAATCCAGTGTCCTGACTTTCCCTATATTGTACTCAGATTCATACCCTTTTATTCTTTGGTGCAGAGATTTTTTTCCCCTCAGTCTGAGCTGTTGCACCATCATGCAGCACTTCTTTGTGCTTCCCTTATTCAAGCATTGCTCACCCAATGGAACTGCATGAGTCATAAAATCAGAGTTCAAGGGCCAGAGAAACATGACTTGAGAGACAGGAAATGAACATAAGGGGTTAATATTTTGCAGTTCCCAAGGGAAGGCAAAAATCTTAGCCAATCTAGGAGAAAGACAATTTCCTGTGGAACTCATGGCCAGGGGATGTTGTGAAGGCCAAAACTATAACTGGATTCAAAAAAGAATTAGATAAGTTCATGGAGGATAGGTCCATCAATAGCGCTTAGCCAAGATGGTCAGGGATGTAACCCCATGCTCCGAGTGTCCCTAGGCCTCTGGCAGCCAGAAACTGGGACTGGATGACTGGGGCTGGTTCACTTGATAATTGCTCTGTTCTGATCATTCCCTCTGAAGCATCGGGCATTAGCCACTGTTGGAAGACAGCCTACTGAGCTAGATGGACCATTCATCTGACCCAATATGGCCGTTTTTATGTTCTATTAATTGAGTAGGGAAAGAAGACAAAAGGATAAAATTGGGAAAGTGTTTTTTTCCCCCAAAATACCTTGATGGTGTGCTAAGTTTGAATTAATAAGGGATTTAGCGACAGGCGGGAGCTAAAACAGCACTGAGCATGTACTGTATTGCATTTCTTATTTAAGCCTATCTAAGGAATTCAGGTTTGATTCAGACAGTGAGGCTAAGCTTCAAACCATTGTGGATTATTTTTTAAATAAACATTGTATCCAGCCTTGGTTTTCTTGTTTTGTTTTTTTCTCAATAGAAAGCAATATCCTTCAAATCTACACATTACAAGGGATGGGTGCACAATCAAGCATGCAGTGTGGGTGAAATTCACCTCTTTGTGAAGGGCCAGCACAAGGTCTGTGGATCACATAAAGAGAGCTAGGCAAAATTGTTTTTATACTAATTGTCTGTTCAATGGAAAATGTAGTTTTGGTCAATCTGCAGATTTGACATATATGGTTTGAGCAACTCACAAAGCAATCAGCAGTAGCTGGTGTTGGTGGCAGCAAAGGCAGTGAAGCTGCTGGTGTCTCTTTCCCTCATTTTAACCTTCTAGGAGGGCACTCACCTGGGATGTGGGAAACCCAAGTTTGAATCCCTACTCCGGAGCAGAGCTGAAATGGACTCTTCCGATTCACTGAAAATTCTGGAAATTTTCAGATTTAGTTCAATCCAAACCTAATTCTTCATATTATTATTTTTGGAATTGCCACCTAATTTAAAAATCAATTACTCACCCAGCTCTGCAAAAAAAAAACCCTATTTTGATGAAGGGCATATGTGGGAATTAAGTGGCCCAAAGACATTGTGCTGGCCTTCTGCACAGGAAAGAATTTCAATCGGAAAAGACAGGCTAGAAACTGTATTTATAAAAACTGCTGACACATTAGACAAAATCTCTAACTGCACAAGAACTCATGAAATACATTAGCCTGCCCTCAACATTCAAAGCTCTGAACTGAGAAGTGCATGCAACGTACATGACACACAGAGTACAAAAGATGCTGAGTTGTGTTAATAAATTATTAAAAAGTTAAGATATCTTGTTTGCTGTAAATCTGAGTTTCCATCAGAACGCATGTATCTGAGCTCCACATGTTACACTTGAAGCATCCCAAGCATTCTATATAGTGTTGAGTGATAAAATATATTAAGTCAGCCAAGACAGATACCTGCAAACACAAACCCTCTTCATAAAGTCCAGAGTTCACAAGTCTTTAAAAAACAAACAGTTTGTGGTGTTCAGGAAATGTTGCTCTCCAAAGTCATATTTACAATCTTATCACCATAGTTTTCTAGTCATTTTGAAAACCAGATGACTGGCAGACACTTGAGGGTGATGGGAGGACCCTAATGAACACCAAAGTATAGGAAAGGAAAAGAACGTAGTTGAAATTCTTTTAGATTTATGCCATCTAAATGTCATCTTTTCATTCATCATTTAAGACTTAAGTCCAGGATCTGAGTGAACTTTGTGTTGCTTAGCTAGCACTGTACATAGTTCCCCTTAAATACATTTAGTCAGATTTCAGGGTAAATTTTCAAACATTCCTAAGTGACTTAGGGGCCAGATCCTCAAAAGTATTAGGCATCTAACTCCCACCAATTTCAATGGTAGTTAGGTCCTAAATACCTGTGAAGATCTAGTCTCCAGAAGCCTAAGAGCTTGTCTACCACAGGGAGTTATTCCAATACACCTATTCCTAATTAATTATTCCTTATTAACTCCATGTATGGAAGCTCTCATTCTGGAATGAGAAATTCCAAACTTGGTGTTAAATCAGGAACAATTCTCTTTAAATTCTCATTTACCCTATTCCAGATTAGCTTTTGACTCCAAATCTTGCTGAAAGTCAATGTGACTGAGATTGCTAGAGTATGTCTACACTGCAATTAAACACCCACAGCTGGCCCATGTCAGCTGATTTGTGTTCAAGGGGCTTAGGCTAAGGGGCTGTTTAATTAATTGTGGGGTATATGTTTGGGCTCCAGCCCAAGCCCAAACCTGAATGTCTAAATTACAATTAAACAGCCCCTTAGCTGACATGGGCCAGCCATTGGGTTTTAATTGCAGTGTAGACATAAATCTATGTACCTAAGTCACTTCTGAAAATGGTACTTAAGTGCTTTTGAAAATTTTACCCTTTGTGATCTGTGGTAATGAAATTTAAATATACAACGTAAAAAGTATTTGCTTTTTATATCTGCTCTACAGTATCATAAAACTACATTTTAACCAATTATGTGCCTTATCCTACACCCTGTTACTCCAGTTGAATAAAGCTAGTGTAATGGAGCAGAGAATCAAGTTGTCTGTCTAAGTTGGTCTATCCCTTATGTCCACATTCCTAAAAGATTAGTCAGATGTAGAGATGGACCCAGAGAGATTAGGGGGTTTCAGATCGGGAATTTTGGTTCAGGCCAATCTCCCATCAGAATACTTTTGTCTCAATGAAGCTCAGTCTTACAAAACACTAAGCACTCAGGCCCCAATCCAGCAAAATACTTTAGCATGTGTGTAACTGGAAGCACATGGGATTATTTACATGCTAAAGTATGTGTGTCAGTTTGAGCCCATGTGTAGTCCCCTGTGTTCACAGTTACACACATGCTAAAGTGCTTTGTTGGATTGGGGCCAGAGTGGTCAACACCTTCAGGTCCGAGATGATACGGGCATGTCTATACCACAGCGTCGCAGCCTGAATAGACAGATTGCTGTAGTGGGGCTCAAGCTAACGCACTAAAAACAGTGGATATCGATGTTTGGGCTGCAGATGGGGCTCTCAAGCCTAGGGGGTCGGGCAGGCTTTAGAGCCTGGGCTGCAGCCCGAGCTGCAACATCCACACTACTGTTTTTGGCGAGCTAGCTCAAGCCCTACTAGTACAAGTCTGTCTACCCAGGCTGGGAGGCTCACTTCCAGCTGCAGTGTAGACATACCCTATGATAACAAGAGTATTAAAAGGATAAATATCCCCCAAAGACGGTTATTTTTATATTGCTCTTTGTCATGTTCACAATAGTCTCCAGCTATGTTGACAACAGTATCATGTCTCCTAAAGCCGTTTCAGAGTCCTGACTATGAGTCGAGCTGATTCCAGTGTCAGAGTCCGTATCATTTATGTCTAAATTAGTCACTTTACGAACAAAGTCTGGCACTGCGACACACTTGCTGGTAACCTCGCTGCCTTTGGCTTGCTCTTTGCTAGCTGGACATCTGGATTCAGTTTTGTCTTTGATATGCAGTGAATTAAATTCTTCTGCAAGGAGTTCATATTCTTTTTCCTTCTTTTGCAGCAGCAAGTCCCTGTAGGTAAGCTCTTTCTGAATGCAGCTCAAGTGAGAGTGGATTCTCAAGCCATCTTTCGTACTTTTTTCCAACTCATATGTGACACTTTCTAAATTTGAGGATTCTAGTTGGCCATTTAAAGCCTCTGCCATGCATTTACCGTCTCCATTTGTTTCAGTGCATACACCTTTTACCTCTTTTTCAATTTCAGCACAGAGCTTTTCAATTAATAGTTTGTGATGTTTCAGTCCTTCTTCCATCTGCAAAATTCCATCACTTTTGCTCAAGTATTCATGCATCTGATGTTGACCATGTGGCACATTTGTTTGTTGCTCAGCATCATTTGGAGTGGCCGTTAAATAAGAATCCTGCACATAATTTTCTCCATCATTTTCTACCTGAACTAGGTGGAATTTGGCTTCACATTTTTCAATTTCCATATCCAATTCCTTCATTCGGTTTACTTGCTGATGAATGGTATGATCTTGGGAAATGATCAGATGAATCAATGTCTCCATATTGTCTCGGTCTTGCAGAGTATTGTCCTGTTTAAGTTTGGCCAGTTTCCGGAAAGTCTTTCTAACAATCCTCTTTTGCTTATCCACTGGCAACATCTTCATGTAATTCACTGGGCTGAGCTCCCATTGTCTTCCTATGTTTTGTACTATCTTTGCTTCCGCTGTCCTCCACAATGGAAATGAGAGGAAAGCATCTGACTTCACCAGAACAAAGTGCAAATTGGGTTGCTCTTCTCCCCAGGCCTTCCAAAGTCTCAGCATTTTTGTCAGTGGGGGAAGGACCCGCTCAGAGCCTCTCCATTTTTCTATGATACAATAATCACTAGGTTGTCCAAAAAGAAACCTTTTTTCTCCAAATGTAGCTTCATGTTCCTCTAGTAGAGCTTGGATCACTTCAGCACAGGTTGTGCGCTTTGTCAGTCCGCACACAATCTTCTCCTCCTGGCACACCCAAACCACTATCTCCCTTTCATCAGAAGCCATGTTCTTGTCTGGAGATCTAGAATAAGGAAACATCAAATATGAGTTATGTCAGTGGCATGCAGTGTGTGAATCAAAATGACAATCCATTTATTCTTGATATAAACTGCCAAATGGTGGGTAAAATTCCCATACCTTTAACAAAAATATATAAAAACCCTAAAATGTAAATTAAGAGAACACCGGCCTTGCCTGCCTCTCTCTCACTGGACCAAAAGGAAAAAAATACCAACCTACCTGAATTTTAGCCAAACTACAAATCCAAATCTCTTTTTTCAGATTCTTATATATTAATTTTAAAACCCTGGCCCACCCCTTTCTCTGAACTCCTGGGTGAAATTCACTTAAAGAGCAGAAGTATAGATTCATATAAAGTGCTATTCTAATTGTATTATGCTCCCAGATGAATCAAGGAATACTGGGAATCTTAGAAGAAAGTCTTTTCTCACAAGATAGCAGTATAATTTATAAATAATACACGTTCAGAAGCTTGGGGTAAACGTCCAGATTTTTTTGAATGAATCACTGAATCACCAAGAATCATCTGAACCCTACAGGAGATAAAATAATAAGAAATATTGTGATGCTGAGACAAATCTGGTATGGTGCAGTTCCTTTGCCCCACATCATCATAGCATTGCCAACTCTCATGAATTTTATTGAAAGTCTTGGTGATATACAGTGTTTTTTCTTAAAGCCCTAGATCCTGTATTCAAATGATTATGGGAAAATCTCAGCTTTCATTAAAAAAATAAAATAATAAATCTAGCTCTTGTGGTTGTGGAGAAAAGCATCAAAATGTGACCTGAGTTAATGTTAAGGGGTCCAAAACCAAAAAGCAAATAAAAAGAACCCCAAGCTTATTTAAAACAGAAAAACCCAACTCCCCCCCACCAATGTTTTAATAAACAGGATGTAACACTAATGAATCCAGATTAGGCTCTAATCCTGCCCCCCCAAAAAGAAAACCCCACCAAAAACCCCACTCATAATTTTTACACCCATTTTGTGATTTTTGAGGGAGTGACTTATGATTTCCAACTGCTTGAGGTCGATAATACTCTACATCACCAGCAGATTTGTGGCATCTCCGAAGGATTACACCCATTGATGCTGAGCTGTCATAGAGGCATCTACAGCTCCACTCCTCCCTGCTGCCAGTGCAGGCGATGCGGTGAAGAGGAATGGCCAGAACACGGCTCCATTGAGCAGATGTCCAGGATTAATTTCCTTAAACTGCTTCAGTGTATATCTGAGGAGTGGCCCCAGAGAGTGGGAAGAGAGCTCTCATGCAGCCTGGCCACACCCCAGGACCTGGCCCATTGTTTAGCTCTTGATACATCCTCTGAGCACAATACATTATGGTGAATCTCTGTAGATTCAAATGAACAAGCTTTAATCCACTTCCATGCAGAAAGCTTGAAAAATGCAGGGATAATGGAAATGTGGTCGACGTAGAAAGTATTTGATTCTACAATAGTTAGCATCTGAGACTGAGTCACAGTGTTTTTCTAGGCTCATTTGCCATAGCAGGATTAGCGCCTAATCTGGATTCATTAGTGTTACATCCTGCTTATTAAAACATTCCTGCTAGTTTCATTTTTTAAATTATTACCCTGTTTGGGAGATTAAATGTAATCCAAAAACTTGAATTGTGATTGACTCAGCTCTGTATGGAGACAAGATTCCTCAAGAGACTGGGGTTAGTAACGGACTACTAATATAACATAGAGTAAATATTTTATTACTGTTATATAGTACACGAGAACTCAGTTCAAATACAGTGTTACTTTTCTCTTGGGACATTCCTGTGTAAAATTCATACTTCGCTAAATAAGTCACAGGTTCTTATTCCAACAGGCCCCGTTTAAAAGGTCAGTGATTTACTGTAATTAATTTAAGCAAATCAGAGTTTCCAACAGATTACTGAAGCACATAGTGGGCAGTAAAAATCCCAGATAGCAAAGATCAAAAAACACAACACAACAGGAAAACATTAGATCAATTGACATTACTGCTGAATGTGTCACAAGCCACAAAGTCAATATCTGTCATATTTTAGTAAATTTACACAGCACAGGATATCATAAAAATGTTTTTACTTGTTGACAGATTAGTAGTTAAATGACACTAACAGGAATAGACTATTGCAATAGAGTTCGGCTACAATGGTCAACAAACAATGTTTGCTTTAAGCTACGGTATGCGCAAAGTAAAATGCAGAATGGAATATCGAGTTACTGTAGAAGCTAGGGGTCAAGTAAAGGTTATACAAATGAATATAATCGTTATCAAATGTACCTGATAGTTGCTCAAATAACGACACCAGCTGCTAATAAAGAAATAAGTGAAAGAGAAATCAAATGTAATTTATCAGTCTATGATTTTCAAAGTGGAAAAAAGCTGATAGACAAAGAAAAATGAAATAAGTGCAAACACATATAGGTGTAAGAAACAATATACTGCTATCTGGCTGAGGTAATTGCTTTACAGGATCTGCCTCTCTGTTTCTTATAACACCACATCGGTTATCAGTAATGCACAGTAGATCATCACCCTCCTCATTTAGTTGCACTTATAGAATCATAGAAACATAGGGCTGGAAGGGACCTCAAGAGGTGATGTAGTTCATCCAACTGCTCTGAGGCAGGACTAAATAAACCTAAATCATGTCTTACAGATGTTTATCTAATCTGTTCCTAAACACCTCCAGTGATAGCGATTCACAATCTCCCTCGGAAGCCTATTACAGAGCTTAACTATCCTTAGAGCTAGAAAATTTTTCCTAATATCTAACCTGCATGTCCTTCTTCTCTATGTCCACTGGAGGTAGGACAACATTTGATCACAGTCGTCTTTGTAACATCCAATAACATATTTGGAGACTTACCAGGTTCCCCCTCAGTCTTCTTTTCTCAACACAAAACATGCCCCTTCTTTCAACCTTTCCTCAGAAGTCAGGTTTTCTAAACCTTTTATCCTTTTGCTTGTTCTTCTCTGGACTCTCTCCAGTTGTCCCCCCTCCCTTTTTTTTTTAAATTAAGTGTAACACCCAAAACTGGACATAGTACTCTGGCTGACACCTCCCCAGTGCTGAGTAGAGACACGCAATGGTCCTCTGAATACATCCCAGGGGAATATTAGCCTTTTTGCAACTGTGTCATATTGTTGGCTCATATTCAGTTTGTGATCCACTGTAACTCCCAGTACTTCTGGCAATACTTTCTGCAGTACTACTGCCTCATCTGTTATTCCCCAGTTTGTTATAATAGTTCTTGCTTCTTTCGCCATTCTCCTTAGACTTTTATGCAAACTCTTTGGGACAGGTATTCTTTTCATTCTTAATTTTGTTACAGTAAAATGTTATCTTTGTCCTCTCCGGTACACTGGCAGTATATGCCAGATTATATAAACTAAGCAAATGCTCTTCTTCTCCTCCTCCTTCTCCTTCTCCCTACCTCCAATTACTTTAAAGCCTACCTAGCAAGTCTTGGCAGGTGTGAACCTATGAGGTTAGCAAAACTTCAAGTAACCTTAAAATGTCTGTAAATACAATGTACCAATAGACACTTAAAACTATACCCTGCCATCAGTTTTTACACAGAACTCCTACTGGCTTCAGCAGAAGATCAACAAGCAGACTGATGGAAAGACACTGCTGACTTTAGAAAATCCCAATAGAACCCCAAAAGGCAACATAGAAAACTGTGACTAGCTATTCTGCCTGAGAAAATAAAACACTGAGAATGTAAAATAAGGTCTCCTTGGATTATATATAATTTCCGTTCTGTTTTTCAAGCATCCCATCCAGTCATGTTTAACTGTAAGCTCTCTGGGCCTGTGACTGTCTGCTTGTTCTGCTTATACAGTGCCTAGCATAGTGGGGTCCTAGTCCATGACTGCGGTGCCTATGTGCTACTGCAATACAAATACATACATAAAATAGCCACAGTAATAATAATAGTACCACCTTTTAAATAAAAGTGGGGGAGGGGGAAGAGAAAGAAGAAAAATTCATAGGCTTGGATACAATTCTTGCATCAGAACTATATTGTAGATTGCTGAATGGTTTAATATGATGGGTTTAGTTACAATGTGCATTTGTATCATTTGTTTTTCATTAGATTCACTGTATTATTTCTGCTTTCAAGTTTTAATCAAAGATGAATTCATGAGTCACATCTCACCTTGTAGTATCATACAAATATTTTATTTATATATACAGATATTTATACACATACACACACACACGCACCTCTTTTTTGTGGCTATTTTTGTTTTCAGTAGAGTGTGCTGATACAGTCTAGCACATCATATTGGTCTTTCAGGAAAAAAAATTATAACACTCTTTAATTGTAATTAATCCAATTAATACCAAACAAGACTGCTATGAACCTGGCTTCTTCTTGTCAGTCCCAGCATAACGTAATTATTAAAGAGGCTCAGTCATTTTAATATCAAAAAAGTATTTAATATTAGGAATGGCCTCTCATTACATCATGCTTTGCTTCACAAGTAGGATTCTTTCCACTGAACATTTAGGGAGAGAGTCTGCTTTGTATTTTTCCAAACTCTTTGTGCCACTCAGGAAGCTCAAGGGGGCCAGAATCTGGCAATAGCTGGTCATCAGAAAATTCCCCTAATGGAGGGGAACTACCGACTGCAGACAGCCCTAGCACCAGTGTCAGCTACCGTGCAATTGCCCTTGCAGAGGAGAAAATTTTCCAATTTGGGATGAAAACAAATGTCAAAATCTCAATTATTGTTGTAGAATGGAAATTCCATTTGTTGGCCAGCACTAGAAAATATGTATGGAGCTACACGACCACATCAGAGACCATCAGGAAAAGCAGATCAACAAACATTTTAGCATTGATTCTGCTTTAATTTGATCTTCAGGGGTTTGCAAAGAGACAACCTTATGGTGCCCTATGCTGAAGTCCTCATTCGAGTGAAATTCCCACTGAACTCAATTCAATGGGATTTTTGCCAGCATAAGAATTAAATGATACGACTATAAGGGATGGATGTCGTATGGAAACCCAGGTCCAACTCTCCCATACATTGGAGACCAATTGGATTTCTGGTTCTTTGGGCAAGTTCAGATCTGAAGTTCACAGCTCTGAATCAGATCCCTGAACATGAATATTTCTAAAGCTCTGGAAGGGTTTGATCTGTATCTGAATTTTGCAGCTTAGTATTACCGCAAAAAGAAAGAGAAAAAGTTTCCGGTTTTGGCTTAGTAACTTCTTTCACTGTACACTGCACCGGGGCGATGGAAGGTCCCCAAAAGTGTGTGTGTAGGGGGGGAATGGTGTGCAGCTGAACTGTGGCCCCACCTCGTTGTGCCAACCCTTCCTCCGCACTCGAGGCCCTGCCCTTGCACTACCCATTGCCCACGAGGCCCCACCTTCATACTGCCCATTCCCCCTAGGCCCTACACTCATGCTGCCCCTTTTCCCCAAGTCGCCACCCCCATGCCACCTCTTCCCCCCAAAACCCCGCCTCCCACTCGCTCCTCTCCACTCCCTCCCTCATTGCTCATATTTACGGCTGGTAAAAAGTGGAGGGGCCATAGCCCCCCCGTTCCAGTGCCCCCGATACTGCAATGTATGGTTACTATTATTGTTAGACTTGTTTTTCTACAACTGTATTATTGAATAATTTCTTTGTATGAGTGTTGTCCTGAGGTTGGTTTGTTTGAACTTCGGCATCTTCCTGGTTAAGTCTTATTTGAATCTTAAAGAGCAAACACTAGAAATTCCTGCAGCGACTGTCCAGATAGTAAACCTAACACAGAATGAATCTCTTAAAGGTCAAATTTGCTTTTTTCAAACCATCCTCATTCAATCTGGCTATATATTCAAGTTTAAATCCAGCTCTTGGACATTTGCTCTAAAGCACTTTGAGCCAAATCTTGTGCCAGGGTGCAGCCTGCCTGGATTATGTGCTGGGGGATGTCCTTAGGGCACAAGGGAGAAACGTTTTGTCCCCCACATCCAGGCTGTGAAGCAATAACTGGAATTACTCTGTTACTCCTCAGGCTCCAGGAGGCTCTACTCACCCCACTGCCCAACTCCATAGAAAAAAGTTGCTGAATCTACATAACCTCAGAAACACTGGCCTCACCCCCACTCCTCTCCAGCCAATTTTATGTCCACCAGGGCACATTTCACCTCTGTGGGGTACAAGGGGGGTAGACTCTGCACATGGGGTGCCAGAATCCTGCCCCTTCTTCCCTCCTGCATCACACTGCAGTCAGGGCACTTAATGGCCACACAGATGGAGTGGGGCAGGATTTTACCATTATCATTTATGAACACCACAGCAGACTTCAAAGGATTGTCAGGCTCATCCTGGAAGAAAAAGGAAGATTACCCAGGTACTTTTCAACAGTAGCTCTCGGAGCGCTTTACAAAGGAGGTCAACATCATTATCATCATTTCACAGATGGGAAAATGATGCACAGAGAAGCTAAGTGACTTGGCAAAGGCCACCCAGGAAGTCTGTGGCAGAGCAGCAAACCCAAGACTAGTGCTCTAACCGCGGGACCATCCTTCCTCTCCTGGACACAACAGACCTCAAGCCAGTTTGAAAGCAAATGAGAAACAGTCATAAATTAGTTCAAAAATACATAACAGAGACTTACCCTGACCAATTGGTTTTATCTTCAGTTGATATGGTTATATAAGTAGAGAGCCACCATTTCATAAGTTTAAGATATGTTATTGAAAACAAAAGAAAGCATTAGGTACATGGCAAGCTCTGTAATATTTTGTTTATTAAGAGAAGGCTTTTAAAATTTAAGTATTTCAGGAACATTATAATAATGAGTTAAAAGAGAGCCTATTTTAGCTAGCTGAATGTAACATACAATAATGATCTGAAATGATAGCAAACAGCTTTAATGCAAGAATGAAACTTAAAAGTCTTGTCTGTTAATATTCTTCCGAAATATCTGGTCACCCTATCACCAATGTAGCTGTAAAATACAATGGCCTGAGTATGGGAATGTAAGTAAACTATATTGTTAATGAACAGATAAAACATTACATCACAAAATACATTAAGACCACAAAAGTCTTGTCTTTGGCTGATGGACAAATGTGTTCTAGAGGGGGGGAAATGCATATGGTAAACATGTCCGTCACAGAATTGTACCTGACTGGGTGTCCAACATTAATAAAGATAACAGTGGCAAACCATGAACCTGATCCTTCTATCCTCCTTTTCTCGCCTACCCCGGCACAGTATGGGTAAGGGTGGCTGAATCGGGTCCCATATTTTCAGTGAAACAAACAAAAGGAAACAGAAGTCGCTTACGAAAACAAACTATGAGCCAAAAAAAGAAAAGAAAAGAAAGAAAACAAATCCACAGTCAAATGGAACTAAAAATGGGATCCTTTATAAGTGCAGGGCATGCTTTGCTAGATAGATGGGTGGCAGAGGTTACACTAGGGAAAATGCAAACTACAGAAATTGTAAGGCTAAAAGGTATACATATTTGGAGGCATCAGACTGATAAGAACAAACAGGTAATAGTTATTGTAAAAGGCAGTGGCAGATTTAGAGTGAGTGGGGCCTTGTGTGCAGGTTCATTTTTGCCCCCCCAGGCTCTGGGAGGGAGTTTGGGTGCTCGGTGAGGGCTCTGGGCTGGGGATTGAGGCGTGGGAGGGGGTGAGGGGTGCAGGCTCTGGGAGGAAGTTTGGGTGTGGGCTTTGGGCTGGGGCAGGGGTTGGGGTGTGGTAGGCATCAGGGGGGCAGTGCTTACCTTGTGCGGCACAGATCCCAAAGTGACCACCACACCCCTCTCACAGTGGCTCCTACGCAGGGGGGAAGGGGGGGGGGCAGGGGAGTCCTCTGCATGCTGCTCCCGCAGCTCCCATTGGCCGCAGTTCCCAGCGCTCGGGGCGGGGGCAATGAGCCGAGACATACACCCCCAGGGGCCACAGAAATATGCCGGCTGCTTCCAGGAGTGGTGCGGCATGGAGGAAGGGAGGCAGCGTGAGTGGGGAGCCGCCTTTGCCCTGCTGCTGGCACATCTCTGCGCACCCTTTCGGGGGAAGCGGGTCTCCATGTGCTGCCTGGGGTGGGGGCGGAGCCGCCTCCCCCCTGCCGGGGCACACAGAGACATGCCAGCACCCAGCCGCTTCCAGGAGCAGCGTGGGGCCACTGGCCATGGAATGCAGGCAGCCTGCCTGCCTGAGCCCTGCTGCGCCACTGGACGGGACTCAGAAGCAGACTGAGCAGATGAGTTTTGTCTTGCATTTTGGGGTCCCCGCTGTCATTGGGGGCCCCGTGCCACCGCACTCTTTGTTTCATGGTAAATCCGCCTCTGGCAAGAGGAACTCTCCACTCTAGAAATACTTTTGGAAGACTCTCACTGAAAGACTCACTGAAAAGTGAGAGTGAGGGTGTAATGATGACACAGCAATTGCATGGTTGTCAGCACTTCAATGGTGGCTATTACTTTACAAATCTCCATTGCTAATTCTTCACCTCTTTATCTGCCTTGACTGTGAAATGATTTACAGTATGCTTTCCACCACCCTCAGGGTACACACTCTCTATAACTTGTATCCACACCTTAAATCTGCCTGTCTGTCAGACAAACCAACAAGGTGGGTGAGATTATATCTTTTATTGCACCTACTTCTGTTGGTGAGAGAAACAAGTATTCAAACTGCACAGACTTACACTGCATCAACTATCCTGTCAGACAAAGCATCATTGTCCATTATATATTTAAAGGCTTCTGGCTACCAGTCCAAAAATGTCTGGAAGGAAACTTCTGAGAGTAACCATGAGCAACTTTGCTGAGAAGGCACAATGCCAAGGCAGATAAGCTGCATCAGTGCTTTACTGTGGTAGGCTGGCACAGGGTAGGTTTTGAGAACAAAGAGGGAGCCAAGATCATGGTTTGTAGAAGTGCTTTACAACAGGAGCAAAAGTAACATTAGCAACTTGATCCTCCGGAAAAAAAATTCTTTGATGTGGATAATGACTGCTCTTGGAGAACCAGTACTGGCAGCAGGCGAGGCAGGAGCTCCCTAGTTGAAACCAACACTGAGGAATCTAGTTACAGTCATTTGCAGCAGTATGATAGGTGTGGGAACATTTTCTAATTGTTCAGTGTTAGTGTACTGTTGTAGCAACCAGGCAAGGTACTAACAAACTTCAACAGGACTTTATTTGTAAAGTGGAAACCTCTTTACCAAGCTGCTGCTGCTGCACCCTCGGTAGCTCTCACTCCGCCTCCTCAAACCCCTCCCCCCCCGCCTTCCTGTTTCCTGTCCTTTCAGACTCCCAACAGCCAGTGCTCCCAGTTCTAATAATTACAAGCAACATCTAACCACCACATGCACAACACACAAAGTTTAGCCATCACAGCTTGGCAGACTGTCCCTTTCAGCATGGCAGCAGGTATGTTTGGTAGCCTGTTTCCACTCATCAGCAAATGAAACTTTGCTGCCCAAAGTACCATTGCAAAAATTTACCCATGTAAAGGACCAGCACAAGATCTATGCAAAACTTAAGTCTTGTGCTGGTATGCCTTGTTTACAAAATGAGGCTGAAATTATTTTTCCCCAGACATCTTCCTTATAAATAGCGGAAGGAGACGAGTTTATAACTCATGTCCGATACGGGGCCTAAACACCACAATGAGGTGATCAATATTATAAGGGGAGCTGGTAATTCCCCATACTTAGGTTGCCTAGCATTTTCCATTATAAAAGATTCTTGTGACAGCAGGCCTTTGAAATTAAGCAGCAGGGAAGCCCTCAGACTACACAAGTGCCTTTTCTTTGTCCCATGACATTCTGTTCTGCTTCTGCTGGGATATAACCTAGTAAAACCTACCACTTCCTTTCTCTGGTGTGTGTCCCTCTGGAAAATCTTGGTAGCCTGCCAAAAGAGTAACCAAACACAGAACATGTTAAGGTTCAGCTCATTCCACTGCCAAAGCAGCAGCACAAACTGTATGGGGAGCTGATAGAACCGTGGTAGTGGTGGAGGAAGAGAGATGAACTGAGCACCCCCCTATCGGGACATGGCCCTACTGGCCCATGGCCCCCTCTGCGGATAACAAATGGGGCAGTAGCTGAGCTGGGCTCTTCCCACCCCAGTGAACACTCCTTACTCCAAGCACATGACCCCAGCAACTGATTACCTACTCACTACATTAACAGAACATTATTTAGTTTGCAAAGTCAAGAACTTAAAAGTTAGGAAACTTTTTCCTGACAGTTGCCTTCAGAGTCCTAAATCTGCCCCAATGAATACGTGTTATATGTCTTTAGTTACATGCTATTTTTTCCAGAGGGACCCTACCACAAGGCAACTATGGAAAATGATTGTATTAGTAACTATAAAGCTGGTGTTTCCTAACCTTCAAATGATTGATTTTGCATCTTTAATGTTCTTTTGACCCAGTTCTGTTGTATGTAATAGATAGCTCATGCGGTACTTAGGAGCACTGGTGGAGTAAGAACAGCAGAGCAAGTCTTCTATGAGTTTCACTTTGTCTATATATTACATTATTTTAACAGCCAGTGAACCATCCGGTTTTGAAATTACACCATATAATCTCCTCTGTCTCTCTTGCTTTCATTAAAGTACATTGAAATTGTGATCCCCAAAAGGAATTTTTATCAAGGCCTCATTTGCAATCAAATTCTTTTTCCTTTTCTAATCCATTTCATTTCTCTTTGGAACTTTCTGAATGAAATGGGTTCCATTACTTACAACTAGTATTTGATGAGCCAGAAGGGGAAAAAAGAAACCCAAGATGGAGTGCACGCTCATGAATATCTTTCGACTTAATACCTACGCTGAGTATTAGATACACAAAAGAAACCTGAACCAATTTAAATCAGAAACTTTGAATAGCATGCACAAGTATATATACTCAAAACTACCAAAATGGAGCCATTGTAATGCTAGCATGTCTACTCCAGCTGTGTAATAGTAGTGGGTCTGTAGCAACTTGTGGTTAACCACTTTGACCTTCAGAGAGGCTGAGTATTGAGACAAAGAGCCATGGTAATAAAACAATTAGGTCACAAATTTTGAATATTTGACATTAATTTTGAGTAGAAAAATCTTCCTATCTATCTTAGGGCTTGTCTACACTGGCACTTTACAGCGCTGCAACTTTCTTGCTCAGGGGTGTGAAAAAACACCCCCCTGAGCACAGCAACTTTCAGCGCTGTAAAGGGCCAGTACAGACAGTGCACCTGCCCTCCCAGTGCTGGGAGCTGCGCCCCTCGTGGAGGTGGGTTTTTTAGAGCGCTGGGAGAGCTCTCTCCCAGCGCTCTGCCACGACCGCTCAAGCCACGTTCAAGTGCCGCCGTGGCAGCACTTTAACATTGCCAGTGAAGACGAGCGCTTAGGTATGGAGATGGCACCCATTAGGATAGTGTCTGAGTGCCTCACAATCACTAATGCTTTCTCCTCACAACACCCTTATGATCTAAGGAAGTGCTATTATCTGGATTTTACAGATGGGGAATTGAGACGCAGGGAGGCTTAGTGAATTGCCCCAGGTCATAAAAGAAGTCTGTGGCATAGCAGGTATTTGAACTCATATCTCCCAAGTTCTAACTACCCCCCTACTTCCTTCTATTTTTCCTATTCATCCTAGGAGAGAATGGCTAGTGAAAAAAAAAAGGACACATTTTGGTTAACTTTGATAGTACATGAACAGTGCATATCATTTCATTAAAATGAAAAATTAAGTGTTTAGTAGTTAATTAAGAGATAGATATCACTGACAGTTACAAGAAACACTACCAATCTGTCAGCTTTGAAAGGCACTTGCTAGGTATGTATTTTGTAAATTACAGCCAATTCTTTAAAACACCTTAAGCAAACTGAAAACTAATTATTGTGATATATTTAGTTCACAGTAAGTCTGGCTGAGTTAACATTTAAAACACATATTTGATGTCTCAACATTTTGGAATATACAAATGTCTTTGCACCAGAGCAGTTAAGGATCCTTTTAACCCAGGCAGTTAGGTTCCTATACAATTCAAATGCACAAAGGGAGAATAAAAAGACAGTTTACTTTAACAAGACACTTTATCAGTTGAATGAGTATGGTAGCGGCAGCTAATTCGGCCCCTTAGTGAATATGCATTATGATACAGACTTTAATTACATGATCACATGGTATTTATGCCTCACAGTAACCCAACCTCATTCAGGGCACTTGACAGACAGCGCTCACTTAATAAGCAACTGTGACGTTGCACTCCATATGTTTATGGAAATATGCTTATGAGTGTAAATATAATGTAACTTGAATATGCTTTATGCAAAAGGTGTCTTGTAAGGTATCATTACAAAGCTTATAATCTACTGAGTGTGTTCATCCTATTTGTATGAATGTATCATTCTTGTATCTGAAGCTAGAAATACGAAGTATTACTCTGAAGTCCTATTGTAACTAGGCAAAGTGTGGACCATTAATGGTGGCTTGGAATCTTCATAGCTCCCATTAACTAGGACAACTGGTTGTGAATGACTCTGTTTACTTGCAAACCTTCCTGGGTATGTGCAGGTCAGCCCTGAAAGAATGGAGAATGAGGTCTTACAGTGACATGTGATTGAGTCACCTGGTACTGGAATCCATCTTAAACCTGGTGATTTTCCATTTAGAAGAAGGGGTGGGGACCCAGAGACACAAAAGATTCCCACCTTGTGCCAAAGCTATAAAAGGGGGCGGAACAAAACAAAGGGGGCTGCCAGTCATGAGAAATCCCCTAGTTACCACCTGAGCTGGAACAAGGACTGTACCAGGGGAAAGGATTGGGCCCAGATTAGGAAGGAGTCTAGTCTGTGAAAGAAGCTTATTGGAACATCTCTGAGGGTGAGATTTACCTGTATTCAGTTTCTTAAATGTATTAGCATTAGACTTGCATTTTTTGTTTTATTTTGCTTGGTAACTTACTTTGTTCTGTCTGTTATTATTTAAAACCACATAAATCCTACTTTTTATACTTAATAAAATCACTTTTATTAATTAACTCAGAGTAAGTGATTAATACCAGGGGGAGCAAACAGCTGTGCATATCTCTATATCAGTGTTATAGAGGGCGGACAATTTATGAGTTTACCCTGTATAAGCTTTATACAGAGTAAAACGGATTTATTTGGGATTTGGATCCCACTGGGAGCTGGGTGTCTGGGTGCTGGAGATAGGTGACTGGCTGACCAGTTTTTGGTTAAAGTTCGCAGCTTTGGGGGCACGGAAAAGACCTGGGTCTGTGTTCCAGCAGACTAGCGTGTCTGGCTCAACAAGGCAGGGTTCTGGAGTCCCAAGCTGCCAGTGGAAAATGGGCTCAGAGCTAATTCCAGCATGTCAGGTGGCAGTCCCAAGGGGCTTTCTGTGACCAAACCCGTCACAGCAACTATTCAATAATTATTGATCTATGTATGGCCTGACACCTTATATACCAGACGTTATTAAAACCCTGCTCTGAAGACAGAAACATTACTTTCCTCATGGGCTTTTCTGTGGCGCTCATCACCATAGAATCTGAGTGCTTCACACACAATGAATTTAGCTTTATCAAACCGCTGTGAGGTGAAGGAGTGGTATTATATTCCTTTTACAGATCGGGAGCCGAGGTACAGACAGGTTAAGGTAAAAAGCATCCACTAATTTTTGGGGCCAAAGTTGAGACATCTAGGACTTGATTTTTCAGAGTACTTAGCATTATATAGCATTTAATATGTTTGAAGCAACCATTGATGTCAATTGTAGCTGTGAGTGCTCAGCATTTCTGCAAATCAGACCCCAGGGTCACAAGTCAGGCACACACAAAATGAGAAACACACCGTTAGTGATGCCTCTGAAAATTCTGGTTTAAGTGACTTGCCCAGCATCATATAGGTGGTAGAGGCAGAGATAGAATCCAATCCCCAATGGCACCATCCAACTGCCTTAACCATAGGACCATCCTCTCTCTTCCTGCAATCTTCTGCCTCATCTAACAATAAATGAGGCAAGAGGCCTGCAGACAACAACCTCCTTTGCTATACAAAACTGAAGAGGAATGCAGAAGGCTCCAGAGGTCCATTCTCTGCATTGAATGAAGCAAGGGTCCTGGGGAAAAAGTATAATGTGATCATGTAATTAAAGCCTAAATTATACTGCATATGCATTGGGGGGAATTAATTAAGTCTGCACAATTTGCTTGACTTTGCTTTTTAAAAAAACCTAGGAAATGACACACAGCCTACATTAAAAGAATGTGATTAAGGTTGCAAACTGAAAAAAAAAAACAGAAATTGACATATATGTGAATCATCAGCAGGTTGGAACCTTTCAGATCCACCACACAGACCTCTGCCTCTTGAGCTACCAGAGTAACAGAAAGCAGGTTGTCATCCTCTCTGTGGACCAGCACTAGAAGGGAATGAGTCACACACTTTTCCAATACATCTTTGTTAAGAGCAGAGGAATTGTGAGACTCAAGAATCTTGGGTTTCATTCCAGGCTCTGGATGGGAGTGTGCACTAGGGGGTACAGACTCTTCTAGTCCATCCCCTCCCACAGATTTCTGTCTCAGACTTATCTATTCTCCACACCTGGATCTTTATCCCAGTCCCACTCTCAACTCCTCAGGTTTCTTCTCCTCCCAGTCTCAGTCTCCTTGCCCATCCAGTCTGAGGCTATGTCTACACGTGGACGTGGGGATCTGATATATTTGTGCTAGCTCTCTTTGAGATAGTGTAACACCGACAGACCCCAGTCATCGGCGGGCAGAATCGAACCTGGAACCTCTGGAGCTAAATGCATGAGCTACTACTGTATGAGCTAAAAGCCATATGGCTGTTAGCCAAGGCTGTAGAGCAGACTCATTAATTCTCTCTCTCTAAGTGGTCTTGGTGCCACTAGATGGGACAGAGCACCACACCCCGGTGGTGTGTGGGTTACATTAGCATGCTCAATATAACAGTATAGCCACAGTAGCAGGGGTAGTGGTGACCTATGGAATAGACTAGCCGCCGTAAGTACAAACCAACTGGATCCCAAGAGTATGTACTCCGGGCAGCTAACTCATGCCACTATGGCTACACCACTATTTTTAGCACACTGGTTTGACGAGAGTTTATACAAACGGCACACCTCGAGCTCCAAATGTAGACATAGCCTAAGTTTCCTGGTCCAGGCTTGCAGTTCAAATCCCAAACCCCACACTCCCAGTGCCTCTCCATCCCCACACCATCCTAGCCTGCTTGCCCACCCAACCAGTCTCAATTTCTCCCTCCCAGCTACTCACCTGTCTCTTCCCCACACTGGACCCCAATATTAGTCTTCCTTCGTGAGATCCTTATCAAATCTCAGTTTCCTCTCCACCTTCTCCTCTCCCCATTTCCCTCCTCTGTGGTTCCTTGTCCCAGTCTTTTTGCCCAGTCCCAGTTCTCAACAGCACCTCCCACTCCCTCCCTGCAACCCTGTTCTCCCCCACACTGGTTCCTAGTCCCACTATATCCAGTCAATTTCAGTCTCCAATCTGCCCACTGGAGCTGCTCATCTGATTTGAGTGTTCCTGGCTTTCAGTCCCACACCATTTCTCTCACTGACTCAGTTTATTTGCCCAACTAGTCCCAACCTTCCCTTCCCCCGGCTTCCAGTCCCAGACTCTCCATACAAACAATCCCAGTCCCCCTCGCATCCTCCTTGCTCCCAGTCTTAATCTTCTTGCCCAGCCAGTCCCAGCTTCAATCCATTCCCAGTGACTCCTCAGCCCAATCTCTTCCTTTCCCAGCTTTTATCCCTTCTACATTCGAATTGAACAGCTTCCTTCTCTACAGTGCCTGGAGGACAGGAGAGAGAGGGTCCCAGTTCCAGTGCCTGGCCTCACACTGGCCCAAAGAAGCTGGAAGCATACTGGGAAAGTCTGGCCTTGCTCCTGTAATAATGGGCTGGAGGGAGCATGCTCAGTTGCTCTGTGAGGATGGCACGTGTCGTCCAGTCGCATGTAGGAGCTGTGATGGGATGGAGCATGCGCTGTCATTCTGTGAGGATGGAACATGCTCAATCTTGTCAGCACTAGGAGCTGTAAGGTCATGGACCGTGCTCAATGAGGACAGACTCTTCAGAGATTTTAGTTGCTAAAAATCAATGAAGTCTCTACTGAGCATGTGTAAACTACAATTTTTCAGAAGTCTTATAACTTGGCCAGATTTGGGTAGACTGTCAAGAGGATGGCAAAATGCCCATCCCTGACACAAACACCATCCTGGGCCAAATTTAAGTCCCTACTCCAAAGCATGGGGGAGCTAGAGCTATACAGAGAAGAGGTAATCAGAAAATTTTAACATGGGCAAAACAATGTATTTTTTTCTAGCCTTGTTCTCAGAAATGGCTGAACTATTTTGGGTTGTCATTTAAAAGTTTTATCCTGAGGCAGGTACTCAACATGGAAAATTTAAATGGTTACATTAGCAGGCTTGGCAAAGTTATAAACAACTGAAATGCACCTGGAAGCACTGAGCAACTTTAACAAACAGTGTTACCAGCCCCATTTACAATGAATACACGAACACACATATGTACGTCCAGTTCTCATATTTAGAGATACCCTCCACAAGTGTAAATCATAGCTTCATTGCTGAAGACATGGCTCGTGTGGGTAGCTGAGGGATCTGGCCCAAGATACATACACAAGCACCTGTGTTGGCAATTTGTATTACACACCCACACCAATATATGAAATACCCTTTTAAAAACTCCCTCCAGCACCAAACAATGTTGATATTTTCCATTTTCCCAGTGGTTCTGAGAAGAGTTGAAGTTAACATGGCTGTTTTGATTTACTGATAATGACTTATTTAAATAGCATCATATCATGATGCTTCATGCAACTATTATTATGAAGATATCAGTCCAGCTCTAGTAATGTTATGATGCTGCTGTTGACACACCAGATTAGTGGTCCCCAAACTTTTTACCTTGTGTCCCTCCTTGCCTCTGTCTGTGCTCCTCCCATCCCGAGATCTGCGGTCAGGAGATGGGAGTGAGGCCATAGTCAGGGCTGAGACTGGAGCTGTGGCTGGAACCATGGATGGAGCAGGGCCGTGGTCAGGGCTGGGAAGCCAGCCTGGGACTGCAGCCAGGCCAGGAACCAGGGGCCAAGGCCGGGACTGCGGCTGGGGCCTGGAGTGGAACCAGGGCCGGGAGTGGAACTGGGCCTGGGACATGGGCCGAGGCTGGGGGCAAGGCTGAAGCTGGGGCTGGGAGTGGATCGGTAGCCTGGCTGGGGCTGGGAGCAGAGCTGGGGGCAGAGCGAGACTGGGTGGTGCTCTCTCCCTGCCCCCTTTGGAGGCTAACCCAGATTCCACCATGCCCCTCTGAACATTACTTCTAGAGGGGGGCACCCGACAGTTTAGGGACCACTGTACTAGAGGGAGCCCCTGATTTCTTGCCATTAGTTCAGTGATTAAAAAATTATTTAAGCTGTGATTATTATTAAGTTACACTTTTGGCCTCCAAATATTGATGGTAGCCCTTTATAGAAGTATCAGCTCCAAGTATAAGAGCAGAATCCATAATAAAAGATTTAGATACAAGATCACGTAACTATTGCATTAAAGATAGCAACATAGATCAAACGTTTCAATACCCGATCGTTGAACATTTCATCTTCTATTTGCTTACCAAATTCAGGTGTTTAATTTTTCGTATTGAACACATTAACAAGGCACCTATTGAGCAATAATGAAAGTAAAGATCAGCCAGCTTAATAAAGCACATTCCAGAACTAAATGTTATAGTACAGGTGTGACTCTGAATTGTACACTTTGGGGTACTAGTAAGTAGTGCAGGTGTTATAACAAATTCCTTCTCTCCTATAATAAGTCCTGATTCAAAGTCCATTGAAGTCTCTCAGAATTTTACATTGACTTCTACAGGCTTTGAATAAGGCCCTTAAAATCAACCCCTTAAGAAACACACAAGTAGCTATGCTCCAAGTAGTTCAATTTCAAAGAAAGTCTATTTACAAGGGCATGGCAGTGGTCTACTCTAGATGAGCCTGAGACATGAATTACTGTAGTGAAATAAGCGTCTGATAAAATTAGGCATAATTTTTGCATTATTTGGAATTAAGCCCCTATTCTGAGATGACAACCAAATTCCACAATAGTCTCTCAAGTAGCAGCCATATTCCCTGTATAGTGGGCATGCACAAACTGCCAAAAAGCTTCTCAAAACACTTCTCTAGCAACATGAGTATCACTTCAATCTTGCAGAGTATTAACCAACTGTCATCCAAAGAGAAATGCTGTCTAAACACTCAAATAGCCAAGAAATAGTCCATGATGGATTGATGGGAAAGGAAGCAGCACTGAATATCTTCAGTATATTGAGGAAAACCCACATTATGGCTCTTCAGCAGCTCCATAGGGAATGGCCTGTTTCAGTGCCACAAGAATGCCTAATGCCTGTCTAAAAGTTGTACAATAAACCCAATCCTCGTTCAAGAGCTCCCTCTAAAAGTGAGATTGGTGAGGAACTAGCCAGTATGTCCATATCACGAGAAGTTATAGAGGCTCTGTGTCTATAAAAGTTGGGAGTGTCCTGCCCTCCCAAAGTAAGACATTAGCTATCTCCATTAAGACTTGACTTGGGACCTCCCCACAGGCCTCCACCAATCAGGAATTAAATGGGTGAAACCCAAATGTAGCTGAGCTCAGCTAGGATCTCCTAGAACTTGGAAAGAGTAACAACCTGAAATTTATCTAAGAGTAGCTGGGAGTTTGCCTAATTCTTTGACGTTTTATAACAGTATTGTCAACCATCTGCTCATCTATGAAGAATTCACACTAAGATTGCTAAAATTTGTTAGAGTGCAACCATTCTCATCAATATTAACTGGATCGTGGACAGCTTCAGACAATTTCCTTTGGTTAGTTCTTTCCCCTCAGAATAAAGGAGGCCAGAGAAGACACTGGGTATAAAAAGATTCTGAACAGTAGGGCTAGAAGCTAATTTTCCTTCACCAATGGCTGTGTCCTGCCTAAATGCTTCATGTAAGCATATCATTTAACCAATAAGTTCTATAAGAATGTCACTGATATACCAGCTCATCAATAGTGGTGGAACAAAAATAAATATATATAGTAAGGCTATATCTCTCTCTCTATAGATAGAGATATAAAAATCATAAGACTGACAACATAGCAAGTATGACAGGTATCACAATTTCCCACAATATCTTTGGGAGAACTTATTGCATTAAGTTTGTATCATTTTGGGCCAAGGAGTGTATGTAATTCCCTGGGGAGGGTATCCACAGCCCCTTCAGGAACTAAGAAGAGTGGAAGATGATTTGGCAAATTCACTGGTAACACCTACAGAGAGGTACCACCTCATGGAGATGCTTGTGTTCAATCTGGATTCTCTAGAGACCAGTAGACATAGAAAGGACTTTTGGATAAATAGCCTGAGTTTAAACTGACCAGGGGCCTTCATTCTGATCCAGCATGGAGGGTCCCAATCCTTAAGGAAGGGTTAGGAGGACTGACACCAACAAGAGCCATTGTGGACGTAAGCTTATTAGCATGCATGTTCTTTTATTGTTTTTAGTATGTTCTCTCTGTCTGCTTTCATTTTAAGAATGTATGTTTGCTTAGAAAGAGCTGTGTGGTAAATTAACTGTGACAATTGTGCTGTTTACAGCCTCTGAGGAAGGAAGCAAAGCAGGCCCACTGAGGAATCTGCCTTCCTTGGAAATTCACAGTGTAGGTGGCAGGGAACCTGGAAATACCATGCAAACCTGGAAATATGCCAGTCAGAGGGAGAGACACGTGTCTCTGTCCAAGAGAGGTGACGGCTGGGAACCGGAAAGCGTGAGCCTTTGGCTGGATTGTAGAGGGGAAATACATGGGCAGTTGCCCTGGACTGTGACAGTGAGTACAAAAACTTTGCCAATCTTCTTCTGTGACTGGTAAGCGCTGATGCTGGACCATCAAAGTTTCCCCTTTGAAAAGCATTTTACTGCTTCAATATTCAACTGCGTAAGATGATGGTCTGACTGTGGAAAAAAAAAAATAAAGGTCCAGAATTCTAGTTCAGTCCCAAAACAAGGTCAAACATACAACTACTCTTTGCCTGCTCCTCGTAATAACTTAAAAAACATGCATGGTAACTTTAACATCTGTGAACTCACAAGTAAATGAAGATGACCTCTGCCGCATAAGGAGATTGAAGTCTCCCAGTACCAAAGCCTGGGAGACTACTCCAAAGTCAGCAGGTCTCAAATTTCTGTTACGAATTTGGGGTTGACCATTGTAGTGAGGTGTTTGGTATGACAAGATTTTAATAGTGAAACTGCCCTGACTGCTGCAAGAAATGACCTTATGCTGCAAGTAGCTTAGTTGTCAGCATGCAGAAAGCCTGTTGACACATATTGTCCAATAGCGGATTCTACTTCTTCAAAACAACAAAGCAACATTTCAGCACATCAGCCTACAAATAATAAAGCCCACAGAAACAAGAACAACCAAAAACCAATATGCCATGACCCCTTACTTACAAATTATTACTAAGCCACACTTTAATCAGTAAACAGAATCTGATCACTTCCTTTGGTAAATGAGGCATGAAATTAACTGTCAAATCAGTGTCTCACACATAGTTTTGAATACTTTTGAACTTTAAAGTGCTTACATATGTGGAAACTACCACTAAACCAAAATATTTGTATGTTGGACTTGGATGAGGCTGGCAAAAAGCAAAATAAGGCCTCAGTCCTACAACTTGTTCCACATGGATGAAGGGATCTTTCTGCACAGGTTCAGGGCCTAAGAGCAGATCCTGCAAAACTTTACTCACATGAGTAAGCCTGACTCATATGCACAATTCCACTGAGGTCATTGAACCTGTAAAGATTAAAAGAAAGTAGACATATTGATAGACCAAGTTTTCACATAATTATCTCACAGCAAACTGATTATTCCATTTTTCAAACCTTGATTTTATGCCTGACCAAGAGGTATGTTACATTTTTCCTTATTTAATGCAACCCTTACGTCAATTTTATTTTCTTAAAAAGAAGTAAAATAAATATATTATACCTGTCAAGGAAGGCAATGACATTTTCTCTCTGATTGGGACATCCATAACTCAATTATTTTAAACATGAGTGAGTGAGAGTATATAGGTGTAGAGAATAGGGACCTCAAGCAAAAGCAGGTTCCAGACTCTGAACCCCAAAACAGATCTGTAGTAAATTAATATATTACATAGCTACCCACTCATGGCAATGTCCCATCTCTGTAAAAATGAATCTTGTTTCTAACATTATTCTATTCTTAACAATGTAGCTGACTACTTCAAGTGTGACACAGACAATGATGGTATGGATATCAATCCTACCTAAGGTTACAAGTTGGTAGTCTCAACTTCCTACCCAAGATAAGTAAACTCCAAAGATAATGCCTCTCATCAATCCAAATCCCACATGTATGACAAAGGGTAGGTCTACACTACAGCTGGAGGTGCAATTTCCAGCTCAGGTAGACATAGCTTTGATTGAACTAGCCTGCTAACAGCAGCAGTGTAGCCGTGGAGGCACCTTGGTCTAGCCCCCGGGTACAGTAGAGTCTGAGACCGTCTGTAAGGAGCTCTGGTAGCTAGCCCACACCACCACCTGCACTGCTATTTTTAGCATGCTAACCTATTCACAGCTAGCACATGTATGTCACTTTGAGCTGGGAATTACATTTACAGCTGCCACGTAGATTTACCCAAAGACTCCACATGAAGGGGCATAAAAAAATTATTCGTGCAGCCACATTAAAATGCAGTAGGGTTCATCCCCTGACTGTAAGTAATGCTGTCTGTAATCCCAGTTAAATTATTCTTGACTTCTGACTTTCAACAATAAAATGAGTTGACCCTGAATTTGTGTAGTGCATAAGTAACAAATGAAAGTCATCTCTGGAAATGAGGGGCATTTGAGAGGTATATCAAAGAGCACAGTGGAAAAAGAACCTTTCAGTCCGACAGCTGGGGTGCTTTCTCTGTGCCCCCAGAGTATAAGGGGTTTAGTTTTATTATGTCAGGAAGTCATTAATGCAGAGATTTGTGATTGAAAATTAAGGCCTTACATGTTTATTTGAACACAGCTGGCCCTGAGCTCATCTTTCCTCTGTACATTCACCTCATACAACTGCCATTCAATCTATTCGAGCCATGTGGCAATTTTAATGATTTCCTTTTGAGTGATTTCACAGCCCTTCCCCCACTCCCAGTTTTAATGTCTTGTGGAACTTCAGAAGACTGAAAACTTCTCAGTGAAGAAGATGAAAAATCAAAACAGCCAGCTGCGAATTCTCACGTGTGTGTTTTGGGATGTCCTATAGGCAGCATGGTGCAGGGGACTGAGCACAAGGCTCAGCACAAGGAATGCTGAGATTCTAGATTCCCCCTCTCCTCCTGGGTGGCTTTCACTCTTTGCAGTTCTATAGATGACACGTGGTTTAGTTATGCCCCTCTGAGGCAGGCACATGGCACAACCCTCAATTTACAGGGAGGGACTGTGAAGCTCAGGGTATGTCTACACTATGAAATTAGGTCGAATTTATAGAAGTCGGTTTTTTAGAAATCGGTTTTATATATTCGAGTGTGTGTGTCCCCACAGAAAATGCTCTAAGTGCATTAATTCGGTGGAGTGCTTCCACAGTACCGAGGCTAGAGTCAACTTCCGAAGCATTGCACTGTGGGTAGCTATCCCACAGTTCCTGCAGTCTCAGCTGCCCATTGGAATTCTGGGTTGAGATCCCAATGCCTGATGGGGCTACAACATTGTTTCGGGTGGTTCTGGGTACATATCATCAGGCCCCTGTTCCCTCTTTCCCTCCGTGAAAGCAAGGGCAGACAATCGTTTCGCGCCTTTTTTCCTGAGTTACCTGTGCAGACGCCATACCACGGCAAGCATGGAGACTGCTCAGCTCACTGTCACCGTATGTCTCCTGGGTGCTGGCAGACGTGGTACTGCATTGCTACACAGCAGCATCAACCCATTGCCTTGTGGCAGCAGACGGTACAGTATGACTGGTAGCCGTCATCGTCATGTCCGAGGTGCTCCTGGCCACGTCGGCCAGCAGCGCCTGGGCAGATATGGCGCAGGGACTAAATTTGGAGTGACTTGACCAGGTCATTCTCTTTAGTCCTGCAGTCAGTCCTATTGAACCATCTTATGGTGAGCAGGCAGGTGATACGGATTGCTAGCAGTCCTATTGTACCATCTTCTGCTGGGCAGGCAAGAGATGAGGATGGCTAGCAGTCCTACTGCATCGTCTTCTGCCGAGCAGCCATGAGATGTCGATGGCTTGCAGTCCTTCTGCACCGTCTGCTGCCAGCCAAAGATGTAAAAGATAGATGGAGTGGATCAAAACAAGAAATAGACCAGATTTGTTTTGTACTCATTTGCTTCCCCCCCTCCCCCGTCTAGGGGACTCATTCCTTTAGGTCACACTGCAGTCACTCACAGAGAAGGTGCAGCGAGGTAAATCTAGCCATGTATCAATCAGAGGCCAGACCAACCTGCTTGTTCCAATAAGAACAATTACTTAGGTGCACCATTTCTTATTGGAACCCTCCGTGAAGTCCTGCCTGAAATACTCATTGATGTAAAGCCACCCCCTTTGTTGATTTTAATTCCCTGTAAGCCAACCCTGTAAGCCATGTCATCAGTCGCCCCTCCCTCCGTCAGAGCAACGGCAGACAATCGTTCCGCGCCTTTTTTCTGTGTGGACGCCATACCACGGCAAGCATGGAGCCCGCTCTGATCACTTTGGCAATTAGGAGCACATTAAACACCACACACATTATCCAGCAGTATATGCAGCACCAGAACCTGGCAGAGCAATACCGGGCAAGGAGGCGACGTCAGCGCGGTCACATGAGTGATCAGGAGATGGACACAGATTTCTCTGAAAGCATGGGCCCTGCCAATGCATGCATCATGGTGCTAATGGGGCAGGTTCATGCTGTGGAACGCCGATTCTGGGCTTGGGAAACAAGCACAGACTGGTGGGATCGCATAGTGTTGCAGGTCTGGGACGATTCCCAGTGGCTGTGAAACTTCCGCATGCGTAAGGGCACTTTCACGAAACTTTGTGACTTGCTTTCCCCTGCCCTGAAGCGCATGAATACCAAGATGAGAGCAGCCCTCACAGTTGAGAAGCGAGTGGCGATAGCCCTGTGGAAGCTTGCAAGGCCAGACAGCTACCGGTCAGTTGGGAATCAATTTGGAGTGGGCAAATCTACTGTGGGGGCTGCTGTGATGCAAGTAGCCCACGCAATCAAAGATCTGCTGATATCAAGGGTAGTGACCCTGGGAAATGTGCAGGTCATAGTGGATGGCTTTGCTGCAATGGGATTCCCTAACTGTGGTGGGGCCATAGACGGAACCCATATCCCTATCTTGGCACCGGAGCACCAAGCCGGCGAGTACATAAACCACAAGGGGTACTTTTTAATAGTGCGGCAAGCTCTGGTGGATCACAAGGGACGTTTCACCAACATCAGTGTGGGATGGCTGGGAAAGGTACATGACGCTCACATCTTCAGGAACTCTGGTCTGTTTCAAAAGCTGCAGGAAGGGACTTTATTCCCAGACCAGAAAATAACTGTTGGGGATGTTGAAATGCCTATAGTTATCCTTGGGGACCCAGCCTACCCCTTAATGCCATGGCTCATGAAGCTGTACACAGGCAGCCTGGACAGTAGTCAGGAGCTGTTCAACTACAGGCTGAGCAAGTGCAGAATGGTGGTAGAATGTGCATTTGGACGTTTAAAGGCGCGCTGGCGCAGTTTACTGACTCGCTTAGACCTCAGCGAAACCAGTATTCCCACTGTTATTACTGCTTGCTGTGCACTCCACAATATCTGTGAGAGTAAGGGGGAAGACGTTTATGGCGGGGTAGGAGGTTGAGGCAAATCGCCTGGCTGCTGGTTACGCGCAGCCAGACACCAGGGTGGTTAGAAGAGCACAGGAGGGCGCGGTACGCATCAGAGAAGCTTTGAAAACCAGTTTCATGACTGGCCAGGCTAAGGTGTGAAAGTTCTCTTTGTTTCTCCTTGATGAAACCCCCCGCCCCTTGGTTCACTCTACTTCCCTGTAAGCTAACCACCCTCCCCTCCTCCCTTCGATCACCGCTTGCAAAGGCAATAAAGTCATTGTTGCTTCACATTCATGCATTCTTTATTCATTCACCACACAAATAGGGGGATGGCTACCAAGGTAGCCCAGGAGGGGTGGTGGAGGAGGGAAGGAAAATGCCACACAGCACTTTAAAAGTTTACAACTTTAAAATTTATTGAATGCCAGCCTTCTGTTTTTTGGGCAATCCTCTGTGGTGGAGTGGCTGGTTGGCCAGAGGCCCCCCCACCGCATTCTTGGGCATCTGGGTGTGGAGTCTATGGAACTTGCGGAGGAGGGCGGTTGGTTACACAGGGGCTGTAGTGGCAGTCTGTGCTCCAGCTGCTTTTGCTGCAGCTCAACCATACACTGGAGCATACTGGTTTGATCCTCCAGCAGCCTCAGCATTGAATCCTGCCTCCTCTCATCACGCTGCCGCCACATTTGAGCTTCAGCTCTGTCTTCAGCCCGCCACTTACTCTCTTCAGCCCGCCACTTACTCTCTTCAGCCCGCCACCTCTCCTCCCAGTCATTTCGTGCTTTCCTGCACTCTGACATTATTTGCCTCCACGCATTCGTCTGTGCTCTGTCAGTGTGGAAGGACAGCATGAGCTCAGAGAACATTTCATCACGAGTGCGTTTTTTTTTCTTTCTAATCTTCACTAGCCTCTGGGAAGGAGAAGATCATGTGATCATTGAAACACATGCAGCTGGTGGAGAAAAAAAAAGGGACAGCGGTCTTTAAAAAGACACATTTTATAAAACACTGGCTACACTCTTTCAGGGTAAACCTTGCTGTTAACATTACATACATAGCACATGTGCTTTCGTTACAAGGTCGCATTTTGCCTCCCCCCACTGCGTGGCTACCCCCTCAACCCTCCCCCCTCCCCATGACTAACAGCAGGGAACATTTCTGTTCAGCCACAGGCAAACAGCCCAGCAGGAATGGACACCTCTGAGTGTCCCCTGAAGAAAAGCACCCTATTTCAACCAGGTGACCATGAATGATATCTCACTCTCCTGAGGATAACACAGAGAGATAAAGAACGGATGTTGTTTAAACGCCAGCAAACATACACTGCAATGCTTTGTTGTACAATGATTCCTGAGTACATGTTACTGGTCTGGAGTGGTAAAGTGTCCTACCATGGAGGACGCAATAAGGCTGCCCTCCCCAGAAACCTTTTGCAAAGGCTTTGGGAGTACATCCAGGAGAGCCGCGAATGCCAGGGCAAATTAATCCTTTCACAGGCTTGCTTTTAAACCATGTATAGTATTTTAAAAGGTACACTCACCGGAGGTCCCTTCTCCACCTGCCGGGTCCAGGAGGCAGCCTTGGGTGGGTTCGGGGGGTACTGGCTCCAGGTCCAGGGTGAGAAACAGTTCCTGGCTGTCGGGAAAACCGGTTTCTCCGCTTGCTTGCTGTGAGCTATCTACAACCTCATCATCATCATCATCTTCTTCGTCCCCAAAACCTGCTTCCGTGTTGCCTCCATCTCCATTGAAGGAGTCAAACAACACGGCTGGGGTAGTGGTGGCTGAACCCCCTAAAATGGCATGCAGCTCATCATAGAAGTGGCATGTTTGGGGCTCTGACCCGGAGCGGCCGTTCGCCTCTCTGGTTTTCTGGTAGGCTTGCCTCAGCTCCTTAAGTTTAACGCGGCACAGCTTTGGGTCCCTGTTATGTCCTCTGTCCTTCATGCCCTGGGAGATTTTGACAAAGGTTTTGGCATTTCAAAAACTGGAACGGAGTTCTGATAGCACGGATTCCTCTCCCCATACAGCGATCAGATCCCGTACCTCCCGTTCAGTCCATGCTGGAGCTCTTTTGCGATTCTGGGACTCCATCATGGTCACCTCTGCTGATGAGCTCTGCATGGTCACCTGCAGCTTGCCACGATGGCCAAACAGGAAATGAGATTCAAAAGTTTGCATTTCTTTTCCTGTCTACCTGGCCAGTGCATCTGAGTTGAGATTGCTGTCCAGAACGGTCACAATGGAGCACTCTGGGATAGCTCCTGGAGGCCAATACCATCGAATTGTGTCCACAGTACCCCAAATTCGACCCGGCAAGGCCGATTTAAGCGCTAATTCACTTGTCAGGGGTGGAATACGGAAATCGATTTTAAGAGCCCTTTAAGTCGAAATAAAGGGCTTCATCGTGTGGACGGGTGCAGGTTTACATCGATTTAACGCTGCTAAATTCAACCTAAAGTCCTAGTGTAGACCAGGGCTCAGAGAGATTATCAACTGCTGAAGGTCACAAAGCAAGTCAGTGACATTACCAGGAGTAAAACTCAAGTCTCCTTTCTCCACATCCCATTATTTAAGTAGCAATGCCCTGTAGACAAGTCAAGCCAAGATATTCAAAAGTGACTGGTGATTGTGGGCACCCAACTGGAGACACTCTGATGGGGCCTAGTTTTCAGAAGTTGTGCGGCATTTTCTGAAAACCAGTCCCCTTTAAACAGTCTCAGATTGGGCGCCCAAAAAGTTGAGCAGCCAAAATCACTAGTCATTTCTGAATATTTCTTGGCCTTAACTTCTACATCTCACATACACAAAAGTAGAAAGTATTGGGTGAAAATTCTCCAATGCTTTACAAGTGCAGGAATTCTGCAGTTTTCCAGAAGATGAAAGGCAAATGTCATCAGCAACATTTTTGTGACAAGTATTTTGCCCAACCTGTGACAGTCTTTTCTCATCAGAGACATAGGACTGGAATAGCAGGGACAAACAAGGTCAGAAAGGAGGTGGGCTGACAGGGATTCAGAGAATGCTGTACAGCATTTGTCTGTATTGCAGCTGCTTACCTACTTGAGACTTACATGTTATTGTTTTTTTAAAACTATACATACTCCAATACAAGACTTGTCTGTTTTGTCCACCTGTTGCATTCTGTCTAATACTGACAGACTTCAACAAAGGCCCCTAGATTGTAAAATTTCTGTGGCAAGGATGGTCTTCTTTATTATGTGCCTATTCAGGATCTAGCACTATGGGGCCCTGATCATTCATTCATTCATTGATTCCTAGGAACTACCTTAATAACAACAAAAATAGTGACAACAGTCCAGCCATTTGAACATGTGACTGGGAACCAGAAAGTCCTACACTCCAGTACCGATACTAACTTGCTGTGTGGTCTATGGCAAATCACTTTACCTTTTGCCTCATCAGTGAAGTATCAATATGAATTAGTACTCACCTCCTTCCCATACAAGGATGTTTGAAGAATTAATAAATGTTTGTACAGCATTTATTATTTAATGTTTGCAGGTTATTTTAAAATAATAACGTTTGTAAAGTACTTCCATCTGTTTTGCATATTTTATTATTATTCAACATATAAATCCAAAGAAAACAAACTAAGAATGTTGGAGCTTGGGCAAAAGGGTCTGAGGATACGTTTTCAGACCATTCTATGAGATTTAGCCCTGTCACTAATGTGACTTTTATGGAGGATACAGAGTTAAAATCCATCCCGCCACTGAAAATCTACTTCTCTATACTGAAGTCATTCCATGTTCAGCAGCACAGTTGATCCCCTTTTCCCATTCATACACATGAAATCTTAATTTCTCACCAGTGCAATAAAAATAATTTTATCAACAAGATTGGTCTTTTGTTCCATTGAAAACATTTTTCTTCATCCGCAGTGTTTTCTCACCCCCACTGAACATTATACTGGTCTTTCAGATTCGTTTCAACTTTGCTTAAGTATTGTTCTTCCTCCAGATGGTGTAGTATTACACACAAGTCTATTAGTCATTCCATTTACTCCACTGCAATTTCAGTCTACTCTCCCAGAACAGTAGATAATTAACTCTTTAGAAATAAAGCTAGTGTTTTGCCAGACATATAGCTCTTCCTGAAAGTGAAGCAAGCAGCCATGTACAGGGATCACTACAAAATATTTGCAACCAGATTGGTTCTTGCGACAAAGCAGACAAGTTGGACCAGAAAATAAATTATAACATGTGAGCTTGGGGCCAAAAAGAAGATCCTTTCTCTGATGGCAGAGCAACATCATTAATATTAATTTGTATTACCATAATGCCTAGGAGCCTGGTCCTGGATCAGAACCTCATTATACTAGACACTGTACAAACACAAAACAAAAAGACAGCCCCTGCCTCAAAGAACTTGCATGTAGTCATGGACAACACTAACTTGGAAAATATACTATGTCACCACCCTGAATATCTTCCCATTTCTAAAACTGAACCTGAATTCAATTTTAGGCTCTGAATAAGCCCCCAAACACACACTCCAGAGTCCAGGTGGGATTGGAACAAGAGGTGCCAAAATGGCACAAGATAGTCTGCTCTCATGGTAACCCCATCCAAGAAGGGAAGTGTCAGACATTGTGTATATGTTCTCATGAGACTTCCAGCCCAGTTTATATGAGGTTGCGATAATTCAGATCAGCATTGGAACTGAGTTCTTAGCCAATCCAAACCCAAATGCTGAGCATTTCGAGTGTCCCTTCACCAAGGCTTAGTATGTACTGCATCACACTGACTTATAGACCTGGGGAAAATATAAGCAGTTGGTATCAGGATCTGAACAGGTTCAGTGTGAAGCCAGTAGAGGAGAGGCAGTGGGGATCTAGAGTCAGTGCCAAATGGGTATTGCTTAAACTAAGTCTTTGACCTAACTGGCTATCCTGCCCCGCAGTGAGTCCTCGGGGGCTAGTTGGGTATTAATTGGGAAGGGCCATTCAGTAGGGACTGCATGCTTGGCTTGCCTCCATTCCCACATCAGAGCCCAATGCTGAACAGCCGATCATCGCTCAGGGCAAAGAGAACAGGCTAAATCTGATCAGCAGAGTGGCTTTGCCTGCATGAACTCAGTGGCTACCGGTGCAGGGCTAAGAAATGAGCAATAGACATGGAAATGTTCATGAAGCAAGAGCAAAAGCAATAAATATAAATAACGGATTTGTAATAGTAATGCCCAATCAGCAAGCAACAGTGTGTGTATGTAAATAAAACACACAAATGGTTGTAGCAAACTTAAGGCCATTATGGCTGAGTTATGCAGACAGCTCCAAAGATATTGCTCTGGCTGTTTGCGCCTGGCAATATAGATTGGCACTTGCAGGAGATCTGCATGAGGGCGAGGGACCCTCACCTCCATGCCTGGTCTAAAAATAAACAATTTGTGAAATTAGATGGCATGCTAGATCTATGAGGTAGTTGAGTTTGCTCTGAAAAATCAAGGGGACCGGCCTCAATGAATGAGAAAATATGACTGAATCTTTCTTGGTATGAGGTGGGCAAGGAATTCTGGAATGATGGATGTGGTAGTGACAGAGCCAGCAATTTTCAAAAGTACCTACGTGACTTACGAGCCTAAGGCTCAGTTTCAAAAGTCATTTAAGGCCAGATATTAAAGGCATTTAGGCGCCTAATTCATTCAAGGTGATTTAAACATCTAGACGCTATTGAAAATTCTCCTAGGTACCTATCTTCATCTTTTAAAATATGGCCCATAGGCACTTAGGAGACTTAGTCTCATTGAAAATCACTTGGGCTAAGATTCCTAAGTTATGTAGATGCTTTTGGAAATTGTAGCCTACGCTAGCTCTGCCCAGATGCACTGTATATCCTGCCCTAACCACCAGATAACACTGCCTCCCAATGTCAAGCTTGAATGGCACTTTCAGTTCAGTGTAAGGTTTGAAATAAGCTGGCAAAGATGGCAGAACCCATTTACCAGCTCTACGAGTTAACCTTGAATTCTCAAGTACAAATCTGTTCTAAGAGAGAAGTTTAGACATATACACTTAGGTTCCACTGTTTGAAAATGCAGTTAGGGAAGTTTTTAAAAGAACCACTTCTCTCCCCTACCCCAACCCTTATTATACATGGACAGGACTTCTACATCCCCTCCTCCTCTCCCTCATCTTCCATTAAAACACCACCTCTGTACCAGTCAGAATTGATATGCCATTTTCAGAGAGAAACTGGAAGAAAAAGAAAAGCTTGTCTCAAGTTTTTGGAGATTCCCCTCAGCTTTTCATTGTAATTCACACTAAAACGCTTTCTATATTGACCTTCATTCTGCAAAAAAATGGACATAATTAGCATAAGGAGTGTATTTAAAATCAGAAAGAGATTCACAGCTGAATGAAAGGGAGGGGTATTTCTGGGTATATGTATTTATTCAGCTAATTGATTTCAATATAATACAATTTTTTTTAAGTATAAGGAAAATACAGTAATTTTATATACATTTAGTTTGGTCTAAAATAATATATCAACCTTTCCAGAAGGTCGAAATTCCCTTATGAAAAATACTAACTATAGTCCTGTTCCCATACACTTTTGTGGGCAGTATCCCATGCTATTAGTGATTCTAAAATAATATACTATTGTTAATGAAGGCCCAAGCTGATGGAGTGATTTGCTTTCATTAATTTGTGGAATTAATAATTCACTAAAATGTATGCACAATCTCAGTATAAATCTTTGGCATAACTGTGCATGGAAACAATGAACAAAAAAGAAAAAAAATCCATAAACTTACTTCAGATAAAGTTAGGAAACCACAAATACAGTCACATTTTGGGCCCAATCCTGCCCACTAGGAAGGGATCAGCATCACTATGAACGAAATTCCAAATGCAGGAGAACATGAAGTAAAGAGAACCACAGAGGCTTTCACAGCCGGCGTTTTAGTGACCGAGTTATGCATGGCATTAGCTAGATTTGTAGAGTCATTCGCAACTCCAGACTGAAATAGCATGTGCTCTCCATGAAAACTTGCACTTAAGACTTTAGTGCCATATTAGCACTTAAAATAATTACATAATTCCATACCGTGCAAGCTTAGTTCCCCTTCCAGTCTATGCAGATGGCATGTAGAAGCAAGTCTGATTCGGGGGGGGCGCCAAAATCAACCTGTATGCTTAGAACTCGCAGGAGCGAACCTGAGCTGATCAGAAACAGTTTTCTTAGCAAAAAGAGGGTCCCAAATTCAGGGCGCGGGAGAGGGACACTAAAAGCCGCTCAATTCTCCACGTACCAGATTCGAGTCACCATGCTACCCCCCGTCCCCACCGCAAACTTACAGTTAAAGGGACGTGTTAAGAAACGGGAGGGATCCTTGGAAGTTTTCAGGACCCAGTTCCTACATCCAGGCAAACTTCGGAAAAAGCTGGTGCGGGGGGAAGTGGGGGGAGGAGGGAGACCGATATCCCCACAGCAGAGCCTGAAAGTCGATGCAGCAACACACCGCTTTCAATTAACCAACTCAACTCCCACTGGTTCTGAACTTCCAGCAGCAAGAAGCAAGCCCTGGTGCGAGAGAGGGGCCGGATACTTTTTTTTTCAGCCTTGATAAGGGGCGCTGTAACCCTGGCTGCAATGAGCTACCACCACGCATGGCAGCGTTAACATCCGGATTTCAATCATTCCTTTGCACTCCTATTAATCTGCAGCCTGCTACAAACGAGGTGCCCGAGATTTTAAACCACCTGGCTGGCCTGGGAGCACCGAGGGCCCCCAAGGCTAGGGAATCTGTTAAATTAGAGCTTGCCCTTCCTATTGAAAGTGTTGGCCGGGATTTAAACTAGGCATCGGGTGTGAAATATGCACAGATCGGAGTAAGGAGACGCAGCCCTTCTTGCACACGCGGATCAATAGCCCTCCAACACGTTAAACTGACTCACGAGCCCTTAGGAAAGTTTCTAAGTCACAGTTTCGGGGGGGTGTCAACTTTTCCCAGCAACGTGCACTCCCCCGAGAAGTTACGTGACTGCAAAACGACACATCAAGTGCCCCAGCGCGACCACACACTCCCTCT
Organism: Chelonia mydas; assembly: GCF_015237465.2. Lineage (NCBI taxonomy): Eukaryota > Metazoa > Chordata > Testudines > Cheloniidae > Chelonia > Chelonia mydas. Next base: position 272,049,337 of record NC_057849.1, on the reverse strand, counting down.
TTACCTGCTTTTGTGCCTGGTCTTTAATAGATTCCTTCCAAAGGGAGCCATAGCCACTCCAGCGGCCGAAGCACGACATCAACGCGTCCAAAACCAAGGCTGGGGTGTTCTTCCCCCCGCTCACCTCCTCCAGCTTGTTAGTAGTCACCGAGCGTAGCGATGAGCTGGAAGTTGTGCAATTCGCTAACTCTGAACTACTGGTTTGTTGTTGTTGCTGCACCTTTGGAGTCCTGCCCAGCTGCAATCTTCAAGGAGGCGTTTATGAGCAGGAAAAGGGAAAAAAAAAAAACAGCAACCCACTTTCTATTGTGATGTGAAGTTATTTGCAGAACTTGCTAAACTTTCAGCCTTGCCAGCCGCCAAGGCACCAATCAGCAAAGGGAAAAGGCGATTTGACTCCAAGAGGGAGCGAGGCAAGAACGAACAACAGAAGGATTCAAACTTTCTCCACCAAGGTCCAGCCACTTAAGGTCAAGTCGAGCAGCTAAACACCAGCCTTAATGAAGGGCAGACAGTAGTTGTTCCACCAGTTCTAGTGCATAATAATAACCTGCCTTACAAATCAACCTGTAGCTGCTTCTCATTTCAGGGTGACAAAGTAGGTCACAGCTACCTCGCTGGCCCCTCTGTACTTTTAGGTAAACATTGGATACTTTGCTAGGTGCATATAAACCTTTAGAGACTTTGATCTGCAAACCTCACTCAGCAGCCACCTGTGGCTTCATAGCACTTCCCAAGAGGGCCTGCATTTCAAAAGTGCTGAGAACCCCCAATTTTAGCTGAAACCAGTGAGAACTGTAGGTGCTCAGCACCTTTGAAAATCGGGCCATAAAAGGGGGCTGTTAGGAAGGGAGAGTGGCCAGAAGAATAGAAAGGGACAATGCAATACCGCAGTGACACTCCAACATAGTGTAGCTTTTTGGCTGACTTTGTTAAAGGGGAAATAAGCATGTGTTAAAGTTGTTTGTTCCAAAAACCTGGGCACTAATGCGTAAAGAGGATTAGTAATAAAGTTGTGAAAGGGGAAACATGGGTCCCATTGACTTCAATGGGCTTTGGCTGGGGATTACAGTGCAGAAAGGCAAACCCATTAAAGCAGAAAGCAGTATAAATAGGGAACTGATGGTGGAGGGTACTGGAGGCAGGGGAGAATGAACCTTTGCCCTGTAGCTTGTACAGTTATTTGCACCATTACTGAGTAGGTGTAAAATGTTTCCATTCTGAGTTCATTGCATTTTACACTCACTTCATAGTACTGCAAAGGACTATACCAAGCTGTAGGTGTAGTGGTTAATCAGGCATCCTGAATTTAGCCCTGTCCCACCTCTGCTGGTGTCTGTATTAAACAAGAGGAGTAATCAGGTAGAGTGATGGGTTTATCTAGAAGGGGCTTTGTCATTTTTGACATTGGAATAAAATATTCCCTTTCCCTACGAAGAGATAGTCACATCAGCCTGCAATAAACAAAGCTAGAGCCCATTCCATGGGTTACCTATTACTGGCAGCCCTGGGAATGCCCCACATACTTTCAGTTCAATCCCAGGTCTGTAAACTCCCTGAGCTGTGACTACAAAGAGAGGAACTGGAGTCACAGCTTGTTTGGGTGGGTTAAATTAACACACACACACAGAGGAAAAAAATCCCTCAGATTCCTGAGGCTGCTGCCAAGAGAGGTTTCATGAAGCAGGATCTACTCTGGGTATTATGTGCCTGATCCAAAACCCACTGAAATCAATGGGAGTCTTTCCACTGACTTTGGGTCCGGGCTGATATGCCGTAGGTGGGGATTTCCTCACCTTTAAATGGTGACAAATATTTTCCAAATCCCCTGAGATGTTTGCAGGACAGTCTTGGCACAGAACTACTATTCCACTGCTGAGAATTTCTCAGAGTAAAATAGATATTAAAATAAAGGGTTTTTCCCTCCCTCTTTCCCTTGTTGGCAAAGGTAACATTAAATAACTTTATCTGCTGTATATTGCAATGTGAAGCATTCTAATATTGCTCACTTACTTTTCTCCTCATTACAAAGATAAATGGGAATTGGGAAACATCTATAGCTGTTCTTACACTTCCAAATTAATCAGCAGTCACCTCACAGTATCAATTGATTGTAACTACTAAAGTATGGTGTGATGTAGTGGCCTGCTTGTTCCTTTTTTACCTGCAATTGCCAGATAAACTTAATCAAATGGATGGGCCTCGGGAAACTTAATGCTGTTATGCAAATAAATCACAAAGCAGATTTTAAAATAAATCTTCAGGGTAAATTTTATATACCCACACTTCATTGTGAAAACCTCTAAAGTTTCCATTTTCATTTTAATGGCATGAATTTGAGAAAAGACTCCTGCAATAACAACTGTACATTTCCATCCAAGTTTGAAATAACAGACCTTACCCTTTGCACACTTTCTGAAATGAGATTGAAAATATTTGTCTAGTTTACTTTAAGAGGAGGCAAGTAAGAGGGGTCATGATAGGTATACAAAGTACCAGATGAGATGGGAGTTTCAACTGACTATTTCTAAAGTGCAAGAAGAGGAAACATACAATGAAACTGAAAGGAAACAAATTTCAAACTGATAAAAAAAAATAGTTTTCTCACACAATGTACAATTAACCCATGGAACTCATTGTCACAAGATATCACTGAAGACAAAATGCTTAGCAAGATTTTTTTTTTTAAATAGAAATTTATATCAACAAAAATAATACCTATCGGGGATTCTCACAAGAAAATTTTTGGTGGCCTCAGAGTGTAGCCACCAACTCTTGCTAGTGGCCTCTCTGACAGTTTTTCTTAAAATACTTAATTATCTTTAGGAAAAAACAAATAAATATGCACATATACATGTCCAAATCATTGTAATTTATTTATGTAGAGTTTTTTGCAGACTTAATAATAAAAATAATGGACAGTTGTCTCTATTCTTTACTGCACCTAAACAGACTAGAAACACAAATAAGGTGCTTTGTATGTTTTGCTTTTTTTGTTATTTTTTTTTTAGACTTGCTAGCTAGTAAGTCTGCTACTGTGAAAAGTGATATTTGTATATTTGTTAATATCACTTTTCACAGCAGACTTACTCATCCCCAGCAAGCTGGGGGACAAACAAAATGCTGGATGGGGAGGTGGGTTAGGAGGCAGGAGAGCCAGGGGTGATGGGGGACTAGAGGAGGCAGTGGTGGTCGAGTGATGGAGGAAGGTGGGAGTGAGGGGCTGGAGCCTGGGGTCCGGCTGTACAGCTGGGGTTGGAGGAGGCAGCAGGGGCCGGGGCGGCGTGGGGAGGGGTGATCCTGCGGCCGGAGTCTGAAGTCCTGCTTCCTGTGGTCCAGGGACACGCAGCTCCCATTGGCCGGGAACGATGAACTGGGAGCCACGAACTGGGAGCCACTGGCGGCCATGCTTGCGGATGGTCAATGTAAACAAACTGTCTCATGGCCCACCAGCGGATTATCCTGACAGGCAGCGTGTGGCCCGCGGGCCGCAGGTTGCCCACCACTGGCTTAGGATATTAAAGGTAAAAAATTCAAAAGCACCCAAATCATTTAGGAGCCTCTTGTGGAACATTAATGGGACTTAGGCCTGGTCTACACTACAATAAAAAACTTTTCAACTGCTCCTGTACTTCATCACCTTTCTGTCATCAAATGCATGAGATAGAATCATAGGATATCAGGGTTGGAAGGGACCTCAGGAGGTCATCTAGTCCAACCTCCTGCTCAAAGCAGGACCAATCCCCAATTTTTGCCCCATCTCTAAATGGCCCCCTCAAGGATTCAACTCACAACCCTGGATTTAGCAGACCAATGCTCAAACCACTGAGCTATCCCTCAAAACTGATGCTAGTGTTAATTACTTTTCAGAGTAGTAGCTCATTCTAAAGCCCAATTACTGATGAATAAACTGCTTTTTATGAATAACGCAGCAATAAGTAATTTGAACAGACCATCTCATCATCTGTTTTCATTAGCGCAGCCACTTATTGTCATTTCAATATCGGTATAACTATGTTGCTCAGAGTGTGAAAAATCCACACCCCTGAGCAACGGAGTTATACCAACCTAATCCCCAGTGTAGACAGTGCTATGCCGATCGAAGAGCTTCTCCCTTTGTATCAACCCTAGCAGAGGTTGATTAAATTACACTTAAGGAAGAAGAGTATTTGTGGCACCTTAGAGGCTAACACATTTATTTGAGCATAAGCTTTTGTGGACTAAAACCCACTTCATTGGATGCATGCAGTGGAAAATACAGTAGGAAGATATATATATACACAGAGAACCAAACACCTACAAGATCTCTATCAAGCGTTCTTACAACTACAATACCCACCTGCTGAAGTGAAGAAACAGATTGACAGAGCCAGAAGAGTACCCAGAAGTTACCTACTACAGGCCCAACAAAGAAAGTAGCAGAACGCCACTAGCCATCACCTTCAGCGCCCAACTAAAACCTCTCCAGCACATCAAGATCTACAAGCTATTCTGAAGGATGATCCCTCACTCTCACCAAACTTGGGAGACAGGCCCGTCCTTGCTTACAAACAGCCCCCCAACCTGAAGCAAATACTCACCAGCGACCACACACCCACAACAAAAACACTAACCCAGGAACTTATCCTTGCAACAAAGCGCGTTGCCAACTCTGTCCACATATCTATTCAGGGGACACCATCATAGGACCTAATCACATCAGCCACACTATCAGAGGCTCGTTCACCTGCACATCTACCAATGTGATATGTGCCAGCAATGCCCCTCTGCCATGTACATTGGCCAAACCAGACAGTCTCTATGTAAAAGAATAAATGGATACAAATCAGACATCAAGAATTATAACATTCAAAAACCAGTTGGAGAACATGTCAACCTCCCTGGTCGCTCGATTACACACCTAAAAGTCACAATACTACCACATAAAAACTTCAAAAACAGACTCCAAGGAGAAACTGCTGAATTGGAATTAATTTGCAAGCTGGACACCATTAAATTAGGCTTGAATAAAGACTGGGAGTGGATGGGTCATTACACAAAGTAAAACTATTTCCCCATGCTTATTTTCCCCCCTACTGTTACTCACAGCTTCTTGTTGGAAATGGGCCATCCTGATTATCAATACAAAAGGTTTTTTTTTTTTCCTCCTGCTGATAATAGCTCACCTTAACTGATCGCTCTCATTATAGTGGGTATGGCAACACCCATTTTTTCATGTTCTCTGTGTATACATGTATCTTCCTACTCTATTTTCCAATGCATGCATCTGATGAACTGGGTTTTAGTCCATGAAAGCTGAAGCTCAAATAAATTTGTTAGTCTCTAAGGTGTCACAAGTACGCCTCGTTCTTTTTGCTGATACAGACTAACACGGCTACCACTCTCAAACCTAAGGAAGAAGCTCCCCTATTGGTTTAGTGGTGTCTTCATTGAAGCACTCTAGCGGCACAGCTGCACCACTACAGTGTTTTAAGTGTAGACCTGCCCTTAGTTTTGGGGTATATTTTCAAAAGCGTCTTAGGGCATGGCTACATTTGCAGATGTAGAGCGCTTTGAGTTAAACCCACCTTCGGAGAGCGCAGTAGGGAAGGCGCTGCAGTCTGTCCACAATGACAGCTGCAAGCACACTGGCGTGGCCACATTTGCGGCACTTGCAGTGGCATTGGGAGTGGTGCATAATGGGCAGCCATCCCGCAGAGCACCTCTTCCCATTCTGGTGCTGTGGCTTGTGGGAAGGAGGAGGGGAATGCGGGGCAGTTTGGGTCCTGTCCCAATGCCCCGTGATGCATCGGTTTGCATCCCAGCAATCCCTCTGCTTCCATCCACGTTTGGCACCATCTTTCAACGTTTTTTGTACTGCGCGCTCCATCTTCCCTTTCAGTCTGCAGGAATGGAGCCCGAACTGCTGAGGAGGATGCTGATGAGTCTTTCCAACACGTCAAGTTTGGCAGTCGAGTTATTCCTTATGATCCAAAGTGACAGTGAGGGCTCCGATGATGATATTGACTGGAGTAACACATATGTCACGAGTTTGCTCGTGGCATTCACGGACATGCTCACCACGGTGGGACGCTGCTTTTGGGCTCGGGAAACAAGCACTGAGTGGTGGGATCACATCGTCTTGCAAGTCTGGGATGACGAGCAGTGGCTGCAGAACTTTCGGAGGAGAAAAGCCACTTTCATGGGACTGTGTGAGGCGCTCGCCCCCACCTTGCGGAGCAAGGACACGAAATTGAGAGCTGCCCCGATGGTGGAGAGCTGCCCTGGCGCTCCTCATTCTGCTGGCAGATCCTCCTTTCACTGTCCCGCCACTCCTGCACTTTTTGATTTTCATTACTGCATTACTTCATGCAACATGTCTTCCTTGCTTCTACATGGCCTCTTTCTGATTCTTTGGAGTCTTTCGGCCGGTGATAACACGGACGGCTGAGATCTCAAGGTTGCATCTGTAAAGGCAAAATGCAACACTTAACATTTGGCAGCATTGTTCACACCAGGCAGAGCAATGATTCCCCCGTACTTAAGGGGAAGCACAGTCTACACAATAGCATAATTTGCCCAGCCCAAAGCGAGCGCATATAACCCACGGGAGCAAAAAAATGATGAGTAAGCACAGGGTCAGGCGTGACTGATTGTTTCATGGCTGTCCTGTCCTCTGGGTTTCTATGCCTTGGGGAGAGCCAACAGCAGCAGGGGGCCCCTATACTGAACACTGTCCCCACATTTTCCACAGGAGTTCGTCCTGGAAGATATCTCGCTGCTGAGGGTGACCTGGGAAGCAAGGGAGGGTCTTCTACTACAATGCGGCTTCCACCCTGGCCCATATGCAGCTTGCTTGTGTGCAGCAATGGTTCCCCCACCCCTCACGGCACAGTGGCGTGGAGAAGTTAGCTTTACTGGGACAAGGACCACAGTGGCTCTCCCGAGAAACCTGCGCAAGCGCATTGCCCAAGTTCTGGATGAGACCTTTGAAGTGATCACTGAGGCCGATTACCACGATGTGAGAGAGCACCCCAATGCCCTATTCTGCATCTAGACATGCGTGCAGCCCTAACCCTCCTCACCCCAATAGCCTGCACCCCAACTTCCTTCCCAAAATAAAAGCCACTTACCAGGAACCTCCTCTGGTTTTTGTCCTTCCCCGAGCACCGGCTGCCATGACTGGCTACCTTCCTCCTGGTCTGAGAACAGCTCCTGGCTGCGTGCATCTGGGAATTCCAGGCTGTCTTCCTCCGCCTCAGCACCCTCGCTCCCACTTTGCTGCTCCTACTCCTCCTCCTGTCTTGTTGAGTTGGGCTCTGAGGTGTCCATGGTGGTACTCGGAGTGGAGGTGGGGTCGCCCCCAAATATGGCTTCCAGCTCTTTGTAGAAACAGCAGGTAGCAGGGGCAGTACCGGAGCGGCTGTTTGCATCATGGACTTTGTGGTAGGCATTCCGCAGCTCCTTCACTTTACTCCTGCACTGCATCCCGGTCATGGCCCCTTTCCATTATGTCCCTTGATATCTGCCCAAAGGTATCGTAATTCCTACGGCTGGAGCGCAGCTGGGACTGGACAGCTTCCTCCCCCCAAACACTGATGAGGTCCAGCACCTCGCCACTGTGCCATACTGGGGCTTGCCTGGTGCGTGGAGGCATGGTCACCTGGAAAGATGCCCTGAGAGCACTCCACGCCTGGCTGAGCAAACAGGAAGGGGATTTTCAAAATTCCCAGAGAATTTAAAGGGCAGGTCTGACAGTTGGTCACCTGAGGCAGGGCAGTAGAGTTCAAAGTGATGACCAGAGTGGCTAGAACAGGCATTGTGGGACACTTCTGGAGGCCAATCAGAGGGCACTAACAGACCAGGTGCACACTGGCGCCATGGCGCTCCAGCCAGGGTGCACAAAACGTTATTCCACTCGCCAAGGTGGAGTACCAGGAGCGCTCTAGCCGCAGAGTCAGAGTGCTCTACGTGCCTTGCCAGTGTGGATGGGTAGTGAGCTAGTGCACCCGGGGCTCTTTCAATTAGCTGTAACTCTCAAGTGTAGCCAAGCCCTAAGTCACCAGAGCCTAACTAGACTAGACAAATCACTAGCAAATATGCTGCAGGGATCAATCCTTCACTGTCAAGAAGATGGACTAGATATGACCTATTGAGTCTTGTCAATCTCTAATTATGTGTCTGAGTTGTATGTGGTGCTACATAATTTGCTTTATCCTCTTCTTAAGGCCAGATGTTCCATCTGAGAAATCCACTTGCCAGGTATTATGAGAGACAGAAATGCCCTTGGCTGTGCTGTTATCAACTGACCTTGAAACTTTTAGAACAGTAGAGTCAAAACACTACTGTCTGTTTCACTGCACTGGAGGTCAGATTTTCTAATTTATTTACAGTCATTCACTTGTATATTAAGGCCCTGATCCTTCACTTCTTGCTCAGGCAACACCCCCATTAGCTTCAATTAAAAGGATGCAGGAATACACTCTGCACGTGAATTTATTTCTGTCCAGGTATTATATCATATGGAGATTCCTGCTGAGGAATCTCTTTTAATTTTATGTAAAGTGAAGTGAGAGAAGGATATAGTAACTGTTTCAATGCAGCATTGTCTTGCTTTGTGCCTGTAAAGAGGCTTAGGATTTAATGTATTTTATGATTCATTAGTTTCCTGTTTATAAGGAAATTCTGTTTGTGAGATGGTATGATCAAGTGGAAGGCAACTCACAACTCTGAAATCAGTTGAGTCCTATGCAATTTAAATTGAACAGTTACAATATAACACAATGGAAATATGAGCCTCTGCCTGAGGTACTTTTAGGTACACTCAGTACACTGAATTTTAATGCATTGTCAGTTCAGACCTCATCTTACTCCAGAAGTTTCTTAGTGCAATCAACAGCCACAACTCAGCCCTAATTGTTTCATTCAGCAGTTCACTTCATAAAGCTTTTCTAGTTTGTGAAAAGAATTGTCCATTTCCTCAAGATGCATTGAAAATCTTATGCAATTTTCATCTAGTCTATAGCTGATCTAATAGGACAAAACCATGTAAATATTTTCACAAGTAAGTAAGACAAATGTTAATCATGCTGCTTAGTGCAGGACTCGAAGGAGCTCAGATATTGCAATGATTAGGACTATATAGGACTGGATATAATCCAATTTGCTGTTATTCATTGGGTCGTATTATTCATTCAAATAGAACTGGTTCCAAAGATTTGAAATCATTATTTTCTCTTTCAGCTAAAAAAAAAAATAGTGGCAGTACAGATTATTGATCAAATCATTAGACAGCATGTGGACAGCCACCAGTTTATTTAGGAAAATGTTTGCAAATCACAGCATCTTCACAGATTTGGCAAGAATAATGTATTGACTGAAAATTCATACCAGAGGTGCACTGTTCATTATTGACTAATAGTTTTTGGTTATTCTTTTGTATTAAAATACAACAACAACAACAAAAAGAAACTTTTATCCTAGTCAGGAGTAGAAAATGCTATATAAATTAGATGACTAATCACCTACCATGAATACTGAAAGTTAATAGTGTGTGAACACTTGTTCATAGAAGCTATTTAGTGAATACTTATAAATAACAAAGAGACAAGGTGAGTGATGTAATCTTTTATTGGACCAGTTTCTGTTGGTGAGAAAGACAAGCTTTCGAGCTTACACAGAGCTCTTCTTCTTCTCTCTCACCAACAGAAGTTGGTCCAATAAAAGCTATTGCCTCACCTACCTTGTTGCTCTAGTACCCTGGGACCAACGTGGCTACTCCACTGCATATGTGAATAACACACTCAGAGAAATCCAGCTCAATTTGCAAATGGTTCACAAACAGAAGAAAGGCCAGAATTCTTCATATAGAGTGTTCATAATAAATAATTCAGCCAATGCTTATCTGGACAACATCATCACACTCATAAATGTCATTTATTTGAATATTGCCATTTCCTATTTTAAAGTGTGCTCCAGTTCTGCAAACACATATACCTACTCTTCATTTTAAGCATTTGAGTAGTCCTAATTAAATACATGGGACTACTCCTGTGTTTAGAATTAAGAATGTGTGCAAGTGTTTTCAGGACTGGGCCTATATTGTGATTAGAACACGGGAATGTGGGAGTCAGGAGCCCTCCTTCACTCTATTCTATACTCTGCCACTGACATGCCACATTACTTTGGACAATTCACTTGCAGTCTGATCCTGCACCCACCATGGTCAATCAATTTCTTTTACCAGTGTAGCTTGTTTCACTCAGGTGGATGGGGGTGGAATAAACTATCCAGGTAAAAGGTTTGTTGATATAAACTCTGTCCACACTAGGAGTGCTTTGCCAGTATAGTATACTGGTATTCCTATGCTGGTAAAGTGTTCCTCATGTAGACATGGCCTTGATTAATTGATGTTTGTAAAACATTGAAATCTTTCATTGAAAGGTTGTATGTAAATACAAAATATGATTATTATTATTATGCAAAACAATATGCTTTCATTTCTGTGTCCATTGGGTTTCTACTTAAATTATCTATATTGCAAATTATTGTTTTCTCATATTTGCTGTTGTGACATGTCTTCTTATTACCATATTGTCCATACTGTAATGGTTGCTTTTTAATCCCTAAGGATTTTCTTGAATGCTGTACATTCATTCACGGATAGGCGCTGAATCCGTGGGTGCGCCAGGGCTGGGGAAAAAATGGTGGGTGCTGAGCACCCACTGGCAGCCCTCCATGATCAGCACCTCCCGCTTCCCCCAGTGCCTCCTGCCCACCGGCTGCCCCACCAATCAGTGCCTCCCCTACCCTCCCAGCGCCTCCTGCCTGCCATGATCAGCTGTTCCATGGCATGCAGGAGGTGCTGGTAGCAGAAGGGGAGGAGCGAGGGCGGGAAGAGGCGGGGCCTTGGGGGAAGGGGTGGAGTGGGGCCAGAGCCTGGGCCGGAGCCAGGGGCGTGCACCCCTGGCACATTAGAAAGTTGGTGCCTCTGCATGCACGTCTCACCATACAGATGTGCAGTGCACATCATTTCTTAGGTAAAAAGGTTTTAGGTAAAAGGCTTGGAAGTTTCTGGGTGGGCATAGAACCTATTTGGAGTGTCATGATATGTTCACATAATGATGACGACACAACTCTGTTAATTCTTACTTTGCATACTAAAAGAACTCCTGAGCATAGAGTAGGATGCATATCTAGCTATTAGGCTTAACAATGATTTTCAAATGCAGTAGTGCCAACCACAAATGTTCAAAAATAATGAGTCCAGCTCACCAAAAATCATGAGATTGGCTTTAGAGTCATGAGATTATGTAAAAAGAATAGATTTGGGGTTCTTTTTATTTGCCTTCTATTTTTGAGCCTTTAGGGTGCACTGGGGTCACATTTTGGAGCTTTCTCCACAGCCATGGGGGCTAGAAACTTACTTTTTCTTTAAGGATGAAGCCTGAAATCATGACCTAGCCACTTGACACCAGGAGCTGAAGCTTTAAGGAAACCAATAATTATCGTGACAAAATCATGAGCATTGTCAACGCTGCAAATGATAGAACCATACATGTCCAAATCAAGCTCATTGCTTATGCAACCGGAATTTAAATAAAACTTGTATTTCTGCCTGATGTTGGAAAAGGAATACAAAGAAGAATGGGCATGAAAAAGAGCTATTAAATTAAGTAAAGGAAAATGTGTAAATAAATTAAATTAGTGGTTCCCAAGTTTATCCATCGTGTGACCCCACATTACAATAAAAAGTTTTGGGTGCCCCCTCTCATAAATTTTGGGACTCTCCATATAGATAGCCATAAAGAAAGGGGCATGACTGAGGCCCCTGAAACAGGATGACCATCCCTAGTTGAGAACATATTGGTCTGTCAAAGCTGAAGATCTCAGCATAATCTTACTGATCTGAGAACATTTCTTTCCAGCAATAGAGACATGCTGCACTTCTATTGTGCACAGATGAAATATTCCTTAGTATTTTTAGCTCAAAAATCTTTCCACAGCTCTCTGATGTTTAAATAACTAGCAGAAGTGAAATTGTCTCTCAAATACAAAGAAAATAACAGGACAATTATCTGAGAGACTTAGGACGGTAGAAGGAGACACAAAGTATAATGTATTCAAAACTTTCACAGTGTGCCCTCCAGTTCCTCCTGAAGTGATACAATTTAACCAATGCCATATGAGACAGCTCATGTTACCTACAATTATCATATGTGAGGGGAAACTGAGGCATATCTACATGCATGTCTGAATATCATGAGAAAGAGTGGAATTCACTTGACTGAATTCAGGCAGATTTCATTTCTCCTTCTCAAGAACTGTAGACAATCATTCTCATCAGTTCAGTCGAACAACAATTTAAGTGTTCTGTTAAAGCAACAGTTTCTTACTCTGGAACTGTTTCAGTTTACCAAACAATATCAAAGCATGACCTGTCACGGTTGGGGAGGAGTGGGGAATGTATGTATATACTGTAGTATACGGCAAAGAGATTATCCACTCCTCCTTCCCCCCACATACACATATATACATATATTCAGTACTGATATCCTCTAATTACATTTCAATAAAAAACAGTGCATGTTTTAGTGGCTGTATCACGGATACTGGAGGCAACTGAAAGGTAAAATCACTGAGGTTATTTTGGAAAATATGTAATTATTGGGGTGGAAGAAATGCAGTCCTGAATGGGCACTTCTCTAGGAAACTCTGAGATGGAAGCAAAAGAAAATAGGTGAATTTTTCCAACCAGTGAATCAAGGGTGCCAACCTTCCCCTTCCTCTCTACCCCCCCCCCAAAAAAAACCCCCAAACAACCCTGAAAACACTTAATTGTCCTTTACTGACACTCTGAACTCACATTTTACAACATGCATTTGATGTCTGAGTGAAGGACACCTCCATGTGGAGATCTCACCCCTTCTATCCAGAAAGGGGCTCCGCTGCCTCAGTGGGACCATTCTCTGTTCCTCCAGACCCAGGGGAGCTTTCTCAGTGCAGACCAGGGTCCACAATGGGGGAGGGGCAGGAGGCTGAGCAGAACAGTGGCATGGAAGGGACTGGTGGGAAGGGAACAGCCATCATCTTCTGTTCAGACCCATGGACCATAACCAGAGAAGGGTTACACAGATGTGATTCAATTGAAGTCACAATGTCCCCAAGTTTGAGGGGAGGCCTTGCTCCCACTTCTGTGGGGGGAAGGGTAACTCCTCTATGAAATTCAGGATTCCACACTTTCCTTGTAGCACCTGCAGAGCATAGTTCCAAAACAATGTCATAGGACACTGTCAAACAGATAATATGAAAGTAAACCTGCTTTAATGAGATGAATGCAGCTGGGTGCATTTCTCCCCTTATTTTGCATCTGTCTAATTATTTCTGCTCCCTGGGTAGAAGTCTTTACCAATTATTTGATACTTATTCTCCTCTCATTTACCTGTAGCTTCTGCTATTCTCACTCCAGGACATTTAGCAGTTTGCTTCTCTTCTCTATAGCTACTAACCCCATCATCTTTGGTGTCATCCACAGAACTGATTGCAGCTGTGTTTACAGATACAAAAGACAAAGCAGATACACAGTGTGAATAGAGGTTAGTTAGTTTGTTCTTTTATTGGACTACATCTAATAGGAAGAACCACTGTTTGATTACCTGCAGCTGCTTTTTGCCACTGTGAAAGAAGGTGGTGTGTGGGCCTGAGAGTGCTGTGCAGACAATGGTCTGAATGCTACTAAGATATGACAGCATCCCCACCCTGGCTGACATGTTTGAGGGGCTGTACATATTTTTCCTAGGTCATGAGGGTCAGAGATTTTTTTTTTTTAAAGGGACCTCCACAAACGAAGTGAACCTAACAGAAAAGGAAACAATTACCTCCTAGAAAGCCTTCACAGGGCAGGTTCTTCTGCAAACGAAAGAAACACTTCCAAATAGGAAATGAAATAGGAATGAAAATAACCGATTTTGAGATTCAGCTATTAGAATGCTTACTATTCCCACTATGCAACATTTTAATGTAACAGTAGGGGAAAGCTGCAGACATAGCAAGAATCTGGAGGAAAGGAAACAAAGGACCAATGGGAAAAGAACAGGTGGCTCAATCTCACTTCGAACAAAATAAAACTACTCCAGGGTTCTGGATCAATGGTTCCTGACCCCAGTACATTTGAAAACGAGAAGTCTAGAAGGTTCAGGTGAGTATGGAAGGGGGAACGTGGAAGCAAAAGAGATTTTGAACTACTTTAGAGTTCATGCCTGATTAGTTGCTAGTAGTGGGAGAGAACCAGAGGCAGAACTGAGAAAGGTTATAGCACCACAGAACCTGAAATTATTCCCTGGGGATTTACAATCAAGAGAGAACCAGGATAAAAACTAGATGATCACATCTTTTAGTGGCAGTAAAACTGACAATCACTGACTCACTGGGGGGACCGCTCCCCGCCCCCGTCATCACTGTACATTTCAGTTATGTAAGAATATGGGAATTATATTGTTGGAGAAACCCATGTCAGTGAGGAGACACTATATATGATTCCCATTCACAGAACTTTCTGAAAAGAAGTAGCACACCCAGGGAGTAAACTTAGCTAATGATTGGTCTTTATACAGTGTGTATTTTTGATCCTCTGTAACCATAATATGAATGAATAGCACTGACTGTAAAATAGGAAAGCTTTATTTAAAAAAAAAAAAAAAACATTCTTACTTAGTAAGCCAGAATTATAGGAAAGAAAAAGCTTTCAATAATAGGCAAAAGTTTGCGTTAAAGTACCAACAATAATCCAAGAACTAACTCGGGGTGTGTTTCTTCATATTTATACATTTGTGACAACAATGCTAAAACTTTACAGTGGTGCAAAATGGGAATCCATACAGAAGAAGTCTGACCTAAGGCTGCCTTGGGTGGCAGGATGTTTTAAATACGGTGTACTTTTTAAGTACATGGAATATATTTCAACAGTATGTAAAAGTGTGTAGCACGTGGGGGGGGGGAAGGGGGGAGGATATAATTGATCAGTGTCATTGCCTTTGCTTTTAAAGGAAACGATTTCCTCTTCAGTGCTGCGCAAAAGCAATCATCATCTGAGGTGCAATCATTCAATGAGTGTGTTGCTGGCATGTGGACTACGTGTATCAGTCCTTAAACAAATCCCCACAGATCAAAATGTGCTGCACTATAATATATGTATTCTCTGCCTTCAGCAGATGGAACATTTGTCTTTGAGAAAAGTCACATTGTAAAGAAATAATGTGCTCCAGCCTAATGTGATTCTGTAGCATTTCACCTCAGTCCTGATGCTAAAAAAATATTAGCCTCTCTCACCCTTCCACTGCTTCAATTATTCTTTACATTTATAGTGATGGTGCTGAGAATAAAAATTATAGGGAAAGCCTGCAAACACAAATGAGAAATACTTCACCAATCCAGTTTGCATACAATATGAATTTCTATTAACTCAGATCAATATACTTCTGAGTTTTCTACAAGGCTCTTAAAGCTTGACAACCAACAGGGAGAGAGTGATTTTTCTCATACTTCCATTGCGCCCCCTAATGGAAGCAACGACACCAGCCAAAAAGAAACGCTTCAGCTCCAGTTTAAAGAAAGCAGCTACACAAAATATATCACTTGAACCTTGACCCGCCTACATTTGTACTTTCTGTGTGTCGGGTTTTTTTTAAAATGTATTTACCGCAGTTTTTACCCACCTACAATCTGTTCTCATTATGTCCTCGAGGGTGGGATTGGGGGGAAATCCCTATCAATATTGTACAACACTGGTGCAAATGTAATTTCGATATCATGGGGCTATTTTTCATTGCCCTATAGCACACTTAAACTTTCATACATTCTATATGTATATTATATAATTTAGGGCACACGAAATAGCCTGAAGTCGAGCTATTAGTGTATCCTAAATTTTAAAAAAAATCTATGGAAAATATACTTAAAAAAAAAACAACAACCACCACCTTCGATGGCACAAAACATCGGTTCCATATAAATCAATATACATTTTATTCCCTCGCATTGTTTGTCGGGCAGTTAGTAGAATTCGGCAACACATCTACAGAGGGGAAGTATGTACAATGATGATGGGGTGATCTCAATGGGATACTGGGGTAAGATGTTCGCCCTTTTAATATAGCTCCCTTTCCCAGAGCATCTTTCTTGCATCTTGTACAGTGCATCTCATTGCCAGGTGATCACTCCTTTTTAATGCACACACACACACACACACCCCTTATTCCCCATAAAGAACTAAGAACTGCCCTATCTCTCGGGTTACTGTGTGTATGACAGAGAACAGGTGAGCCGAGCACCGGGCTGCTCTGTCTGTAGGAACGTTTCTGGACTGATCTCTGTGTGCGTCAAGGAGTGTGGAGCCGCGCAGCGCAATTAGTGAATCGCGTCAAGTTTCACCCAGAACTGAGTAGCTGGGGGCGGGGGCTGAGGAGGAGGAGGAGAAGGGAGGGTAATTCATTAAGAGACAATCACTCTACTTTTGTGACATCACCCCACTGCTTATATACTTAGGGAATGATCCAGGGCTCCCCTTATGGTTCAGACACTCACAAGTCCGCTCAAGGCAGTGAGGGAAAGAAGCAGCCGTACTTTCTCTTCTTTCTGTCTGTGTCTGTCTCTCTCATCTCTTCTTCTTAGTATTTATGGACTTTACTTTCTAGAGGGCTGAGGATAGCAAGCATGAGAATTCAACTGGTGTGCATGATCCTGCTGGCTTTCACCTCCTGGAGTCTGTGTTCAGGTAAGCTCCGCTTTGCAATTTCTCTGGGATTCCTTCCTAAGATGTGAATTGGTGTGGGGGGGCTCTCTGCTCCTGTCCCCAAACTTGTCTCTGTGGTTAGTTATCAGATTGTTCCTCTTCTGATGGGCATTTAAGCCCAGGAGGAGTGGAAGTTTTTTTTTAAAAAAGGTTTTACATCTGTCTAGTCATTTTCAGATGATGAGAGCTAACATGTATACTAGCCCCTCCATTTAGATCAAAAGAAACAAAGTGAGTTAACTCTAGACTAAGGTTTATATGTGTGTACTCACACACACACACACACACCAGCCATCCCTGATAATAAGTGCTGAGTGACAGTTTTTCTGTCATTCCCATGAGTTCCTCCCTTCACATTCACCTGCTCTTTCAGGCAGCATCAAAATTATATTTTTTAAAAAAACTTATAGACTAGCCCTTGAGAAACATAACGGGATGTGATCATTCACTTTGTAACAAATGTTGGAAGTATTTGTGATGGATGGAATGCTGTGTTATTCTCTCAGATATCCCTAGGCAAGGTCTTTCCTACAGCTCATATGAAGCCTTGACAAATCTTAACCAAAATGGCTCTATGTGTATTTAAAATACATATTTCATATTCATCAATGATGCAGATACAAAAACTGAAGCTGCAGTGTTAAAAGAATAGTTACCAAATTATCTGAAGGGGAAAGAAAACTGCAGATTTACAGCAAAGCAAAACCAAATCACACCACAGGAGGATAAACCCTAGTGACTTTCTACTCCAAGTGTAATTGCTTTAAATAGCCAGAGGATAACATGATCTGTAACACTTGCTTAGTTTATAGTTTCCTTTGGAAAAATGACATAGCTAAGTTTATACCCAAAAATGTAATGGCTTTTATAGCCACACAGTCATGCACACATGCAGATACAGCACAGTAGATTTCAAAATACAGACTTGCTAAATTACAAAATAGCTTAATACTTTATTAACATGATTTATGATACTATATTCACGGTGTCAGGGTGGGTCTAGGTGTACTCACCCGCCTGCTTCAGCATGGAGGGGGGAAATAGATTAGATGACCTTGAGGCCCTACATTCCTATGATTCTATGAAATGCTAGTAAAGTAAAAAAAAAAAAATACTCAGAGAAATTACAACCCTCACATTTCAACTTTCAGAATTCTATTGCACAGTGTATTCAGGAGCACCGGCCTATATCCGTTAGATTATAATTTTTCACCTGTAAACTTTTATATCGGTAGCACATTAGCATTGTTCTAGATGATAAACTGTTATTTCCAAACAAGCTCTGAAAGAATACTAACAAAAATGTTTTGAAGAGAATAACTAGTAAACTAGGTATTAGCATTTGACAGTGTGAGAAGTGTAAGCAAAACCTGACACACAATAGATCTTTGAATCTGATCCTGCTCCTGTTTAAAGAGAAAGGAATTTTGCTGTGAACTTATTTGCAGCAGGATCAGTTCCTCTGTTTCACAGAATAGCAAAGCAGTGAGAATAATGATAATTCTTGGGTTTTATGTAGCACTTTTCAGCCATAGATCTTAAAAAGCATAACCAAAAAAAAAAAAAAAAAAAGGTGACTGTTAGCATCAGTGATGCAGGATGAGATCCTAGAAGCTGCAGCAGCACCTGACCCAATGCCCAGTGAAGTCAATGGAAAGTCTCCCATTTATTTCAGTAGACATTGGATTGGGTCTCTAATGAAGAAAGCAGGACATACCAAAATTCAAATGCTATATTTTGCTTAAAAATATGAAAATGTGGACCTGGGACAGATAGATTAGCTCAATGTGGAAAGCATTGCACTGGTTTCAGCTAAGACACAGAACATATATTTTATTTCTCTTTTGAAAATATGGTTTGTCCTGAGGGGAAAATGTAGCTTGTAAAATTTAAATATACTAACAAAGTGCAGAATTTCAATCCAGTTAAGGTATGAACCAGCCAGAGGAGAATAAGGTGTGTACATTTCCCCCTTAAACAATATTGTGTGATACAAACAAACTTTGTATTCAGAGCTCTCCATAAGTCTGTTCTCATTGCATCCTTGCCCTGAACTCCTCCTGCACCGCTTCCCACTCCCTGTGCTGTCTGCCCATGCCTCTTTTGCCTCCTCCCATTGTCTTTTTTCACTGGCTCTTGAATCCATGCTTCTCTCCTTGCCACCCTTTTCACCTGGAATAGGCTCCCAAATAATGTACACCACGCTCCCTTGATCTCTTCATTCAAAACATTTCTTATCACCTGCGTATTCTGTGCAGCATTCCACCTATCTTGGCCATTCTCTATGCTCTATTTTAAGTCTGTATTTTGTAGAGTAAACTAGGGCAGTGTCCTAGTAACAGGACTTTTGGTAGGTACAAAAATACTGTGGTGATGACTAGTGCAGAAAAGGGCTACTACTGTTATCAGGGAGAATGAAGAACCTATCTTTCAAGAGGAGGCTAAAAAAGTTTATCTTGTTTAGCGTAGCAAAACGAAGGCTGGGATATGATTACTCTCTATAAATACATTGGGGTGAAAACACCAGGAAGAGAGAAGAGCTATTTAAGCTAAAGGACAATGGTGTCACAAGAATAATGGGTAAAAGAAGGTTTCTAACTAGAGGAGTAAGGTTCTGGAACAGTCTCCTAATGAGAGTAGTGTGGATAAACAGCCTAACTAGTTTTAAAATGAAGTTTGATTATTTTAGGTATGGGATTACATCCTGGGGTTGCCTGCGGTAGCCGGGGACAGGATTGGATTGGATTATCCATGAGGCCCCCTCCTAGTCTTATCTCCTATATTCCTGTGACTGCCAAGGTAGCAGTAGCAATAAAATAAATAAATAATTGAATGAAATTTTTTTAAAAAATTCTTCTATATCACTTTTCATCAGTAGATCTCAAACCTGGATGGAAATGGCCAACAGATTCCACTCTATAGAACACACGAATAACAACAAAAACACTGTTCATGTTAATGCAGCTGATATTTACAATATATTGTTATGTTTGTTAGGGCGCCTCGAGCCTCAGATAAGCATCTTCTTAATTTTTTTTTTTATGTCTAAGTAAATAAATTTATGGATTGGCTTTGAATTACTGTTGCTTTTAGGAAGCTACAAAACAATTAAATTAAGATTTTTTTCAACAGAGGTATTTAATGATCTCCAAACATTTACCATAATCTTGGAGTTACAATTGCTATGTTTGCAAAGTAGTAGATCTCTGTCACACAATTCAGTGCACAGCAGAATAGAATTCTTTCTGATAGCGCTTCATCCTTCTAAAATAACGTTTCCCCCTCAGATAAGTCATAAGACTTGCTCATATATTGCCCTATGTAGGGTCAACTAAATTAGTAGAAAGAAATGATTCCACTACACTAAATCTCACAGACAGACAGACAGACACACAGAGAGAGAGAGAGAGAGAGAGTTAAAAGTCGATAGGCTAAATTCTGATCTGTCTGAAATCACTAGTGTCAGCAGAATTTATATTGGTATGACTAAAATGAGAGTCTTGCCTAGTAAATATAACTACTATTAATGCATATTCTTTAAAAACTTTACTTAAAACATTGTCTTTATTGTGAAGAAGTGTCCCTTTTAAGATAAAGACCTACTAAATTAGTGTCTAAAAGTTTGCAAAGGTGACGGACAAGCTTGTTCAGATGATAAAAAACATCATATTGACATTGGATGAGGAGATTGGGCAGCATTTTTGTTGTACTAAAATGGCTATAGATTATGAGCCTGATTCAGAGCCCATTGAAGTTAATGTGCATCTTTCCATTGATTTCAGTGACTTTGGATCAGGCCCTAGAATGATGGTGAGTGACTGTTTATAAGATGCATCATTAACCTAGCTGTACTTATACTAAAAGACCCTTGTAGTCAGTCTTTCTGGATCATATTTTAAGAGATGAAGATTCTCCATTATCCCATTATCCATTATTTAAGTTTAAGAGCTTTTTATGAGATATACCTAAATCCTATATTCTGAAATAAAATGACTCTGATTTGTGATGAAATAGTACACATGTGGTTTTGATTTATTCCCAGATTCAGAAGAGGAAATGAAAGCGTTAGAAGCAGATTTATTGACCAATATGTATACATCAAAGGTAATTCTTTTTTCTTTTTACCCTTTAGCTGACTTGTAGGGAGCACATGAATTCTCATTACAAGCATGGAAGTCTTTGCACAAAGTAATAACCGACAGTCTAGACATAAAAGTTCAGTGCAAGGCATTACTTTGGTGCAAAATTTTCTTCTAGTTCAAAGGAATTTTAAAGGTGTTGATGTGACACAGAAAAATTAAAGTGTCTCTCACGTGTAATGCTGGTACTTTCATTAAATTATTCAGGTTGTGTTTCATGTAAATTTACTAGAGGAAAATGTGTTTCCAATAAGATTCTGTCTAAATTGATCTTGAATTAATGCCTAAATGAGGTGCTATTGTACTTTTTCTACATATGTGTAAAACTGATATTTTCAGAAGACAAAAACTGTAACCCACAGATGTTGATTTTCGTTTAGGAATAATATAGTAATTTTAGTGATTGCACCGGAACATCAGAAAAATAGTCACAAAAATATCCAGTAAATAGTTTCCTTCCTGAGTGGCCAAAGAATCATCTGTAGATTTATTTTCCAAATACGCCGGGTTCAATGATATCAGCTTCACGTAGGTGAAGTATCAAAAACAGAACATACACATTTGACAGGCAGCAGCCAAAAACTTTAATGAAGTGGGAAATATATGCATGTTTCATTCTTCCCTGATAAATGATGTATTTATTTAAAATAGTATGGATTTAAAATGGGATGTTTTAGCCCTTCTCACAAGAGTGGTCAAAACATTTTGCATTTTAATGGAAAATTCCCCTGTGGGCTGGTTATTCCATATTTGCTCACCTCAGGGTTTCTCACCCCCTCCCTTTCTGATACCACCTGACATCAGGTGCCAATGGAAACAGGACACTGACCTAGATGGATATCCAGTTTGATCCAGTATGGTAATTCCTATATTTCTGTATTTCCAATTAGCAAGGTAACAAGGCCCAGATGTCATACAAACTGCTTCTTGATTCCTGCTGGTCAAGTGGGGAAAAATATTAGTGGGGATTCTTTTCGTGGGACCAGTTTGGGAGTGGGATTCTATCAGAAGGATTCTTCCTCTGAATCCCAAAAGACTAATACACCCTTGGTGAAGTCCTAGCTCCAATGAAGTCAGTGGGAGTTTTGGTATTGATGTCAACAGAGCCAAGATTTCACCACTTGTCGCTCTTCCCCAGCTCTGACACACAACAAACACTAAAACAGTTGTGTAGTGGCTGATTAAGAATATGCCAAATTGAATCATATCTGATTTTTGTTATGTGTAGTGTTGGGTGAGGCAACTTGCTGTTTAGGCCTCCCTCTGTCCAGAAGGCTGCATAACCCATAAACACAGTTCAAGTGACCTAATAATAACTATGCCCATCTTAACAAGTGGACTTGTGATAGGAACATCCCTGACTTAACTTGTGGTGGCGTAATTGTGAATCTCAGGCTCCTTGGCATACTGTGCATGTACTCTTGACATCCAAGTACGGTATAGTGAAGCCCCACAAAAGTTACTTGTAGTTTGCATGAGATAACACCACTCCAGCAAGGGAGTCTTCACTACTCCACCAATTAGAGGGATAGTAAATTCCTTTATTATGCACTTTGCGTGAGTTTGCAGCCTTCATCAGATCAAAACCTCATTTCTAGTGACTATTTTAAGTGTGTAAAAGAATGTGAGGCACATTTTGGGATGGAAGATGTAGTAGTTGACCAGACCTTCCTGAACTGAAGCCTGTTGTCTGCCATCTCATATCTAATTTCAACGGAGAATAACTCCTGTTATTTCTCACTAATCATCTGTGATGTGGAGTTGCTAGTCTAACCAAGCAATCTTGAATCATCTTGTTGGCCGTCACATCTAGGAGAAAAAAGCAAACCTGTTTTGGAAAGTCTGGATGTACAAGTGTAGCAAAGTAGTTTATCAACCACATTAACACTGCCTGGCATTCCTGGTACATCCATAATATATTTTCAACAAGGGCATTCTGACGGTGTAGTATGTCCTAGTGCTCAAATTATTTAAACTGATTCACCTCTAAATAAACTGAATATACCTCTAATTATCTGTGATTCTAAGCCCTAGCCTTCCTGGATAGTAAGAGAATAAAGGACTTTTCTTTGATTAGGGGAATCTACAACCCATCATAGAACATGCAATAGTCTGCACTATATACTACTGACTTCACAAACTACTGCGCAGGGTCTATTCATCCCTTTTCTAAGCAAGCAAAAGCCAGTCTTCAATACCATCTGGGGGTTGGATCTCTCTTAGTCAAGCTTCAAGCCAGAGTATGGCAACCTGGTAGATGGCCTCTTCCTGGTCATAAAAAAGGGAACCACATCCATACTCATAACTCCTCCTGCTGGACCTGTCTGCAACATTTGATTCTGTTGATCACCAAATATGTGTGTCACATTCATGAGGGGATACAGAAGTTCCTGGGGCAAATGGAAGTTCCCTGAAATGGTTTAGGTCTTTTATCTACAACAGTTTCTCCATCTCCAGAGTTCTCACCTATGGAATCCCACAAGACCGATGTTTCTCTCCAGTTTTACTCAACATTTACTCAGCCTGCTGGAGATCTAGGAAGACAACACAGCCTGAAGTGTCATCAGTATGCAGATGTAATCTTGGTCTTCATCTGCTTTACATAGAACAAACAGCACTGACTCACAGCTTTCTCAGTGCCTTGCTAAAACTGGCACCTGGATGAAGAATAACCTGGTAAAGTAGAACCCAAACAAGACTGAGGTGAAGTGGAGTCTCTTTGAAGAACATGCCTCCTCTATAATATTCCCCATTATTGAGGCACCTGCTCTCAGACTATTAAACTTGTCAGCAACCTTGGTCCTTTTCAACACCTCATTGCTATAGTATGATACATAAGCAATACCCAGCATTTGTAGTTGTAAAATCTGCTCACTACCATCTATCCCATCTGTGTCTGGCCAGAAGACATAGCTCCCTCCTACCAGACACAGCCCTGGCCACAGTTATCCATGGATTCATGACCTCCAACCCGGGTAACTGCAACTCATATTTGCAAGGACAGCAATGCACCTTGGAAAAGCTCCAGTTGGTACAAAATTCAGCCTGTCTGCTTAGCAAAAGAGAAAGGAAGATTGTTATTTCTATTTTTAAATATCTGGGAGGCACTCAAATACTACACTGAAGCTGGCAAATGAGAACCTGAATTGATAAATATTTCCTACAGACCTGACATGTCTTGCACTGCTGATATAACAGGCATGCCCTGATATTCCATTGAATTCACATGAATATCCATTTGCAGAATATGCTTAACTATTTCATCCTCCACTACGGAAAAAGGAGGAAAATCTAAGTAGTAAAATCATACTACCTGGAGGAAGAAAGTACTCTGTCATGAAACAAAGCTCATTGCTGAGCAGCAATCACCAAATATTAGTTGACTTGCAAGCATTGTAGTATACCTCCAGAATTCTGTAACCAGTTTCCTCACTGTTTTAGCTATCTCTGGCACAAAATCATCTGAACTTAAATTTATTCATTATTTTGATATTCTATTTTTAACAAAATCTGTTTAGCTGTGGATGAGTTCGAGGATATAGGAAGCAAGAGCTGAAATGAATTTTTATAAAATTTGTAACATTCAAGATTTATCCATGTTCCAGCAGCTAATACTATGCACACAGTGCAATATAAGTTATTACTACATCAGTAGGGCCTCCAGAGGTGGTATTTAACCAAAATCAGAGATAAACCAGTTGATGTGTAACAAATCCATTCAGTGGAACTCAGAGTCCTCTTTAGACCTCCACACTCAAAGTGGTTCCAGACACAAGAAAGGCTACCCTAGTTTCCTTTTAGGTAAACAATTCAAACGGGTTGGAAATTTTGTGATGTAACAGAGTTTTGTTGGAAAAATGCTGATTTGTTGAACCTGAAAGGTGCTGCAAAAGAAGTTTGGGTTTGACAAATTTGTAGCATCCCAGGCAGGGTTCCGATGAAACCCTGTCTGTCAGGCAAGTTTCTGTCAAAAGACAGCCACACCATGCCCAGGCTGTCAGGCTCCCTGATGTGGAGCTAGGAGTCTGAATGCCCTGGGAACACTGGTTCTAACCCAGGCTAGGCTCTAACCCAGGCTAGGCTCCTGCTCCACCGCAGGGAACCTGGCAGCCCTAAGATATCCATCTCTAGGCTCCTGGTTCCACTGGAGGGAACCTGGCAGCCCTAGGAGATCCATCTCTAGGCTCCTGGCTCTTCTGGAGGGAACCTGGAAAACCTGGGGGCTCTCAAGACTTTCAGGTTCCCTGCTGCAGTGCCCGGAAGTCCTGGGACAGGCTTCCAGGGTCCACAGAAGCCCTACTATGCAGACTTTCCTGGGTCCAGGACCTCAGGGCTTCCAGACTCCTAAACCAGCGGGATCCCTGTGCTATCCAACTTGTGAGTGGGCAGGCCCAGGAGTTTGGAAGCTCTGAGTTCCCTGTGGTGGGGCAGTCTGTATTGTGGGTCGGCCTCAGAACTGCAGACCCTGGGAGCCCTGGCAGTTGCTAAGTAAAACAGACATTCTTGACAGTTTCATGGCTTCCACCTGAATAGCAGCTGTGAAACTAACAAGAATGTCCATTTCAATTAGCCGCTGCCAAGGCCTGGGGGAGCAAATTTCATCTTGGAAACACCATGCAAATTAAATATTAATATGATTTTTTTAAATTTTCTGGTTTGTGGGAAGTTTCTAAAAATCTGGTTTCATTTTGGATCTGAATTTTTTTTAAAAAATTTATCATGAACCAGAAACTGCCAGTGTTGGCCAGCTCTATTAACAACTGGAACATAAACTTTCAGAAATACATCAAAGAAAAAAGAAAAGGCCAATTATATTTCTGAGCCCAACAACTTTCAATATTCCATTTCATAAGAAGCTTCATCAATGCAAAAACATGTATCAAATTCCCTGCATGAATTCTTCAGCATCAATAAATCTCAAAGTCAGATTCATACTACAAACAACCTCCATTGTTTTATCAAATTACTACCAGACTCTTTTTTGAACTAACCTTCAGTATATTAGCTCTATCCTTTGAGACTTTGATGCTTTGATCTCCTTCATGGCTGGTTTCCAAACCATAGGTTGAGCATTTGTAGTCACCTGTGTGGTGACTAACAGTCTAGAACTGTGTGGAAAATATGCCACTCATTCAGGGCTGTCCCTAGCCATTTGGGTGCCCTACACAATCCCCCCATGGGAGGGCTGGGTGGGGCCTCAGACCTCCCCCTCCCTTTTCTCCTTCCCCCCCACCAGGGGAAGAGATTGACCACAGAGATTGAAGTGTTCTCCGACTGGTTTTTGAACGTTATAATTCTTGACATCTGATTTGTGTCCATTTATTCATTTATTATACTAAACTTGACTCAGTTGGGAGGTGCTATTTGAATATGCCACCCATGTCTTCAAAAAATGTTCTCTAAACTGTCTAAAGCTGGGATAGAGTAACAACTTTAGACCCAAGGGATACTGCAGCTTTACACAGGAAGCCACAGAATTTTCATCCACATACTGAGAACATCATTCTTAGTGCAAAGGCATTGAACATGCGGGAAAGCATACATGGAAAGCTTCATCTTTTGTGTGAAAAACATCAGTACTACTTTTATGCCACAAAAAATTTAAAGTAAACCAAAGAGAGTTTTGAAATTGAAATGGGCACTTTATTTACTTTTTAAATCCACCTCCTGCTAATTAAGTCAGACATTCCATGAAGAGGTTAATTTCGTTATGAACCTGTCGCATCCTTCCAAATAATTCAGAACTCTAATTATATCACCTGGGTGGAAGACCAGATAAGCCCTAAGTAAACAGAATAAAACACAAAATTTCAAGCTGCTGAGCAGGATTTAGGATGTGTTTCCATTTCACCTACAAAACAAAATACACATTTTTGAACAGTGAACCCAACACTGCTGAGAAAGCAAGGCTTGTCTAACAAATGTCTAAATTATGCCCACTTAATAACACACCTGTATCTGAGGGAAGACTATGGTCCAAAGGGAATTTCTTAAAAAAATGCTGATATTGAGTCAAATTTCTATTGCTCCCTTGGCCTGTCTTTGTGCCATTTCTCCCCCTCTCGCCCCATAACAAACACACACAAACAGAAATATGGCTAACAATGAATATCACACAAATTCAACATAGAATAGTCATCTCTGTTAGAAAGATGACTCAAAGAACCACAAGGTTATGGGATTCTCTAGTGGACTGAAAATTACATGGAGTACGTACCCTTCCCCCGCCCCAGCCATGCTATCACTAAATAAAATGAATGTCTGTATTGTTGAAACAGCTATATTATTTTGCTACATTGTATATGTTCCTGGAAACATACATTTTATCAGTGAATTAAAGTGTATTTGTCTGTAAGCCTGACATTAATTTGCAACAAGGAAGATTTAGGTTAGCGATTAGGGAAAAAAAACTAACTAAGGATAGTTAAGTACTGGAATAATTTATCAAGTAAGGTTGTGGAATCCCTGTCAGTGGAGGTTTTAAAGAACAGATTAGGCAGTTATCCATCTAGAATGGTTGAGGTATACTTAATCTTCCTCAGAACAGGAGGGTTGGACTAGATTACCTCCTGAGGTCCCTTCCAGCCCTATTTTTCTATGATTTGATGCACTACATGGATCATTTGGGAACTATGAGCTCAGCGAGCAAGAAGGTACTGCTCAGCCTATGCTTTCCCTGTGCCTGGAATTTTCATGTCCCTAGTTTCTGTTTAAAGGAAACAACTTTCTGTGCTGGAGGAAAATCAAAATTTTAAAGAAGGGGAAAATAGATGGGGAAGGCAAAGAGTGGAAAATATGACGGAGGAGGGACGTAGTGAGTGAAGCCAAGGCAAGGTGGCACCCTCACTTGAGTTTTTCCAAACCAAAATTAAAAGCTGGTAGAAAAATTCCAAAATACACTTTGGTGTTTTGTTGAAATTGAAACATTGCATAGGGACAGACAGCTGTTGGTAAAGTTCCAACAGAAGCCTCAGCTGGCAGGCTTGCAAGGAGCTGAGAGCCTGGAAGCCATGGAAACCCTGGCTCTAGGGCTTGAGGCTCCTCCTCAGACCGGCATTCCAAGCTCATGATCCTTGGCAGCCCACCTGGTAGGCAGATGGAGAGCTGTGAGTCTAGAAACCTCAGAGGTCCTGGCTCCCAAGCTCACCACTCCTCAAAAGCCAAGGGATCTGAGGGCTTCAGGGGCACAGCTCTGCCCCCCAGAAAGACTGCCCCCAAAAGTCAAACCTCCATTCCTTTTCACAGAGAATTTTGAAATTTTGGGGGTTTGTTCTGAATTGGAATTAAATCAAATATCAAAATCCTTCATGAAAACAGACTTACCTTTCTCCACCCAGCTCTAGCTAATAGGAAAATAGAGGGAAGGTGTTGAATGGAAAAAAATAGTTTAAGTGAATGGAGCACCCAGGGCAGTTAAGTGCAACAGATTCTCTACTGACTGGAGATTCAGCTTGACCAGGAGGAAATCTTCCCATATCAGTACATTCTTTTAGGGCCTGATGGCTCTTACATCACTGAACTCTTGTTGCAGTTCACCCAGTCTTACAGCAAAATGCTCCAATATCTATTAGTGACTCTTATTCAACAAATTGCACTGAGAAACTGAAGATAAGCATATAACACCATAGATATCTTCAGATCCACATCTCTCCCTCTCCCATGACAAGCCTCCATTCTTTCCCCCCTAGTGTGGATTCTTCTTTCTACCCACTACAACAGACTCTACTTCCTTCTAAATTTCCTGATCTCCAACACTCTCCATAAATCCAATCATCTTGAACTCTCCTCCTTTCTGCTGGATCCCTCCATTCTGCCCCACATACCTGCCTCCCTACTGCTACCCTCCTTTGTTTGCCTGCCAATACCTTCCCCTACCACCAGCCCCTGCTGGATATCTGCTCCCACATGACTTGTCTCTCTGCTGACTTTGGATATTTATCTCTGAATATATGTACCACAGAATTTAGCATTTTCCCTCTTCATAAGGGGTCTACATGGCCATTGGTATTCATGTCTATCATTTAATAATGGTAATAGGAGGCACGGATATGTATAGATGGCCCAATAGCATTAATCTTTTACGTCTCAGTTTTGTAATGTAATGGAGTTGTATGGGAATATGTTCAGACTGCAGAATAAAGCGGGCAGTCATCTTTTCCAACTTTCCCTACAAATAAATTCCATACACTATAAAAATTTTAAAGTGGCCTCCCGCCTGTAGTTTGTATTTATCAACAAGAAGATATAAAAGTCAGCTCAAATCTCCTCCTTAGGCCTGGCAGGTTTTAGGATTCTGTCTAGGATTGTTCAACCCACACTCTAGTTCCTCGCTCACATGATAGCCACTCTGACCTTCCTGTATATAAAGATCAGTTAAGTCATCTGCCTCAGTGAGTCAGCAGAACTCACTCAAGCCTTTCTGAATAGGATCAACACCTGTTAGCTGCATGAGTGTCAGGTGTTTAGGCAAATAACACGTAACCTATTGCAAGAATACTTTGGATCCTCCATTTCTTCATTATTTCCCTTCATTTTTTTCATAAACTCACCCCACTACCCATAAAGAACCAGATATTGAGTAGCTCATCTTTATTTGCTTAATATTTTTTGTATTTTTACATCAGCTTAATCTGTAATTTCATTTTGGTACTCTGCAATCCACTATGCTCTGCAGATTGCTACTCCATGACAGCTCCCTACACAACATTGTTAAAGGGGCCACAGCAGGCAAGGCCTGAGGGTTCATGAACTGCAGGTGTCCGCTGCATCACACACCTGTGTCTGAGAGAGCACAGTCCCTGCAAGACTAGCCATGGAGCAGAGAGGTACCCCTTACTGGTCTACAGTTTGGGGAGGAGGATCCTCTTGTCGACAAGGATGGATTCTGATTCACATGCTTATTAGTGAGGCTGAGCTCCCTGCACCAGGACTTCAACCAACAAGCCTGATTGTCCACTTCCTGGAACAATGTAAAATCATTTATATCTGTGCAGAGTGGTGTGAAATACTACCATTCTGAGCGGATGGCAGTTTCCTTTCACATTCATAGGGAAGATCAGACCCTGCATGTTTAATAAATGAGTTGTCCTAATTACCACACACTATAATTGTTGCCTTAATTTTGGCTAGACAAAAACAAACAAAACCCCAAAACACACTAACCAAAATATATTATCCCCATTGAAATGCTTTACAGTATCACACAACTCTTGCTAAAGAGAAGACAATATTTCACGTAGCATATGTTTTGTATCTTTCAGCTTAACAGAGAAAAACTTCCATACTGGAAGATGACCCTGCTAAATGTGTGCAGTCTTATAAACAACATAAACAACCAACCAGAGGAAACAGCGGAGTCTGAGGAAGATGATCTCCTTCTGAGAGGACAGTTTCCTGCTGCTCTAGATGGCTCCAGCTTGGAAGCGATGCTGACAATATACCAGCTCCAAAAAGTCTGCCACAGCAGAGCCTTTCAGCACTGGGAGGTAAGCAACACATCACTAATGCATGTCACTGGAAAGACTCTGATGCTGTATTTATATTTCAAGAGGGACTTAAAAACCTAGGTCTTGCCTGCTCTGTATGGACTCTTCAGAGCTTCAGTATATTTGGCCAAAATATCCCCTTCCTGCATTGTTGGGCACTGGTTATCCATCTCTCTGGTGCTCTCCATCTCCAAGTGGTTTCCTTTAAACAGTCTTGTACATATATCATTTCTGAAGACCTGCAGGGTGCTTTGGGTTATAACAATGTAAAACATTAACTATATCATTTCTCCACACTTTGTAGCCATTCCCCAAAAAGCTAAGTAGAGATATGAAGATGAGCTTCTTGGCAGAACAGAAAATTAAGCTCTGTTCAACAGCAGTAGAGTTAGTTTGGATTTACACTGGTGCGACAAAGCAGGAGATGGCCTTATGTATGTGCGTAGGATCATTGGGCCCACTTTGTAGTTGCCCATTTGCACTACTTATGTCAGTACAGAGTGCATACAAAGCCACCATGGTTGCCCTGGGGAATATCATGAAGCAGGGTGTTTCCCCCAAGCATTGCTCTATGCTACTTTAGGGGATCTTTTGGTGCTTAGGGGCAGCGTGCAGAAAAGGTGGTTTCGAGCCATTTTGCTCTCTTGCTCTCTCTCCAGTATGCACACTCTCCTCAGCTGCACCAAGTTCATGCTCAGCACAGCTAAGAATTCAGCCCATTGGAACTGGTGGACCACAGCAGTGTGTTTTCAAGCCTGTGCACCAGAATCCTCTGCATGAGCTGCAGTGGCACTTACACAACTGTAACAGCAAGCATCTTTGGGGCTAAGAATTACCTCAGAGTCCTTTTCGTCAGTACGTTTAGCACTGCAGAGTACATGCGGTAGAACTGGCACGCTTCACCATGATACTGAGGTGTCTCTTACCCTGGAGATGCAGGCACATGTAGCAGAAATTGAGGCTCACCAGCCTCATAGAAGCCATAGATAGAGAAATTATGGTCCTATGCAGCTTAGATGTGAGGTAAAGGAGTTCTAAGATATATCAGACTAGTTTAAGAGAGAAGGGGAGGAAAATGAGGGAAGAAGGGATTGAGGAAACTTGAGAAAGGGCTCCACTGCTGACCATGGGTAATACAGTACACACCTTCTGGTGATCCTATTCATCCAAGCTCTGTTCCAAAGCCCATTGAAATCACTTGGAGTCTTTCCATTGATTCCAATGGATTTTAGATCAGGACCCATTTACTAAGTGATCAATAGATTTTAGTGCCCCAAACCAGGGCTTAAATTCAGCCGTAGCCATCCAGAGTGGAGCTCCAGTAGATATTTTCAATCCCAAGAGAGCCGCAGCATGTGAAGTCCCAACACCGACGCCTCCCACAGTAATGAAGTCCCAAGCCCCAGGGCTCTGGGAAATACTCTGTGAGAATTTAAGCCATGCCCCAAACAATTAAGTTTGGAGTGCTACAAAGGTTTTAATTTATTAACCGTCTGTCAGCCAGTTGGATTGTGTTTGATCATTCAAAGGTGCAGTAATAAGAATGGATTAAATCATTTCAGATAACTAAGAAATGACCTGACCCTTCATGAAAAACTCAAAGCACAATTGTTTTTGAACATTCTAACATTTACAACGTCCATTTTGTTGATATTTGTACATTTCTGGTTTTTAAAAATTTCTCATTTTGCCTACTAATAGAATGAAGATACTGTAATATTGCTAGGAAGGCTAAAACTAGCAAGTAGTGGTAATCTCATGAGATTTCCAGCCTAAATTTTAGACCAAAGAAGTTAATATAAGAAACTTAACTTCCGAAAGCTTCATCGACATTAAATGAAAGCTCCCCGGGTGAAATCTTAGCCCTACTCAACTCAATGTCAACAGTCCCATTTACTTCAACGAACCAGGATTTCACCCCCAAAATTTTGAAATTTACTCATTTTCTCTGATTAGAGCTTAGATAGGTATTGCTTGTAGCTCAGTGGTTTGAGCATTGGCGTGCTAAACCCAGGGTTGTAAATTCAATCCTTGAGGGGGCCACTTAGGGATCTAGGGCAAAAATTGGGGATTAGTCCTGCTTTGAGCAGGGGGTTGGACTAGATGACCTCCTGAGGTCCCTTCCAACCTTGATATTCTATGATTCTATGATAATTCCTTGAAATGACTAAAGTCTAGTATCTTTTTTTCTCTTTTTCTATTGGGTACATTAAGAGAATATAGAGTTACAAAAATAAGAGATTAATATTTTTCTTTATCTTTAAACCAAAGAAATACAGAGATTCCACAGTGTCTCTTCTCATGTCTTACAGATACTTCAGCAGGATGTTTTCAATCAAGAGGATTCAAAGCAAGATATAATGAAGAGAAAAACTCCTTATATCCTGAAACGGCAACTACATGTTAACAAAGCTAGAAGACCATACATACTCAAGAGAAGTTCATATTACTGATGCAGCAAAGACAGCAGTGTATATTTAGTTTGAGTAACTGTGCTTTATGGTTCTTATTTAAATCTAAAATCTTATTTGTGTGAAAAATATACTATGAAAAATCATCAAGATTATAACATAACTGTGTCTTTTTTGCAATTGTTGTTTCTTGAATGTGATTTTTCCTACTTGATATTAATTGGACCAATATATTTACAAATAAATCTAGTTTCTAAGCATGATGTATTGTACACAACTGAGATTTCAACATATTTGCTACAATAAGTTTTTTTTTCTGTGTTATAAAACACACCTTCCTACACCAAAAAGTAAATCAATAGTCTGTAAACACCAGTAGGGATCATAAAATGTCTCAAACACCTCAAAACCAATCTATGCTGGCAAACTGTTGTGTAATATGGTGATCAGAATTGCCAGAATGTTTTCTAAATTGACCAGTGGCAATTATCAGGGTTTAAGTCTAAATAAGCAAGGAAACATTGTGCATTAGCTATTAAGTTGCAAATTCAAATATCTTTTAAGTGACATTCCTTATTTTGAGGACTTTAACTTGTTGATTCTTCATGAACCAGTGAAGGACCATGATTTAATAAATTTATTATTATTATTATTAGAGAAAAATATTTTCATCTATGTCTGCTAGCTGAATAAAGCCAGAAGGTAGTATCTACTTCAGAGAAATTCATATTATGACTGAGGCAAGAAAGCAACGTATATTTAGTTTATCCAATCAATTAAACAATTTATGTTGTCTCCATACTTTATGCACGCTCAACTAAGAGCTGATCTAAAGTCCAGTGAAGTCAATGAAAATGTCCTCAACCATGGTCATGATTCCGATTGTAGGTGAACCATGACGCAACATATCCATCAGAGCTGTGGATTATGCAGGATTAGCTTCGGTATTAAAAAATTCCAGCGTAGTGAATCAGGACTAAGATTAAGATTTTGTCACAGGTATTTTTAATAAAAGTCACGGACAGGTTGCGGGCAACAAACAAAATTCACAGAAGCCCATAACCTGTGAGTTTTACTAAAATGTACATGGGGGTGAGCCTAACAGTGGGAGCCCCACTGGGGGATGCCTGCCAGCCGCTGCTCCAGCCCCGCCGCTGCTCTGGCCCCGCAGCCTGCTCTTACAGTGGAGACTGACCCAGCTCCAGGCACTGCTGTGGCCCCGGCTACTGCTCCAGCCCCAGGGCTGACTGCTGGCCACTGCTCCAGTCCTGCTACTGCTCCTGGACAGGGGCTGATAACTGCTCCAGCCCTGCCACCGCAGTGGGCTGAAGCCAAAAAGTCACAGAAGTCTGTTAAAGTCATGGAATCCGTGACATCCACAACAGAATCAATCATACCCTTAATCATGACCAGAATAACATTTTTTACAGTGAGGTCATCATACTGTACATTTTACTTTGATTACATTGAGGATAATCACACTTCCCATTGTCACCCACAGACTGTATTTATCTTTGTTTTTAAATAGTTGTATAAACTTTGTAGCATGGCATGCCATTTGTGAACTCACAAAGATATACGCACTAACTTCAAAAACAATCATAATTCCAATACAGCAAAGCAATAAAGCACACGCTTAATATTAAGTCCCAGTGACTTAAAGTTAAGCATGTGCTTTGCTGAGCTAAGGCCTGATACTGAGTCACATCCATGAGAGGGCACTGGGGAGGCTAGGTGACTGCAGCAGTCCTGCCTCAATTTCCCTCTCTGAAGGACACCTTGAATACTCCACACCACAGTCCAACAGTATTTAAAACAAGGATTCTCTTCAAGAGTCCGATTTATTTAGTCTTGCCAACAAGATGGCATAAATCAAACAGAACTCAAAACAAAGAAAAGAAAAAAAACAAGTCTTCACCTCAGTCTCAGGCTGGGGCACCCGACTCTTCTCTGTGGGTCTGTCTTTCACAATGTGACATTACCCAAGGTACAGTCTGGACTGTTGAACAGCTGTGTGTCCCTCCCATTCCCCTCCCAGTTCTCCAACCTAGGGTGCCTCTTACACTGATTTGCTGTGAGAACACCCAATCCTAGCCAGTTAGCACACAGTTTCCAGCAATGTAACTTGGTCCCAGTCACATGGTATTAAGAGCTAGACACTCAGGAATTAAACTGCAGAGCAGTATCAGCAATCTCTCCAGTCCCAGACTTTCCCCCAGAAATGTGTGTCTTGTACGGCCCAACATACAGCTGAACAATGCAAGCTCACATAAATTACCTCATTTAATCATTGGTAAATGACATGCACCAGCCTTGTTATCCAAATGGAGTTTCCCCACCCACTTTAATAATAAACTTTGTTTTACTGTTTTATATTAACCACTGTTTAATCCTAACTAGGATTAATTACAGAAAGAAAAGAAAGATTTTAAGTGATTACAAGTAATGAAGCATAAAAGAGAATTCAAATCAAAGGCATTTCTCTGCACCCCACCGTACATTTCACGGGCTGGGTCTCTTTCCAGCTTGGGTCCCCTCCACCGGAGTTCAGTGTCCTTCAGGTATTCATTGATATCATGAGCTGAGAGATGGGAGGAAGAGGAGTAAAGTCAAGTGTTTTCCTCTCCTCGTTACAATTCTATTTCTTCTACTAGAAACATCCTTCCTGAGTCATGGTGACAAAAACAGTCTCTTGTGGACATGAGGTTTGAACTGTCCCTGGGATGGAATGCAAATTTCTTGTTTACCCCTTCCCACCTGTTGGAGAACGGTTGCTTTAACTGGTGATAGCCCTTTAGCACCTGGCTGGAGTTCCAGTGTGTCTTTGTCTCTGAAAAACTGGTTTGGGCCTGCTTTTCTTAACCTTGGAGCATGGTTCTTAACCTTGGAGCAACAGTAGAGTCTTGCAACTATAAATACAATGTTGCC
Source organism: Chelonia mydas (assembly GCF_015237465.2). Classification (NCBI taxonomy): domain Eukaryota; kingdom Metazoa; phylum Chordata; order Testudines; family Cheloniidae; genus Chelonia; species Chelonia mydas. Next base: position 272,013,606 of record NC_057849.1, on the reverse strand, counting down.
ATACATTTTACCAGGACAATAACGTTGAACAGATGATGACTTCAAATGATTCCTCGCAAGGTACATTTTGTACAAAATATATTACAACCTTATAAAAGGGTGAACATGGGGTACAGGTTGTCATACACAGTTCATGCACTTTTCTGCACAACTCCCAAGGTGATCTGTCTGTCTGCTCTCCCAGCAGTAACACCTAGGACTTCTTGCCTGGAGTCTTCCACAGGCTCAGTGTCCAAGTGGTTCTCCATGCACAAACCTTTCCCCTGGTTAATGGCCTCCTGCTCGTTGCAGCCTCTGCCACAGCTTTCTTTCCCTTCATTTATCCCCAGGCCTCTTCCTTATTTCTCAAGGTTTGGCCTGAGTTAGTCAAATGACCCAATGATTTTCCTATCTGGGGAGATGAGCTGATCCTATCACCAGTGAAATTGAGCCCAAATCCCCTTAAGAAGCCAGCCTCTTTGTGAAAGGTCCTGATAATAAACTACAGAATATCCATATAGAATTTGAAACAGTTTTAGTATCTGTTTTTTTTTTTCAGGCCAGTGCTGATAAGTACTTGGGACAAAATCTATATAATTTTTAAAAAAATGTACATATTATTGTAAGTTTGTGAGTATATATGAAAGGAAAGTCAGGATGCTCTTTTTTATTAAGATGTGGAAACAGGTGGGAGGGAAACAGACTTTCATCCAAATGTGCAAGTTCTGTAGATCTAAAATATAGCATTAGTAATTCCAAATGGTTTCCCCATTGACCTGAAATAAAACAGAATAGATTCTCTTGAAAGTTCATGACCGGAGAATTCAACTCTCTATCACTAGAGAACAAGGAGAAAAACATCTGAGACCTAGACAGTCATTTTCCTCACGTACCTTCAACTGAAGAGAAGAAAACATGACAATTCTTACAGATCTGGCAGGGATTTGAAAAATCCTGTCCTAGCCACAGAAACAATATGCATAATTTTGGAAAATTAGACTTATTTTCTTGCTCTCAGTAAAGACATGGAGGCAAATGTTGTTGGCATTTTAAAACTCAGTGCCAAACATGAATGGAAAGGAAACTAAATTCAGGAAATATATTACAATCATGTTATTCACCCATATGAAAGTTCAATTGATATTATATGCCAAGCTTTCTAGAATTCAGAATTTCACTATGAAAATTCAGCCTGAAATGAAAATTGGTTTGTAAAACCAACAACATATTTTCAGGCAACATGATTTAAATCAATGGATATATTTGTAAGTTGTAAGAATAATAATCAAGGCATTTTAAAGTTTTGTTAATTGAGAAGATTTTTCTCTTTCATAATCATAAAATAGGCTGAACTCTTAAGTATTATTTTGAAGGCCATTAGTATAGATTGTTGACTTGGCCCTTTAGAAATGTTTCTTGATAGTTGACAAGCTATTTGTGTTTAATAAAGCAATTACTGAGAGATTTGGCTGTCTAACACTGTAGACTTAGAGCTGTGTAAATAACACATTTTTCAGTTTGACGGTTATTCCAAAAATTAAAAAATAAAAAGACAACCACGATGTTTCAGGTTGAGCTGAAAATGAAATTCTTTAAATTGTTTTGCCACTCAAATTTTTTTTAAAAAAAAGTTGTTTCAGGTTGTATGCTCATTGTGATTTTGAGCACTATTTATCTTGTAAAAAGTTGTAAAAATAAAATTGAAGGAATTTTCAAAACAAAAGTAGTTTTGAAGTGAAAAATCAAAATGTTTAATTTCAGAATGTCAAAATAAAAGGTTTGCAATGATGTGGTAGCCAGGGTGGAGAAGAGAAAGACAAGGTGGGTGAGGTAATATTTTTAAGTGGACCAATTTATATAAGTGAAAGAGACAAGATTCCAAGATGCACCAAGCTTTCCTTTTTCAGGTCCTGAAGAACAGCTCCATGGAGCTTTAAATCATGTCTGTTTCATGAACAGAAGTTGGCCCACTAAAAGATTATCTCACCCACCTTGTCTCTCTCAAAAAGAAACATTTTTTGAATGTTTTTAGGTTTATCAGGTGATGTTTTAGTCATCATATACTCCTCAAACTTTTGAGGTGGCCCTTTGGGCAGATGTCTGTGCTTCTCAGATCCTTTTGGTACAGAATTCAGTTAAACAGAATATTAGCTATTTTGCACAAGTTACACTCCAGGGCCTCCCAAACCTCCTGGCTTCTATATATGAAAAGTGCTATATGCAAACCATGGTGAAATTAGCAATTTCCCCATCATTGACACAAAATATCAGCTATTATTTTTAAAAAATGTACAAAAGAAATATTTTTATATTGCGGGTTAACACATGGGAATGGAACAAGAGGCTGTCTTGCCACTGGGTAATCAATGGTACAGCAAGAATAAGGACAATGAAAGATGAAATTTTTGGCAGGATGACACAGGTTCATGAAACATCATAAGCATTTTGATAAAGGACTTTTGATGAAGGTGGTTAAGAGAAGGATTTCTGGATAAATCTGATGTATCTGAATAGTTTGCCTATGGGGTGGAGGAACTTTGGTGGATATCACTTTTTGTGTTTCTATGCCTCTCCCCTGTACATTATTCTTTTTAAAATCAAACACTTAAAAGAAACATTCTGAAGTATGGTAGTTACATGTATATCTTATATGTCACAGTGACAACACTTGTGTGTGATCACCAATATATTGCTGCTGTCGTGCCACCCTTTGAAGACAACCCTTGTTTGTTCTTTTTTGGGAAAGAGAACTCATTGGGACATGCCTTCTTTTCTGTTCAGAGACACAAGGGGAGATGCATCCGATGAAGTGAGCTGTCGCTCACGAAAGCTTATGCTCAAATAAATTGGTTAGTCTCTAAGGTGCCAAAAATCCTCCTTTTCTTTTTGTGGATACAGAGTAACATGGCTGCTACTCTAAAAGGGGAGAGAGCAACATAATAGATGGTAGAGGGGAGTTTAAATACATGCATGTGTACCACACACACAAAGCGGAGGACGTATTCAGATTCTTCAGAATTCTGCAGCCAACAATTATTTATGGAAGTGTGCAATCTAAAATATACAGAATAGTATGATGAACAAAACACCATTATTTTCTCTTCCCTTGTGGCAGAAATCATCACTGATGTCAGGGTTCTAGGGGTTCTGCCTTTAATATTCAAGAAAGCATTTACTTAACAATCTCAGAGAGGTTTTTCCACCAAATTCAACTCCCTGGTGAATTGCCATTCTTCTCAAAAGTCTCCACATCACTGCAGGAAATACCTCAAAATGACGGAATACAATTTCCCAAACAGTTAAAGGCTGTGGAGAATGAGGGAGTTATATGTATTATTTTTATAAATATCACATGCCCTCAGTTTACCTGTTTCTTATTATCCTGCCTGACAGCATAGAATTTAATCAAAGGAGGCTGTAATGGGGTGAAGCAAACAGGAAATGAAACAATGACAGATATAAGTCTCCTTAAGGGAACAATGGGGAAGCTTTTAATTGGGAAATGCCCTTGCTTGGCTCCAACCAGGTTTACTTTTCCCAGGGCTGAGCCTAGGATCAAAGGAGATACTAAACCATTAAAGGACCCTGGGCCTAGAAAGGAAGGGTAATGAACGGGTTGTGAGGAGCAGCTCACAGAGTGTCAGTGAAATCTTGCAAGAAAAGATTAAGTGAGGCCCTATAGGCCTTTGTTTTAAGCCTTGTCTCCGATTGCTATGTACCTTTGGGGGAGTTAATAAATAATGCTTAATGTGGATGGAGCTGTTTATGAGTCTCTTTAATGTGCTATCACAGCTCCTGGAGGAAAAGGGCTTGCAGATGCTGAACACAGTTGGGGCGGTTGGGTTAACATGGTTGGTGCATAGAGGGGCTGTAGCCCAGATATCCAGTCTAAAAGTGGTTGGACCAGGCTGTTCCACCAAAAGAAAGGTCTGAAACAAAGCTTGTCCATCACCATGACATTCCAAATAATCACAGCCCTGGAAACTGTTAAAAACATTTCAGATCTACACAGCTCTTATTCACAAATTCATAAAATGATTCTATTTTGCTGTGATCTGTTAATTTATTTAATTCAGTGGTTCTTAATCTTTATCACCCTGTAGGCCACATCAAAAAGTTTCACAGACCCACACTTGGCCACCCAGTTTTACAACTTCTGCCTTTGAAAATGGTGCATTCTTCAGACCACTAAGAAAAGATCCACAGCTGTAGAATCTTCTGTATAATTGATTTGTGTATGGCCAGGCAGCTCGCAAAACATTACGTTTTATGATTCACACAGCAAGAATATTTAAATTGTCACTGACCAATATTAAACAAACTGACGGATTAGCGCTGATCTTTCTTCCCTCTAAAAAAGAGAGAACCAAGTGACCCTACACTTTATTATAAGCACCTTATACCTCATCTAAAAGTAGAATCACCAAAAACCACTTTTGTCCTTCAAAAATCTCTGAAGAGAGATTAAGAACAGCTTCAAATGCTTTTTAAATAACTTATTTGAAAAAATAATAACATATGTCTTTCTCTCACCTTATCACCTACTGGGAACTGTAATATGTGCATTATCTGCTTCTTCCTATGTTACAGAGTGTTGGGCAACAAACCACAGTGATAGGCAGAACGTGAAATCAGCATAATTTGTTCAGCACTGTTAATAGCTATAGAGGTTCAATGATAGAATTCATATTTTATTCTTTGTGTATATTACATGCAAAGAACATTATGAAGGTTACAACGTCAAGAGCTCAAAAGTTAGGAAATGCCAAAAATAAGGTTTAATAGATTCAAAAATTCACAGATTGGAAAGCCAGAAGAGATCAGTGTGACCTCCTGGCCTAGTCAGGCCATAGCTGTAATCTGACCATAGACCTTCCACCCCCAATTATTTTTTTGAACTAGAACATATCTTTAAATAAACAAAACCAAAACAAACTCAAGAGTTGTATACTGTAACTGAAGAATTGCTAACAGAGTACCTATTTAAGAAATGAGAAAAAAAGTGACCCAGGAAACTTCAGGACCATTAATTAGACCTCAGTTTGTATGCAAGGTTTTGAACAGATTTTGAAAGAGAAAGTAGTTAAGGACATAAAGGTAAACAGTAATTGGAATAAACTGCAACCTGGTTTTATAAAAGGTAGATCATGCCAGACTAACCTGATCTCTTTCTTTGAGAAGATAACGGATTGTTTGGACAAGGTAAATGCAGTAGATCAATATACCCCTGGATTTTGATAAGGCATTTGATACAATTCCACATGGGAAATTAGTTAAACTGGAGAAATGCGGATTAATAGGAGAATTGAAAGGTGGATAAGGAACTGGTTAAAGAGTTAACATGTCATACTGAAAGGTGAACTGTCAGGCTGAAGGGAGGTTACTAGTGAAATTTCTCAGGAATAGGTCTTGGGAGCAATCTTATTTTTCATTCATGACCTTGGTACAAAAAGTCGGAGTGTGCTAATAAAATTTGCGGATGACACAAATGTGGGAGGTATTGCCAATATGGAAAAGGACTGGAATATTATACAAGAAGATCTGGATGACCTTGAAAATGAGTAATAGAAATGTTATGAAATTTAATAGTGCAAAGTCATGAACTTAGGAATTAACAACAAAAATTTTTACTATAAGCTGGTGACTTATTAGTTGGAAGCGACAGAAGAGGACAAAAACCTGGGTGTATTTATTGATCTCAGGATGACTATTAATGGCCAATGTGATGTGGCTGTGAATAAGGCTAATGCAGTCCTAGGATGCATCAGGCAAGGTATTTTGAGTAGAGAGAGGGGAATGGTGGTATCATTATAGAAGGCACTGGTGACACCTCATCTAGAATACCATGTGTAGTTCTGGTCTCCTGTGCTTAATAAAGATGAATTCAAACCGGAGCAGGTGCAGGGAAGGGCTACTAGGATAGTTCAAGGAATGGAAAACCGACCTTATGAAAGGAGACTCGAAGAGCTCAGTTTGTTTAGCCTAACCAAAAGAAGGCTGAGGTGAGACGATTGCTCTTTATAAATACATCAGAGGGATAAATACCAGGGAGGGAGAGAAGTTATTTAAGTTAAGTGCCAATATTGACACAAGAATAAATAGATATAAAGTGGTCATCAATAAGTTTAGGCTTGAAATTAGATGAATGTTTCTAACCATCAGAGGAGTGAAGTTCTGGAGCAGCCTCCCAAGGGGAGTGAGGGGGGGCCAAAAACCTAACTGGCTTCAAGACTGAGCTTGATAAGTTTATGCAGGGGGTGGTATGATGATACTGCTTACAAAGACATGTAGCAAATATCTCCAATAGCCAGTGATGGGACATTAGATGGGGATGGCTCTGAGTTACTAGAGAGCATTCTTTCCCAGGTGTCTGGCAGCTGGGTCTTGCCCATATGATCAGGGTCTAACTGACCTCCATATTTGGGGGCCACGAAAGAATTTTCCTCAGGGAAAGATTGGCAGAGGCTCTGGGGAGACTTGCAGGTTTAAACTAGTTTAAATTGATTGGGGATTGGTCCTGCTTTGAGCAGGGGGTTGGACTAGATGACCTCCTGAGGTCCCTTCCAACCCTGATATTCTATGATTCTATGAAATGGTGGGTTTTCTGTAACTTGAACTCTTTAAATGATTATTTGAGGGCTTCATTAACTCAGTCAGAGGTTAGGAGTCTATTACAGCAGTGGGTGGGAGAGGGTCTGTGGCCTGCAGTGTGCAGGAGGTCTGACTATATGATCATGACCATCCATTCTGGCCTTAAAATCTATGAGTCTATACTGCAGTCACAGGGATTGAGCTATCTAGCTCATCTATGTCTACATGAGTTACAATCACACTCCATGATTGCCATGCAGACATATGCCTCCATTTCTCTCTCTTCAGGACTGTATTATGAGCTCATAGTACCTAGCACAATGAGGCCTTTGCCTCTAGGCATTGCCAAAATACATAATAAATAATAAAAAAGTAGGCCCACATGGTTCATAGACCTTGTATTAGCTCTCTGCATTGGAGTAAACTTCATCTATAAACATTCATGATGTTACATTTTCATCATGGGAAAACGCAGCACACTTACTAGAAAATCCTAGTTTGAATCCCAGCTAATTCAATACTGTCCTGTCCAAGCAGGGGTGTCATTGGCTAATGGGCAAGGGGGCAGTTGCTATTCCCATCACAGCACATCAGATTTTGGTCTGAAGAATTTCCCTGAGTCTATATGTTCCAATTTTTCTTCCACTTTTTGTGCCCTCCTCCAGACTTTACAGGATATACTACAGTGACCGCAGTAAGATGTTCTATAAGATGACAACGTTGCCCTCCCTCACCTGCCCCAAACGTTTCTGAAATGATACCACGTGCCGCTAATAGGCCTCCAGCTTGCTTCTCGGCTCCCAGCAGGAGCACACTTTCTCTGAGGGAACAGAATGGCTTGTATTTTTGCCTGGTTGGAAAAAAGTACCTGCAGCCTGGCATAAAAACAGGTCAATGACAATACAGGCCTGAATAATTTCAACATCCCAGGCATGCTGCACCATGTTGCCCTTGATAATGATAATTATTATTACGACAGAGAAATAACTGAATGTGTATGTTGAAACACCATTAATTTTTACACCCAAATTAAAATAGCCTCAGAGTTGCTGGTATTAGCTTGAGTATAAAAAGCTGTATGTAGCTCTACTTCCCAAGCCCATACTTCTGTTTTAAAAATTCCTTGAGGAGAAAGTCTGAATCTCTGGAAAATTCTAATTCAGCATAAGCATAAACTACTTTAAAACCTCACAGGTCACAGAACACCTGTTTGTGTGACCTCTAGGGAGGTAAATTATAAACAAGATTTCTTATGAGCACTCAAGATGGTAAAGGCAAACCCCCCCAACACATTTCTGATGCCTCTTGTTATTAACAGCTTTCAATAGTGTGCAAAGAAACATAATGCACCATTTACAAAGGCATACCTTAATGTAAGAGAGGGATCTGACATTTACTTTGGAAGGAAAGGGCTTTATTTTGATATATTGAGTATTAAAATATCCACAGCGCAGTTCCTGTAAAACGGATTCCTGTTCACTTAAGCAGTTCAGTGCTTCTCTGGTAGATACACATCTGCCACTTATTGGATACAAAAAGCTGCTCTGATTCATCTACTTTAGTTAAACTTTTATCAAGGAAAGCGGTTTCCAACTGCAGTGGTTGCAAACTCTGTTTGAGCAAGGCATTACAGGTTGCTCACTGGAATAGCTAATGTGCAGAACTAAAACCTGATGAAGCAGTACAGTTTTGTGCAATACACTGGAAAAGGTTCTGGGAAATAGAAAAAAAAAGCATACAAATAGGGTGTGCGATTCTGGTTACTATTAAAAAAATAAAAAATGCTACAGGTAAAGTACTCTGTTGTATCTATTATCAGAGGGGTAGCCGTGTTAGTCTGTATCCGCAAAAACAATGAGGACTCTGGTGGCACCTTAAAGACTAACAGATTTATTTGGACATAAGCTTTTGTGGGTAAAAAAACCCGTTTCTTCAGATGCATGTATCTGAAGATGTATCCATGCATCTGAAGAAGTGGGTTTTTTACCCACAAAAGCTTATACCCAAATAAATCTGTTAGTCTTTATGGTGCCACCAGACTCCTCATTGTTTTTGTTGTATCTGTGTTAATCCTACCACAAGATCACCTCAGAGGAAGATCTCAATTTACTGGTAAAAAGGTCAGTGCCTATGACTGATTACTATCCAAGTATACTGATCAATTCACTAGTGATGAGCCTCTGCTCTTTGTACACTGACGTATTGGCAGAAGTGACCAAACAGGCCTCGCCCTCATGTAATTTTGACTTGATGGAACCTTGGCTGCAAATTTGACCTGGTTTGGATAGTACTCAGGCTTAATTGTCATGTTCCGAAAATTCAGGGTAGAAGAGCTCCATTTTAAAATGTATTGGCACTTGGATCTGAACTGAATTCAAAGCACTGGGTAGTAAAGTATTTGACAGCTTTCATTTTAGCCTTGCAAGTCATGTCCTGCCTGCAAAGTCTGAGTGGTAGGCATAAGAGCAGAGCTAGTTTTTGCAAAGAGAGGCTGAGGAGGAGAGGACAGGCAACAAGGGAGGGATGGCATGGGGAGTTGGAAGTGAAGGACAGAGGGCAGCAATAGGGTGAGAGGGAGTATGAGTGGGAGACAGTGAGAGGAAGATATAATTAAGCTAACTAGCAAATGGATTGGGTTACAAATAGTTGATAAAAACAGAAAGGACAAGAAGGTAGAGTATGGGGTTGTATGCTGAATGTATGTGTCCCCTCAGCGGGTTCAGATTTGGCAGAAAGCAAGCTTTCTATCTTCCTTACAATGAGTTTGTTGGCCTAATGGCGGAAAAGCCACTCTGACAGTGAGGATGACAAGCGGTCATCTGCACCCTCCCTTACATATACATACCCCAGCACATTAAAAGCTAGGCTTTTACCTGTCCCTCCTGCCTTCCTGGTGGTACATATGTCAGGTTGACACCTGTACCTCCACCAATAATAATGAATGTTTTCCCATCCACTGCTCAGGGTTCATATCCTAGGCTTCCAACTGAAGAAGCCCCCAGTCACACAATAGAAAGGGCAAGTGAGCCTGTCAGGGCCTAGTCTCAACCTTCTGAGAGTGGCCTGGAAGCATTCAATGGGCTGCTGAGAGCATGGGCAGGGGTGCTGAGAGCCATTGAACCGAACTGTAAACCCTGTATATGATGGATACCACTTCAATCCAGGGGGTGCAGCAGGACCTCCAGCACCCTTAGTTCCAGTGACTATGAGCATGGGTTTCCTGTGCATCCTCTTCTTCCTGCTGCCGCTGCACCCTAGAAACCTGGCACACCTTAGATTACAGGTCTTTACACCCTGCTGAACAGAGGAGAATCTCTGTATTGAGCTAGAGCTGGTGAAAAAGCCAGGTTAACCAGAGGCACATACAGAGAATCTAATAGAGCCAGCATTGCTAGCTGTCAGCAACTTAGCAGAGTGCATCAGCAGGGAACATCTGCTCTGTTAAGCCAAACTACCAAAGAATGGAGGAAGTTTAAAGTTCCACTTGCCTTTCTTACATGTCCAGGGCTGGTCCTGTACAGGACATTTCCTAGTTGCCAGAGGGGGAATTCTTTCCTAACACCTGGTTGGGGAAATTACTGAAGGCATAGAAAACATTTCTGAAAATCAAAAAGGAAGTTCTGATGTATGGAGTAAACTCAGCAGTAATATTAAGGGTCCATTCAAAGTTATTTGAGTTCAGAAGTAAAGAATCCTAAATCCCAAGCACTATAGGCCTGTCGTGACCTTGTAACTAGAGAAAGCTGCAATGATTATTCACATAAAGAACAATGGAAAAAATATTTTGGAGGGAGTGGAGAAAAGATTAGAGACGGTGCTTATGCTAAAGGAACTGTGTTCTGTGAAAATAGCATTGCCACAGAGAGATTAAGGACAAGCGTATTTACACATGTTGCACTGGAACCTTGTGTTCCTGAGAAAATAAGAGAAAAGATTGAAAGTATACTCTAGCAGTGAAACTAAAAACTATGAATTAGAATATTCCTCAGAATTCAATATACAGTCCCCAATCCTACAAAGATTTATGCACATGAGTAACTTTACACACTTTAACTTGTCCCAAAGTGTTGTCCAGTGGATTTGGGGGAGAGGGATCCCACAATTTCGAAAAGAAAAAAATACCATTTTTTCAAATTTTGAAATTTTGTTGAACAAAAAAAAAAAAGAGTATGAAAATGAATCCCCTGCCCCAAATTATGTTGTCATCTTAACAATATTTTTCTACTGAAACACGTTTTCTGCAAAAACAAGTAAACAAGCCTATGCAGAACATCATTTTTATTTGTAATACAAGGACAATATATGACTGTATCATTTATTTCATCCAATAATCTGAAAATGTTTTACTGGCATTATTTAATCCATCCTCCAGGACAGAGATCTATGTCCCCTATTGGACAAGAGAGGAAACTGAGGCATGGAGAAGTTAAGTAAGTTGCCCAACATCATGCACACAGTTTTGGCAGACTCAAGCCTCAAGCAAAACTAAGAATCCTGATTTAGTCTCATGCTCTAACCACTAGACAACATTCCCACAAATCTGAAATAGACACTTTGCAGGTGACCTGATGTGGACACATTCCATTATTTATGCTCGATTAATTTCAGCTAAGTGGATTTTTTTCCAAAGTAATTATGCAGCACTTGTCTTTTTTATTGACCTGAAGAGGAAAATACTCAGTCATAAGAGGAATGACGCCTTTGAAGCATCTACAGGAAATTATCTTTGTACAGCATCTGACCTACATTTTAATTTTTTTTCCTCTTGCGTTGTTTAGCGTTTCTGCCAGATGTGAATTTAATACTGCAGGCTACTGTCTATAAAGATACTAAGTGGCTTGGACTAATTCAAATGCAGCACATGTAAGTTTTACTAATATATTCTGAAAGGGGGAAAAACTGGCACATGTGATGCTCTGAAGCATCAATCTTTCCAGTTAGGTGCTCATTTGCAGCATAAATGCCTGGAGCATACTACTGTCTGGAAGGAAAGGGTGGGAGAGGATATATGAGTGGGTATGCTAGCAAGCTGATCCAAAGACTCACCTGGAGGAACTTGCCTCGAGTTTTCCTGCTCAAACAAAAATAAGACACACATAGCATATAGATATAGTGACAATAGCTCTGCTACAACGTATTGTAAATCACTAATAACAGAATACATTTCAAGGTTTTCTAGCCTTGCCTTTTATGCTACTGACTAAATCTACTAACAAAGGTGTTCTTCTCGATTTCTTGGTTTTATTTAGATTGCACATACCATGGCAGACTGTGTACTTGTTGCAAGATGACATATTTAAGGAGAGGATGAGGTTCATGCGGTCTGGGTTGAGGTATCTGCCAGACAATAAGAATGCAGTCACATCAGCATGCTCCCACATTCTGTACTCCCTCAACCCACTCCTGTAACCTGATGAAACACTGCTTTATCTGCAGCTCGAGAGGGGCCAGATCAAAATTCCAGAGATGAACAATGCTCCCCCACCCTGAGATTCTGAATCCAGAGCCAAACCCACGTCTTGCAAATGGCTCTTGGCCTCAGTGTTAAAAAATGATTAGTTACTTTGGGTGTGCCTCAGTGTAATGGAGCACATAAGCATTTATGCACATGCTTACATTTCAGCCCAAGTAGTCCTACTGAAATCAGTTGGACTCTGCATTTGTTCAAAGTTAAGCATATGACTAAACATATGGATGTAAGTGCCTAACTTTAGGCGTCCAGGATTGAAAATGGTGGTCAATATACATTAATTATTTTGGAATGTTTCGATGTGTTAGTTCAAAAGGATGTGTATATTTTTTATATGCAGTATGTTGTAACTAACAGCTGTATCACACTTAAAACTGCAGTCACCATATTCAACAATCTTCCCTTGCTTTCTAAGAAGATCAGGCAAAAAGGAAAGACTGTAATCAGTCTGCATCTGTATGATTTTTTGAGTTATAGCATCGCCTTGTGGAAATAAAGAGAACAACAAATGAAGTTCCTGAAAAAACAGTTTGCTGCCTCTCAAAATCAAGAGAAATGTATTGCTGATGGAAGAAGGTACAACTCTACTTGCATTGACCATGTTGTATGGGCTTTAAGGCTCCATTTCAGCAAAGCACTTAAGCACATCAGTAAATTTCACAATGTATTTATGCCAGCACTATTCAGCCAGTCACTTCAAGCAATCAAATTCAATGGGGCTTAACGAGGTATTTAAAGTTAAGTAGGAGTTTAGGAAGTAGGAATAACTGGTGCTGATGCTGTTAGAGAATTTGTCCCCTGGTGATGAGTGGTTTTTTTTGAAGAGTTTGCTTGTAAACCAAACACACACATGCTTATACAGAATACTAGTCTTTTGTGTGTGATAGAAATCAAATCATGCATTCTTTCTCAAAGGATTAGGCCTCGTTTACACCTAAAACTTAGGTTGACCTTACTACATCACTTTGGGATGTGAAAAATGTCATACCCTGACCTAGTTAGGTTAACCTCACCCGCCATTGTATATGCAGCAAGGTCAAGAGAAGAATTTTTATGTCAACCTAGCTTCTGCCTCTCAAGGGGATGGCTGTAATATAACAATAAAAAAACCTTGTGTTTCTGTTGTGTCTATACTATAGTTCTCCAGTGGCATGGCTTCAGGACTGCATCTGTGTCGCTCTAGTGTTGATGTACCCTCATTAAGCATGCCAGATCGATATTACCATAATCATAGTAAACTGGTAAAAAGCATTACATATGATTCTGCCGTAACTGTCCAAGAGATTGAGGAGACAAGTCCCCTCAGGTACCATACTGAAAACATACCCATTTATAGTACCCAAATATTCAGATATACACTATTAATCCATGAAAACACCATATAATCTGTATATATTTTCTATCTTTTGGTCAAAAATGTTTGTTCTAGATACTATAAGGAGAGCTGACTGAGAAACAGAGTTTCTACTAGATAACAAAACTGAGATTTCATAAACCTTTTCCCCCCTCAGAAATTGGGGCAAAAAGTTAGAAACAAAAATTTTCATGGAATGGAAATTCCACAATGTTTCATTTTGGAAACACGAAAACATTCCCTTTCCAAAATAAAATATACTTCCCAGCAGCCCTGGATCCCCAGCTGCTTGCCTGCCCAGCTCCCAGGCTCCTGGGGTTGCCTGGGCTCCCTGGCTGGACAGGCCACCTAACAGCCCACTCACCAATTTGGCAACTGGGAGATGACTACCCAGGAAGCCTGATAGAACAGGGAGTGGGCTGCCTGGGGATACCAGGGAGCTGGGGAAAACTCCTGATGGGCTGCTGGGGAGCCAGACAGTCCACCAGGTGGGCGGTAGAGACACCAGGCAGCATGTCTGCCTGCCTGCCTCGTTTCTGCTGTAAGTTACAATGGAGTGGTCCTGCTTCTGTAGAATGTTTCAATTCAATTGAACCAAAAAAAAACAACAACAACTGTTGTGTTGGAAAATGTTTCACCAGCTCTAATTATAAATACAGAGTGGTACAGTTGTTCTATAAGAAGAATTCAACAGAGAATTAGATTCTCTATTGTACTCTGTTCCTTTTGTACTGCTGAGGCAATTCAAAGGGCATAGCTCTAGCCTTAGCTGGTCCCTGGAGAATTTCTCTGACAGAGGGAAACTCCCCACTGACATAAATCCAGCAGAGCAAATTTCTGTGTCAGGATCCCCCTTCACAGAATCATAGATTCATAGAATATCAGGGTTGGAAGGGACCTCAGGAGGTCATCTAATCCAACCCCCTGCTCAAAGCAGGACCAACTCCAACTAAATCATCCCAGCCAGGGCTTTGTCAAGCCTGACCTTAAAAACCTCAAAGGAAGAAGATTCCACCACCTCCCTAGGTAACACATTCCAGTGCTTCACCACCCTCCTAGTGAAAAAGTTTTTCCTAATATCCAACCTAAACCACCCCCACTGCAACTTGAGACCATTACTCCTTGTTCTGTCATCTGCTACCACTGAGAACAGTCTAGATCCATCCTCTTTGGAACCCCCTTTCAGGTAGTTGAAAGCAGCTACCAAATCCCCCCTCAGTCTTCTATTCTGCAGACTAAACAATCCCAGTTCCCTCAGCCTCTCCTCATAAGTCATGTCTTCCAGACCCCTAATAATTTTTGTTGCCCTCCGCTGGGCTCTTTCCAATTTTTCCACATCTTTCTTGTAGTGTGGGACCCAAAACTGGACACAGTACTCCAGATGAGGCCTCACCAATGTTGAATAGAGAGGAGCGATCACGTCCCTCGATCTGCTGGCAATGACCCTACTTATACAGCCCCAAATGCCATTGGCCTTCTCTGCAACAAGGGCACACTGTGGACTCATATCCAGCTTCTTGTCCACTGTAACCCCTAGGTCCTTTTCTGCAGAACTGCTGCCGAGCCATTCGGTCCCTAGTCTGTAGCAGTGCATGCGATTCTTCCGTCCTAAGTGCACGACTCTGCACTTGTCCTTGTTGAACCTCATCAGATTTCTTTTAGCCCAATCCTCTAATTTTTCTAGGGCCTTCTGTATCCTATCCCTACCCTCCAGCGTATCTACCTCTCCTCCCAGTTTAGTGTCATCTGCAAACTTGCTGAGGGTGCAATCCACACCATCCTCCAGATCATTAATGAAGATATTGAACAAAACCGGCCTGAGGACCGACCCTTGGGGCACTCCACTTGATACCGGCTGCCAACTAGACATGGAGCCATTGATCACTACCTGTTGAGCCCAACAATCTAGCCAGCTTTCTATCCACCTTATCGTCCATTCATCCAGCCCATACTTCTTTAACTTACTGGCAAGAATACTGTGGGAGACCCTGTCAAAAGCTTTGCTAAAGTCAAGGAACAACACGTCCACTGCTTTCCCCTCTTCCACAGAGCCAGTTATCTCATCATAGAAGGCAATTAGATTAGTCAGGCACGACTTGCCCTTGGTGAATCCATGCTGACTGTTCCTGATCACTTTCCTCTCCTCAAAAGAATTGATTCCTTGAGGACCTGCTCCATGATTTTTCCAGGGACTGAGATGTAGGTACCAGGATCCTCCTTCTTCCCTTTTTTAAAGATGGGCACTACATTAGCCTTTTTCCAGTCGTCCGGGACCTCCCCTGATCACCATGAGTTTTCAAAGATAATGGCCAATAGCTCTGCAATCACATCCACAAACTCCTTTAGCACTCTTGGATGCAGTGCATCCGGCCCCATTGACTTGTGCACATCCAGCTTTTCTAAATAGTCCCGAACCACTTCTTTCTTCACAGAGGGCTGGTCACCTCCTCCCCATGCTGTGCTGCCCACTGCAGCAGTCTGGGAGCTGACCTTGTTTGTGAAGACAGAGGCCAAAAAAACATTGAGTACATTAGCTTTTTCCACATCCTCTGTCACTAGGTTGCCTACCTCATTCAGTAAGGGGCCCACACTTTCCTTGACTTTCTTCTTGTTGCTAACATACCAGAAGAAACCCTTCTTGTTACTCTTAACCTCTCTTGAGAGCTGCAACTCCAGGTGTGATTTGGCCTTCCTGATTTCACTCCTGCATGGCCAAGCAATATTTTTATACTCTTCCCTGGTCATTTGTCCAATCTTCCACTTGTAAGCTTCTTTTTTGTGTTTAAGATCAGCAAGGATTTCACTGTTAAGCCAAGCTGGTCGCCTGCCATATTTACTATTCTTTCTACACATCGGGATGGTTTGTCCCTGTAACCTCAATAAGGATTCTTTAAAATACAGCCAGCTCTCCTAGACTCCTTTCCCCCTCATATTATTCTCCCAGGGGATCCTGCCCATCAGTTCCCTGAGGTTGTCAAAGTCTGCTATTCTGAAGTCCAGGGTCTCTGCTGCTCTCCTTTCTTCCCTGTGTCAGGATCCTGAACTCGACCATCTCATGGTCACTGACTCCCAGGTTCCCATCCACTTTTGATTCCCCTACTAATTCTTCCTGGTTTGTGAGTTGCAGGTCAAGAAGAGCTCTGCCCCTAGTTGGTTCCTCCAGCACTTGCACCAGGAAATTATCCCCTACACTTTCCAAAAAGTTCCTGGATTGTCTGTGCATCGCTGTATTGCTCTCCCAGCAGATATCAGGGTGATTGAAGTCTCCCATGAGAACCAGGGCCTGCGATCTAGTAACTTCCATTAGTTGCCAGAAGAAAGCCTCGTCCAGCTCATCCCCCTGGTCTGGTGGTCTATAGCAGACTCCCACCACGACATTACCCTTGTTTCTCACGCTTCTAAACTTAATCCAGAGACATTCAAGTTTTTCTGCAGTTTCATACCAGAGCTCTGAGCAGTCATACTGCTCTCTTACATACAGTGCAACCCCCCCCACCTTTTCTGCCCTGCCTGTCCTTCCTGAACAGTTTATATCCATCCATGACAGTACTCCAGTCATGTGAGTTATCCCATCAAGTCTCTGTTATTCCAATCACATCATAGTTCCTTGACTGTGCCAGGACTTCCAGTTCTCCCTGCTTGTTTCCCAGGCTTCTTGCATTTATGTATAGGCAAATCCCCCACCTTGCTCTTCCCCACCTGTGTAGATAGCATACCAGGGGAAGGAAGGTGTCACACTGTCTGGAGTGGCTCACGAACGTGGGTGCCAACCTCAAGGCAGACTATCAGGAAATACGGCGTAAATCCCAAAATGCTTGTATGTTCTGTAATTAGATTTCACCAACCCAGTAGCAAGTATGAACACCACAAACACTATAACAGCCTTCCCATGGAGTCACAGACAGTCCCCTTGGGAACTCTGGTCTATCTTGCCATCCAGGCAAGCCTCCTTCTGTGATAGACAGTCCCTTATACCAACAATATTCAGGTTACTCCCAGTCCCAAAGGAACAGCCACTTACCCCAGGTTGCTTATGCCCTAGATCTCTCAAACAATGGTTGTAGACAATACTGTAATAAACTAACTGAAGATTTATTAACTAGGAAAAGAAAATGAGGGTTATTTACAAGCTTAAAGCAGCTAAACAAACATACACAACTGAGTTACAGTTTAGATTCAAAAAATAATAGAAACTTCTATAATAAGCTAAGTCCATTATAATAAGCAAATAAGTCTATAATAAGCATAATCCTTTAGGGCTAACTCAGGCAAAACAGGCAGGGGGGCCTTTTGCTTGTGCTTGGTGATCCTTACCCTTTAGAGTCCAAGCAGTAAAAAAAAACAAAAACATAAAATAAAAACCAAACACCTCTAGCTTCTCCTTGTCAAGGATTTTTATCCTCTTCTCCCCAGAGTCCAAGCTGATGGGATGAGTTCATGCACAGGTTGTCACTTCCTGGAGGGGATGAGGAGTACAATTAACAAAGTCTTTGTTCTTTTGATGTTTCACAATGGTTCATACGGTTTCAAAGGCCTTCTGTTGGGCAGGACCTAACATCTGTAGGAAACCATCATTTGCATTAGAGAAGGCTTCTCTTCTGTTTGATGAATTACACAGTTAGAGGTTTACATCACAAACATATGCTATTGCTTTACAATATGGGGTACAGATAAGACAGACTAATACATGCAGTATCCTACTGGCAATTCATAAGATCTAAACACCAAACACATTCTTACAACTGTAAAATACTAACATACAGGCAAGCCAGAATGGTTTCTAGTTATGCATTTATAAGTATTTAGTGAGCTCTGGGGCCTTGGCATCAGCTGGCACCTGGTCTGTTAGCATCACAGAAGGGCCTTGGTAGTGGTGGGAGTAGTATGGTGAGAGCATGGCAGGGCTACATTATGCTATGTTGCTGCCTTAGAGACTTTACCAGAGTTGAGCAAGTTAGAGCAGCCCCTAGGCTGTCCTGATACAGAAACAGGGACCTATGGCCCATGCTTGAATTCAGGGAGAAATTGCCCACTCATATACAGGGTGAATACTAGTCACACACTCTTTTTCTCCTCCTGTTTTTAACTAGGAATGTGTTCAAGATATACAATTCAGACCTGAAGCCAGAATGTATGCATGCTTGGATCTGGATTCTGTTCATTATAGAAATACAAAGTTGGGAAATTTGTATCTGGATCCTGGTTCAGATCCTGAACTACCCCTTCTAGGCCCCAAAGTCGAGCAGTACCAAGCTAGGTTTTTAAGTCAGACCCATCTCTGTGTTAGATTCTCAGTCTCTAAATCTGGAAAGACCAAAGAAATAATTTAATTTGTTACTTACACTTAATGTTTACTGTAGAGAGCTGGAATATTGCAAGTGTATATAAAACAGGCTATGTTCTCATACTGATCCAAATCCTTCATGCTCTGTTAACTCAAACTTTCATTTGTGTGCATACAAAGAACATAGGATTGGAATGGTGAGGCCCTGTCACAGGGTACACTCACTGCTGGGGCTTCTCCTTGTGGCCGGATCTGGTGATTAGCTCCACTCAGGTCTGATATCCCCTTCCTCACACTGGGCCCCCTGTATCTCTCTCTGAAACTCAGGGTGCTCCTTCTCCATGGCTCAGCCCTCTGGCACCTCACTGTACAGTCCTCCCCTGCAGGTGTAGCACAGTCCCACTGAATCAGCTGTCACAGGCAGTCTTTGTTCCGTTGCCCAGTCTGTGCCACTTCCCAGTGGCTGGTAGGGGAACCAGGGCCCTCCCACTGCTCCAGATTTCACTACGGGGACCCTATGTCCAGCAACTATGGTCTGTTTGCATTCAGACCCTGTTGCTGTTTTCCTTGGACTCCTTCCTTCTTCTCTGCTCTTATCCTCTGGCCTTCCCCCCTCTCTGGGTTTACCAGCTCAAACTCCCTCTTCCCAAGGCATGATGGCAGACTACCTAATGCTGTATCCCCAAACCCACCTCCATTCTCTCAGGGAGCAACTTCAGATACTTCCCTTGCAGTACCTTTCAGCTGCTAATTTCCTGTCTTTATACAAGCCCAGACTATTTCTTCTCAGCTGGGTTCTGTCTTCAATCAACCTTTCGATCCCTGATTCATCCCCAGGTGCAGCTCACTTTACATCACATCACAGGCTACACCATGTGGAAAGTTCAGCAGAAATTACTAAGCACATTGTACCATTTGAACACGGACTACTGATAGGTGGATTCCTTGCCATTAACTATCATGCTTATAACTGTCAGGATAAATATGCACAATGGCTCAGTACTATTTTTAATCCCAGAGTTAGCTTTGTGGACAGCTCTTTGTTTCAGTTCTATCATGTGGCAATGAGTTCCACAGGTTAATTATGTGCTATGTAATAAATGTTAACTTTTCTCAGTTTGAAATTTGTTGTTTTTCAGTATCGTCACCCCTTTTTTCTCTTATAAGAGATAAATAGCAACACTTTTACCAGTTATATCAAAAATAATTTGTTCTCTAATAAGTCCCTCTGTTAACTCTTCAAATTAACATGACTTCGCAATATTACGGAGCTCTGTAAACTAATGCTCAACTGTCCCCAACTGGCAGCTGGCTTCTTGTAAAGAAAATGCATATTTCCCAAGTGACATTGTTCCATGATTCACAATATTCTTGAAACTTTTGAATGGTCTTGATCCATCCCCTACATGCTGCCACTGGAATATATTGTAGATCTCCAAAGCATCTGGGCCACATGGAGTACTGGGAACAATTTTACACACTCTGATTCTATTGCAATACAAATTACTATAAGGAAAATTTGCAAGTGCTGCAATCAATTGCTCCTGTTCTCTGCCAGATTTCTCTACAGTTGGTGAAACTCAGAATTTCTGATTTGTGAGAAAGTGGGATATTTTGAATTATGGTTTCATTCCAATGAATGGGCATCCCAGAGGATCCTGCTGGCTCAGAAGTGTGGAAGCTTTGGGGTCCCCAGCACAGGCAGTCCATATGGAGAGACTGGCCTGCAACCACAGACCTGGGAGCCCGTCCTAGCCTGGCTGCAGCTGCGCTTCTCAGCACTTCCTACCTGCTAAAGATCCAGGATCTGAGTCCCAGCTAGAGCCAGGGCTTCCAGGACTGCAAGCTCCCAGGTCTGTGGCAGGAAGCATGGAAACCCTAGAAACCTAGCCTGGAAGGGCTGCCCCAGAGTCATAGCCCCTGGAGCCTGGGCTCCCCATCAGCCTGCCAGATGAACTGGTTTTTGATGGAACCTTGCCTGTGATTCAATGCAAGGTCACTGAACACAACTCACTTTCACAAGAAATTTCAGGTTTGACAAACCAGCAGTTTCTAATGAAGCTGTTTGGTTGGAAAAATTGTAACCAGACTGTGAAGAAGGTGGTTTTGTTTCATCTGTTTTTAACCACAGATCCAGTTTTATTCTGGCACCATATAATAAAAGTGGGATACACCTTGCCACCCTCCGTCCTACCAGGAGGGCTAGTAAGGGACTGCTCTTTATTTTCTGCTCCCATTCACATAACTTGGGTCAGAGTTCCAAAATGTCCAAAATGTCAATAGCTACTGTGACACCACATTCATTTCCTCTCTGAACTAAACAGCCAGTTGCTTCAATCTCTTTTTGTATTAACATATTTCTAAGCCCCATATTATTTTCATTCCCCATCTCTAAGTATGGTGACCAGAACAGCCCACAGTATTCCAACTGAGTGAGTCCTATGGATTTATTTAAGTGGTTACAGTTCAGAGATTCAGAGATTTTAAGGGCAGAAGGACTTTAGCTCATCTGTTCTGACTTCCTGAATATCACAGTCCATAGAATTTTAGCAAGATTAAAGTATACCTCTGAGAAAGGCACCCAGTCTTGATCTGAAGACTTCAAGAGATGGAGAATCCACCACTCCCTTGGTAGTTTGTTCCAATGGTTAATCACCCTCACTGTTAAAAAATAATGTACTTTACTTGTAATCTTAATTTGACTGGCTTTAACTTCCAGCCACTGGTTCTTGCTATGCCTTTCTCTTCTAGATTAAAGAACCCTTTAGTACCTGGTATTTTCTCCTCTAGAAAGTTCTTCTAAACCATGATCAAGATGCCTCTGGGTCTTTTTTGATAAGCTAAATAGATCGAGCTCCTGAAGTCTCTCCCTGTAAGGCATTTTTCCAGCTCTCAAGTCATTTTTGTGGCTCTTTTCTGCACCCTCTCCAATTTTTCAACAACTTTTTAAAAAGCTGGACTCCAGAAATTGATGCAGTCGTTCACTCTCAATAGATACAAAGGTAAAGTCATCTCCCAGTTACATGAGAACCCAGCAGTGGGTATTCTTTCCATTGTGCATTACCTTACACTTGTCAACACTGAATTTCAGCTGTCATCATCCTGCTGCCTATTCATTTAGCTTTGTTAGATCCTTCTGGAGTCCCCCCAATCTTCTCTTGTCTTGAATAACTGAAATATGTTTGTGTTATGTGCATATTTTGCCTCCTCCCTCTTCATCTCAGTCCCCATCCTATACTTAAATGCAGTCACACTGCATCCTGTATTGTTAGCCTTATAATAATTCATTACCCTGCAGAAGGGTGATTATCAGTGTTTGTATCTGGTTTGCAATTATTTGATACATTGTTTAAAAAAAGAAATGCAATATGTATAAATTTTTTGTTATATAGATCCATTCCAAAGCCCATTTGTATTCTATTGATTTTAATAGGCTTTAGATCAGGCTCTATACCTCTTTCCCCTTCCCTCTATAGGTGAACACATATACCTCCAATCATGCATTGCATCTCATTCAGGCAGAGTGCTGGGCCTATGCAGAGCTTCATTGACTTCAAGAGGGCTTTGTGGGGTTTCCACAGCCCATCTGTGCAGGATTAGTTCCTATATTTGTGTTCCCGAGGGTAAATCCAGCAATCATTCGCAAAGATATTTCCACTGCTTTAAATAAGACTATTTGCTTCAATAAGTATACTAAGATTTGTTCCCATGTGTGTAGAAATTTGAAACTCTTTGGCCTTTACAAATATGTATATGTAAAATTTCATAAACATTCCAATACACAAACATCAAAACTGTTGGCTGAAGAAAGGTATGAATGTAGGTAGTTTCCATAAATAGAGGAGGGAGAAAAGGGGTTAAAAAAGAAAGATGACACTAAACTGGGAGGAGTGGTAGATATGCTGGAGGGTAGGGATAGGATAGAGAGGGATCTAGACAAACTAGAAGACTGGACGAAAGGTTCAACAAGGACAAGTGCAGAGTCCTGCACTTAGGATGGAAGAATCCCATGCACCGCTACAGACTAGGGACCGAATGGCTAGGCAGCAGTTCTGCTGAAAAGGACTTAGGGGTTACAGTGGACAAGAAGCTGGATATGAGTCCACAGTGTGCCCTTGTTGCGGAGAAGGTCAATGGCATTTGGGGCTGTATAAGTAGGGTCATTGCCAGCAGATCGAGGGACGTGATCGTTCCCTTCTATTCAACATTGGTGAGGCCTCATCTGGAGTACTGCATCCGGTTTTGGGCCCCACACTATAAGAAAGATGTGGAAAAATTGGAAAGAGTCCAGTGGAGGGAAATAAAAATGATGAGGGGACTGGAAGACATGACTTATGAGGAGAGGCTGAGGGAACTGGGATTGTCTAGTCTGCAGAAGAGAAGAATGAGGGGGGATTTGATAGCTGCTTTCAACTACCTGAAAGGGGGTTCCAAAGAGGATGGATCTAGACTGTTCTCAGTGGTAGCAGATGACAGAACAAGGAGTAATGGTCTCAAGTTGCAGCGGGGGAGGTTTAGGTTGGATATTAGGAAAAACTTTTTCACTAGGAGGGTGGTGAAGCACTGGAATGCGTTACCTAGGGAGGTGGTGGAATCTTCTTCCTTTGAGATTTTTAAGGTCAGGCTTGACAAAGCCCTGGCTGGGATGATTTAGTTGGGGTTGGTCCTGCTTTGAGCAGGGGGTTGGACTAGATGACCTCCTGAGGTCCCTTCCAACCCTGATATTCTATGATTCTATGAAAAGAAGAATTGCTAAGGTCAGTGCTCCTCAAGCTATCTGATGTGCAGGACAGGCAATTTTTTTTTCCAATGTGTGCGCAGACCGACAGCCGATGGCTCGCGGACCGGCGACAGTCCGCGGACCATCACTTTGAGTAGCACTGGTCTAGGTTACTCAAGTTACAAACAAATCCATTAGTAGCCACTAGGTGGTGCTCTGATTCCAAATATCAAGTGTGGGAATAAAAATACAAGATAGCAAATAAAATTAAAACCCTATTAATTTTCCTATTATTTTTTTTTCTGTCTAGTATTATTTACTCCATAAATTTGTAGGCTCCAGCACTAAGCTAACTACAAGAGAGTGAGGGTTTCAAGGGTTGTGCACAAATTGAATTTTACTTGAATTCTGAAATGTCGGATGGTCAGTTGTCAATACTCTAATCAATATTGAAAGCACTTGTCTCAGTGTTTTCAGTGGGACTTCATCTCCAGGGCTATACTCTCATTGACTTCAGTGGCATCAGGATTTCACCTAGGGGGAGTATTATAAGATTCAAGATAAGTAAGGATGTAGAATATGGACCAGAAGTTACATTGCTGTTAGATGTGCTGAACTTAATAGAGGATTTTTCATTATTATTTAAAATGGCAAAGACAATAGATTTGAGAGATACTGTCACCACCTTTCTCCTCCAGGGCACCCCCTAGGGGCCAGGACAGGGACTTTGCATTCACCGATCTGTTAGTTTGTGCCTCCAGGTGTTCTGCCACACCAATCCTATGGTAAGAGGCTGAATCCTGGAAAGCCCAACTTTTCCAGAGCTGGCGACAAACAGGCAAAGAAATGAACACAAATGAACTTTCCCATAAGCATGGCAGGTCTCTCCTTCTTCAGGAAGGCTTCTGATAAGCTGTGGCCCAAACTTTGAGTCTTAACAACATTGCACAGTACCAAGTCAATGTACTGGTTCTTGCAGATAAACAATTTATGAATGCTCATCGCAAATCATCAGAGAGATTGCCTTACATTTCACAAGACTTTTAAACAAAATACAAGACCACAATGTTACTACAGAACAGAACAACCTTCTGAAGGGATCACCAGGCTTCACACCACGTAAAAGACACTGAGATCAGTAGAATGACAAACTTCACGCTACAGCAAGTAGTGCTTTCTTACTTGAAAAAATATAGACATGAGTATCTAAAATTAACAGTCATGAGGATATGTAGTTGTACAGGGATAGGTGAAGTGACTGAGAAAAATTAAATGCCCATCCTACTCAGAATCTTTTCCCATTTGTAGAACAGATGGATTCCAAACCAAATTTCTTTGAAGGTTCTTTCCCTCACCCCCCATGTTTCAATTTCTGTTACCTTTTGCACTCTTTTTTTTTTTTAAGCAGGACTAGAAGTGTCAAAATACCATGAGGGCAGCCCTTCTGTATTTCCAGGCTCATCTGAAGCAGGAAGAACAGAAAATTTAAGCAAGACTGGTCTCCAACCAAATTTAGTAGATTCATGACATTTATATAGGCTGGTTATTTTTAAGATTAGCATTTGAACCAAACCTAACGTCTACCCTTTACAGGTTCATTTATCATGAAGGCCCCAACCCTACAATGAAATTCATGGGGCTGGATCCCCTGATCTTCCCCCCCCCCACCCAGTTCCTCATATAACACTTCCTATTCTTCCACAGTTTCCAAAATCAGTGCTCTATCTCCCTTTTTCCCTCAGCATCTTTCTCTTAGCACCAAAAACCCCACATATCTTTTACAATAATAGCCAGGTATATTTTACAATATTTTTTGTGATAAATGAAGTGGGGGAGGTGGGTTAGTTCCCTTTTATGGACACCCAGCCAGCCAGTTACAATTCCTCTTAGCAGCTGTTCTCTATTTGCTTTACCTGTAAAGGGTTAAAAAGTCCCCAGGTAAAGGAAAGGGAGTGGGCACCTGACCAAAAGAGCCAATGGGAAGGCTAGAACTTTTTAAAATTGGGGAAAAATGTCCCTTTATCTGTGTTGTACCCCTCCAGGAAAGAGGGGAACAGGGAGAAGTTATGCTGAGAGAAGTTTAAGCCAGATATGAAAAACCATCAGATCATACCAAGAGATTGCTTATTTGGAAACCCAGATATGTAAGTAGATCAGAAATGTCAAGAAAGACACAATGAGGTTTATTTCTTTTATTTTGTAAGGC
Source organism: Chelonia mydas (assembly GCF_015237465.2). NCBI lineage: Eukaryota > Metazoa > Chordata > Testudines > Cheloniidae > Chelonia > Chelonia mydas. The sequence goes on along the minus strand of NC_057849.1, from coordinate 271,988,002 downwards.
TTGTGGATTCCTCTGTGTTAACCCTAAATGCTTTTTGCTTTGCTTGTAACCTTTAAGCTGGACCTCAAGAAGGTTATTCTTGATGTTTAAATTTTGTAAGTGGGTTTTTTAAATCTAGCAAAAGCCTAAGTTCCAGATATATTTTCTTTCTTTTTGTTTTAAATAAAATATACCTTTTTTAAGAACAGGATTGGATTGTTGGTGTCCTAAGAGGTTTGTGCATGTGTTGTTAAATTAGCTGGTAGCAACAGCTGATTTCCTTTGTTATTCTTTCTCAGCTCTTCCCCGGAGGGGTGGGGGTGTGTGAAAGGGCTTGAGGATACCTCACAGGAAGAAATTCCCAAGTATGCCTTTCTGGTTTCAAAGTTTTTTTTGCATTTGGGTGGTGGCAGCATCTATCCATCCATGGTCAGAGAGAAACTGTAATCTTGGGAGTTTAATACAAGCCTGGAGTGGCCTGTGTTAATTTTTAGAGTCCTTGCGGGCTCCCACCTTCTCCACTCGAAGTGCCAGAGTGGGGAATCAGCCTTGACAACTTTTTTGTCTGAAGTATTGCCTTGGCCGAGTTACAATTAAGCCCTTATCTCAGAAAATAGTGTAGGTGTGCATGTAACTGGGAACAATTCTATTACTCTTTATTCTTATTCCCAATTTTCTCTGTTCTCTGCGGTGTCTTCGTGAGTCTAGCTGACACTAATCTATGTCATGGCTCTCTGACATCTCCCAATCTCTCTCTGCCTCCCAGTGGGCCAGGCTACACTTGAAGTATCCCTCCCACACCTTTTTTAATTTTTTTAAATTGTTTTACTAAAGGTTGTAAGTTTTGTGTTGTCATAAATATAAAGGGAAGGGTAACCACCTTTCTGTATACAGTGCTGTAAAATCCCTCCTGGCCAGAGGCAAAACCCTTTCATCTGTAAAGAGTTAAGAAGCTAAGGTAACCTAGCTGGCACCTGACCCAAATGACCAACGAGAGGACAAGATACTTTCAAATCTGGAGTGGGGCGGGGGTGGGGAGGGGCAAAGGGTTTTTCTTTCTGTGTTAAGTTAGTAAGTAATCTAGCTAGAAATGCATTAGATTTCTTTTTGTATAATGGCTGGTAAAATAAGCTGTGCTGGATGCAATGTATATTCCTGTTTTTGTGTCTTTTTGTAACTTAAGGTTTTGCCTAGAGGGATTCTCTATGTTTTGAATCTGATTACCCTGTGAGGTATTTACCATCCTGATTTTACAGAGGTGATTCTTTTACCTTTTCTTTAATTCAAATTCTTCTTTTAAAAACCTGATTGATTTTTCATTGTTCTTAAGATCCAAGGGTTTGGGTCTGTGTTCACCTGCACAAATTGGTGAGGATTCTTATCAAGCCTTCCCCAGGAAAGGGGGAGTAGGGATTGGGGGGGGATATTTTGGGGGGAAGGTGTCTCCAAGTGGGCTCTTTCCCTGTTCTTTGCTTCAAACACTTGGGTTCAAGGACAAGGCAAAGTTTGTACCTTGGGGAAGTTTTAACCTAAGCTGGTAAGAATAAGCTTAGGGGGTCTTTCATGCAGGTCCCCACATCTGTACCCTAGAGTTCAGAGTGGGGAAGGAACCTTGACATGTGTCTAGGTCTTTCTGAAGCTGAAATGATTGTTGCAACTTTATCCTCTCCAACCTTCCTGCTTCTCTCCAGTCTTGGAAAGAGGCCTCCAGCCACGTATTTTTAAAGCCTGAAAGAACTTATTTATCCTATACATCAAACAGTCAAGTGAAGTTCCTTTACAAAATTGACCACTGTACACAGTTCAGATTTCCCCTTCCGTCTTGAATGTATAAAATGGATGGGTGAATCAGTCCTGAAAAAAATAGGAAATAACCCAAGAATCCACCCAATTGGATCTGAAAAAAATTGGAAATGGCCCAAGTCTCTACCCAAGTAGACCTCAATATTTTATCTTTACATTCAGGTGAGTGCAAGTTAGGATACTCTGTCCCTGTTTCTTTTATATACTTTTAAACAAACTCTATTCTTGCGGCTCATTTTAGGTGATCCCTCTATAACCATCCATGCCACGAAACACCCCTTCCAATCTGCTCTGGTGTCATACACACACTCAATGGACATTTAATGGCTCAGCTCTGAGTGGGATTAGGTTTACTCTAATATAATACCTTGCTGAAAATTAATCTTATTCTCTTATGTTCATGTTAAGGACCATATCCTGGTCCGAGCAACACAGAGGGCAAAGGAATTGTGTGAAAAGAGGACTTGAAAAGACAAGGCAGATTGCTGTAGACATAGCAGCCATGTTCTTAACTCTCCTCAGCTTGTCCCTGAAATATCCCTCTGGATTACCGTTGACAAAGACCCACTGGAGCTCCATGATGGCAAGGCTTTGCGGTCCCCATGCGTAGTTTGCATCCTGCGCCATCCATGCAGTGGAACCATACCTGTTATGCTGAATCTCTGTAGGCTTTGCATGCCTGCAGGGGTAGCCATTTACTCCTTAAGTAAGTTTGGTGTACCTAAATATGAACCTATGTAAGGCTTTTGAAAACCTGTTAATACACTAATAACAAACCTCATAGGAAGCTATTTTTAGCCCTAATTATTTTTTCTCATAGGCCTGTCGGCTTGATCACTATAGCATTTTCTTTTGCACTTGTTGAAGGTTTTGACTCATTCCATTAAAGAAAAACACTCTCTTTTTTGATGTGTGGAACAACTCCATATAATTTCTTGTTTGGTTCAAGCAAATCTTAATTTATGCCTTTCTAAGATAGGCTACAGAGTAGCAGCCGATGAAGTAAGCTGTAGCTCATGAAAGCTTATGCTCTAATAAATTTGTTAGTCTCGAAGGTGCCACAAGTACTCCTTTTCTTTCTAAGAGAGACGCTCTAATGCATCTGATGAATTTTCAGCTGCGAAAGCTGTTTTCCAGATTATTGCAATAGTTGGTAAGAATACAGGAAGTTCTCTTAATGGAATCAAAGAGAAGTTTTCTGCAGGATTACTTTGGAATATGTGTTGCTAAAATAAGGAGGTAGAGCCTCATCTGGTGCAAATTGTCGTAGCTAATTGTGACTAATTACACCAGTTGAGCATCTGCCCCAAAATACACACAGAAAGTAAGTAAATTTCACCTCATGGCAATGTTAAGGTACTTGGAGATATCACTGTAAGTTAAAATTAGGGCTGTCAAGCGATTAAAAAAATTAATAGTGATTCATTGCACTGTTAAAGAATAATAGAATACCATTTATTTAAATATTTGTAGATGTTTTCTACATTTCCAAATATACTGATTTCAATTACAACACAGAATACAAAGTGTATAGTGCTCACTTTATATATATATATATATTTTTATTACAAATATTTGCACTATAAAAAAACAAAAGAAATAGTATTTTTCAATTCGCCTCATACACATACTGTAGTACAATCTCTTTATCATGAAAGTTGAATTTACAAATGTAGAATTATGTACAAAAATAACTGCATTCAAAAATAAAACAATTTAAAACTTTAGAGCCTACCAGTCCCCACTCAGTCCTACTTCTTGTTCAGCCAGTCACTCAGACAAACATGTTTGTTTACATTTTCAGGAGATAATTCTGCCTGCTTCTTGTTCACAGTGTCACCTGAAAGTGAGAACAGGCATTCACATGGCACTGTTGTAGAGGATGCGCTAAAGATTCATATGTCCCTTCATGCTTCATCCACCATTCCAGAGGACATGCATCTACGCTGATGACCTGTCCTGCTTGATAACAATCCAAAGTAATGTAGACGGATGCATGCTCATTTTCATAATCGGAGTCAGATGCCACCAGCAGGAGGTTGATTTTTTTTGTGTGTGGTTTGGGTTCTATAGTTTCTGCATTGGAGTTTTGCTCCTTCTGAAAGCATGCTTCACACCTCATTCCTCTCAGATTTTGGAAGGCACTTCAAATTCTTAAACCTTGGGTCAAGTGCTGTAGCTATCTTTAGAAATCTCATACTGGTACCTTCTTTGGGTTTTATCAAATCTTCAATGAAAGTGTTCTTAAAATGAACACATGCTGAATCATCATCGGAGACTACTATAACATGAAATATATGGCAAAATGTGGGTAAAACAGAGTCGGAGACATACAATTCTCCCCCAGGTAGTTCAGTCACAAATTGAATTAACACATTAATTTTTTAACAAGGATGAAAGCAAGTCCTCTGTAATCATGGCCAAAGCATGAAGGGGCATGCAAATGTTTAGCATATCTGGCACATAAATACCTTGCAATGCTGGCTACAAAAGTCCCATGCGAATGCCTGTTCTCACTTTCTGGTGACATTGTAAATAAGAAGAGGGCAGCATTATCTCCCATAAATGTAAACAAACTTGTTTGTCTTAGCAATTGGCTGAACAAGAGGTAGGACTGAGGGGACTTGTAGGTGCTAAAGTTTTGCATTGTTTTGTTTTTGAGTGCAGTTATGTAACAAAAAAAATCTACATTTGTAAGTTGCATTTTCACGATAAAGAAATTGATCTAGAGTACTTGTATGAGGTGAACTGAAAAATACTATTTATTTTGTCTATCATTTTTACAGTGCAAATATTTGTAATAAAGAATAATAAAATAAAGTGAGCAGTGTATACTTTGTATTATGTGTTGTAACTGAAATCAATATATTTGAAAATGTAGAAAAACATCCAGAAATATTTAATAAATTTAAATATTCTATTGGTATTCTATTGTTTCACAGTGTGATTAAAACTGTGATTAGTCACAATTATTTTTTAATCAGAATTAATTTTGAGTTAATCATGTGAATTAACTGTGATTAATCAACAGCCCTATTTAAAATGTAAGACATCTAATCCCTATTTATGGCCATGAGATTAGACCCATCTGTAAAATTATCAAATGTCAGAAAAGTCAGCAAAAACAAAACACAATAACACAAACTGGGAAGCACTGGACTGGGGACCCAAGAGTCCTGGGCTAAATACCTGGCTCTGCCATAGACTTACTGTGTTACCTTGGGTAAGTGTCTTAATCTTTGTGCCTCAGTTCCTTCACAATGAGGTTCAAACTCTTCTTTCTCCCATCCTTTTCTTGTCTTCCTCATTTCACTATATATTTGTACAGCAGTTAGCACAATGTGTCCCAGATCTCTGTTGGGGCTTCTAGAAATTAGTGTAATACAAATAATAATAGGTTAGCATTATATTTAAATTTTCATAAAAGTTAAGGGCACACTTTTTTAGGCTTAAACTGGAATTTCACATTTTTAAAAACTATGTCAAATTCAGGACATTTCCTTAGAACTTGAAATATCATGCTTGCAAAGTGCATGTGATAGGGTGGACTAGGCCCAGAGGCCCCTTGCTGGATGCCTCAGGGTTCTGCCCCACTAATCTCAGGTAAGGAGCAGTGGAGAGGTCCTCCAAGCAGGCTAGAGTGGCTGCAGGGGAATCATAGAATCATAGAAGATTCAGGTTGGAAGAGACCTCAGGAGGTCATCTAGTCCAACCGCTTGTTCAAAGCAGGACCAACCCCAACTAAATCATCCCAGCCAGGGCTTTGTCAAGCCTGACCTTAAAAACCTCTAAGGATGGAGGTTCCACCACCTCCCTAGGTAACGCATTCCAGCACTTCACCACCCTCATAGTGAAATAGTTTTTCCTAATATCCAACCTACACCTCCCCCACTGCAACTTGAGACCATTTCTCCTTGTTCTGTCATCTGCCACCACTGAGAACAGCTGAGCTCCATCCTCTTGGATCCCCCCATCAGGCAATTGAAGGCTGCTATCAAATGCCCCCTCACTCTTCTCTTCTGCACACTAAATAAGCCCAGTTCCCTTAGCCTTTCCTCATAAGTCATGTGCCACAGCCCCTTAATCATTTCCGTTGCCCTACGCTGGACTCTCTCCAATTTCTCCACATCCTTTCTGTAGCAGGGGCCCCAAAACTGGACACGGTACTCCAGATGTGGCCTCACCAGTGCCGAATTGAGGGGAATAATCACTTTCCTCGATCTGCTGGCAATACTCCTATTAATGCAGCCCAATATGCCGTTAGATTTCTTGGCAACAAAACTGTTGATCATATCCAGCTTCTTGTTGACTGTAATCCCCAGGTCCTTTTCTGCAGAACTGCTCCTTAGCCAGTCAGTCCCCAATCGGCAGCAGTGCATGGGATTCTTCCGTCCTACGTGCAGGAATCTGCACTTGTCCTTGTTGAACCTCATCAGATTTCTTTTGGCCCACTCCTCCAATTTGTCTAGGTCACTCTGGACCCTATCCCTACCCTCCAGCATATCTACCTCTCCCCCCAGCTTACTGTCATCTGTGAAATTGCTGAGGGTGCAATCCATCCCATCATTCAGATTATTAATGAAGATGTTAAACAAAACCGGCCCGAGGACTGACCCCTAGGACACTCCACTTGATACCGGCTGCCAACTAGACATCTAGCCATTGATCACTACCCATTGAGCCTGACAATCTAGCCAGCTTTCTATCCACCTTATAGTCCATTCATCCAATCCATACTTTTTGAACTTGCTGGCCAGAATACTATGGGAGACCGTGTCAAAAGCTTTACTAAAGTCAAGGTATATCATGTCCACAGCTTTCCCCATATCCACAGAGCCAGTTATCTCATCATTGATGGCAATCAGGTTGGTCAGGCATGACTTGCCCTTGGTAAATCCATATTGACTGTTCCTGATCACCTTCCTCTCCTTCAGGTGCTTCAAAATGGATTCCTTGAGGACTTGCTCCATGATTTTTCCAGGGTCTGAGTTGAGGCTGACCCGTCTGTAGTTCCCCGCATACTTCCTCTTCCCTTTTTAAAAGATGGACACTATATTTGCCTTTTTCCAATCAGGGACCTCCCCCAATCACCATGAGTTTTCAAAGATAATGGCCAATGTGATATTTACCTAAGCAGCCATTATAACAGTATAATGCTTACGAGTAAGAGTTCCCTAGACCCATTTTTGAATAGATATAACTCACATGAGATTCCAGAGAAGAAGACCGTCTTTTCTAAACAGGGGTCAAATAGTGGGTAAGTTTTTCCTGGAGATTTCAATAATTTTGAATAGAATTTCACTGGACCATGTTCATAGTCTAACTTATATCATCTGCTTTTTCAAGAATATTTGAGTGAGCAATGTTTTGTTCACATACCTGCTCTCAGAAAGCTCACCGGTAGCTGATGTCAGGTTTATGATTAAACAAAACTGGTAAATTAGGGCCTGATCCAAAGCCTGCTGAAGTGAATGACTAGACTCCATTGACTTCAATGGTCTTTGGATCAGGCCCATAGTATGTGATAGTACAGAACTCCCTGGGAGCAGCAGTGTCATCCTCTTCTGTGGGTATGTCTACATTGAACACTAAACCTGGGCTCTGACTCTGGTATGAGCCCAAGCCCCTCTTCCATCCAATTCCACGTACAAAACAGCTTGTCTCAGGTCAGCAAGCATTCAGGACCCAGGTCTTAGCACCCTGTTAGGGGGCTGGGTCAGACCCCAAATCGTGCTGGGACTCTGGTCCAAGCCCTGTCATTTTGCATTTTGGAAGCAGGTCATGCTGTAGACCTGAGTCAGAAGGTCTGAGTAGTGCAGAATGGACACGTTAGCACTGCTGTGAGCCCCAGGTCCAGCAATTGTAAACCTAGGTTTACAATGCATTGTGGATGCTTAACCATGGGCTTGGAAACACTAGGTATGTCTACACTGCACTTAAACCGCCACGGCTGGCCTGTGCCAGCTGACTCGGACTTGCAGAGCTCTGGCTTAAGGGCTGTTTAAATGTGGTGTCAACATTCAGCCCAGAAGGTCCAGCTTGAGCCCAAGCATCTACACCACAATTAAATAGCCCCTTCGCCCACGAGCCTGAATTAGGGATACGGGACAGCCATGGGTGTGTAATTGCAGTGTTGACATGCCACTGAGTCCACAAGCCCAGGTCCCACAGACCCAGGCTTAGTGTACAGTGTAGACATACCCTTTGTGTCACTGCCCCTGCTCCTCTGAAAGCTGATTTCTCTTAGCTGTGTTGCTGTGCTCTCTTGAGCACAAGTGCCACTGTCTACCAGCATGCCCTTGACGCAAGGCACCCAGGAAGATACAGGGAATAGGTGGAACAATCATAATTCCTCTCTCTACCCTGGCTAGATGTGGAGGGGGATGCATATTGCATCAGACTAAATGGTGACCAATGAGGTGTAGTGGGAGCTCACTGAAAGAACAATGCCAAAGAACTGAAAAGAACAATGCCACCTGATAGCCTTATTGGGACAATTCAGCACCACCCTCTGTTCTACATGGGACTGTTATTAACAGCCACAGTCTGGCCCAAAGTGGTTTTGAACAATTCAGATAGTAAATGGATAGAAAAATGAGTTAAATTCATCATATGAACTGGTTGTTACAAATAGGTCAAGCTCTGCTAAGAAGACTGATGAAAAGTACCAGGTGTTCCCCTTATTGGCCCCAGCACAACTAAATAAGAAATGGAACTGTAAAAGACAGTGATTGCTTGTGACATAATAAAGTACTAAAAAAAGGATTGGGTAAACAAACAAACAAACAAAACTAAAACAAAACATGGTCTATTAGCACTTAGGAACTGTTGCAAATAACAATCTATGCCAGAGCTCTGTTCTGAAATGCCATGTGAGAGAACAGAGCTGTTTTCCAGCAAAAGAGAGAAAATGTGTACAGTTCTCCTGAAGGCTATACACACTTTTATTAACTGATTATTTGTGTGTCTGTGAGAATTCTTTTGGCCCAGTTCACTGAAACATTAGACATACACACAGTAGAGAATAATTGCTTTGTCCCGCGTTTTATACACAGCCTGCATTACATCACTAAAGGTATGTCTACACTGCAATAAAAAACCCACAGCACCAAGTTTCAGAGCCCAGATCAGCTGATTTGGACTCATGGGACTTGGGATATAAAACTGCAGTGTAGACATTTAGGTTTGGGCTGGAGACTGGGATCTGAGACCCACCCCTCCTTGCAGAGTCTCAGAGCCCAGGCTGAACCCAGAACTGAGAATTTACACTGCAATTTTATAGCCTTGCAGACTGAGCCCAGCAGGCCCTCGTCAGCTGACCCCAGCCAGCCACAGCTGTACAGTAGGTCTTTTACTGCAATGAAGATGTACCCTAAGGGCCAAAATCACAGGAGTAAAGGGAACAAGAATTAACCATATGTATTCTGTATTCTCCAGCTTCTGTATTCTTACTGTAAAAGAGCAATTCTCACAGCATGGGGCATGATGACCATGGTAAAGGTATGAACTAGGGGTAAAATCCTGGCTCAATTTTTTTTGCTAGTATTGAATTAAGCATGTGTTGCTATTTCCATTATAAGATCTAATCAGACCAATTTATTTCCTTATAAAATACTTCTTTATATCAAATATTGCATATCATAAAAGATCCAGGCTCAGGGCTTGCTCTTAAATGTTATTGGAGTTGCAGATTTGTATCAGTGTAACAGAGAGTAGAATCTGGCCCATAAACTAACAACAAAGAGGGATTTTGTTCTTTGTTTAATAAGAGCTAGGAACTTTTCCAAGACACGCGGGGCAGGTTGGGTTGGGAGACCAACCAAAGTATGCTCACCAGATGGGAAAGGTTTCCATGTGGATAAATTCTGAAAAAGTTCTAAATCTATATAAACCAGAAGATTAAAAGTAGAATTTTTCATTTCCTTGTACTTTATATATAAAATAATAATAATAATAATTAATAATAAAGAGAGAGAGAGAACTTGAACTCATGACAAGCGGAAAATGGCTCAGTTATAGGCCATGATTCACAACGGGAACTTAGTTATTAGCAATTCTACTTTTAGGTGTTTTAAACCAAGAAATATTTTTTTTACAGGTAACCCCCAAAGCATATTCCTGTCATGCTCCTCTGTCATTCCAGAAAGCACTGCCTTGAAAGGGGTGATTCCAGAAATAAGGGCAAGAGGGGTGATTTTTTGGGGGGAAGGGTGGGGGTTATGCAGAGGAAAACCAAGAGGAAAAAAGGAAGTCAAAGTGTGGAAGAGTTTAAACTGATGTAACATGCACCGCAATGAGGCTGGGAGAAGGTGTAAGTTACACCAACTTCAGCCCCAATCCCTGATTTCAATGGGACTGTTTAACATTAAACATGCACATAAGTGTGTGCCAGGTCATGGATTTAGGACCAGATTTTTTATGCATCTGAAATCAATTGAAATCAATGGGAGTTAGGTACCTAGATGCTTTTGAAAAAAAACACACCAGGTGCCCATCCACATCTTTAGACACCTAAGTATCTTTAAACTCTGGCCCCTATCTAGACTCTCTAAGATTCTCCTCTGAACTTGACCCAGGACTTATCTTCTCCAAAATGGTGTTTTCCTTTGGGGTTAATGTTCTGTGACATTATACAGCACTGCAAGTAAAACACCTCAGACAGAAACTGTCATCCAAATAAAGATGAGTTGGATCCAAAGCACACAGCAGTTAACAGGAAGAGTCCCATTGACTCCAACAGGCTTTGGATTGAACTCAGAGTGAGGAGCAGGAAACGGAAGAAATATTCCATTGATGGGACCCATCACTGGCAATGTGGCTTAGTTGTCTTTTTGTATTGCAACAATCAATAGGGTGAACTTTTCATTGCTATGGTTACAAGGGAAATAACTAAGGGCCAGATTCTGATAACTTTACTCATACTGAGTAGCACCTTATTCCACCAGTAGCTCCATTATGGTGGGACTTCTCATGGTGTAAGGTACTGTTTGTAGTAAGTATGTGTATCAGAGTCCTAAAATAAAGTAGGAGAAAGATAGGGAAGGGAGAGCTACATCCGAACTTTCTTTTTTGAGAATTCTGACTATATTATGACATCTGTGGGATTTTAATACAACTTTAGCTTTATGATCCTGGTAAGGAATCTTTCAAAATTTTGAAAAATATTATACAATTCTGTGAACATTCAAAAAAGCATTGCCAGAACGATTTGACTGGAAGCCAATTACTTGTAAACAAACACAACCCTTTAGTTCATTGAGGAAGATAATGGATTAGGTCTTCAGGAGGTGTAAACTGGGGTATCTCTAGTGAGTTAAACAGAATTGTGCTGATTTATACTTGCTCAGGATTTGGTCCAATATAGCTGAGTAGAAGGAAGCATGTGATGCAAGGAAATTTAGTTTCTCTAAGCAAAGTTGGAGGGATGTGCAGTTATACTGTAGGCAAAAACTAAGGAAAATATCAGGGGGAAAGACATTTTTTCCAGCAATTTAGCTTTACTTGCAAAATATTTCACATAGCCCTGGAGCAAGGATGATAACATTTTTAGCAGAGTGGAAAGTTTAAATATAGTTGTTATGGATTAAAATCTGTCCTCTTAATATAATTTTTAGCAGAGTCTACCTTAAAATTAGAACAGAGTTGTCTTCTAAACCATGTGCTTGTCCTAAAGCTATAATATGGCATTAATTTAATCCCCCAATAAAAATATTTAGAAAGTTTTGCAAGTATAGCGAGTCAGGAATAAGTTAACTCTTATTTACAGTTTAGCTAAATATACTAATTATAATGCAACTGATATTCAGAAGAAGGGATCTCTGTTTACAAAAGACATGCCACATTTTGGCAAGAGATATTACCCAGGAGGCTATGTTCTTTGGAATGTGACTAAATGTCAAAAGAAAGAGCTATTCACTGTGGAAAAAACCAATGCACAAATTATTTTTGCCGCATTGGTTTGATTAAAAAAGGGTCTCTCTCTTTAACCAGAGTGTCTGGAACTCAGTCTTTAGAAGAGGAGGAATCTGTAGGTTTGGGGGGTTTGTTGCATTTTTAATGTATATAATTCTATTTCCCTCTTCTACTGCTTTCCCCCCGGCTCAGACTCAGGAATTTCAGATTTTTGGGATGTTCAAGCAAGCATTTTATCTCCTTTGGGGAATATATTTTGAATTCTACTTCAAATCCTCCTAAAAAAAAAATCTTTAAAGGAAGATATATGCTGGAGTGAACTTTGTCAGCTGCTCACGAAGGTGAAGACTCCATGGGTAAACAAAAACGTCCTGATTCCAGAAGAAAATAACAGGGGGGGGGGGGGGGGGCTGGGGAGAAAGCAGGCTGAGGCAAGACCACATGCTGGCTCTTAGACACAGTTTTTTATGAAAAAAACCAAGAAACTCCCTCTTTGAAAGCCAACCAGACATTCACCAGAGAGATGAACTGATTTTTTTTAAAGAGGCTATTCAGTTCCATGGAGGACAGCAAACTGGCTCAGCTCTCAAAAGCCAAAGCAAATTGACACCAAGAATCTTTGCAGATTTGCCTTGCTGGATGTGCTTGGGTATAGAGTAGCACATATTTTGACAATTGAAAACTGTATCGTCATTACTAATGCGGGAGGGGGTTTGTGCACATTGTTCTCCCGGGGCTTTTCAAATTGAATTATTGGCATGTTTATTGTCTTCCCAGTGGATATGGTATTTCAAAATAATGACCAATGGCCAAATGAAGAGATTAATGCTGAGAAATCAATAGTAACAGTAGACTTGATTTATTAAAAGGAGGTAAGGGGAAATTTGCACCTTACCTCACCTCTTCCATGAGTCTGATTTGCTCAGTACTGAAATAAATGATAGAGATAGAGAGAAGGGAGGTCACACATATATAATGTTGGGAAGTGTACTATGGGAAATATACATTTAAATGTTACACAGGATCTGATATCTCATAAGTGGCAATATATGTTACCTGAATCATAAAGCAATTGAATATAGCCTTCATGTAAAAAGACGCTCAGTAGCTACTAAGTAGCAGCAACAGGAGATGTGAGGCCCTGAAATAAGCCCTAGCAACCTCAGTTGTCATCAGTGCAGGTTGCATTGAGGAAAGTAGCCTAATGGTTTTACAATTGTTTACCTTTTTTAACTTCTGTGGTAATTCATCTAACATTGGGCTATCAGAACAATGCAGATACAAATTTTGAACTACAAGTGAACATACTCCATTTGTCCAATTTTCTACAAAATCATGCCTTTTCATTGCTGGAAAGATGCATGTTTGGCAGTAGTTATATAAACCAAAATGTGGTATGTACAGTTAAAAGAACACTGTATAACCACTACCTGAAAGATGTTAGCAGAAAAACTCTTTTCATGTCATTTATTTTAAAATAAATTACAGGTACTAGAGCATGGATAAATAACTATTTCCCCATGTCTGCCACAATTCTATTCATGTAGGTAGACAAGATTATTCCATTGTCGAACCACACTGACCTGAGTAGATTGCTAATACAATAGTTTCTGGGCCACATCTCTGAGCATGCCTAGGTCAATCGTTTTTAAAGGTGAACAAATTATTTTCATTGAAGCAGCAAGAGCAGGACAAAGCTAGGGCCATGTGGATGTCTCTCTCTGTAAAAGGGTTAATACAATATGGGGACAGGAAGGAGTATTCTATTCCTCTTCCCTTAAACAAGAAGTTTAACTGCTTAAGTGCAATTGTACAAAAGAAATATACCTGTTTGATCCAGTTGCCCAGCAACATATGGTTTCTTCCTTCTACTCAATATATTTAGTTCTTTCATTCATTTTTTTTTCATGTTACCATGGCATTGTGTGTAAATGTCATCTTTTTCAAACTGCTCACAAAATATACAGTATATCCACAAAGAAAGTTTGGATCCTTGTTTTAAAAATTAAACACCAACAGTTTTTATAAGGTATCTGTTTACCTTTGGAAAATAAACTTAATTTAAAAAAAAATTCACAAAAAAACAAACAAAAACAAAATCAAAAGCTTTGCTTGATATAGTTATCCAGACAACCTTGTCCTAATAACAGTCTGTGTGATGGGGAACAGCCAACAAAATTGAACTTCATGCTTGTGAGGCTTATTTGCCAAGAATAGTAAGAAACTGGATCATTTCATACAGAGATGGGGAAATACAGCAATTCAAAGTCAACCAGAATTCAGACTTTCAACCTGCTGTTCCAGGAGTCCTGATTTTCTAAAGTGCTAGGAAGAAAAAAGAAAATATGACTGAATAAAGAGCAATTGGGAGGACAGAAGTAAGACACAGCTGTACCTAACGAGGTGAACAGAGGAGATAAAAGTCTGCTTCTTATGTTCAGACTCATTAGTTGAAGACAAAACTCATACACACACCCTTGTGCATAGGGCCAGCTCTAGGCTTGATTAACCATTTAAATCCCACTTAATTATTTTCAAGGCTTAACTGTGATATAAATGACTCATAGGCCATTTGTTGGCTCCCTGTACAGGGGTGAATTTCACCCTGGGCCCTTAGTAGGCAGTTTGACAACTAGCAAATAACCAATAACGAATAAAAGCTGGCCCACTCTGTTTTGGATTTCTCTAAATTTTATAGTTGTGACACACTAATATGGCAGATACTTTCCCTTCTCAATCATCGTTTATGGCAGTATCGATCCTGTCTCTATACAACATTGTTTTCAGAAGTACTACCCCCAACTGGCACTTGAGAAATAATACTGTAGATTAGGTAACACTGGAACGGATTCACTGTTTCAAAACTCCTAGAAGAATCAGCCTCTGGAGGCAAGCTGGGAATCATGTTGCACTGCAGTAGAGCTATGATACAAAGAGGAACCAGCAAGGAGTCTACTTCCATTTCAGGCCATCTTTAGTGCTGAGAAGAAAAATGGAAACATAAGGACCATAGATTTTTGGTTTTAGTTCTGCATAAATAGTTACGTCGTGAACCTTTAAATCCACACCTCCAAGTGTGAATATTACATAGGCCTAATCCTGCTCCCATTGAAGCCAATTGAAATTTTGGAATTGACTTCAGTGAGAGCATATGGGAAAGTTGACACAGTGGTTGTGATTCAAGCTATTTACCTTGTTTAGAATCTGACAAAGAAAGGAATCATATTAGCTGTTTTCATTGGAATCCACTTGTATATCCTGCCTGGTTGTTGCAAAGCACTGCACTGTGCCATATGAGAATGTGTTATTTTACATCATCTCATTATACATCATGTATCACTGCTGTTAACTTCTACCTCATTCAGACATGCAGGGATCACAAATGAAGACGTCAGATGTGATTATTCAGTGGTGTCAATTCCGCCAAGACTGGTATAACATTTCAAAATGCAGGCCGGTTGTATTTGCAGATAAGGTGTCTAACCATGTTCCCTTTTACAGTTTTCCAAGGTGAAGCATTTTAATTTTGATTTTATTTTTAATCCAGTAAAGAAAAGGATCTTCATTTGCTTTCTTAAAAAAACAAAACATTAACTGTGCCTAACACAACAGAATACTGGGTGAATGCTAAAACAAATCAGATCAGATCAGACTGATATAAAAACAATACATTCATATAGCACCTTAGTGAAGTCTCTTCATTCGAGAATATATAGTACAAGGAATAAACCATGATATGGTGTAGCCAGCCAACTACTTTCACTTGGGTTTGTAGAGTAAACTGCAGCAAATTAAGGCTAGATTATTCCTCCTTACTCATATTAAGTAGTAGTTTGCTCCTCAACTGGTCCCAGTCAAAGGGATTACCCACTATGAATAAGGATGGAAAAAACTGACTCTTAGTAAAGAAAAAAAAAAAGCCCACGGGCATTACATTTTAAGTCTATTTTCCCTTTGATGCACATATGCAACTCCAAGTAATGCCAGTGGAATGATTCATATATGCCCAGTGAAGAATAGATCCATTAGTATGCAGGCTACAGTATCATATTTAAAAAATGGTTTTACATTTCCATTTCACTACAAGGGAACTGGACATTTGATCCACGAATGAACACAAGAAATACACAATAACTAAAACATAGAAACACCTGTACTCACCAGTGAATAGAACTGTGTGAAACTACCAATTATTTGTTTCATCAGCAGTCACTAGTAAAAAAAAGAAAATCCAGTACTTTGGGGCATGTTGGTGAAAATCCACAAATATGATTAAAAGTGTCCTTTTTGCTAAGAAATAGCTTTTCTTGCAGCATGCATAGAAAAATGCTAACTTTTGAAAAACTCTTATTCTTGTAAATTTGTTCCAGGGGGAAAAAAAATCAACATTTTCACATTAAAAAAAAAAACCCAGGTATAAAATTTGCCAGTCACGTTCACGAGGGTGAAATTTATCTGGATGCATAGGGACAGCATTAGTCTCACATAAGGCATGAAAATAGGCTATAAATGGGATTTAAGTGATGGGAGGGACCTTGTGCCATTCCTCTGCACTGAGGTGAATTTCACCCCCTGAAATTGTTGTCACAACTATAAAATAGTTTGTTTTTCAGTAAACACAGCGACATGTGCTTTTTGTCCAGCTGCATTAATGGTAAGATTTTTCTGGGGGCATGGGGGTGGGGGGAGGCACAGCTCAATAAATGATTTTTAAAATATTTACCATTTGTAGTTTAAAAATAGCAATTAAATTATTTCAGGTTTGTGCAGAGAACATTTAATTTATTCTAAAACATTCAAATTGGATATCATTTTGGTTGCATGGACATTTTAAGCCTTGGGATTGTGTTTACTATCTGTGCTAATTCAAAATGTATTTGTTTTGGAAACAGCACATTTATATATAACCAGGCAGCTAGTTTCTACATCAGTTTTCAGATGTTCAGTGCTCCTTATTGAAATTTCTTTGTCACTGATGGTAAATGAAGCTAAAAAGAATTTATTGTGTGTTTAAAGGAGTTTTAGGGTTGACCATAAAATTAGCTGGTTACCATAGAAAATAATTTAACATATAAATAGCAAGTCTCTCATGTATATTTAGATAAGAATTGGTTTAAGCTTAGTGGCTATTTTTACTTTAGCTAAACTGCAGTGGGGTCTAAAGTTGAACTGCCAAACTGTATTTAAAATATCGTGTTTTCACAGAGATTAGAGTTCTGGGTAAGTATTAAGAAACAAGAGAAACAAAGACTCTTCTCTTTGGGAAGGGGACACTTTTGTGTACTTTGTAAAGGTATTTACTAGACCATCTATTTTAAAGTACATTGCTGCTGTAAGTAGGGATTTGCCAAACCTGCATCTGAATTTAGTAGGATTTATGAATCAGGAAAAGCAATTAGATTGCTGCTTCTTGTAGACCTGTGAATAATCTGCCCTTATGAAATAACCACGTCAGGCTTGCTAGTATGCAGAGTACAATATTTAGTTCACTTCGACTTGGAGTTTTTGGTCAGTACAGGCATTCTTGCAATTTAATCCTTACCTCCTAGATTCAGCTGAAACCAGGACATGCAATTTGATGATTACCACAATATTCATGAGACTAGTAATATAGTGTTCATCTGTGCTGCTATTGATATACTTGTATAGTTCCCAGTATCATTAAAGAAAGTTTTTGGAATGCCTTAAAGAATAATAAGATCTCCTATATATTTTGGTAATCCAGATGTGTCTATATATAATATGTATTGTATACATATGGGGGTCTGATTCTGTGGAGTATTAAAGCTCACAACTCCCACTGAAATCAATAGGAATGGAGGACAATCAGCCCCTGTCAATAAGTGTTCAGCACCTCAAAGGAACAGGTCCAGATAGTATATAAATATATAGACCAAAATATCATCTGGGGAAAGATGGCTCCTAAGACAATTTATTCAGCATTGAAAAATCTGAAAAAAATTCAAAACTATCTTGGCAAAGTATTTACTTCTCAAACATCCAGCAAAACCAGGATTCTTGTTTTTGCAAAAGGTGGGAAATGTTTCACACAGCACTATTGCAGAGACATCAACCAGGGAAGATCAGTGATCACCTTCAGCCTCTACTGTTGAACCTTATAGATCTTTCATTTGCATCGGATGGGAGATGGACGTCTAAACCAGTGGTGGGCAACCTGCGGCCTGCGGGTCACATGTGGCCCATTAGGGTAATCTGATTGCTTCCCACAGCTCCCATTGGCCAGGAATGGTGAACTGCGGCCACAGGGAGCTGTGGAGAGCCATGCCTGAGGATGTTCAACGTCAGCAAAATGTCTCACGGCCGACAATCAGATTACCCTGATGGGCTGCAGGTTGTCCACCACTGATCTAAACACTGAGTACAAAGCTCTTCTCTCAGACCATACGGTAGTGCTCAGCTTTGTGCAGTTCTCCAACTGACATCACTGGGAGCTCTGAATGTGCTGGAAGAGCAGAATATTAAAGATGAAAACTACTTCCAAGCAAATCTGAAAGGATAATTTTGTCCTTAAAGCTCAGGGGCTGATCCTGCAGTTCTTATTCAAACAAAACTCCCATTGACTGTGTGACTGCTTGAATAAGGATTGCAGGGTTGGGCCCTAAGTGACATAAAATACAACTGGTGAACCATTTCAATGACAGGACCCTGGGAGAAGGACAAAGCATATTTGTTGAGACAGGATAGAGGATGCAATTAAATATTTTTACAGTATTGTCATGTCAGATTTATAACTGTACATGTATTTTCATTTAAAATTAATCATAATGTTTAACCATACTGTTTTCTTACAGTGCTCAAATAAAATTGCAAGCACCATTAACAGACTTTCATTATCACAACTGTCTTTCAAACACATACACCACCAACTATTGTACAAATGTACTACCATCTGATTATTAATTTATATGTGGATATGATGGAGTCAAATTTCCTCTGACAACATACTGGTCAAAGCCTACAAAACTTCTGAATAATGGAAAAGCATTGGCTTTGTTTTTAGTACAGCAGTTCTTCCCAAAGGAGAAATTAAAATAAAAGAGAAAGGTTTCTGAATCTTAAGTGATGGATGAGAACATGTTTACATTTCCTACAAAATTCAAACATTCCAACAAACTAGTGTTTGTATATTGCCTGGCGGACTAGTACAAAATAAATTGCTTTTGCTTGTTTTATGATTTCCCCAGATTTCCAGTGTCAGTAGTAAATAGTTGGAAGTAAGTCAGTCTCCTTGGGGAATGACACCAGTTGGGACCCAACCGATGGCATTCACTCCACCACGAAAGAAGGAGGACCAGCTTCAGTAATTTTGCCTTATTGATTTGGTGGCTGAGAAGTCCAAATGCTAATGCTCCTAATGATCAGCCATTCCTTTTGACTTTTGGTAACAAGTATTCTCATGCAGTTAATATCAAACAGAACTTTGTGTTCCACATCTGTCATTTCAAAATTTCCATTTTTGAACTCCCCTAGTCTCAAGTAAGTAGTGCATTGCCTCCCTTTTTTGCTCCCTACAATCTTTTCCCCAACTTCCAGGGCTCCGTGATGCAAGATGTCATTTTGACGGTCTTCTGTTCCAGTGATAACTTTAATTTTATTGATTTTAATAGGCTTTTCAAATACAATCACATAGAGATCTCCAGTAGAAGGAGCTTTCCCCCAGAAGTACTCATCAATGCTGCTGTAAGCCTTGCTTGCCTCGTAGTTTTCAAATACATTTATGTTGGTGTGAAGATTTGCGGGTGGGTTGTCAGGGATGTCAAATGAATCCTCTTCAAAGTCGTCATCCTTTAGCTTGTTCTCAGCTCCTTTGTAGGATGAATAATATCCCATGTGCTGGAACAGAGATGGCTTAAAGCGGATGACGTCCTTTTGAGCTAACAATCCACGGAAATGGATTAGCAGCCAATCACAAGGCATTTCCTGGTAAAACATCAGCAAAAAATGAGCCAGGCGTGGGAGGTCATGGGAATGGTATAGCTTTCCAATATAGCCCAGTTTGGAAAACTCCAGAGTCACCCAATAGGAACCTTCTCGCGAGGTAATTACTTTCTTAACAGCAGTCAAGAAGTTTTTAGAGCATCGAACATCATCTTCTAGCATGACATAATACTCAGAAAGATTAGCACAAAAGTTAAGCAGGAAAGCATAATCTACATTTTGTTTGGATCGGAACTTCACACGGTCTTCTGGGTCATTGTAATTTCTCTTAAGGCCATCCAATACTGGATAGTACTCCTCAGGGGCATGGATAACCATTAACCTGCCAGCAATGATGTGATGAGCAAATTTCTGTGAAATATCCTGGACCATCCCTTCACACCAGGATGAGTCGAAATCTGCCAGGTGAACCACCACCGTAATTTCCTTCAGTTCCTCATAACTTGACTGCTCAAATATGGACTTGATCGTCTCAAGCAAATAATTCCCCTTTTTCCGTTTGACTGAGGATAGTCCAATTGTAAGATATCCTGTGCAGAAGAAAATTCAGACAGAAAGATTAACTGAACATGAATCAGGCTTTGAAAATCATATAGCAACAAAGCTAACCTCCAGGCCTGTAGTGTATTAAATAAACCTTCTGAATGATGAAGTCTGGGATGTTTGATATGTAAACGTATTAAGCTGTATTCCAGAAAGACTGTTCTATGCATTTCAATGAAAGAAGAATTCTATTGTAAGCAATTTGACATATGGAGACTATCGAATTAAACATTAGTTTCCTAACTGCAAGAAGTGTTGTGAAATGGACTAAAGCCAAAGCGATGTGTGCATATGTGCCTATTAGAAAAAAAGCAATACATATAGACAATATTAAAGCTATAAAGAAATGGGATTGAAAAGTTACGGCTCACAAATTGTTCTTAAGTCAAGCCATTATGAAAAATAGCACAAAAGTAAGAGTTAAAGAATAATTGCCTTGCTTTTACCATTTTATGGTACTGTAACAAGCTTAATTACATTTATACATAGTTCTGAGGATTTCTAAGCTTTTCATGGATGATTTCTTCTAGCATTTTCAGTTTTTAAATATTTCCCAATACTCTCGTTTTTCCTTGTTAGAATTCCTATCACAAACTTCCTTTATATTTTCAGTAAGAAATAGACTGAAGATTGAATTTGAGACAAGTAATAGATTGAATGTGAGACAAGTGAATCAGATTTCACTTAAAAGTACAATACAGTTGACTACTGAATATTTGTATTTCTATAAGTCGTTTTTAGTGCATTTAAAATCTTTTGGGTGTGATTTGAATCTCAGGTATGTGGCATGAATTGCCGCCTTTGGTATTTGGAAATAGCTTTTCTTGCATATGTGCCTACAGCATTAGCTGAGTTCTTTCAGATATTTGTTAACATGCACTCCAAATCTATTATTAGAATCTAGCTGTTTGGATGGAATGCAATCTCTGTTGGAATTGTGAGCAACTACACTTTTAAGAAAATCAGCTCATCCCCATATTTTCTGTACAAATAGATTCGTGTTAAAACTAGTATGCTTCATTTCCATTGGAGCTGACCAAAACTCTACATAAATATTTTGATTTGCAAAATTTTGCAGATCATGTTCCGATGAGGTGTCCTGTGGCCTTCCTCTAAACTGCCCACTCAAAATGGAGTTGTAGTGCAGTGTAGTACAAACACCATCAGTCATCAGCACTGCCTACACAACCCCAAATGTCTCAAACCTTATTTCAACTAACATTTACATTGTAGCCCTGTCCTAGGAAGACCAACAACTCACAGATGTCTTATTTTCCTCTCGGTGCTTGATCTTATGCATTGGATGTATGCTTGGACTTCTCCATTCTGACCCTCATTTTCTTTGTTTGTGTGTGTGAAATGATTGATTTGGTGCTCCGAGGTGACCTGTCCAAAGTCAAATACTGGCATGTTTCAGTGTGAAGGTAAAAGTCTTGACTCCTGCCTAAAGTCAGAATATTAGAGAGATGAGGTGGGTGAGGCAATATCTTTTATTGAACCAACTGCATAAAGTCAGAATAACCAGACAATTTGGAACTGTCCTACCTGGGGCCTGAGTGTGGGAAAATCTGAGTGTGGGAAAATCCCCTCATTGCAGGCTATAGTGCTGTGGCTCAGTCCCTATATGGTCCCAGCTTATGGAATGATCTTCATGCCCTATATATGGGTGTTCCCAGCTATAGGATCCACATAAGTGAGGATTCAGTGGTTCAACCCATCTCAGTCCATGGAGATCCAGAAGTGCACCTGCATTGTTCCCTTATATCATCCCTGTGCAGAAGTACCATGGGAGATCTATGGAACAGGCAGCAGGAATTTCACTGTAGGTGAAAGAGTTTTCACACAATTCTAAAATGAAATAATTAATTTCTGTAAAAAACATATGAGGTAACATCTTACTTCATTTAATGAAAGTCAGATTCTGGTTACTTACTTTTCCTTGGCAAAGGTGTGCCAGCTAGATAGCGATAGGAAACATTTATAGATCCTGAGAAATTTGACAAGTCTTTAAAAGTGTGAACATAGCGCTCTGAATTAAGCTGGTGTGTGGCTGTTTCTCTGATTAATTGCTTGTCCCCTTCCTAGTAAGATGAAAAGAGACAGAATGAGAGAGAGAGAGCACATGGGAGGGGAAATACAGAGAGAAATATATTTGTGAATGCTGGCCAAACAGACAAGGGGGACAGACAAATTTAAAAGAATAAACTTTTTCAAAGTTAGTTTTCTAGAAAACATTTAAATGTCACCTCATTTTAAAAATCCATTATCTGAATATTATATATTTTTGGTTACAAGAAATCTACCATATAGTTTCAGATTAAGAGTAATTGGGAAAGAGGAAAAAGCCCTTTGGCATAGAAACACTGAAGATCTAGTTCTCTAAAAGAATTGAGAGCATTACAGTATTGCAGAAAAGTGCTGCTATATTCAAGGTAGGACATAATCCCCCTTGACAGTACAGTGGGGAAGTATTTAACTTTTATTTTTTTTGTGATATTAGAAACTGTTGCAGGTGAAACATGAAATAATATTCTGAGACCAAAGGCAAGACTGTACCACTCTGGCACTTCCCTGAGAACAGACCATTCCTTCCCTAGATCCTTGATGTGCAGGGGAAGTGCACAGACTGTACTATGCTAAAGGATGCTGGTGCCTGCACCCACTGCATGCCCTGCCACCAAGTAGACTGGTGCAGAGAAAGGATAGGGTTATGGCCCTGCCTCTTTCCCATCTCTCCCGTTTCTCTTTGAGTTGAGGGTCTCCATACCACTATGTCATACACACTGCCCCACCCACACCATCTGTCTTTTAATGCTTAAGCAAAGAAGAAAATTTTCCATTGGAGCTGTGGTGCCATGGAGTTGAGGTTAGAGTTAGGAATGCTTTTGTAGTTCACATTGGGTGATGTTGCCCCTGAGAAGAGTAAGAAAATTATATGGCAGTTCCACATGTGTGCTTCAATACATTAATGCAAGACAAGTGACTTGAGCTTTGATTAAAAGAGAGCACTATGCAATAAACAATAATATTGCTAACAAGAGCAGAAAGGAGAAAAAATAAACAACATTTATTTCAATGTTATTCAGGTTCACAATCAGGGATGTAAGAAACACATACAGAAACCTATCTTATGTTCACGTTAAGTTCACTATTTTTCTTTTATTGAAGAAATAAATAATCCATTTATGAGTTGAGTCAGGTTCTCTTGGCTAACATCCAGACGCAGCTACCTGAACTGTTATGCTCTCTCGTTCTGCAAGATCTCCCTGGGTAATTTCTTTCTAGTGCTGCTAGGCTACCTTGCATTTACTGATAAGTTATGAAACAAAGCTTTATGTGTATCACTTTCCAGATTAGAATGTAGATCAATGGACTAGCTAGAGTCCATGCCCTGACCCCACGGGGTTACCAAACAGATGTTCATACAGCTGATCCACTAGGCCTGCTGGCTACTCTGTCTCCTGATTTTTTTGTGGTGATCCTAGTTTTCAGGCATTAATCAGGAAAACAGTGTGCACCCAGAGAGGGAAGTAAGTGCAGGGGGAAGAAGCAGTCAGTCAGTAATATATACACTTGGTACTACATTTGCCCGATTTTGTGAGATTCCCTTAATTTTCCTGGGAGCTGAAGGAGTTAATTGGCTCTCAAGTGACACTTTGCTCTTCAGAGGATCCCCATATGCAATATTGTTATTACTTTTACAGTGCCCCCAAAGGGTACTTACATTTACAATAGAAATAAAAAGACACGGTCCCTTCTCCCTATCACTTACAACCTACAGTATATGCTTAAGGTCAGCATTGAACCAGGCACATTCCGAATTTAAGTGAATTTAGTGTTCATGAAAGTTTCTGGATCCATTGATCAGGATCAGCACACACAGCTGCAATTTCAGCATTCCCACATTGCCCGGCCAATGTGTGTCAATGCTGCACATCACGTACATGAACTGTAGTTGTATCACTAAGGCTGCTTAAGCAAAGTTGTCTTTGCTGCACTATTCCCCAGTGGGCTCATGCCTTGAAATGGAGATTTCAGTTCCCACTTCAATACCCACAAGAGAGTCAACACTTTTACGCAGCAATAGTGAGTGGATTCTACTGGAGACATGCGAGAGACTCTGAATGAAATTTGAAAGCCCCCCAAATCAACATTTTTCACTTTTGGGGGGCGGAGGGGGAGGGGAAATGGTCTCTGTAAGGTGCTGGCTTGTCTCCAGCCCACAAAGACTCACTGCCACTCCAAGCCTCTCTTCCCAGGCATGGTTTTGTTTTCCAAACACAAAAACAGGCACGGCTCTTCAGCTCACCCTAGGCTACAGCTCCAAGGTTATTTCCCCTCTTGCCTCTTTCAGTCCTTCTTGCAAGGACTAAAAAAGTCCTTCCTTGCTTTTTTAGCTGAGTACCCCCCAGGTTTTCTCCCCAGCAGGTTCCCACTGGCTCCCCTCCCAGGGGTCTCCCTGCTGCTCCTGTTCCCCCTTCCTTACTGACAACCTAGCACTACATAGCCCCAGGTGGTGCCTTGCCCTCTCAATTAGCCAAATTCTCTCTGTCTTCTTTGCAATTAAACACCCCTGGCTGACCCAGATGACTGGCCTCAGGCTGCAGAACTCTAAAACGGCAGTGTAGATGTTCAGGTTCAGGCTGGAGCCCCAGTTCTGGGGTCCTTGCCCCTTGTGGATCTCTTGAGCATCTACACTGCGAATTTACAGCCCCGCAGCATGAGCCATGTGAGCCCGAGTCCAGTGGCACAGGCCAGGCCTGGGTGTTTAATTGCAATGTAGACATACCCATTGGGAGCAGCTGTTCTGGCATAGGGGAGCGGGACCTGCTTCACTTAAAGGGGCCAGCCACACTTTCACAGTCCACGTTAATGAAAAATGCAAAGAAATTCACACTCAATGTGGGGGAGGGGGAATCATAGCCTTGTTCTCCATTGGGCTGGGTATCTGAGAAAGGTAGCTGGGGAAGGACTGAAGCCATGGGCATCATTCCCTCATCAGCTAACTTAAGGGCACTTTCCAGAGGCAGTGACTAGCAGGAGAGCCTCAGGCAGTGCTACTCCACACATATAGGGAGTCAGGGAGAGCCTTGCAGAGAGTTCCCGGTTCCCTACATGTGTTTTTTTTCCTGCAAGGGAACTATTTGGCATATTATTTCTAAACTCCCACATTTAAACTGCTGATCTACTACCTTAGCAAAGAAAACATGAGATGGACCAGGGGAGCTGTCAGATGTGGTCAGGGATGTAGAAAATAAAATAAAATAAAATAAAATAAAATAAATAACATAAAAAAGCCAACAGCCTAACACATTTGAAAAATGGTTGATGGACCATAAAGGTATCAGGAAATCTGGGAAAACTGTCAGGAGAAAGTAAAAGACTTGGCTGGGAGCTACATGAGCTCAAACATGTCAGATTTGTGATGAGAGAAATAATGAAAGGAAGTGAATGTAAAAAAAAAAATTAAGAATAAGACATTGCTGGAGTCGGCAAACAGGATTTAAAAAACGATTTAAGAAAAGGATTTAAAAAACTAACCAAAAAGATGCACTTTCAGAAGCATCTGGGGGGAATTTGAAGCAATTAGCAGAAGCAAGAGAAGCATCAGGGAGGGTGACATGGGGAGAAAATATGGCATGAGCCAGGTCAAATATTACCACAACTAAGAGACGATGAATAAATAAGATACTGTACAAAATCTCAACGCAAACAATGTCACTAGAGGAAGCGATATATCAAAAAGTGGAGTGGCATACCAGAAAACAGGGATTCTCTTTTGGATTACTTGAAAATGAATTGGCTAGCAGTGATAATATAGTAATATCACTTTTTTAAAATCACTATTTCAATTTAGCATAAGTTTGACATTATTGAACATTGCCTATTAATGTCTTTGGCCCTGATATTGAAAATCCTTATATATTTATTATAACTTACTTGTATTACAGTACTGACCACAGGCTGAGTGGGACTCCATTGTGCTAGTTTCATAATAACAGATAAAAATGTACCCCCCTCCCTCACTAATGTATGTTCTTAATATACAAGACAAAGAATGGGAGGGGAAACAGAGGTACGGAGGAGTAAAGTGACTTGTGATTTGTCCAAGCAGGTCAGTGGCAGACCTAGTAAGAGAAACCAGGTCTTCTGACTCCAAATCCAATACCCTGTCCCACAGATCATGCTGTTTCATGCTTATCTTTACTCATGTGACTGCAAGAGCTAGGCCTTAAACAGTTGTCTCCTTTCAGATGTTGTCCAACTTTCAATGTCCACACTACCATTAGTATCTCAGAAGTCATTTGACCTTAAATTGTGGCATATGTCCAGCACAACTGTAGAGTTACATCACATTATCACTAGTTTAGTGATTGAAGCTACTGACTCAGGTGCTTTAGGAAATCCTACCTTTAAATCATAAGTTTACAACAGGTACCATGAAAATTTTGAGGTTCCCATCAATACCTTTCCACCTGCCAAAGGCCCAAATTTGGGACACATGGCATGACAGAGACTCAAAATGAGACATTGAAAAACAAATATTCATGCAAGAAAATGAAAATGATGTGGGATTAATTCCTGTTGTGTAATTGAGTCTTCTGTCACATTAGTTGTATGTGTAATGCCACTCCCCGGGGTGGGTCATTATCAGCAGGGACTGAACCTGGGTCTTTTAGTTCACACGATTACCTCAGACGTAAATAATTTTCAAGAATTAAAATGAGGGAAATCCAAATGTGTGCAGAATGGAGATAATTTTGTGACTAAAATGGAGAACATTCAAGAGGTATGGCTCCACACTGTGCTAGATACCTTACTTGTCATGTCTGCAGTGCTTCTTACATGGACAGTGGGAAATACTGTGATATATGTTACTTCTATAAGAAGAAAACATCAAGATTTTAATGGCACCCTCTCAGATATATATATATGTAATATGAGTCATTTTGAGGAGACTCATGAACAGCCCACTAAACCAGGAGAGTTGCATCTGTTATTTTGACTTCCAGCCATTTTCTAATTTGGCTGAGTACTTGTGGTACCTCGTACTCTGTGCTTGTTCCATGACCCCATTTCTTCCACCTAAGAAACTTACCAAGACATAACCATCTTCAATGTACAAGTTCATGAAGAGCAGGCAAATGACAAGGACTCCTAAGAATGATACTGCTGATCGTTTCCGTAAGCATCTCATTTTATCCAAATATTTCAAAGTGAGCTTCATGTGAAGAAAAACATATAGGGTCTCCTAGGAGAGAAAAACACAACATTACTAAATTTTTTGAATACGTATAGAACACAACCACTTAGAGACCAAATCACAGCCGTTAGCGTACGCATTACTTCATGTATTTGAATTAGAGATGGCCATGAACTAAAAAACAAACCCCTAATTCAAACAGTCCCACATTTTCAGGGATTCTGATCCTGAAACCAGAGTCCATGTTTGTGGCTCATATCCATGTCTAGTTTAAATCAGAAAGACCATTTCTCTTTAAGATACTGCCCATTACATTTTGTTAATTATTCAACCAAGTTTCACTCACTGACCTTATATATCGGGGTGGCCAACTTGAGCCTGAGAAGGAGCCAGAATTTACCAATGTAGATTGCCAAAGAGCCACAGTAATATGTCAGCAGCCCCACATCAGCTCCCCCCGCCCGTTTCCCACCCACCGGAAATCCCGCTGATCAGTATCTCCTCCTCCCGCCTCCCGCACCTCCCGATCAGCTGTTTCGTGGCATGCAGGAGGCTCTTGCGGGGGGGAGGAGCAAAGTCACGGCAGGCTCAGGGAAGGGGGCAGGAAAGGGTGGAGAGGGGGCAGTGTGTGGGGCAGAGCAGGGGGTTGAGCAGTGAGCACCCCCCGGCACACTGGAAAGTTCGCGTCTGTAGCTCCAGCCCCAGAGTCTGTGCCTATACAACGATCCACATATTAACTTCTGAAGAGCCACATGTGACTCTGGATCCACAGGTTGGCCACCCCTACTATATATGAACGTACTGTATGGGGCTGTGTTTTCTTAAATTGAGGCAAAGAATGGTCTATGCGTTGTTAAATTGCACATACAAAAATAAATATTGACATGCCAATAGACATCCAAGCTGATAGAAAATAGATCTAAGCATGTGTGGAAATTTGTCAAAGATTTTGCACATTCATTTTGAGAACTTTCAGGATGAATAACATAAAAAAAACCTGGAAGTGAAAATTACAATCCATATTTTCTCTGCTAAACTGATTAAACATATCAAACATTTTGAAGAATGACTCCACTAGATCCTAAATAACGTGAGACATACACACAAGGTATTAATAATAGCAAACAGTTCACCATCAACATTAGCCCATACCGACAAAAAGATGAGCTTTGGAATAAGGAAGTTATGTGTGTACGACAGACTTTTTAAACTCTTATAAGAATAAGAACAACATGATAAGATAAAACAAATAAGGAAATAAAAATGAGTGAATGTCAATATTCAATGAATGAGACACATCCACTACTCAAATCCAAAGTATCTAGGAAACCAGGTTAACCAGCTATGGGAGGATTACACCACCACCATTCAGGGTATAGGGGATATGGTGGAGGAACAGAGAGAACAGCTAGGCTGTTTCTATAACTTGGTGATCTTGAGCTGCTCAAATGGCCCAATGAGACTATATTTAGAGCATCACATTGTTTTCTCCCATCCTAATTATTTATGAAAACAAGTACCAGGACTCTACCAAATTTTGTCCCCAGAAAGTAACACAAAAAGGGCAATGTTTGTAATAACAGTAATTTGTTTTCCAGTGAAATATGCTGGAAAACAAATGGACTAATAGATGAGTCTTTGGTAGAGATCATGGAGTATAGCTTATTTTTCCCTCTAGCAGGAAAACATTGCATTCTAACCTGGCTTTCCTATGCCTTTAATTATTCATTTTGTATTAACAGCTGATAATATTTTGCAGGCTTGTTTGTTTGTTTTGGAGCAGGCCAATATTTTGAAGATGAAAAAAATGCACAAAGTGTTTTTTTATAAACTTGAAATTTAGGTAAGAAAATGACATTGCAATTCCATCTTTATAGTTCATTGCATGTTAATATCCTACCACATGCTGAGAAATATATCTATCTGTATCATACATAGTTTCATTTCCATGCCTGGATAGCTTGCTTACTTTCATTCCATATGAAATTACAAAGAAATGAGTCACAAAAGTAATAATTCTCATGCCGTTAACCCAGGCCTGAAAATATAGCAAAAAAATTTTGTGCAGTACGTGGGTTAGAGAATTCAAGAGAGGTTGGGGATAGTCCTAGGAACCTGGTGCAAAGTGATGAAGCAGTAAAGAAAGTGGGTTTTTGTTTCTGCTTTTTTCTTTTTTAAGAAATGCTACATCAGTAGACTGAGTACAGGAGGTAAGAAAATCCTACCTGAATATGAAGTGATACATTGTTGATTAAATGATTTTATTGCCCTGCTTACAATTGGCAACTAGAATGTGTACAGTGACATGATCTGTGGGTTCCCTCAAATTGTTATATGAGGATCCCTTAGCAATTTGGAGGGAAGTGACAGAAGCTCCACCGAAATTTTGCCCTTTTTATTGATAGTAGGTAATGTCATAATAATATACAAAAGGACTTTTTTAAAGTAGACATCACTTATAGATGTTGAAGGGGATACATTGTCCCTTTCCTCAAAATTATTGTTTTTAAAGGCTGGGATGGGAATGAGAAATTCACAAATTCACATATGAATAGATTTAAACACAATCTCTGTTCAGAATCTGGCAAGGGCTAGCCTGATTCTCAAAAGTTCAAGTATGTTTGAACACATGGATGTTAGAGATATCAGCAACTCCGGGGTCAAAATTTTAGATGGGGCAATGCACCTTCAAGCATTAAAGTGAAGTTTGCCTCTGAAAAATTATTGTACCAATGGCACCTTCTTACACACTAGGTTACTCTGTGTGTGCGCTCAGAGTCATATTTGCTGACCTGAGGTACAGCACTAAACATTTCCTGCTTTACTTCACATAGCCCTGCACAGCCAACACTGCTATGAGCTGCAGATTCTGTTCCATATTGTGCACCATGGACATAATTATTTCCAGGCAGTCATCAGTCGATTATTTGTATCATTGGACTATCATAAATTGCAGACAATGGGGTTGCAGAAGTATAAGTGAAGGACTACAGAAATTTTATTAGTGGTGATGATGTGTAAGATGAGAAGCATGCAGCTTGTGTCAGAGCACAGGCTCAATTTGCAGGACAGGCTTTTAGAAGAAAACCTCCATATTTTTACTGGGCACATTTAATATGGAAATCATTATAACAATGAACATAACGGTTCATTGGCAAATAGTGTTCACAATAATTTGAAGGATACAACAAAGTACATTTTCAAGAATTTTGTTTGTACATAAGAGCCAGCTATAGAGTCATACAAATTAAACAGACTGAGAGAAGGATGCCACAGTTATGGCTTAACAAATTTATCATATACAATATGTTCTCCAGACAATGTGCTGACACTTGCTCTTACAAACACTAGATGGCAGGATGCACACACATTTGCTGTCAGATCAACATGCTTTGTTATCTGTATTTCTCCCAATCAGCTTATTATTAATGTATTGCTTTGTTTAGCATACTTACAGTATATGCTTTTAGGAAACATTCCCTGCATTTTCCCAGAACTGTTTCTTTGTTACAGTTCAATTTCCAGCTTCTAACACTGTATAGCTGAACATGGTGGAAGTGACATTTGTCAGAAGAAAACTTAATATTTGTTCCCAGCGTATGTGAATTCAGTCAGCCTCTTCTGAAAAAACAAAACAAAACAAAAACAGCCTTGGCTCTTTCCATAGTGACATGACAACAGGCTTTAAGATATTTAAACATAATAAATAGTCACCATTAGTAAAGCCAAAAAAGGCTGAAGCCCTGATTTTTAAGAGGGCCTGAACTCAGCATCCAATGCCACAACCACTAGTTTGTATGTGTATTTTTTAGTACCTATGTGTTTACTTCTCCCCTTTTCATATGTAATTAGATAGACATCTAAGCTATATAAATGCAACTGTTTTTGAAATAAATCCTGAAGGATTTCATGTTCATTAATAAATGCATTTGTGAATTTTAATTTTCTTTTCTATTCTAAAGATGACTTGTGCTTGCCTGATTCTTTTTCTCTAATCCCCATATCCCTGCTAAAGTTTACATCTGAATTTCTTCTTGATTTGTCAAAGTTTAGGCAGCATGAACAGGTGTCTTTTGACAATCTTAGTTCATTCTCTTTTCAGCTCTTTTGAGATACACAATCTCATGAAGTTACGATGATGAAAAACTGCTCTTTATTGGATCTGTAACTCTGGGAAATTGTGCAATAATACCGAGGTCAAGATTGATTTTCACATTCCAATTCTTCACTTTCTCTTACACAACCAATACAGCGAAGCACAAATTTAAGTATTACATGATTTAAAAAAAAACACCATCTTTTAAAAAGAGTCTCTTCTTTATGAGTCAAATCCTACTCCCAATGAAGTCAATGAAAATCTCAGACCTTTTTGGACACCTCTCAGCAACTTGTGCTCCATGATTTCTAAGGCCTAATCTCAACCCCCGTCATCCCTCTGTGTGGCCACATTACAGCCAGCTATGATCTAGCCTCAGCTAATCAATACAGCAAACAAGCTATCGACAGATGGTAAGTACAATGATGTAGCAGGGATGTGTGTTTTGGTACCTGTGTTCCACTTCTTGTGTATTTGAGTGCTACATCTCACAAACTTAAGAAAAGTTGCTTATTTGCAGAGGAACTGATGACTGTCAGAAATGACAACTGAATTATTAATGTATAGTAATAACATTTCCAAATCAGCCATACAGCTTTGCCTGTCACGACAAAGTCCCCGTTTTTGGAAGTACAGTACAACCTACCCATTGCCACATTTACAATATCCGCAAAACCCAGAGAACACACAGAAATACGCATGGTTGGATTTTCAAACCCCTGGTGAACTTTATTACAATCCCTCATTTGACTAAGGCTCTCTGAAGCAGAATCCCTGCACACCAGCCTTCTGATGTACTGTTCTGCCATTGTGTAGCTGAGTTGCTGTGCTTGCATTTCTTAATGCTTGTCCAATTTGTTTTTCTGCTTTTCTTTTTGGAAGGCTGCACTTGAAGCCCCAAAGGCTGTGTTCAGGTCTCTTTATGAAGTACGTTATCCACACAGAACAAAAGATTCCAGAAAGAAAAATCTAGCCAAAATGTAAAGGATTTTTTTTACATGGTTAATATTAAATTCTACATGAGGGTCTGCACACTTGTGTTAGCATGTGTCATGGTTTTTCCATACAAGATGAAAAATAAGAACACCAATGTAATTGTATATATTTGCAGATATGGTTGGCAGTGAACTGGAAAATTGTAATGTATAGACTATTCCATGGGGTTTAGATAGACTTCCAACAAGATTCACTGTCTGTCTTACTGAAAGCTTGGAAGTACATATATATAAAATGTTTGAAGCTGACAGGCATGAGGTTTGCTGGCACTGGCAGCAAGAAGTAAAATTGATGTTGGGGAAGGGAAGGTAGAGTGCGTTAGTTCAGATGAGACTAACAAATCTAACTAGGGGTAGGTTACATGGGATTAAGCAACCTCCTCTTTGTACTGGATGTTACTTCTATAGCACCACATGGTACAAAACATGTAGTTTAAAAAATTTCATGTCCAGGGAATTTACAATCTAGATACTGCACTGTACTGACAATTAAAAAAAGAGACCTGTGGGCAGGCAAAGACTTTATCATAGTTAGTAGTGAAGGAAGGCTAGGCAAAATAAGTGGGCTTGAAGAAGAGATTTGAATATTGAGATGACTGCTTGGGAAAAAAGACAGACTAGGCAGAGTAAAGTATTCAAGGGGGAGTGTAGGAAGAAACAAGCTGACGTGTAAGGAGGTGCAGAACTGTATAGATATGCAAAGATGAGGCTGAAGAGCTTGAATCATATAGGACAAAGGGGACAAAGTCCATGAAGGGATTCAAGGAGGGAGAGACAAAGTAGTGGGGAAAGGGTTATTTTAGCTCTAGAGTTTTAGACAGAATAGAGATTAAAAAATTAGGGATGCTGCAGAGAAGGTTACATTAATCAATTCAACAGATGACTAATGACTGAGAAAATGTATTGACTTGGAGGACAGAGTGCCACCTAATGAATCAGCAATACTGCTGGATATGTTTTATCAGCTGTGACAGAGGAAGGAATGGGTTTTGGAAATATAATATAGAGGAGGAGCTGACAGGACTTGGCAAAAGCCTGGATGTTAGGGTAAATGACAAAGGAATTTGACAGATTGTGAGCCTCAGAGATGAGGAGGACAGTTCAGCTATCAATTAGGGAGAAAGAAGGGAAAGAAAGTGAGGTGAGACATGCAGGGTGGGACATCTCAGGGCTTGTCTACACTTGATAGGCTACAGTGGCATAGCTGCAGCACTGCAGCTGTAGTGTTTCAGTGTGGACACCACCTATGCTGATGGGAGGGGTGTTCCCGTCAGCACAGATAATCCACCTTCCCGAGAGGCAGTAGCTAGGAGACTTAGGTCATTTTAACTACATCACTTCGCACACCAACCAACATAATGAAGCCAACCTGATTTTCTAGGGTAGATCAGGTTTTACTCCTGGGGGGATTCTGAATGATTGCATGCCTGTAGAAACCCTCCTCCCCACCCTGCAGAATTCCTGTGCTTCCCTGAAGAAAATGGCAGGGAAGCAAAGTGAAGTTGTGTGTGTAGGGGTGGGGGAATGACCACGGGCACAGTTTTTGGGAGGGACTGCCCCCCCCCCCCCAAACAAAGGGCATGGGGGGAACATGGGGTTATGTGCCACTGCCCTCCACCCATTTCTGCAAGTGCAGAGATGCCCAGGTGAAGGAGGCTACATCTGGGCTCCATTGACTCTGCAGCTGAACACCTCCTCCTGGGTCCTAGTGCCAGTCGTGCTCCCCTTCTGTGTGCTGAGAGCATTCCTGTGCAACAGTGAGTGCCCATGTTGGGTCTAGCTAAGGGGGAGTGGGGGAAGAGGCAGTGGGGAAGGAAGGGGGTGGAACAGGGCAGGGGGAAAGGAAAGTGAGAATGAGGGGAGGGGAATGCAGAAGAAAATGGGATAGGGGAATTGCAGGGGGAAGCAGGAGCCCGGAATGCAGCATCCCCTTGGCACAGCTGAGACTCCCCAGTTAAGTAGGCCCATTGAACCCTCACCCTGACAAGTCCTACCCTGCTACATCTGGACCCCCACCCCAGCCAAGCCCCCTCACTCAGACCCCCATCCCACTGATCCCCAAGCAGCTGCATCTGGACCCCCACCCCATCAAGCCCCACTTCCCCAGGACCCAGACCCCCCCGAACCCCAATCTGTCCCCACTGAGCCCCATCTCCCCAAACCCAGACACCCCCCCCCCCCCCCGCTGAGCCCCAGCCACCTTCACCTGGATCCCCTGCAGAATCCCATTGCCCCTGCATCCGGAACCCCCCAATGAGCCCCTGTGCATCCAGATCTCCCACTGAGCTGCCCGCAACCAGATTGCCTCACACAGAAACCTCTCACCCCACACTTGCATCCCCCCCCCACACTTGCATCCTGCTGGGCTGAGCCTGCCCACCCACACCTGGTGCACCTAGTGCAGAGGGGCAGGGCCCTGGGGTGTTTCTGGGGTAGGCCCAGCCCTTGCACTGTGTCAGGGTGAGATGCAGCCTCACTGTTGAGTCCCTGTACCGGGGGAGGTGGGGGATTCAGGGTGATCTCCCACCTCAGTGGAGTCAGTGGTCTGTGCTTCCCACTACCATGCTGGAGCCACATTTATTTGACAAAATTTGCAGCATTTTGCAGCATTTTAAAATATTGTACGCATGATTTTTTAATTTTTTGGCACAGAATTTAAACTTTTTGGCACAGAATTCCCAGGAGCAAGGTCTTACAGGCAGGCAGAGATTCAAGACTGGGGAGATAAGGAGAGGTCAAGGACAGAGATATTTGTGAGTCATCACCATAATAGTGGAAACAGAGAGTGAACTAGGAGGAATGAGTTCAGAGGAAGGAGAGGAGGGGGTGGCAAATTGAACCCTGAGGTGAATGGCGGGTGGAAGGAAGGATGATTTACAACCACCAAAGAGAAGCTGAAGGAATAGTTGAGAGAATGAGGATAGCACAGACGATGGATCCATAGGACTGTACTGAGAGCAGGAGAGACTGAGAAGTAAAAGAGTCGCTAGGACCTGATCTCCTCCCCTAACAAACTTTTAGAATTCTCATGCTTTTACCTTAACTGGAGCAAAAGAAGGGGAACAATCTCCCAGTCACCTGTGAATTACATAGTTAAAAACTGAAAATCTTTAATGGCCATACTTTTAGGCACAGTCCATACTGGGGTGGGGTAGGGGGAGGGCAGCTGAGGAGTTACACTGATGTTAGAGGACCCCAAGAAGCATTCTTTATGGGGAACAGCATAATCCCCCTCTGTATTTCCTACTCTTCTGGTTACATAAGGTTACCGGGACAAGGAAAGTGTAGCCTTGTGGTCAGAGCAACCAAGGGCTGGACTCAGAGCTGGAGTCAGTAGTCCACAGCTGGAGCGAAGGGTCAAGCCAGAGGTCAGGAACTGGAGCAAGCAGAGTAGCAGGCCAGGAGGGTCTCAAAGCAGGGGCAGCATCCTGCTACAGGCCAGCTGTACTGATGAGACTGCCTGGAGACAAACTGGGCTACATGCCCTGATTCCTGACCTCTGGCCAGTGCATGGGGGTCAGTGATGCCATGACCCTACTTCTTCTCTTCCCCGTTTGACTCCCCCCACCCTCCGACCATCAGAGTAGGGAGGGAGCAGTCCATCTGATGCACAGAGCTGCAGTGCTGCCTAGGCCTGAACCAAAGTAGGGAACTCTCCATATACCCTCTTTGTTATTGCACAGCTCATTAGGGCCAGGCAGAATGTCGTCCCTTAGTTTGTGAACCCATTACACACTGCCTAAACTGATGAACTCACTTTTTATGGAAATATTGTTTTTGTGAAAAGAATTTTAGACCAAAATCAAGGTGTTAGTTTTTCAACAAGTAGAGTTTTGTGAGTTTAATGCCACATCCAGGTAATGCTGTACGCACACATGATGCCTCTACACTGTACCTGATTCCTGCATTATCAGCTGTTAGCATGAAATTAATCAGAAAGCATTGTTAGTTGTCAGACAGGGCCAAAGAAATTGAGAACAATGTGGCAAATATTCCAGCTGTGTTAACATTAAAGTAATATCTCATTTCTGCAATGCTTTCACTGTTAAACCTGGATCTAAAAATGTGCATGGTACCCAATTTATAAAAAGCAAGCCAATTAAACTGGTGTGTCTGTATCATGATAACTATTTTTGCAGACATGTAGAGCTGGTCAAAAAAGATGGGTTTTGTTTGTTTTTCTTCTACAGACAATTTCAATTTTTCAGCAGAAATTCAAAAAACATCAAATTGTAGCGTGGAAATGCTGCCTTGCTGCCCCATGGAAGCTGGGATTTGGGTATCTCATTCATGTTCCCATTTGCCTCTATAGACTACAACTATGGTCAGACTACAACTCCCATGATGTACCTGGGTCTCCCCTCCTGGAGAGCAGAGGGATGTCCCTGGGAGTGGTGAATCATTGGAAATGCAGAGTGACTGGGGAGCTAAACCCATAGAGGAGACTGGGGACATCAAGCACTTCAGCAACATTTCTAAAGAAAAATATTACAGGTTTTGGCCAAAATATTTTACTTGCATATGTTTGAGTTTAACAAAAAAGTCAAACATTTCCACGGAAGGAAGCTACTTAAAAATATTTAATTGGAAACCCATGTGGAAAATGTTCAGCTAGTCCTAGTGTACAATTTCAATATATAGTAGATGAAGTACAACACAGTACCCTGTAATATATCACCACTGAATATGGTTCTCCAAGAGAAACACCCAAAGAGAGCATGCCATGTATTGACTATAATGACTTTGAGAAGCACATTAGATTATAGATGGATATTCTTCTTGATTTTTGAAAAAAAATTGCTTCTTGTTTTAAGAGAAATAATAATTTAAGAAGTTTTTCAAGAATTTAGCCTGTGCCATTCCCCTAGTGTTATCTGGACCAGTGATCTGCTAGGTCACTCAAATCCTTGACTCTGGGAGCCAGCCTTACCCTGCTCTGCTGTAAGAACCCCCACTCCTGGGCTGTTCACACACAGTCTCTAGCAAGTAAGCAGCTCCCAGCTACATGAGTGAGCACTTTGGGCCACCCGCTGCTTGGATTGTGCGACCAAATGGCACTAGCCAATGTCTCCGGTCCCAGACACAACTGTAGGAACCTCTGTCTTGCAGTGTCCAGTTGTGCCTGCTGTACCCTGTAAGCTTATATGAGTTCGTCAATTTAACAAAGAAATGGATATCTACCAGGCTTGTTATCCCAAGGGGAGTCTTTGACACGATTCAAACCAAATGCACTGTTTCAGGCAGAATAAACAAACACATTTATTAACTACAAAAACAGATTTTAAGTGATTATAAGTCAAAGCACAACAAGTCAGATTTGGTCAAATGAAATAAAAGCAAAACACATTCTAAGCTGATCTTAACACTTTCAGTGCCCTTACAAACTTAGATGCTTCTCACCCCAGGTGGGCTGGTTGCCCTTCAGCCAGGCTCTCGCCTTCGATCAGCGCTTCAGTCGCTTGGTGGTGGTGTCTATAGATGGAGGTGGAAGAGAGCGAGAGCATGGCAAACGTCTCTCCCTTTTATCATGTCCTTTCTTCCCTCTTGGATTCCCCAGCCCCTTCAGAGTCAGGTGAGCATTACCTCATCATAGTTCCAAACTGACCAAGGGAACGGGGGTGACTCACTCGAGAGTCCGACAGATTCTTTGTTGCAACCTTTGTTTCTGTGAGGCTGTGCTGGGTTTATCCCATACATGCCCTGATGAGGTGTGAACTGCCCCTCTACTCCTGGAGAGTTTTGCCTGGGCCTCTGTTCCTGGAGAGTTTTGCCTGGGCTTGTTTTAAGCCATGAGGACACATTCTCAGCCTCATAACTATATACATGAAATTACAACCTATAACATTAGTATAACAACAATGCCCAGTGCATCATGAGCCTTCCAAAGACACCCAAGATGACAAACTTTGCATTGGATACCGCACAATCATATTATAAGGATGAACATGGGGGTGCCGGGTGTTCCCCTGAGTTTCAGAGCACCGCACAGCCCTACAATGCATATTATACTTTTCAGTCTGCATTACACAAAAGGATTTCTACATGTAACAGGTGGCTCTCCTCTTATGTGCTGGAAGGCATGCAGCTAGCCAACACAGATGCTAAGGAGCATGCCTGGGAGAGATCAGGTGATTTCTCTAAAAGGCCAACAGGAAGCTGTAGTGAGGTGGCAGGGGTCTGGCAGTTCACAAAACTGGGAAGGAAGTGAGAAAAGCTCCTGAAGATGCTGATCCACTAGGAGAGTCAGCATCAGTGCACTAGCATGTACTACATGTACTTCTTTCTCCCACTAGCTATGGCATAAGGACAAAAACATCTTACCATTTTCCAACCTGAATTTTGCTAAGGGCTTGTTCCAAAGCCCACTGAAATCAATAGACACCATTGACTTCACTGGGATTTGTATCAGGACCTGAATATGAGGAAATGTCGTTTTCCTAGTCTTTTAAGGAATCACCTCTATCCCACATGAAAGATTGGATGTTTGCAGGGGATCCTGTTTTAATGGAAAGCTGTTGTAGTGCCAGCTATGCTAAGGTACTGGAGGAGGTTGGTTAGCATGTTGCCTTTTACAGGCAGGCACCCGATAATAGTTGATGTAAGGGGCCCTGGGTACCAAAATGCCCACTGCGATGGTGCATAGGGGAAGTGGGTAGAACCCGAGGATTGCACTGGCCAGGGGTAACAAGAGCATTTATGAATTGTGGACTGAGACTCCTCATCTGGAAACATCTCCAGAGAGGGTTGGAAAAGCAAAGATAGAATCCTGGTCAGAGATATCCAAGTCCGATGACATATTTTCTGCAGTGTTAAAGGAGGAGCCCTCAATGTCAGTACCAGGGCTTGTGTTGGTACTGCAGTCCAAGGAGGGGCAGGCAATCAAGCCTATACTGGTGGATGGGAGACTATGCTAGGGTGTAGAAGCACAAATGGAGGCTTCAGCTCTGATGGGCGGGACATAACTACAGAAAGTCCCTCTCAGTGCCCCCTTAGGAGGGAAGAGTCTGGTTCTTCTGAGACCCAGAGGTCATGTGAGAGGAATGTGGCTGGTACTGGGGAGCCCAGGGACTGCTCCATCATAGCCTGGGGCAGCACTGGAAATAGTACGGAGGTGTGGTTCATGCACCGTGTAGGAATGTGAGCTGAGGAGGACAGTGCCAGGGACTGAGCTGAGGCACTACTGGAGTGGTTCTTGTGGCTGTGATCCAAAGAAGAAGGTACCACAGTGGATGCAGACTTCTGTGAGGAGTCCTTGCATTTAGAGTCCTTCTTGCATCCTCTTCTGGTATCAACTTCTGAGTCAATTGTTTGCCAGACCACTCCTCATGAGTAAACTGAGGGGTTCCAAGACAGGTACTAGTGCATAGCTACCAGGGCCCATAGAAGGCTCAATGGTACTTGAACCAGGGCGCAAGGTCTCCTTAAGTTCCAGCATCCGGGGTGACTTCCTCATCTTCCTGGAATCTCTCTCCAAGGAAGGAGATTTCTTATTCTTAGAATGCTTTGATTCAGAAGCAACCTCACGGCCTTTACTTGCTGAAATCAAAGGAACCGGGGCAGTCTGAGGAGCTGAAGCCAATGTACAGGGATGGGGAGGTGGGGAAAGGAAAGGGGAATTTGGACCCCACAGGTCTCAACAAGTGCTCTATAAGAAGGAACTTGTGAGATCTGCTACTAAAGCCCCTGTTGACTTTGCACATAGTCAGGATGTGGAACTCTCCTAGGCAGCGGAGGCAGCTGGAATGCCCATCGCTGATGGGGAAAGACCTGTGGCATGACTGACAAGGCTTGAAGCCTGGAGTCTTTGGCATAACCTGAGCAGGAAAGCTGTGGATAGAACAGCTGAGGACAAAAGGCCCTGGCCAGGGAAAACATGCTTGAAGGGTAAATGTCCTGGAAGCACAAGTGTGTTTTGGAAATCAAACAAAACAAAACAAAGGGGGATAAAATGAAATTGAAACTAGAATAAGTAAAACTAAAACAAAACAAAACCCCAGAACAATCACTGCAAACACTGTGGACACCACTCTGAACCATCTCGAGCCCAGGGCAGCTGAAAAGGAACTGGAACTGTGGAGGTTTCATGCCTGCACAGGAGATGCCCTCGCACAGGAGCATGAGGAGATGCCGTGCGCAGGCATGGACCCACAGACAATGCTAGTTAAAATCTTCAGCTGAGAGAACATGGGTGCACACACATCCTATGGTGGTGCACCCATCGGGACATACACTCCAAGTGGTAGCTCTTCAATAGCAAAACCTCTTGCACAGCAAAGCTGCTTCCAGTTCTTTCTTGTTAAGAACTAAATACATGCTTTGATCCCACAATCAGTGGGTCCCTGAACCCATATTAATGTGCGTTCCTGCACCCAAGTGGAGCCTGAGAGACTTCAGTGGGGCTCTGCATGAACCTGTGCTAGCAAATCTGACTGCAGCAGCAGAGCTCAAGATGGTAATTGTTTGATGTGCCTAATACATATTGTATTAATTCTGGTAAATATATCTCATTTTAAAAAGCCCATAGCAATATATTTTGTGTATATGGCAGTAGACTGAGTTCAATACATGAAGTATTGAGAAACTAAGCAACAGATTCAGCACTTTCTAAAGATTTTTTTTCTTTTCATATTATAGTTGTGTATTCATCAAAACTCACTGCCAACTGGTTTTCTTACAGGAATAAACTAATTTGTAAAACTGTGCATAGTAATTTAGCGACAACTGCCAGTTCCCTGTACATCACTTTCTAAGGCTTTTTTTTGGAATGAATTCCTTTATTGATCAGGAAGGTAGTGTCAGAGGGCTCAATGGGAAGTCTTCATGAAAAACTCATTTTAGAAAAAGATTAATAATCAGGCCAGGGAAAACCAATTTTCTCACATTTAATCTCCTAATCTATTTTACATTATTTCCCAGGGGGACCTTGGACTTCACAGATACATGGCCCTTTGCAAATAATCAATTTGAAAGAATCCCATGAATTTAATAGTTGTTTTATGTCAATCTGCCAGGTTTCTAAATAGATTTTTCCCCCTCCTCTAAAACACTTATACAAACTATAACCAGTAATTAGAAACTCAGCAATGCTGTTTGTAAAAGTAAACAGAATGTTTTTTGGAATTTACCACATAGAAATTCACAAGTCATTATCCCAACAGCCTGCTATACATAAACTGTACGGATTATTAAACTAACAAATTATGTTAAACTAAAGTTTAGGACTTGACAAATTAAGAAAGGAGTATCTAAATTACAGCCCACAGTATCCGCTCAAGTCCTTTCCCCATTCCTAGGCATTAGAAATAAGACTCAAGATTCCAAACCTCTAACAATAGACATAATCTATGTCAGTGGTTTATACTAGCAAGACTAAACCTTAAAAGAGAATTATACTGATTTTGTTTAAAAGTCTTTTTTTTTACTTAAGATGATGTAAATTATTGATTTGAAATCAGTCTTTCATTCTTTGCACTTCAGTCTCTTTGCCATAATAATTCAGCTCACAACAGGATCACTATGACATTGTTACCAAGTCAGTTGAATGTAAGTGAAACTGCTATTCAAGTTTTAGTGAATGTGCCATTGACAGCAAAGCAGAGTGCCATCTATAAATGTAATACACAGAAAGAAAGGAAGCTTAGTCATGGTTATATGATTCATAAAGCAGGAAGTCTGAACAGATGATAATTTTTATCACCTATTGTGGTAGCATTTACAATAACAATGGTATGCTATTTTGAGGAAAAACAAATCCTAGAGCAAGGTAAAGGTCCCAGACCAGTGGTAGGCGACCTGCGGCCCATGGGCCAAATGCGGTCCATCAGGGTAATCTGATTGTGGGCCACGAGACATTTAGCTGACATTGACAGTCAGCAGGCATGGCCCCCCGCAGCTCCCAGAGGCCACGGTTTGACGTTCCCAGCCAATAGGAGCTGCAGAAAGCTATGGCCAGCACGTCCCTGGCCGCCGCTTCCCGCAGTTCCCACAGCTCCTATTGGCCATGAACGGCGAACTGTGGCCACTGGGAGCTGCGGAGCGCCATGGCTGTTGACGGTCAATGTCAGCAAAATGTCTGTGGCCTGCAATCATATTACGCTGATGAGCCGCAAGTGGCCCGAGGGCTGCAGGTTGCCCACCACTGCTCTAGGCTGAGGATTTAGGCTGCAATTTCTCTGCAATTCACTGTGTTTATCCCAGCATGTATGTGTCTGCTAGGCATACCAGGTGTCACCACATGGGAACCTGGTAGGTCTGTACATAAGCTTGTCAGTTCTTTGTTCCCATCACTCTCACAGATCTTGGGAGACAGGCCAGTCCTTGCTTACAGACAGCCCCCCAACCTGAAGCAAATACTCACCAGCAACCACACACCACACAACAAAAACACTAACCCACAAACCTATCCTTGCAACAAAGCCCGTTGCCAACTGTGTCCACATATCTATTCAGGGGACACCATCATAGGGCCTAATCACATCAGCCACACTATCAGAGGGTCGTTCACCTGCACATCTCCCAATGTGATATATGCCATCATGTGCCACCAATGCCCCTCTGCCATGTACATTGGCCAAACTGGACAGTCTCTACGGAAAAGAATAAATGGACACAAATCAGACGTCAAGAATTATAACATTCATAAACCAGTCGGAGAACACTTCAATCTCTTTGGTCACTCGATTACAGACCTAAAAGTGGCAATTCTTCAACAAAAAAACTTCAAAAACAGACTCCAACGAGAGACTGCTGAATTGGAATTAATTTGCAAACTGGATACAATTAACTTAGGCTTGAATAGAGACTGGATGTGGATGGGTCATTACACAAAGTAAAACTATTTCCCCATGTTTATTCCCCCCCTCCAAACCCCACTGTTCCTCACACGTTCTTGTCAACTGCTGGAAATGGCCCACCTTGATTATCACTGCAAAAGGTTTCAGTCCCCCTCCACCCCCGGCTCTCCTGCTGGTAATAGCTCACCTTAAGTGAGCACTCTCATTACAATGTGTATGGTAACACCCATTGTTTCATGTTCTCTATCTATATAAATCTCCCCACTGTATTTTCCATTGAATGCTTCTGATGAAGTGAGCTGTAGCTCAGGAAAGCTTATGCTTAAATAAATTTGTTAGTCTCTAAGGTGCCACAAGTACTCCTTTTCTTTTTTGTTCCAGAGTGTGTTTCTACAGAGCCAGCTCAGGCTGAGTCTTCATACAGTTCCCTGTTATTTGTCCACTGGCCCTCCTGGAACCTGACCAAAACCAGTACATGCCATTTAGGAGTGCTACTCCTACAGACTTGCAGTACATGCAGTTTGGGAGAGCTACTTCTACAGACTTGTTTAGGTGCATTAATCCCTCCTCCCACTCGTGATTCCAGGTTCCACAGGAAACCCACCCAGTGAAACAGATACATACACTACCTATTGATATCATAGTCCATGAATAGCCTGTGCGCCCACATCTCAATATTATAGTCTTTTGAGGTTTTCACAGTTCCAAGCTCTCAGATCTAACAATATAAAAAAATAAAAACCATGAGGTTAGTGACTCCAATGGCTACTGTGACACTTTCAGTAACAATACCAATTCTCACACTAAGGCTATATCTACACTGCCCCAAAGTTTGGACTATGCGGTGTGAATGGATGGTGAGGGTACAAACTAAAAGTTTCCTAGTGCATGTTAATGTAATCCTGTTTGAAGAAGTTTCCATTAATGCTTACTAGGAACCTTTTAGTTTGTGCCTGAAGCATCCACATGGGGGAGTTACAGTGCAACACTTTGGTGAGCATTGCTGTTCACACCCATGTAGTCTGAACTGGGCCAGAAGAGACAAGTAAGAATATA
This sequence comes from Chelonia mydas, assembly GCF_015237465.2. Lineage (NCBI taxonomy): Eukaryota > Metazoa > Chordata > Testudines > Cheloniidae > Chelonia > Chelonia mydas. Next base: position 271,943,662 of record NC_057849.1, on the reverse strand, counting down.
GATACATTAGCACTGAATTCCCCTTGAAGCCTGCAACATCTCTAATCTTTCAAGGTCACTTTGCAGCTTTGTTTTGGATCATAGCTGAATTAACGCCAAAGAAACATCCAACAAAGACATGAAGCGATCACGTATCATGCAGAGTGTTTTCTTTGTTCATTTTGAATTTTAGTTGCTCAAAAGGCTTCTGAAAATTTTTAGAGAGGCCTGGACTGGTCTGCAACTAGCAGGAAGTCACTTGTTTTATCTTGATAGATGCTTCACCAGTGTGTCAGAAGCAGATGTGCTCCACAGTCTACCAGTGTGCACAGTAAATCACAATTTGACAACCACTGTGATGAGTACAAGTAACAAACGGTTGTACAGGATGCAGTGAAAAAGGAGATATTAAAATTATGCCATGTTCTTCAGCGGTCTTAGGAGATGTCTACACTTAACACACTACAGTAGCGCTAGTGTGGTGCTTCAGTGAAGACGGTACCTCTGCCTACCGGAGGGCTTCTCCTGTCCGCGTAGGTACTCCACCTCTCTAAGATGCAGCAGCCAGGTTGACCTAGCGCTGTCTACACCGAGGTTTAGGTTACTTTCACTGTGTTGCTCAGGGGTGTGGATTTTTCATACCCCTGAGCAATACAGTGAAAGTGACCTAAGGCCTGGTGTATATCAAGAGATTAGGCAACCTGAGGGAGATTTTTACTTGGTAAAATGCAGACAGCCTTTCCAATTCTCCACTGCCTTTCACCTTGTGTAATCATTTACAAGTGTTCCAAATGGGTATAAATGCAAATAATGGTAGTATTTTACACTCACTTTGCACAGGAGTGCACAGGGTGGTAGGCAGTGGAGAACCAGACCCAAAACGTAGAAAATAGGTGCAGAAAAGTTGATGTGTTTTGCAAAGATGAATCCTTCTCAGACAGGAAGAGTTTCAATAGAGCATTATCTTGTGTAAGCATCAGTTGTTTAAGTATGCTTGGGCCTTTGTGCAAAACAGAGTCTTCTCTTGCTTGGTCTCATGGTTTTACAACATAGTCTGGCGTCTGCCCAATCAGTCAATTGAGAAACCTTAGAGATAGCTGAGATTCCAGCAATAAACTCATTATTTATCAGATTTTGGTGTGCTATGTTGAACATATAGATCAAAGGAGAAACTTGAAATCCAGAGTGTTCTAGGGGTGCATGAAATCCTAGGAATCAGACTTGAGTTATTCCCCATAACTCACAAATGATGGAATAGTAATATTGCTTAACTGGACCTTAAAATTCTGTTGGATGCTTTTGCAGAATACCATCGAAGAGAGTATGATCAACCTATGTCATTCTTTCTGGATGACACACACACTAGTGAATAAAGATACAAAAGGTACCCAAATATTCCTTAGATTTGAGATGAGGACCCCATGGAATTCCAAAAGAAGATGAAAAGAGTTGGAATAGTTATGGTCTATGCAGAAAGTCAATAGTTCAAAATAGAAAGAGCTATTAGGTTTGTTAGGGAAAGTGTGATATTAACATCTGATAAAGACCCTGATTCAGCAATGTACTTAAGTATGTGTCTCACTTTAAGCAAGTAAGTACCCCAATTGACTTCAGTGAAACTACTGAAGTGTTTAAAGTTAGACCTGTGCTTAGCTATCATAATGTATTGCGATTAATATGAAACAAATTAAGATCTGAGGGCAGCTGAGATGGTATCCATATATCTAGTGTCAAAAAGATGCTAGAAACATATCACCTGATGGACTTCTACATAATTTAGCCTCAAAGCTTTTGGAAATTAAAAGAAGGAGGAGTGTCTACACGTAGCAGGTGATTTCATTTCAGGAAACTACTGTGCCTGATCTAAAAGGTATTTTCTCCTTACAGTTTCTTAGAATTTTCATTTTTCAAAAGAAACGTGCAAACAAGGAAGATGAGAGTTCTTCTCCAAGAATACTTCTACTGTCCCCAGCCTCAAAATACAAGGAAAACAAATATCTATGTTTCATTCACATCACTGTAATACACATTTGGAAGAACAGCCAAGGGTGGGAGCATGTGAGCTGGTGTACTAATGAGACAGCACCCCCTCTGGTCAGACAGTGTTGGGAAGAATCCTCTCAGTCTGGTGGGGCAGCCAGTCAACTCCGCTTGCCTGAGTCCCTATGGTAGTCCTGTTCTGGGCTATGCAGGGTGCAAGTCTGAGTTCCACTTAGGTGTATGGGTTTCCCCTTAAACTTGGCAGGGTTAGCTGGTCTTGATTCTTAGGGGGTCTAGAAATCCTTTTGGTTCTTAAGTCTGAGGGATCAACAGGGGAACCCAGGCCTACCCACTCCACTGGGTTCCAGCTTATGGCCCTTTAAGCAGGCAGGTGGAATCAGGCCTCAACAACTCCTCCTGCTATGCTCTGAGGTCCTTCATATCTCCCTTGGTTCTATAGGCTTTTCCAGCTTGAAGATCTGGTCATCCCTTCTCTGGGTGCTGTCTCTGGGCAGCTTCTCACCAGTTTGCTGGCAGAACTATCCTTCTCCAGCCTGCTTGCTCCTCCGGCAGCCACCCTGCCCCTGTGGTTCTCAGCTCTTTTATTTTTCCAGCTACTATGAGGCTGCCAGTCAGCAATGGCTGGTAGATGCTGGGCCAGCATGGGGTTTATACCCACCATGACAGAGCATAATGTAACATGTGTACAACAAGGGCTCTTCAAGACTGAAACAGGTAACACCACATCCACAATTGTTACATCAATGTACAAAGCATCACCTTCTGTTTTTTGTAATATAAGGTTTGGTGGTGGAGAAAGGGAATGAATTGGCACCAGGAAATGCAATGTTCTTCTGAACACTGCAGAACAATTTGAATAGAATATCTTCAAAGAGACTACCAAAACAAAGGAAGTCTGGGTGGTACTAACAGAGAAACTGCTTTCATACTACCATTCTGTTTAAGAGCCACAAGTCTTTGCTGCTTTTTCATTTTCTCATCTACTAAGTTGCATCTGACTTCACAACACACGCACAAGTGAACAGCAGGAAAAAACAGATCCACCATTGGTAAGGATGGGCTGCAGAAACCAAGTCAGATTCACTGTTGAGATCCAGCTCCTTCGAGCCACTCAGGAAGTACAAAGGGATTGGAAAATGGTTGCAAATAGCCAGCAGAGAATTCCTGGTCAGAGAGGAACTCCCTAATCATGCAAATATGTCCAGGCCGTGTGCCAGCTGCTCTTCCTTTGAGGCATGGGAGGAGGTGGCATGTTGTATGTAGTGAGCGATGGGGAGTGGGTGTGGCATGTTGATGGGAGTGGAGAGGGGGATTTGAACTGGAGATTGTGCATGGCGCTTCCACTGGCATAGGGTCTATGACACAATTTACCGCTGTCCAGCAGCAGCTCTAAGTCATTCTGGTGGCAGCTGGGACCCTCAGAACCAGGGGTCTGGAACCAAATCCTTGATTCCCCACATCCCCATTTTCCAAGCTGTGCCAAGCCCATCATGTTCATTTAACAACATGAATATATTCCAAGTACTGATATTTAGTGTTTAATACGGTCCTTAAATATATCAGCACAGATGCTGCTTGGTCTATATTATTATAGTTCATGCACGGTACTTATGCAAAATCAGCTGCTGTGATGTGCGTGTGTGTCTGATGGGAGGACTGAGTCCTCAAAGAATTCTGAATATATTAGAAAGAACAAGACTTTTTGTGCATAATCAACTCAAGCTCTAAAAGGATTAATTGCACATAAGGATACATTTCCTCACATGTAAATGAGAAATTCCACTTTCACCTAACAGTATTTTACAATCCAAAATGCTAGACATTCTTCATGCCTGGCAATCCTTATATAGACTCAGCTCATTTGCAGATTTTTCAGAGATGAATTGAAACTATGAAAATAAAATTAATTTACATAAAATAGGGCAGATTGTGATTGTGATCTGAATAGAGTAATTGAGATCATAATCTAGCCCAATATGATTTGTGGATGAAGAGAAGTCTTTTATATGTATACTATCTGATTTGGAGGTCAGTTTAAGAACATTTTGATGGTAAACATTTTCTAACAAACTGTGGAGTAAGGGTAAATTAACCATTGATGGGTCTTACAAGGATTGCAAGGATTTGGGAGGATTTTAGCTACTGTAATAGCTACCCAATTTTGAAAACAAATTTAACTTGCATATGTGTCTTTTCATCTGCCATGATCCTGATGAATTACAGTGGCTTGTCTTAAAAGAAAATGGTACAGTACCTCACAGTTTAAAAATTGTTTGCATGGAAGAACATATGTAATGGAAGAGATTTTTGTTCCATTTTTGCTCTAGTTTAAATCTTACATCTTAGACTTCATATAAAAACTGTAGTCAGATCATTTATTGGGGATTAGTCAGATGATTACACCTGTTTCAAACAGATAACATTTGTGATCTAAACAGACTCCAACATCAAATGACAGATTGTTATCTTACCAAAACAATAGTTTCCACAATAAAACATTTCCCATATATACTGTACTATTATTTTTCAGGCTTGGCTATGTATTCTGGGCCTGATCAAATCCCACTGAGTCTTTCTATTGATGTCAGTATGTGCTAGACCAGGCCCTCTGTTTATTAGCAATTGTCATTTATTTCCTGTGTAGTGGTGAAACAAATTTATTTCTACTTTACCAGCGTCTTTTAACTCAGTTAGAAATTATTGTACAATAGGATGATCAGTTTCTATTGTAACTAATCCCAAGTATTAGGACTGTATAGAATTTGTAAGGGCTTATTTCTTAATCAAATAAAGCTTTGATGATGTTGTGTTTGGGGGTTCATTTACTTATTTATTTGTTTTGCAAAAACATCTCATTTTGAAATTTTTACACAAATTTATGAAAATCAAGCCTTATGACCATCAAAACAACTCCACACCATGTTTTGATTGCTGCTGACTGCCTACGTAGTAAAATGCTGAAACTGTTTCCTGCCCTGTCACCTGCAGAAGATGAGCATATTGAGGAGCTGATAGTGTGTGAAGTGGCGAGAGCAAGTTTGGAAGGTTATCACCATACAAGCTTTTCCGGAGTTGTTCTAAACACAGCACCCACCACCACCACAAGTGGAGCTCCAAAGCTGGCCTTGTCCATTGCTAAAATCTCAGATAACTGACCAACAGCCAAGACCAAGTCACTGGTGCATGTCTTCAACTCCCTCCATGTAGCAAAGATCCAATGGCTACTAAATGCTACAAGCTGTCTCTGCAAAATGGAGGTAGGCTGTGCTCTGGTGAGAACTCACTGTGGGAGAATGATTCCATGGCAGTACATCTGCAGCAAGCACAGGCAGATACTGTGAAATCTGCTGCAAACAATAGGGAGGTGATGCAGCTAGGCCCACTCTCCCTCCACAAGCAGCTTCTGCTCCTGCTGTGGTAGAGTGACAGATGGATAAAACTATTGGTACCGGTGTGTACCCTTCATCTTCCTGTGATTTGTGACAAACTGCCTATTACATCTATCTGGAGGTGACTCAGAAATGCTCCCAAAGAGCAATGCTTCCCTAAAGAGTTAATTATGTTTCTAATAATCTACAATAATTCTACAATCTATAACTGAAATCTAATTGCAGAAGTTTCAAGAACTCTTAAAAAGAACAATACAAACAAACTGTAGTGTGTGTGTGAATGGATTTAAAGAAAAAGCATGAATCTTTTTACTCTTGTCTAGTTCCAAAAACACATCTCTTTTTCCTCCTGACTGCAATTAGCCACACAAAGGTGGCTGCCAGTTCCACTGCCATCTTCAAGTAAATGATCAAAACCTGAAAACCCACAGGCAAATCCAGGAGGTTAATGAAACATAACAGTTTTACTTTGAGTTTTGCTTGCAAAACTTTGAGGTTGAACAAGCACAAAACTCAAGGGAATGCAAAAACCGTACACGTCCATTCATTGGAATTTGTGTGAACCAAACCCAGCTGTCAAGGTTCCTTCCCCTTCTAGGGTACAGATGTGGGGACCTGAATGAAAACCCCCTAAGCTTATTTTTACCAGCTTAGATTAAAACTTCCCCAAGGTGCAAACGATTTCACCTGTTGCCCTTGGACTTTATTGCTGCCACCACCAAGCGTCTAACAAATATATAACTGGGAAAGAGCCTGCTTGGAAATGTCTTTCCCCCCCAGAAAAATCCTCCCAAACCCTACACCCCCTTTCCTGGGGAAGGCTTGATAAAAATCCTTACCAATTCGCATAGGTGAACACAGACCCAAACCCTTGGATCTTAAGGACAAGGAAAAAGCAATCAGGTTCTTAAAAGAAGAATTTTAATTGAAGAAAAAGTAAAAGAATCACCTCTGTAAAATCAGGATGGTAAATACCTTACAGGGTAATCAGATTCAAAACATAGAGAATCCCTCTAGACAAAACGTTAAGTTACAAAAAGACACAAAAACAGGAATATACTTTCCATTCAGCACGGCTTATTTTATCAGCCGTTTAAACAAAACAGAATCTAACGCATATCTAGCTAGAGTACTTACTAAGTTCTAAGACTCCATTCCTTTTCTGTTCCCGGCAGAAGCATCACACAGACAGAGAGAACCTTTATTTCTCCCCCACTCCAGCTTTGAAAGTATCTTGTCTCCTCATTGGTCAATTTGGTCAGGTGACAGCGAGGTTATCCTAGCTTCTTAATCCTTTACCGGTGAAAGGGTTTTTCCTTTGGCCAGGAGGGATTTAAAGGTGTTTACCCTTCCCTTTATATTTATGACACCAACAAACCTGACATGTGATCAATATTCCATTCCACAAAATAAACAAACAGGCATTTGAAAATGGAATATCCATGGTTGATTGTACAGACTTTTCTATTTTCATAGGGTGAGTGCCATATTTTTAGATGTTTTCTCCAAACAACTCTCTGTGAATGAATTACTATACTCCAACCGTCCCAGAGGAATCTATGTTGGTGTTGTAGAGGTGGAAGTGGTGGTGTCCTCTATAGCCAATATGCCTATAGAAGTGAAGAAGAAGCATGATACCTCCAAGGCACAGCAGAAAGCACATTTAGCATCATCCACACTACACTGATATAGGACATGTGTAGCATTTGTTACTCCCATCATAGGCCAGAAGGCCACAGCCATGACTCCACCAACACCAACATGTCTCCTTGGTGCAGTATTGACTGACAGCAGTGCTGGTGGTCACTATTTGCATGCAGGAAGTGCTAGGATTCAATTTTTGACTGATTAATGTACTATAATGCTGGTGTTGAGGAGATGGAGATAAGGTAGCACAAGGAGTCTCACTACTGCAGCACAATGAGGCAACCACAATTTGGCTCACACAGTCTATATAAAATACATACTGGTCACACTGGAGTTTGGGCATATAAATGAAAAAAAGATATATAGGATGAAAAAACAAATTAACAATAAAGGGCTATATTGCCTGAAACTGGAATTTGAAACGGGTCTTGGGGGTTGTTCTTTCTTTTCCTTCATGCTTCCTGATTTTATGAGTTTTCTTGTTGTAGACAGTGACTAGTGTGACAGAGATATAACACCCTCTCCCCCAACCCCGTTCTATTTCCAGTTCTCAATGTTTGCTTGAAGCAGATGCAGTCGCTGTTTGTGTGTTCATTTTGTAAGTAGTAAGCATTCTGCTTTCAATTTTTGCCTGTGTTTTTTTATTTGTTTTTGTGCAGTGAGAGTTTGGAGACAGTAAATCTTTAAGTGCCTAAGGGTACGTCTACAGTACAAAATTATTTTGAAATTATTCTATTTGAATTTTCTGAAGCGATTTTATACATTAGGTCTTCTGTGTCCCCACAAAAGCATGTGAATTCGGAGGAGTGTGTCCACAGTACCAAGGCTAGCATCGGATGTCAGAGTGGTGCACTATGGGTAGCTATCCCACAATTCCTGCAGTCCCCACCACCCATTGGAATTCTGGGTTAAGCTCCCAGTGCATGATGGGGCAAAAACATTCTCGCAGGTGTTTCTGGGTGTGTGTCGTCAGTCACTCCTCCCTTCGTGAAAGCTATGGTAGACAATCGTTTCGAGCCTTTTGGGTGTGCAGACGCCATACTGCTTTCAGCAGATGGTGCACCGCTGCTCTCCTGCTATGATGAATCACCTCGCATTTCCTGTCATCTTCCTTTGTAATCTCTAGTATCTACTTTTTCTCTTCCTCATCGAACACTTATGCTGCCAACTTGCTTGGCCATTGTGAACCGAGCAGCACAGCTTCCGCTGCCAACTCTGCTCTCCCGCTCGTTCAGCGCTACCGAGCTTCTCCATGAATGTCTGTCCTGGGCTCCCACCTCCATGAAAGCTACAGAAGACAACCATTTCCTGCCTTTTTTCAGTTCTTGTGAACTGAACAGCACCTCTTCCGCTGCCACTCTGCTCTTCTACGTTTCACGCCCTTTTTCCAGGATTACCCATGCAGGTGCCATAGCCATAGAGCCCACTCAGATCTCCGCTGCAGTTTTGACCATTGTAAATACCTTGCGCATTAGCCAGCAGAATGTCCAGTACCTGCAAAACCGGGCGAGGAAGCGATGACAGCGCGATTACTATACCGATGAGGACATGGACACAGACATTCTTAGAAGCACGGCATGTGGCGATTGGGAGATCATGGTGGTGTTGGGCCAGGTTCATGCCGTGGAACACCGATTCTGGGCCTGGGAAACAAGCACAGACTGGTGGGACCGCATAGTCTTGCAGGTATGGGATGATTCCCAGTGGCTGCAAAACTTTCATATGCATAGGGCCACTTTCATGGAACTTTGTGACTTGCTGTCCCCTGCCCTGAAGTGCAAAGACACCAAAATGAGAGCAGCCCTCACAGTTGAGAAGCGAGAGGCCATAGCCCTGTGGAAGCTTGCAACGCCTGACAGCTACAGTCAGTCAGTCGGGAATCAGTTTGGAGTGGGCAAATCTACTGTGGGGGCTGCTGTGTTGCAAGTAGCCAATGCAATCATTGACCAGCTGTTATCAAGGGTAATGACTTTGGGAAATGTGCAGACCATTGTGGATGGCTTTAATGTGCTGGGGTTTCCTAACTGTGATGGGGCAATAGACGGAACGCATATCTCTATCTTGGCCCTGGAACACCGGGGCAGCCAGTACATAAACTGCAAGGGGTACTTTTCCATGGTGCTGCAAGCACCGGTGGATCACAAAGGACATTTCACCGCAATCAGTGTGGGATGGCCAGGAAAGGTGCATGACACTCACATCTTCAGGAACTCTGGTCTGTTTGAACAGCTGCAGGAAGGGACTTACTTTCCAAACCAGAAAATTACTGTTGGGGATGTTGAAATGCCTATAGTTATCCTTGGGGACCCATCCTATCCCTTAATGCCATGGCTCATGAAGCCGTTCACAGGCACCCTGGACAGTAGGAAGGAGCAGTTCAACTATAGGCTGAGCAAGTGCAGAATGGTGGTAGAATGTGCTTTTGGATGTTTGAAAGCGCGCTGGTGCAGTTTACTGACTAGGTTAGATCTCAGCACAACCAATATTCCAATTGTAATTGCTGCTTGTTGTGTGCTTCACAATATCTTTGAGAGTAAAGGAGAGACGTTTATGGCAGGGTGGGAGGTTGAGGCAACTCACCTGGCAGCCAATTTCAGGGCAATTAGAAGAGCGCAGCAAGGAACACTATACATCAGAGAAGCTTTGAAAGACAGTTTCATGACTGGCCAGGGTACGGTTTGACAGTTGTGTTTGTTTCTCTTAAAGTTACCAGCCCCCTATATATATGAAAGGAAAGAAAGTCACAAGTGTTTAAAAACCATTCTTTATTATTTATTGCACAAAACATTGAGAGAAATGAGAAGCTAGATGGGGGGTGGTGTTGGGTTAGGGCGGTGGAGGAGGAGGGAAGGACAAGTCCAGAAACCAAATCAAAACTTCAGATATGCCATCTTTCTGCTGCTTGTTCAATCCTCTGGGGTTGTGTGTGGGGGTCCCCGTAGCCTCCGCCTTCCCCCGTGTTTTTGGGCATTTGGGTGAGGAGGCTATGGAACTTAGGGAGGAGGGACATTGGTTATACAGGGGCTGCAGTGGCAGTCTGTGGTCTTGCTGGCTTTCCCGCATTAGATCCACTATACAGTGGAGCATGTCAGTTTGCTCCCCCATGAGCTTGACCATAGCATCCTGACTGCTCTCATCGCGTGCGTCCCTCCTCTCTTCGTATTCATGTAATGCTTTACACGACTCCGCAATTGTTTGCCTCCATGCATTCAGCTGGGCCCTATCAGTGCAGGAGGACTGCATGAGCTCGGCGAACATGTCATCCTGAGTTCGTTTTTTACACCTTCTAATCTGGACCAGCCTCTGGAATGGAGTAGATAGGGGCTGCGTTGAAACATTTGCACCTGTGGGAGGAGAAAAAGGGAGGGTAGTATTTTAAAAGATACATTTTAGAGAACAAAGGGGAAACAGGCAATTCATAGTACACAGCACATGTTCTTTCTGTACAAGGTCACATTTTGCCTCTTATACTGAAGTGCCTGCCACTTTGGTGTGAGTAAGCCATCACATGCGGCCAGGCAACAGAATTCAGCTTGCAGGCAGCCATGGTAAGCACTAGGGGGATGCGGGGTTCTGCTTCTACCACATTCATTTCAATGCTTTCAAACTGCCGGGCCCCCTTTCCCATAGCAAGCAATGCCTGGTGGGTTTGCCATATAAAAGGAGGGCCTGTGGACTCTCTGGGATGATCGCTTCACACAACACCCTCCCCCCCAACACCGCGTGGCTCCGAGAGGTTTTGAGCAGGGATGAGCCCTTTAAACTAAATGTGAACAGCCCTGCATGGCTGGGTTTCCCACCACCCCCCACTGCTTGGCTCCGATCAAGCTCTCACTCACCAGAAGTACCTTCTTCAGGGTCATGGTCCGGGAGCATGCTTTGGGAGTTGGGGGAGGCTATTGGCTCCAGCGTTAAGATAGTTCCTGGCTAGGAGGGGAAATGGATTCCCCACTTGCTGCCTGTGCACTGTCGTCCTCATCCTCCTGCTCTTCATCTTCCAAAAACTCATCTTCCTCACTCCATGCTACTCCCCCCTTGCAGGTGTCCACAGTGGGTGGGTAGTGGTGGCGTCACCCCCCATAATTACATACAGCTCATGGTAGAAGCAGCATGTATGGGGCTGTGTCCCAGAGAGACCATTCGCCTCCCTGGCTTTTTGGTATGCTTGCCTGAGCTCCTTGATTTTTGTACAACACTGCTCTGTGTCCCTGGAGTAGCCTCTTTCCGTCATGGCCCTGGAGACTTTAGCGTACGTATTTGCATTTCTTTTTTTGGAACGTAGTTCTGCCATAACAGATTCATCTCCCCAACATGCGATGAGATCCAGTACCTCCTGTTCGGACCATGCTGGAGCTCATCTGCGAATCCGGGACTGCGTGGTCTCTTGAGATGGTGAACTCTGCATAGTTGCCTGTGATGGTGGACTGTGCTGATGGTCACCTGTGCTGATGGTGACCAAACAGGAAATTCAAAAGTTCCCAGGGCTTTTACTGCCTACCTGACTAGTGCATCGGAGTTGAGAGTGTTGTCCAGACTGGTCACAAGAGAGCATTCTGGGATAGCTCCCGGAGGCCAATAACATTGAATTGCATCCACAGTACCTGTAACCTGGAACTGCAATCTTGATTTTAGCACTACTCCACTTGCCGAGGTGGAGTACAGAAATCGGATTAAAGAGCCCTTTAAATAAAAAAAACTGGTTTGGTCGTGTGGACGGAATCAGATTTATTTAGAAGTAACTCAGCTAATTCTGAAATAACCACGTACTGTAGACCAGGCCTAAGAAATGGTCTAAGGAAAAGAAGTGTGCTCTGCAGGTGATGCTTCCTGCTCTAGTGTTCAGATCAATGTCTTTGCCCTGGTTTCTCCTGAAGAATTAAACTAAAGCAAAAGTCATGATTGTGTTTTTTGTGGGTACAATGCCTTCCAAACTTACAGAGTGTCATTATTGATTGCTGGGGGTAGATTTAAGGCTTTGTTTCTTGAAATGTACGTCTGTATGGGGAGTTGCCATTCTTTTTAATACCACTGACTGGATAGGTACTTACTGTCCATTCATGAGACTATGACATACAAGTATGTACTATTTCATGGGACACTTTCTAAAACATTTGGACTGCATTTAGTTATCAGCCTGGTGGTCTTCTGTACTATCACTGTCTAAGTGTGTGATTTTCATTAACACTAATGTGAGCTATCCACGTACATCAATGGGAGAAGCGATCTTCTTGTGATTAATTTTACATATGTTAATACAGTATTTTGAAGTGTTACATGAGAGAGAATGTAGTTTGTTCCCTAAAGGCATTAGAGTACATTCTGGAAAGTTTAGGTAGCAATAAGCAGAATAAGCAGGGTATTTTTCATTGGCATGTCGAAAGAAAGACAGCTGACTAAAAATATGTGACAAGATTGTGCATGATCTGTACTTTTGTGTTCACCATGACTATTTCAAATGATTTGATCTTGTTTCCTGTGTTAGATTATATGAGGCATATCATGTGCTGTAACACTGTCCCATAATGTGCAGAGATATAATGTGATTGTGACTGTTAGCCTCTTGGCTGACACACTGGCATTGAAACCAGGGACCTCCAGAGCTAAAAGCATAAACAGCCGCAGTTTGAACTAAAGAGCCACACCTCCGTAGCCAGAGGCTGTAGCAAATCACATCCTCTGTAGATTGACATAGATGAGAATCCATAATACACACACGCCCATGGATTACACAATGATTTGTGATGAAATCCTAAGAAATACCAAATATTTTAAAAGCTATTGTGGTAAACCCAGGACAAACAGCTACAAAAAAGGGAGGGGTAGTAATTAGTCCCAGAGGATTAAAAGGCCTCTCCCATCCACTGAGGATATAACCACCAGGAAATAAGGTTCAGCTGGAAAAGGGGTTGCTAAGGAGCTAATTAGGTTCAGCTGGCTGCAACTGGTAGAGACCTTTTTAAACCCTCCCTGGCATGGAAGGAGGGGGAGGAAAGAGGGAGAGAAGCTACCAGTAGGCTAAGGGCAACACTGAATCCTTCAAGGAAGGGAGGCTACACTTCCCCACCCCAGAAGGGAAGGAAAACAAACACAAGGGACTGATCAGGGAAAGGAATAACCAGACCCTGTGCTACCTGTAAGGATTTGCCTTGCCCAAGCTGGTGTCTCCAAGGCTAGAGAGGACTGAGTCTGCTGAGGAGAACAAGGTGCTTTGCCATGCTATATTCTTCTACTTCACAGTGATCTGTAACTTTGTACATCCATGACTTTTTTGGGGGGGAGCAGGGGGAGAATGGGGAAAGGTGAAAGATTAAGGTTGGTGGAAAAGGCAATTAAATGAGATATAGTAATAGTAATGTTACCAGCAATATTATTGACTTCAATATTGTAAACTATTCTGATGGATGCTGCTATTGTGAATTTTGATTGCCTGATTAAGATGACAGACAAAATAACCCATTGGTTATAGATATAATTATACCTGAGGCAGGTAGTAGGGCAAGAAGAAAAGTGTAATTCATCGGATTCTGAGCTGTGTCAAAATGCTGACATTTAGAACACCATATATTCCAGATTATATTACTGTGACTATAAAAATGGAGCCACCAATATTTCTATTTTGCTGAACTATCCAAAGGAAAAAAAAGATTCAAAGGTAATGCACATGGAGTGAAGTGATTGTGTCATTATAACTTATCTGTATATGAAAGTAATAGTACTTTAATCAAGTCTCTCATATTTAAAGTATAGGCATAACATGGGCCTTACAGTACCTATAAAGACCAAGGATCAGAAATATATTCAAAATGCTTCTGCCCACATATTGTGAAAAAGAATCTCTCCAGTGACTCTTTATAAATGCATATGATAAAAAAGGGTATTTTAGTCTCTTCAAAAAGTCTCTTCACTGAAACAGAGAACTGGTCTTGGAATACAACTGGGTTGCTAGTAACACAAGCCTAAACGACAAACTGAGATGTAAAGATTTAAGATGAATGACAAGGAATTAGCACAGTAAATATATTATATTGATAACATGTTTTATAATGCATCTATAAAGTTGTCAGTTATATAAATAAAACTTTTTTCCTGCAAAATAGGAAGTTAAATGCAAGATCTATGGGCCACATCCTCTCCTGGTGTCAGAATAGCCCCACTGACTTCAACAGAATACCACTTTACTCCAGTGGAAGATCTTGATGTATGTTTGTATAATTTACCACTTTAAAAGAAAAATGTGGAAGTTACAGCTGAACACAATCTCCGCCCTTTGTGTGCATCCATAGTGATAATTATATGATCACATTTTACAAACATAGTAGTAGTTTGTTTTAGATACATGCACATACATATATGTAACAACATATGCATGTGTTAGTAAAGACTGCATGATAATACATTTGAGCAGACAGCCTAAATTAAGATATTATGTCTAGTTTTAAGAACTTTCACAGATACAGAGCTGGCCTTAGCATTGATGTTCAGCTCTGCTAAACATTTCCCCCACCCCGTCCCCACCCAATTCTTGTGCAGTATGACTACTCCTGTGTGAACAGGGCTGGCTTAAGTAATTTCAGGGATGGTCAGCAACGTTATTCTTTGGGATATAACCTATGTCGCTCCACAGCCAATTAGCAGATTTAGATTTGTGTACAACTGAAACAACAGTTGTGAAACAGGCCCATAATAGTTAGGTCCCACCAGTTTCCTGTGGAAGCAGAACCCAACAGTTTGTTCCTTGCATTGGTTTACACCAGTTTGTTTTTTCAAGACTATGGTGCTGATGCAGCATAGGAATTGAGCACATGCTTAACTTAAGCATGTGAGTAGTTGCACTGGTTTCAAAGAAGTTACTTCCATCTTAACTTTAAGCATGTGTTTAAGTGCTATGGTGGGTTAGAGCCTCTATTCACAAGAAAAAAGGCCTAGGAAATTTTTTAGGGAATGATGGTCCTCCTGTGCATTTCTAGTCACTCTAAAATGGGGGCCAATTGCTGATGGTTTCACTGGACCCAAAGATCAGCTCTGTTATATGTACATTGCACACTCAGTTTGCTGTTTTCAGACCAAAACCCTCCTTTTCCAAACCTGGCAAAGATCCTGTTCTTCAATAAGGACTACTGTCCATGCCAATTTGAGCTTTCCAACCTCATCTGCTTTTGCTATAATACTGTCAAAAACAAATCGTCAGAATTTTTCACCCTTGCTGAACTGAAATATAGCCTTGTGTGGCCCCACCAATGAAATACCATTTGGAGGAAAAGCAGCTTCCTATCAGGGAAGAAATGGACCAGAACGCTCAGGGGAAGTAAGATCAAACTTTAAGGAGCTCTGTTCATCTGCTAGGTTCTGTGGATTCGTCAGCATTGCCACATCATTGCAGACTGCTGCGTGGTCTTTCATTAGCAGTATTTTCATTAATGAGAGAACTCAGAATACAGAACATACTCAGTTTGTAAAAGTTATTTTCACTCTGCATTAAGTAAATCAGATCACTTTCTGCTACACAACGCTAATCCAGATAATGTAACAAGCTAATAAATATTTAACCAATAATGTTAATATTTAAAACATTAGGAGAAAAATGCCATTCCCCCAAGTGAGCTAGAAATATATATTTTACAGGCTAGATTACAACTTTGGTGGCCAAAGTCAAGAATATTTCATTATTTGCAGTCAATATCTTTTAACTAGAGCTGTAGAAGGCTGCTCAGTTAGATTTGGCTCAGATGACACAAGTTTCATTCACACTTATGTAAAAAAAACCCACCCCTGCATATAAAGGTACAGACAAGAGGTGTAAAACTGTATTCCTTCAGTTTTAAGCAGGTATAACTTCACTAATATTGCTGCATCACAACTAGAACTGTGTGAATATTTATCCAGTAAATTTAGCCTATTTTTCTTCTTGGAGAATATTGGTGAATAAGTTAGAAAAATGCAGCTAAATTATTTGTAATTATTCAGGAAAAAAATTAAATGACTTTTCCCCCACTCTGAATTGATTGCAAATACATCACTATACATATTTGCTATTGAAGCTGTGTGATAGTTGTGATTGGTCAGATAAGCCCCTAATTGGATGGATGAGTAGGTAAGCTCTTCTTGCATGAATGGCCATTTAAAAATTCACAAGAGTGTTCACAGAAAGCAAATACAAAGGATAATCAGAGTGCAGATGAAGCAAATTCATTAAAAAAAAGTGGCTATTTAGGGATTTTTTTTACAGCATTTACATAGTTCTATCACAATCATAAGAAAACGTCATCAAGGATGGTAAACAATCAACCCACCTTGACAACTGTTAGAATTACCTTCAGGATTTCATGCTGGCATTTTTTTCTCCAAGCTCTTATCATCCTCTACTATCCTGACAAATTCTTTTAGTGTGATGCTTTTACCTTTATGATTCCAGCCACAGGTTGCTCTAAATAACATCACAATTATTTATGTAAAATTGTTAGGGCAAGTGAATGAATACAGCTGTTTGGGTGCTCCCAGCGCTGCAGCAGGATAGTTGGCTCTCAGCTTTTAGCTGTTTCTTATTCACACCAAACTGAAACCACATTTTCTGTTGCTGAAAAACAAGCCAGCAAACAGATGTCTCACTGTGACACTTACAGTGCGCTATGCCAGGGACAGTACGCTGCACCAGTTTGTTTACTGTGAGTCTCTCATTAAGTTTGACATCTGCTTTTCAACCAAAATTTCTAAATAGCACAAGCAATTGGTTTGACTGGGAAAAGTACACATGGACAATAATGAAGGTAAACACATTTGTCAGAAGGAGGATTTCTGACCTTGACACTGTCCCTTTAACTGTGTGAATGAGTGGGGAGGGTGGAGGAGGGTACTTATAAGAGTGGGGGAGAAAGAAAGAATCCATGAACTGTAATGACAAAGGGAAACTTGTTTCCCTGGAAAATTATGGGATTGAAGTTGGTTGCATATTGAATTAAGGAGTGATAATAGTGGTAGGTAGTATTCAGGACAGTTACCTGAACAATCAGTCCAGTCCTGCAGGTTTCCCTTGCACTTTTTCCTAGTTCTACAATGCTGGATTAAGTATCTGGCTGTCGGTGTTTACCATTTGTTCCAGGCAAGTTATTTATTTTATCTTCTAGGAGTGGAGGGGAGAGAAAACAGTCTCTTTTGTGTCTGTAATGCTGATGTTCCTCACTCCTGAAAAAAATCATGGGTACCAAAATGTCTACCTGGCCTAGGACTAATCAGACATTCAAATCATGTTGTTCAGACATAACTCTGTACACAGAATATCTGCTGCATGTGGGAGATTTTATCAAGTCACCAAAAAGAGGAAACAAACACTGTTCTGGTCAATTTTTACTAGACCTTTTCTTTTCTACATGTGAGGAAAGCATTACAAAACTACAGATCCTTCCATATGTGTTGGCCTGTGCGTTCTCCTTGCAGCTGAAAAATGACTATACATTTTGCCCTGTACAATGACAATGATTGCCTAAGACATAACTGCAAGAAGTGGCAGTTTAAAATCATCACACATTTTCTCATGGGAGACGCGTGCCAAGACAGGATAATGTTTGTAGATACAATGTGAACTCTATTTTCACTCAGATCAAGTTGTCTTGTATATTTATGGAGTAATTGTGCCCCATTTTATGAAGAAATAATCTAACAGATAACCTTTGAGGCTGACTGACAAACAGTATCCTTATGAGCCTGCAGGATTTTCGCCGGGAAAAATGGGTCACCTGACTTATTTTCCCCATCATACTAAAAGTGATGTTCCAATTTAGAAAAATGGGAAATAAAATAAGCTTCCACCTGCTGTGCCTGCTAGACTATAGTGCAGAATGGAGCATTGTCTAGCCAAGGACTAGCCACATGATTACAAGGGAAAGCTCTGGTTTTGTCATTTCAAAAGCAAAGCCAAGTGCACAAACCAGAATAGAAGAAATAAGGGGTGAGGGAGGGAGGGGACAGGCGGACAAAAGAGGCTGCTGAGACAGAGTATATTTGTATTAATTTGAAGGTAATTTGGATTTATTGGGGGGAATGCAAGAACAGTTACTGAGAAGAGCACAATGGGAATAGGCATATAGGAAAGATTTGAGGGAGATGTGACCAGATCTCAAGCTGTGTCAAAAGCATACACAAGGTGGTGTACCCAGCAGTCCTGTTTAGATTTTGTGAAACAGGTAATTTGGTGTTTAAATAAAAAAAAACTTTGTTTCTACCCTGTCAAGAATGTAGCTGAGGAGTGCAGGCAGGTAGGTTTTGTAGGCTCCAGAGTCCCCTGTCCTGTGCCACCCCTCACACCCTGGTATAATGGGACATCCATAGTGATCTGTCCCTGGCTGCTAAAATAGCAGGTCAAATCTAATTTAGAGGAGCACTGAGGCTGCTGTAAGGAGAGCTGGTTAAAACTCAGAATTTCCATTCTGTAGGAAAGTTTGTGACATTTTAAAAAAAGGTTTTGTTCTGATTTGCAACAAAAAATAGAAAATTAGAAATTTCCTACACACACGAGGACTTCTGAAAAAAAACAAACAGATTGGAACAACTGAGTGTTTCCTTTTGATCTTTTTTCCAAACAAAACAGAGCAACCAACTGCCTTGGCTTCCAGTGACTGCCCAGGTTGCTCCCAAGTCAGACAGACTATGTCAGGGGAGTGGGGGGCAGCTCAGGGAGTCCCTCACTAGGAGAGAGGGGAGCCTAGAAGCTCAGAGACCAACATTTAAGCCAAACTTTTCACAGGTGGTCACAAGTTGTGTTCCTCATTTTTTGTGTGCCTGACTTCACACTCCAGGGTCAGATCTGAACACTCCCAGCAATGGGAACTGTGCTTTGAACGTATAACATTACATATAATGTTACATGTGCTGAAAAATCAGGTGCTGGTATCTCGAATTGGACACCCAAACTTAGTGGAAGCTTTAGATTATAATATCTGTGATTCAGTTCCCCATATGTAAAATGGGGATGATGCCCCTCTCTCCCCCCTCCTCACAGGTGCATTATGAAGATAAATTCATTGTTTGGGAAGCACTCAGATGCTATATTTTCCACTGAATGCATCCGATGAAGTGAGCTGTAGCTTCACTTCATCACTTCAAATGAGCTCACGAAAGCTTATGCTCAAATAAATTGGTTAGTCTCTAAGGTGCCACAAGTACTCCTTTTCTTTTTAAGTTGTGTTAGTGTCACTGTGTAGTTCATGAAGGTTCTGAAAATGTAATAAAACTTTCCTCAGCAAATCTTGTAAACAAGTTGATACGAATTATTTCATAGAATTGCATAAAAGAACATGAAATTCCAAAGTTGAAATCAATGAGCATATCCACTAAAACAATACTAATAATTATTTATTAAACATTTACAAAGAGCATGAAAATATTGTTTATAAATTTCAGAATATCTGAAAAATATGAAAGAATCCAAGATGTATATCATGCATGGAATCTGACAATGTAACCTGAAAAATGTAGCCAGAATGTAAAAACAAAAGAAAAAATTTCTGAAGAGTATAAAGCTTAAATATTGAATGACTGAGTTCTTATTATGTACTAGGACTATTCCTCCCCTTCCCCCCCCCCACCCCCCGTAGCAACTAAGTACAACTTTTTGGGGCTAATATTTAAACCATATTTACATATTTCTACATACATGCACACACCATTCAGTCAGCTTGTAATTATTTTCATGATTTCAGTATTAGGAAATTACTGTGCAGTTCAGAATTAAGGGAAGCCAAATATAGTATAGCGTTGGTTCCACACTGCTATGGTTCTGATTTAATATAAACGTAACATTGTTGAGTGCCGCCCTCATGTCTCAGAAATAAACACATTGACACTGCATATTTATGGCTTCTTGCCATAACTTTACTGTAGAACTTGTGAATTCAAACTGATTAACTGATTCCCCAGCCACCCAGTCCCTCTGTTTCACCACTGCAAAGTCATGACGCAAAGTCCTGCAAGCGTGACTATCTGGCCAACTACACCAACCCATCACAGATACCTTGCCAAGAAAGCTGCAACAGCCACTTGTACATTGTGATTGTCTACTCATACAGCTGTCGTGGTCTCTCCACCAGCCCACAAGACCCTGCCTAGGAGGGACAAACCAGTAACCATGAGCTATGAAAAGGATCCAGCAGATGCAACAAAGGTGAAAAATCCATGCTTGGCTGAAAGAGGGACAATACCTTGTTAATTCCAAATAGGGGATAAGTCCAACCTAGCACAAGTAATGAAAGCCCTAACCCTGGGGAGTCAGGGGTAAGGATTGGAAGGGATGGCACATGACATACTCCAATCCCCAAACAATAATTTAGCATGGTCAGAAATCAAGAAAATCTCTACAGCCTATGGGGCACACAAGCTCTCCAACAAGGCTACTGCCCCTTATGTATCCTCCCTCTATCATGGCATCCCACCCAGTTAGAGGACAAAGGAGTACAAACATACCCATCTCTTTGGCTGACCCCCCCACCAGTCTCCCTAGCTTCACGATGGGGATAAAGGTCTGCAGAGTGGCGCCATGTTAAGGGAGGTGAAAGAAGAGATCAGTCTGGCAAACATATCTCCCCTCTTAAACAAGTAACACTGTGCTGAAAAATGTAAAAAGCTAAAGAAAGCCAAAACATGAAACTTAAAAAAAAATCACCCTTTACCTGGCTTGAAAAAAAATCAGCAACCATTTTAAGATGAATGGATGTGTTATTTTGCCTCTATATCATCCCTGATGGAGATCACACAAAAGAAATAGGTTAGACTGAAGACGCTGCTACTGATGAGACAAGCCTATAGTCTGAGATACATCTAATTCCCTGAGCTTTCATTATTAATATTTTATAGCCCTCACTGATATCTGCCTAATCTTGAAGAAAAAGTTATCTCATTGAAGCAAGCAGGGCAGACTACTAGATTTTATCTATATAAGGAGAGAGGTGAAATACCGAGTACAATAGAGATGTATTCATTTTGCACTACGTTATTTGAATCCGCGATCTCTGCAAGGTATGCCTATCTGAACAGTAATGAGAGCATTAGCATACTCAAGTAGTGCTTAAATTCCCATTAAGATGAAAACATGATGAATGCAATTTATGGTGTTTTTAAAATCTCTATTTAAACACTTCATACCTCACTGTCCTTCAATAAAATAATGTCCATTTCATTTACTTCAAACTGCTGCAAGAGTCAGCTATTATTTCAAGTTTAACCTATCAACACCCTTGATTTATCTGCCTTAAAAAGAACATCAAAAGAAAATAATTCTTCTCCTACATTTGCTGATCCATCTCAATAACACATGAAGAAACGTTTATGTGGGCAAAGTTATTTAAAGAGATTTGTACATGCTAAAGTGTTTTAAAATAGTATCTGTGATCTGGGAAAATGCATAACAGAAGCAGTTCAGTGCTGGGCTGTAACTATATCTATTCTTCTGACTGTACCTCAACACAGCATGTTATTGCCTATGGCAAGGAGGACACAATGCAATTCGGAAAAAAAATACTGGCATATCAGCCACAACTTCATTAACATATGAAAGACATACAAGGTGGAATGTAAGCTACCCTTTTATCCCAATTATATGATACCAGAGACTCATAGGCCCTCTGAAGAGTCTAGATTAGTGGTGGGCAACTTGCAGCCCCTGGGCCACATGCAGCCCATCAGGGTAACTAATTATGGGCCACGAGACATTCTTCTGACGTTGACCGTCCGCAGGCACGGCCCCCCGCAGCTCCCAGTGGCTGCAGTTTGCCATTCCTGGTCAATGGGAGCTGCGGGAAGTGGCAGGCCACAGGGACGTTGCTGGGAGCTGCGTGGGGCCATGCCTGCAGATGGTCAACATCAGCAAAATGGCTCGTGGTCAGCACTGGTCAGCAAAATGTCTCACAGCCCGTATCATCTCAATGCTCTGTCTTGCCTAGCCCAGGCTTACTCAGATTGCTAAGGATTTAGATGTGTCATGTCATGTGCAGTCCACAGTATGTGATGGTGCAGATGCTTATCACCTAAGAGGGATCAATAGTGTAACCTTTTATTTTATTTAAAGTGAATTTTGTAATGTGATATTATACCACCATGGGTTCATCTCTGGCGGCTACTGTTTCAAGATTAACAGAGTGAAAGTCACCTCTGCTACTTGCTTCAGAGTTAGAGTCTCTAGGAACACATACAATATATCTATATATTTATAGATAGTAGTGACCACACAGACAATCACAAGTACAAGGTCTAGACTGTTTTACAATTTTTATTAGACTTACAATTAAAGTTATGGTTACCCAAGCATATAGAAATTCTATACAGACCTATGCACAAATTACAAATTTAGTTATACTCACATCCTTAACAATAGTGTTAGGGTCTGATGGGTCTCTCATGGCTTGATCATTGGTAGAGGGATGGTTCTTGCTGTAGTCTCCTATCGGGAGCTCAATTTTCCTGTTCTGGGCATCCCCTTTTTATAATGTGACTCTGTCTATACCTACATTCTGCACATGTCCATAAAAGTGTCAACCCTCTTTTCTCTTATTGGTCTGTGACCCCTGGAAACTTACAGGGCCAATTTTCTGTAGGCTGTGTAAGTTCCCTTTATTGTCATTAGCTCTGATGCACAACCTGTATCCCATGATTAAGCCACATATCAAAGATATTTACGGTATTTTTATGTTCTAATATTAATCTTCTCTGTAATTTTGCACAATATTACCACTTGATACCTCTTTTCCCATAATCTTAGGGCATCAGGTTATTTTCCAGTCTCTTATGTCATCATTTCATGTCACAAAGGCCTAAAATAGCTAAGCTAAAGTCTTATAGGCCTCAGCCTACAAGTTCTTGTGTTTCAGCTTGTCTTACTTATGTCTAATAATACTTGGTTCCTCTAAATACTGATCAATCTCATAACTCTAATTAACATATAATGAATATATGTAATATAACATATTGATTAATCATAACATCACACAATAAATGGATAATAAACAAAAATAATTGGCTACCAGAGACATACAGTGAAGTGCAACTTTGTGAAGTATAGCTCTCTACTTTCCTACCTCCACATGGCTTGTCAGCCTCCTTATCAGCCCCTTTGTGGCACCATACAGTAGGGCTGGAGTAGGAATTATACATTGTAGAGTATAAGGATTGCAATTCTGCACGGCCCTTACCCAGGCCAGAAAGGGTAGAGGTGGATGGCTCCATAAACCCTTATCTACTCACTGTGCAGCTGCAAAAGTGCTGGACAGAGTCTGTCCCTAAATCAGCTGGGATTGGGATATGAGAAGCAAGAAGGGTGGATAAATACAACAACAAAAAAGAAACTTAACAAGTTGCATTTGAACAAACCAGAATGAGAACTGGAGAACTGCAAGTAATGAAAGATCCCTTCACTCCATCTCACAGGTGGGCAGGTAGGAAAAACAAATTTCAAGTGGAGATGCCAAGACGGAGAAGAATGGTCCACAATGCCTGCTCTGACCACATGAAGGTTCAAGACACTGTCAACCATACGTTGCTGATGTCACTCCCATGGAACTTTACAAGGGTGGATGGAGTTGATCTGTTAATTTCTATGACATATCCCAGAGGATGCTGATCACAACTACATGTGCTCGTTAAGGCTCAATCCATTGGGGGAGATGCTAGGGGCTACAAAGGAATATTTCAATAAGCTCTACATATCTTTGGCATCCAGCGTCCGTCAACCAAATCTCAGTGTTTGAAAGAAAATTGGAACCTGGATAAAAGAAAACTAGCTCCAAATTTAATCCCAACGAAGAAAACATGTCAAGAGGAAGAAGAAGGAACTTCTATGAAGTCCATAGAAGCTATGATCAGACCCACTACCCAAGACATGTATTAAAACAATATGCTTGGGTGTAACTGGAGTTTTCACTGCTCTTCGATAACCAAACAGTGCCCAGGAATGTGAGATTTCAAAAAAAAAAAAAAATCTATTCAGCTAGCCAAGAAATTTGCTCCCTTTTCTTCACATATGAGAACCTAAGATGGTCAGTGCCTTTGGCCCATCCAACCTATAGCAACAGGCTTGTTTATATGGGGAAATTTTACCAGGCATACTGGTATAATTATATCAGTATAGTTCAACCTCTATAGTTATAACAGTATAACTGCCCATGTGAACACCTTTATTCCAGAATAAGATAAACCTCAAAAAGCCTATCTTAAACCCTTCCAAAGCAACATAAGTGAAACCAAAAAAGGCACTCTTA
Organism: Chelonia mydas; assembly: GCF_015237465.2. Classification (NCBI taxonomy): domain Eukaryota; kingdom Metazoa; phylum Chordata; order Testudines; family Cheloniidae; genus Chelonia; species Chelonia mydas. The sequence goes on along the minus strand of NC_057849.1, from coordinate 271,919,409 downwards.
TACCACAATAAAAGTGTCCCACATGGGGAATTATAGCAGCATAATTATATCAGTTTAGATATATCTTAACTCATGCTGGTATAACTTTCCCACATAGACAAGCCTCAACCTAGAAAACAGAATACTAGCAATAGAGAATCAGTCTGACCCTGTCTCTAATACACTGATTAATGTATACCAGGATTTATTTTGAGGTTTGGGTGGTTTATCTAGTGAACATAAAATTAAGGTAAACATGCTGATTGCTTCTGGGATTCATCCACCTAGAAAAGTATTATGTGTTCTTCTGGACAAAATGAAGGCTGACTTGGATATAATTGAAACCCTTGCAAACCATAAGGAAAACACCTGAAAGGGTAAATTCTTTTGTTATTATGGACAAAAAGTATGGTTGCTAGCATATTTGCTTAGACTCCAAGGACCTTAACAGGGCTATAAAAACAGAGCACTTAAATAATAAAAATAAACCAACAAGAGGAAAAAGTCATAGCATAAACTGAAAATGCAAAACCGTTTGCTAAATTAGATGCATCCTTGGGCTCTGGCAAATGAGACTAAGAGAAGCAGCATAAAGTTAAGCATTTTTGGGAAGTAAGGATTCTTACAATGACTTCTGGGAATAGCCTTGGCCCAAGTAGTTTATCACAACTCTATACACGTGATATAAGCCTATTGATTTCTTTAAGCACCAGTCTTTGGCTCCAATAATACCGAATAATTAAAATATACAATGCAGAAATAAAATTGACAAAATACATATTGAACTGCTCATGCAGTGTGACAATTATACTTGCCCACCATAAAAAAAACAAATAATTCCAACATACTACTGTGTGTCCCCAAACCTGCCACTGAGCTTTGATCTAGGCTCAGGAGAGAAAAATTAGAGATGGGAGCTTTTCAAAGATAAAGGAGTTGTCAACTTCTTGGAGGGAGGGGTTGTGGCAAGGTATGTGGAGGACAAAAAGCCTGGAGGGAGAGTCTATTGTGAGGATATGAAGAGAGGAAATTTCCTGAAATAATCCAAACTTTAAAAAAAAAATGCTTGCTTTAGAGAAGATAAAAGAGTATTGTGCAGATCCTCAGCTGATATAAACTGCCATAGTTACATTATATTCAGAAATATGATAATTTAAACCAACTGGGGAACTGCCTCTGTGTTTCAAAATACTAATTGACCAGTTTGCTTATCTCTAATGTTCATTAGCATACAAAAGGAGATAAATAGTGACTGCCATTTCCTAGTATTCTGATGGCAAAAGAATTGCTGATTATCCCTTTGATGTATTTGACATACGGTAGTAAATGCCCTTAGTCCAGAAGTATCTTGTTTATACTTCTGGACTGAGTATTTATTACTGTATTCCAAATTCATCAAAGGGATAATCAGCAATTCTTTTGCCACCAGAGTGTGTGTGTGTGTGTGTATATATATATATATATATATATATATATATATATGAGAGCTTAGCAATAGCTGAATGGATATTTAACTAAGAGAAAATAATACATTTCTCTTGTTTGCATGTACTTTCTTCTGTTAACTCAAAATCCATTTTGGTTAATATTAAACAGTCAGATCACTGCAAGATTAACCTGTCTCTTCTAGACCAAGGCTTATGGTTTCTCTTGCCTGTTCTTATAACACTCAATTGAAACTAACTTCAAACAAACAAACTAAATGTCCTTTTCCCCTTAGAAGAGATTTGTCCCCAGTGATCATCACAAGGGTGGGGAGGGGTTTGTCCTTTGTGCCACATGCTACAAGTCCATGCCACAAATTCCATGGAAGCCAGTACAGTACCTCCACATGGCATTCCTCTCCTGAACCTATCTGCCAGAAGACCAATACTGGCAGGTGCTCTAACATCCACTCCCTGACCTCATACTACAGTGTAGGGGTTGTCTTTTTCCACAAGGAGCACCGCTGAACATGGGGGAGATTGTGCCAAGCATGCCTACTCCTTACACTGGCTATTCACTCCCTGCCCTGTTCCTGCTACGGCCCTCCAGCCCTCTATAGGTCCGTAGAAGAAATAGAGAGTGAGGGTGGGATCCCTACTGAGAAAGATGTTCACCCACCCATCCATCCACCAGAGGGAGCTGTGATCCATGTGTATAGAGACCCACTGTGAGTATGGATAGAGGCCATGAGTAACGATATTAGTATTGTTTTAAATCTGATTTTTAAAGAGTTCCATCTGCATAGCTATTTTTAGCCAGAATCGTAACAATTTTAACTAGAGCCAGAAAACTCAGAGCTGAAACAAAAGCCTGAGTTATTCTGCTTATCTTTGGCAGCCAATAGCAGTTTCTGCAGTGGGGTCTCATAGTAGTGGGAGATGTTTCCTATTGTACAGTATATGCAATAAAGGTTATAAGCACAATCTGGTGATGTCAGGAGGTATTTTTAACCCAAACACTAATTTTCCTAGCCTTTGCAGCCACTTTCAAACTGTCCCATAACATTATTTTTAATTACATTTTATTATCTATGAATAAAAGGATGCTAACTAATGCAGGATTTCAACAACTAAATTCACATTTTACAGTTAGATTTTAATGGGCCAATAAAAAATAAACTTGGACTTTTTAATGGTGCTAAATGTACTCTCCATTTGAAGTCCAAGACAATTTCCTACTACTAAGATCCATTTGCTGGATTCTTTTAATTGCTGTATAGTATCATCAACATTGTTGAGTTGAGAGATTTCCCCTCTGTCTTTACATTTCAGATGAAGATGCAGCATTGTTTCAGAATGGCCAGTGTCTTCCAAAGCCATGTCGTTTTAAAATCATCTTTACTATTCAGTTGGACAGGGTAGTTTATAGTTACTGGGCATGTGTACTTTATTTTAACAGTGATGTAAGTTAACATGTAGCTACTGGAATCACACCATTCATACTTTGTCCATTTTTACAGAAATGACAAATAATCTAAAACTTCACCATCCTATTTAATTAATCTGACTAGGATTCAATTTCTGGAATAAAATGTGCCTGTTCTTTTTCTCACACTGGTACAATGAAGGACTAACCACTGAAGTTAATTGGGTTACTCTGTCAAACCTGTCCGAGTGAAAGGAAAATCAATAACATTTAGAGGAGCAATGAGCTGAACTAGTTGAACAAAAAGTGGATGGCTTCAGAGCACAAGATGTCCAGAAGCCTCCCCCCCCCCACCAAAAAAAAAAAAATAAAAATCATGGGCCTAAATTCAGTGGTTATTTGTAGGTGATCCGAATCCAAAGGTAAAACTTGCCTCAAGAGAATGAATGTGAATTAACTAAAGGTCTGACTTTAAAGTGGATTAGTTAAACCATATTAAACCCCTTGTGTGGATGCTCTTATTCAGAACTAAAGTGGCCTTAATTCAGTTTTGCTTAATTAACTTCCAAAGTGAAAGGTTTTAATGCGTTTACCTGTGTGGCATTTTGATACACCTAGGATAGGTGCTATAGAAAACCATTACATGAGATACGGTTATCTGGCAATTCCAGATGCATGTTGGGTATAGCTGTGTTATACTTGGTAATTATGAGAGCAACATCAGCTAATACTTTTGTTATACCAGGAGTTTCTGACCAACTAGAAGGGGCTATTGTAGAAAGTTCAGTATAGCAGCACTATAATATGCCACAGTGTCATACAGCTATGCCCAAAAGTAGCTCATATCTCCACAAGCAGTGTTTGGGAACTTTTTTCCCATTGGTTTTACTAATAATAAAACAGATTTGTCTCTTAATTCCCAATAGAAAAGTTTGCCATGCGCACCTCAAACATTTAATGTTTTCCAGTATTCAAAAGACAGCATTTTTCAATATTCATCCAAAATTCAGTAGATGAAAGTAAGTCAATTCTTTAAAATAAATGCGCATTCTAGCCTCTTACCTACCACAGTTATCCCCTATAATAAATAGGGACAAAATTGTAGTAATATCAGAAATCACAGTGGTTAGTAAATTGTCAAATACACTGATTTATTTGCACCAGCTGAGGAGCTGACCCATTACTGGCTTTAACACAGACATGAGAGAGAGGAGAATCAAACCCTTTCCCTCTACCATGCATCTATGGCCATGGTTACCAAGCCCTAGAGTAGTGCCAGGGTGGGGGTGTTTGAATAATTAGAAGCACCTTATCTTGACCCTCCAATTCTTGCACATAGAAAGAATAGATTGGAATTTCTAGCTATTGTTGAAATCCCATGGCTTGTAGCAGAAGGAAGAGCTAAAGGTAACTTTCACTAATATTGTGGGGTTTATAGGTTAATAATGCACTCTGAACTGGAGTAGGACGCTGCTAGATATTTGGGCTGTAATGTTCCAATCCCTAGAGCTATGGATGATTATTTAAGCAGTCAAATAAAGTTGTGGCTTTGTTTAAGCCATACAAATGGGTGTTGTATATCATTTCCTTGCAATATCCACATCCAACTAGGGATGCACTTTGTAGGGAGTAAAAAACAAACAAAACAGGCATGTAGCAAATACTGCAAACTTTGCCTGGGACTTAGCAAAATGCATGCCATGAAAACAGATACATGAAAATTGTTTTAAACATGCAGGAGATGGATAATGAGAATATCCGATTGAGGATATTTGCACAATTTAACAGCAAAGCAGATTAGTTGCTCCTACTTTAAATTTATACCTGTTCAAAAGTGTTACAGAAATCTACTCACATCCGATATTCATTATTAGAGGTTCAAAATAAGGCATACTTGAAAAATTATAAATGAAGTGATAAAGTACAGAAATTTTCAGGTACCTGTAAACACTGGTGATATTCAGAGGCCTATAGGTAGGATAACAATCCTAATGCATAATTAACTTTCTTTACTAAACTGTAATTTTAAGAGGGTTTTTTACATTTTTAGTCTCCTCAAGGAAAGACTCTGGACCAGATTAATGAAAGGGATAATGGATAATTAATATTTACATCTATATAATTGCATCACTTCGTGCTCCCCTCTCAATCAGACAGTACGGGTAATTTTCAAATTTCCATATTTATAGGTATTTGGTGTGGCATTACAAATAAGAGTAGAGTTAATTAAGTTTGCAAGAAAAATGAAGAAAACCTGTAATTTTCACTCAAGTAATTCACTGATATTTTAAAACAGGCAAATAATGACGAAGAATGCTTATGAATAATATTTACCAATTGCCCTTTTTGTGTCCAGCTTACTGTCCCTTCTTTTTCATAAGCTTGTTTTTTGTCATATGATTTTAAATTCTTTGATGATCTGCCAATGACACATGCAAATCAGAATGGACAGAGCTGTCGTGGTTGCCAAAGCATAAGTCAAAATACGATATTTTGAAGCAATATGATAGTTGTGTCAATTTCAATAAAGTTTTCCCCCCCAGGAAGTCATTCATCATATGTGGACATTTTTGCTATGCTATCTATCTTGTAAGAATGTCACAGGTGACTTGAAATTATTTTTATAATCTAGACAAGTTTCAGGTTTTTTTTCCCCATTTTTTAAACTATTATTAGCTTAAACAGACCTTACGATATTTATATTTAGTTTCACAGCGTTCAAGATCTTTTTCCAGCTCATTGTCATATGATGATTATATTTGGTGATTGACACTATTTAATTGTAAGTAAAATATCAACTGTGTAAGATTTTCTCATCAGTTTGGGTTAAAATAATAAACATTAAATAAATAGAATTCCAATTTCCCTTTGTCTTATCCTGTAGTAACCTTAGATACACATTGGGTATCAGTGGTTTAAAAGTTTACATGTACCATAAAACATTATCTATTGTTTATACAAATGCTCTAAAAATTTAGTGACAAAATAGATACATTCCTGATTTTTTTGGTAAGTCTTGATCATGTGAGTAAAAAGTTACCCAAAAGTTAAGAAATGCCAGAATTAAGATTGCCTGTGCAAGTCTGATTTTGCTTCCTTGTGTGTAATGTGTTAGGACACAGATCAATATGGTAATATCTTTGGACCTGATCCTTCCAGCATTATGGACCCCTTCCAATACGAATAGCCCATAACATCATGTGTCTTTGAAATCGAGATGATGAATGAGTAAGGACTACTCACATGAGCAGGACTTTACAGGACTAGGCCTGTATTTAATAATTTGATGAATTCAGTACATTAATGTGCAGTTCACACAACTTCTTCAACACTGAACAACCACAGAGCAAAATGTAGATTTCTAGATTATAAAATAAGAATGGATCAATGTAATCATCTAGTTTTACCTCCTGTATAATACTGGCCATAGAATTTTCCTGAATCCCTGTTCAAACTGGAGCATATGTTTTAAAATGGTCAGTGACTGAGAATCCAGCACAACCCTTGGTAAATTGTTCCAATAGTTAATTACCCTGATGGTTAAAAAAAATTGTGCCATATTTCCAGTCTGAATTTGGCTAACTTCAACGGCCAACCAATGGATCTTGTTATACCTTTGTCTATTACAGTGAAGAGCCTATTATAAAATTTCATTCCCCCATGTAATTTTAGTTCCCTTATAAACGGATTGTCACCCCATAAATCTCTTTCTTTGTTAAACTAACTAGATTGAGCTTCTTGAGTCTCTCACTAAAAGACATTTTCCAATCTTTTAATCATTCTCATGACTCTTGTCTGAACTCTCTCCAATGTATCAACATTCATGAATTGTTGACAGAGGTATTGGACACACTATTCCCATAGTGGCTGCACTGGTGACAAATACAGAGGTAATATACCCTTCCTACTCCTACTCAATATTGCCCTCTTTATGCATCCAAGGATTCCATTAGCTTGTTTATCCACAGCATCACACTTGGGAGCTCATTATCCACCATAACCCCCAAGTCTTTTTCAGAGTCACTGCTTCCCATGATAGAGTCCCTCATCCTGTAAGTATGGTCTACATTCTTTGTTCCTAGATATATAACGTTACAGTTGGCCATATTAAACTTGATTTGGGTAAGGAAAGTGTGGTTAGTTTATCATTTTGAGGGAATAACAACAAAACACATTGTGACATTTCAAATGAACTAATAAGTATTTAATAGATCAGAAAGCTACTGCTATTTAAGAAAACTGAAGTTGCTTCTAGTAATTTGGGGGAGTATCAAAAATAAGCAGAACTATTGACAGAAAATACTGTTTTCTTATAAACAGTAAGAGACTGTCAGACAGCTAGATAAGGGAATATCATAGAGTCAAGGGGACTATAAATTAAACTGTTATTATAACATTTATCTCAGTTGGCCCATCTTTTCGCAAATATTTCAGTTGTTAATCTAAAACATGCATAGCAATATCAAAACCAATAGTAAAAAATAAATTAGGAATGATGCTGGTGATTAGGTTATGGTTGATAGAACTGTGAGCATTTTAATACAACCAACTGAAATGCCATACATCTCAGAATAAAGAATGGTTTCAGAGTAACAGCCGTGTTAGTCTGTATTCGCAAAAAGAAAAGGAGTACTTGTGGCACCTTAGAGACTAACCAATTTATTTGAGCATAAGCTTTCGTGAGCTACAGCTCACTTCATCGGATGCATACTGTAGAAAGTGTAGAAGATCTTTTTATACACACAAAGCATGAAAAAATACCTCCTCCCACCCCACTCTCCTGCTGGTAATAGCTTATCTAAACTGATCACTCTCCTTACAATGTGTATGATAATCAAGTTGGGCCATTTCCAGCACAAATCCAGGTTTTTTCACCCCCCCCCCCCTCCACACACACACACACAAACCCACTCTCCTGCTGGTAATAGCTTATCTAAAGTGACCACTCTCCTTACAATGTGTATGATAATCAAGGTGGGCCATTTCCAGCACAAATCCAGGGTTTAACAAGAACGTCGGGGGGGGGGGGGCTAGGAAAAAACAAGGGGAAATAGGTTTACCTTGCATAATGACTTAGCCACTCCCAGTCTCTATTCAAGCCTAAGTTAATTGTATCCAATTTGCAAATGAATTCCAATTCTCTACATAAAAGAATAAATGGACACAAATCAGATGTCAAGAACTGTAACATTCATAAACCAGTCGGAGAACACTTCAATCTCTCTGGTCACGCGATTACAGACATGAAAGTTGCTATATTACAACAAAAAAACTTCAAATCCAGACTCCAGCGAGAAACTGTTGAATTGGAATTCATTTGCAAAGTGGATACAATTAACTTAGGCTTGAATAGAGACTGGGAGTGGCTAAGTCATTATGCAAGGTAACCTATTTCCCCTTGTTTTTTCCTAACCCCCCCCCCCCCCCCGACGTTCTTGTTAAACCCTGGATTTGTGCTGGAAATGGCCCACCTTGATTATCATACACGTTGTAAGGAGAGTGGTCACTTTAGATAAGCTATTACCAGCAGGAGAGTGGGTTTGTGTGTGTGGGGGGGGAGGGGGGGAGTGAGAAAACCTGGATTTGTGCTGGAAATGGCCCAACTTGATTACCATACACATTGTAAGGAGAGTGATCACTTTAGATAAGCTATTACCAGCAGGAGAGTGGGGTGGGAGGAGGTATTTTTTCATGCTTTGTGTGTATAAAAAGATCTTCTACACTTTCCACAGTATGCATCAGATGAAGTGAGCTGTATAATAAAGAATGTAGATTATACTTACAAGGTGGGAACGAGTATCCAGGAATGCCGTGAAATTGGAAAGGTCATGGTAGGTAACCAACGGAACATGAGTTCTAATATAACATTGGAGGAGGAACATAATCCTTGGATGCATATGCAGGAGAATATCAAGTCGGAGTAGGGAGGTGGTCTGTATTGAGGGCTAGTGAGAATATTACTGGAATGGTAAATCTAGTTCTGGTGTATACACTTCAAAAAGGATATTGAAAAAATTGGAAAGGTCTCAGAAAAGAGCTACAAGAATGAGTTGAGGTCTGGAAAATATTCCTTAAATTTGTAGAGTTAATCTGTTTAGTTTATCAAAGATAAAGTTATGAGGTGGCCTAATTATAATCTACCTATGTGGGGAAGAGTTTTCTGATAATACGCAGCCTTTTGATCTGGTAGATGAAGGCATAATGAGATCCAGTTCTTGAAAGCTGTATCTATAGACAAATTCAGACTGGCCACACATTTTTTAATAGTGAGGGCAATTAACTATTGGAATAACTAAATATGTGGTGGATTCTCTATCACTTGAAGTCTTTAAATCAAGATTGGAGATACTATAGCTCAAACAGAAGTTATGGGCTTGGTGCGGAAATTGCTGTGTGAAGTCTATGGCCTTTGTCATGCATTGTTCTAACTGTTCCTTCTGGTTTTAAAATTTATGTATATATGAATGGATGAATTTGGGTGACATGGCATCAGAAATTTTGGATTCACCTCTCATTGCAACAGGAACTGCACATGTTACTGTGGAGGGGACATCTCTAAGATTGGTGGGGAAAGCAGTGGTTTATGGGATTCAGCAGTTTGCCCCTATGGAGACTGTCACTGAAATTAAGCCGTACTTGACACCATATTTTCCCTCAAGCATATTTAATATTTATTTTCAGCTGAAACAATAACTAAGCAAGTTGATTAAACTTGCTCTACAATGTTTGCTCATAGTAGATAATACTGTGTGTGTATATATATGTGCTCTTATATTGAAGTACACTAATTTATAAAGTATTCTACACAGTAATGCAAATATTGTGTCACCAAATATTTCACTTCTTTGTGTCCTTGAATTGGGGGACAGTCAACTCTCGAGTGCCCCCTAACAGCTGAGTATGGTTCTGCAATCTTTTCCTGCCCCAGGACTCCCTGTAGGTTGTCAACCTTGCTTGGTGGATCTTCAATGACTCAACCCTCTGGCCAAATCACACAGTCAACAATGGACCCCTTTTGGGGTAGCAAAGAGTTCAACAAGCTGTCTGCCCTCACCGGGGTTTTTAGCCTCATCTCTGAGCCATTTTTAAATCCAGCCTTTCATTCAGGCCTCTAAAGGAATCTTGTCCCCTGCTCAGGTCTTTGGCCACTTTGTCAGTGGCTGGTGAGGGAACCCAGGCTGGCCTCCTACTCTGGGTTTCAACCCAGGGATTCTCTAAACAGCAACCATGTACCACTTCCTCTAATTCCTTCAATTAGTTCATGCAGCCTTCTAGGGTTACCACCTGGCCAGTATTTGATCAGCCTGGCTGTTTTTTTTTTTTAATGGATTTGCCAGTTGCCTGAAAATTAATCTGCTGTTTGTTTTTTTAAGTAAGTCTAAAGATTTGCATTATTATCACAACACACTGGGATATCAAATGTTAAAAGTTTGTGTCCTGCTAAAGATGCAGCAGTGTTCTCACTTCTGTTTAAGCAATAACAGATCAAAACAGATTGAAAATACAGCAGCTGTCTGCCCACCAGCACGCAAGTGCACCATATACATGTGTGAGAGAGGGTTTGAGTCATGTGAGAGTGTGGCGATGTGCAAGGCATACTAAATAATGGAAGATCAGGGCAATGGTGCGAGTGATCCTACTATACCCCTCCCCCCAAAGCTTGCATGAGAAACTGCACATTCAATGACAACTGACTAAACGAAACAGACTACAAAGACTGGCTGGCAAAATGTGTTGATACAACAAACACCCGTTTGTTATCAATCTTATTTATATGTATTATTTTTCTAGATACTATAAGTGGCTGTTGAAGAGAAGGGGGGGTTGCAGAATTGCCTTGTGGTTAGGAGGGTTGGGGTTACAGCAGGCTTGCCTTTTTGGGGGAGGGGAAGTTGCCGGGTTTTTTGCATTTCAAAGGTGGTAATTCTACTGCCTTTACAGGGCCTCTTCCCACCTGATCTCTTTATCTCCATTCAATACCTTAGGGTTAGAACTCTCAACTCCTCTCACTCCCAGGTTTAGCAAATGCAGCCCATTGAGCTCCCCTTGGCCAGAGCAGAGCAGAGCATACTTCCTTTTACCCAGCCAGGCACTGACCTGCTAAAGCCCTGCTTTTATCAGAGCCTCTTGGGCTCTGACTGGCAACTTCTGTGAGACCTCTCTAGGCAGGCCTGGAGGATTCACCTTCACTGCTCCTTCCCGGGGCAGAGTGTAGTAGGACCATTGGGCTCCAGCAATGGGGCATAATGAGGCAGGTACACCCTGTTACAATCCTGTAATGGCCCACAAATGAGACTCAGAGAACACCATAACCACCAAACAATGGAATTTGCCACTAACTTCAAGCAAATATATTGTTTTATAAAAATCAAGAATCTAGATGCTTATCAAGTGGAATTCAGTAATGTGGTACATCAATATAATGGATAATTCTATAAATGCTGTGGTAATGAAATTCAGGAGATTAACACAAGTGGAGTTGATGGAAAACTCAGGTCAGAAATTCTATTTCATTATCAGTGAAGGACCTATAAAATGTCTTTCCTTGTACAATTGTTGTTATGTGCACCATTGAAACACCATTTCTAAAAATGAGTTTCAGTTTAGAAATGCTCAGTGGTCTACCTTTCCATTACAATTTATGTCTTAACTCCAAAAAGCAAACCCTCAAGGGAAGATAAATTAATATGCCCTCAGATTCTATATTCCTAAATAAGCAAAAGTCAATCTGACTACATTACATTATTCCTCATTGCTCTCTGTAAAGCAAGTGAAGAAGTATATCACTTTCAAATAGCTTTTGAAAACTGATCTCTCACTTCACTGTGACAATACGACTGACAGAGGGGAAATATATTTTACTTCTAAAAACTAGTCACCTTTCTTGGGTACATTCTCTTTAGGGAGTGAAACAGTAGGATACAGAGGCTGATATTGGACTGGCCGTCAGGAGAACTGAGTTCTATTCCTATCTCTGACACTGATGTGCTGTGGGAACTCAGGCAAATCACTTCACCTCTCTGGTCCCCAGTTTCCACATCTATAAAATAGAGATAGTGATACTTGCTTCCCTTTGTAAAAGCACTTCAAGATCTAAGGATAAAAAGTTTTATAGAAGATTGGCACAAAGCTGCAGCTCCATGATCAAATTTGGACGCATCCCTTGAGAACTGGGTGCATTGCAGCATGCAAAGTGAGGACTTGAATTGTACGATTTCTATTCTTCCTAATTGCTTACATTATTAATGACCAAAGAGTGGGAACCTTTCTCCACATGCTTTCTGAGGTAGGCCACATAGACTTCTGGACAGGATGGCCTACCACAAAACCAGAATGTTGGCCTCCCAAGGTTCATGCATTTCAAAAGACTGTGGGAGTATTATAAACTTGATTGGACACTCACCAGTAGGGAAATTTTATAATTTTTAAGGGCAACTATCAGGAGGAGACCATTGCTTAGTGGCAAATTCTATTATGTTTGAAAAGTAGAATGGAGAAACAAACCTATGTATTATCTTTTAGTGTATACGAGAAAGAGCATGAGTTAGATCATGGTTTCCTTCATAAAGGACAATGAAAGGGCCAAAGATGGGTAGAAAACTCTGCAGCTGTGAAACTGGCTGCTTTCCTCGGTGTCATCTTCTCTGGAGGAGGGTATTGCTATCAGTGGACGAACAGGGTTCATAGACCTTCAATCTTGCAGAAGTCCTAAGATCCACAGGGAAATCCCATGGAATTTGTGGCATCTTTTATGAGTCAGGCATTAACAGTGAGGGTCAGACCCTTGGCAATAACCCCCAGCCCTTCACCATAATTTCCTATGGTAAAATGGACCCTCAGAAGTAATCTGGTGGCAATATTTTAACAAGGTGCTCCCAGAAGCCCTTACTGACCCATTATAACACAAGTAGAATAATGTGACACTGAGTTTTCAGGTTGTTTGTTTATTGAGGTACATAGAAAGGGGCTCTACATTTTGAAGTTATTGTTGGAATGAAAGAATTAATATTCAAACTTGTGCAACTTGGTCTTTTAAAAATTATATCTTGTTTTCCATGAAAAGAATTTTTGCAGCACACACAAAGAAAGAAAGAGACTAGAGGCAGATTAAAAAACCCATGGTCTTGGGACCATTCTAATTCTCAGTGCTTTCAATGTTAACATTTTATGAGGAAAATGCTGTCTCAGATGCTCCTCAAAGAGAGTTTTAGTGAAAAGAAGGGAATGGGGGGGGGGGGGGGGGGGGGGGGATCAAGCCTACAGTAGCTAGCTACATCAGAGGAGTTGGGTAAATGAGCCAGAACACAAAGCCTCAATACATAATTGTCCAGACTTCTTATCAAGAACATTGTGATGGATTGTTAACCATTTTCTTCTCCATACGTTTAGCTATTTACATTACCAAAAGAATCCTCACGACATTTTGTCTCCCTTATGAAGTTTTAATTTAATTCAAATAAAAGTACCACATACATTTTTTTGTTTAAAAAAAAGAAAAAAGATTGCAGTGAGACACTGCCAATTGAGCAGAAAACTCTACATTATTCAGACATCAGCATCTACAGTTAATATACCGGACTATGTTCCAAATAGTTTGGTTTGTAAAAGTGGCAAAGACTGCTCACCAAAGCATACTGTACAGTATGTCAAGAGAATACTAAACAGGGGTCTTCTTAGAGAGGATTTTAGTTTGTGCATAATAATCCACTCACATTGAGATTGTTTCCTGGGAATTATCCTGATTAGACTACTGAATTAAGCCATAAAAATCACAAATGTATGCCTATCTGTCTCAATGGAAATAAGGTTACTTTGTGTTTCTCCCTCATGCAAGCTCTGTTGTGGTGTCCCTACCAAAGTACCCCGCTTAGATTTTTTTTTCCTCAGGTGCATGAAGGAGGAACCATCACTTGGAGTCTGCATCATCTTCAAATCAGCACAAATTCACTTTTCAAAATCCGGGTCAGGCATAGAGAAGTTCCCAGACACATGTAAGTCAAAGAAAACCTCAGACTCACTCAACAGCTTCCTGCCTTTCCAAATCAACCCCCTGACCTCTTGAACATAATAGAGGGGATACAACAGCATGTACTTGCAGGTACCCTGGATTGCCCCTTCTCCACTAGGGCAGACTAGTATATTATCAGAAAGCCTGAGGTCTTGCTGACCCAGAATTCCACATGGACTCAGGTATTTTCCCCTCTAAAACTTATGGGCTCTCTCTCCTATAGAGAAGTCAGACATGACTGCCATTTCTGTTCCGCAGGCCCAACCAGGAATCTATGAATCCTATGCAGTCTGCAATGAATGGACCATGGAAACTGACTACACACCTAAACTTTCTGATATTAGGGAAAAGCTCTAATGGGAAGTATTTAGAATGGATTGGCTGTGACTTTGCATCAGAACTTCCCTCCCACGCATCTGCTCGGCCTAAAGGGGAATTGCTAGCTTTGTGATTAATCTCTTCTCCATCTTTCATAATCTGATGCTCATCTCATGAAAGGATGGGGTTCCCACCCAATCTGGATGAGGGAGGTATAGGAAAATTATTTTCCAAGAGGAAGAAAACAGATTCTAAGTTTGGTGAGTATAATAGAACACTGATAGAAATATTTTGGGAGAAAGCAGACACTTATGATGATGAACTGTTCAGGGATTAAGATGAAAATGGGGAAATGAGGCTCCATACCCTAAATCCAATGGAGGAAGAGAATCTCTCCATTGCCAAGGGTGCAGAGATTTTCTGTTCTGACGGCTGGTCAAACTTGTTGTATTAATGAGGGAGGATCATGTGTTTCAATTGGTTGGGGGTAATTAAAGACCTATACCCAACTCCCTTGATTTTCATAAATTAGCAAATTTTCACCTTGGACAGTCACATATCAAAAAGGAAAAGAATATAGAGAACATGAGCAAACCAATCAGTGGTCTAATAGTTTATTAAATGGATGACTCATGACTGCTTCACTTGAAACTGGCATTGGCAATGCATATGACACCTTTTGGCTGTGAGTTCATTTTATGGCTACTACTGACAGCTTAGTTGCAAGTTTGCCTATCGCTCTTTTGAATTTTGGTAAATGCTGTTGAGACCTGATGTTTTCCCTGTTCTGGTTTCCCAAGCATAATTGGCATGATAGGCTATAGGATAACAACCATCCACATACTCTGACAGCAGACCGTGTTTTGTTTTGCTCAGGATACAGCAGAAATGCAATTATGACCATTGTCACATAATCTCCTTATTCTATAGTCTTTTTTTTTGTATTTTACATACTATTTCAATATCACATTAAAACTACATTAAATAAGTTATTTAGGTTGCAAACTCATGCTTTCAGAAATGTCAGATTTATGATTGCCCACCCAACCTTAATTCAGTCCCTTTGTGCATATGAATTATGATAAATTTTTAATTACATGATTGCATACTAATTTATAGTAGGACTCCTGCCTCATTTAGTGCACACGGTGGACACACATATATTGTTCTTTTAATGTAGATTTTTTAATGTAATTACCTAGTGGGTTTTTTTAAGGGCAGAGGTAAAACCAGTTTTGTTATGTGCAAATGTAACAACCTCCTCATCATACATCACCAGCAGGAGTTGAAGCTGGAGCCTTTAGCACCGTAGCATAGATTTGTACCACTTGAGCTACAGGAACAACTATGTTAACAGGAAGCAATAGAATGTTGTTATCCAGGAGGTGGGGAGTATGGTCTGTTAGTGGTGCCAGAACCGAGAATGTTGGAAGGAGCCTGCCTCAGCTCTTTCTCTTCCTTACCCCCCAGAGGTGGGGATCCTCTCCCATGTGGAACCTCTGGGGATGAGACATAGGAGCCGTACTTCTGGGTCCAGGGAGTTTAGTGGTGGAGCTTGTCTCATCTCTTTCTCCCCATTTCCAGAAGTTAGGGGAGCTCCTGCCCTATGTGGTGCCTTCCAGAGGGCACTGAGGGCGAGTATTGGGAATCTGGGTCCAGTGGAGTTATAGGGGGAACCCGGATTAGTTTTCTAATCCCCCTGGGTCTTGGTGATGCTCCTGGCCCATGTTATGCCCCCAGAGGGTGATGGGATGAAACTCTGTTATCTCCCACTCCCCACTACAGCTCTAGCTCCCAGGTGTTCTCAGTCCAATGTGTACTGCTGCTGCTTTTGGTGTTATCCTATCCTTGGAATGGTCAGTGAATCTGGCAGTCTGCCAGTATTTCCCTGCGGAACGCAAATGAGAGAAAGAAGATGGTGAATTTTAATATTACACAACTCATATAAATCTGAATGGAATTTCCTGGGACAAAGAAAAGGCCCTGTAGCCCCAGGGGATTCTCCCTGCCAAATACCAAAGGCCTACTGCAGACAATGGAGGTGTGAGAGCTGCTCAAAAAGAGATTGCAAGAATCTTTTATAATTAAAAGTGTTAGGCCACCCAAATATAGGGTTAATATATTCATGCATATAACTTATATAAATAAATGCAAAATAAATTAGTTTTCTTTTAAACATTGACATGATTTGGGTTTAATTCAATTTACGCAACAGCAGCAGTTAAAAAAAAAAGCTTGAAGGTTAACACAAGAGAACTACTCCTCAGGATAATTTCATAAACAGATTTCAGTAATCAAACACTCAATGAAATTAAGGGGATATGTGAAGCAGCAAGCAGAAAATAGCCTCCACTACTTGCAACTCTTTCTCTGGTGAAAGTGCAATTAATGTCCTCAAGTCCACATCCCAATGACAGACATGAAGTCTATAACAACACATTTCATATTAACAGCCCATGCTCAGAAAGTCAGAAACATGCTCAGAAAGTAAAACAAACAGTGGAAGAGCCATAATAAGAGAACCCTTAAACCTGAGCAAACAGATTAAAAGTGAAACAAACAAGCTGAAGAACTCTCAAGATAATGACTGATAGGAGAAAGAAATCTAAACATGGAAGCTATACTTTGCAAATTAGACACTCCCCTACTATCATACAGCAGATAAGCAGGCAAATAAATATAGAATCTATACTACACTATTGTATAGTGATACAACCCACACAAAAATACATGAAAAGAATGCCAAAGTTGCAAAGTCAATCATTCAAGAGTTAGGAAATGACAAGATGAAGGTTCCCTGTGCAATTTTAATTTGGCCACCATGTGTGTATGTATTACCAGAGAGTCTTGAATTACATGGTCACACACTATTTTGTTTCAGCATTGTCTTCAGAGAAGTTGGACTGTTTTTGAGTTTCATAACTGGTGACCAAGAAAGCTGAGGTGTTCTGCTGCCCACGTGAGTGCCAGTTCATGTTATGCCTCCATCTGTGTAAAATGCTAATGAGACCATAAGGAAATGGAATTGTCTGCATGATCACTTTCAAAATGTACTAATGTAAGGGCAGGTCTACACTAGAAATGCTACATTGGCGCAGGTGCAAACTATGTTGGTGGGAGAACGTCTCCTGCCGACATAGTGCCAGTGTGGACAGCGCTTAGGTCGCTGTAACTTGTATCGCTTAGGGGGACATCTTTTTCACACCCCTGAGCGATGCAAATTAGATCGACTTTAGCAGCAATGTAGACCTACCCTAAGAGTTTACTTCATTGTGGAGAAGTAAATTTAATTTAAGTATTCGGTGGTTTTTAAGCTTCAGCTGCAGTTCACAAAGCATGTGGATATTAGTAAAAAAGAGCTTAAAGAACTTCAATAAAGTGTTCTCAGATCTGAACAAAACAGAATTATCACAAAAAGAACAAAGAGCTGACAAAGAACTTGGTAAGCGCATAGAAAATGATCCAATTCCTCATGAAGAAATCCTAAATGAGATCTTTCTCATACACAGGTGAAAGCAAGGAGTCAGGCGGCTAATGGGTCAGATGGAACACCAGCGTGTTAGCTGAATGTGCTCATGAGGAAGGTGTGGGGCAGTGAGCCAGGAGTCAGTCAGACAGGAAGGCAGCTGAGGGGGTCTGTGTGGCTGCAGAAGATAGCTACCTCAAGTGGGAAACGACACAAAATTTGAATTGAGTATTATTTGATGAAGAACAAGTGGGAAAGTGGTGGAGGTAAGAAAAGGAGAAAAGAAGTCCAATACTCCCACCTTATTTCTTCATGACTTGGTTTGAGAGCTGTGAGAGAAGGAGAAGCTGTCATCATAAAAGTAGCTCCAAAGGTAGTGCCAGAGGGGGACCCAAGAATCTGCGAGGGCCTGGAAATATAATATGAGGTGAAAAGTTTGTGGTTTATTTGTTTTATTCTATTTTGTTTTTATAGGAAGCAAGTGTTCCAGGTGGAGTAGAAGGGGTGAAGGCAAAGGGGGGGGGGGGGGATTAGGTTTAAAATGAAGGTTCCAGATAGATGGAGGTGTTGACAGGAGAAGGATCGTGGGAAGGATGGAGATGAATGGAAGGCTAGGGTTGAGAAATCTAGCCTTTATCATATTTGTTAGTATAGTTCTTTAGAAAATGCATGCATGTAATATGAGTAATTACAATGCATCAGCATCTGTTTTTTGTTTGCAGTTGCAGAGGAATTTTGACCTAATGAAAGTGTTAGATAGTCTTTTAGTCTTTTATAGTCTGTTATGCATAAAGCAATAAATCCTACTGCTCTTATTTCTATAAGAAATCCCACCAGTTTCACTGCAACAGGTGGGGAAATTGTGCAGGAAAAGTAGAGCAAAGGCAGTAGAGATGAATACATTTTCCCAAATCATCCCGGACCCAGAGGCTACCCATACAGTGACACAGCAGTTTGGTTTCCCTGTCTATTCAATCCTTGCTCTCTCTCCTTTGAGATTGCCAATAATGTAGCCAATTGTGACGGGAAGACCTATCCACCAGGAACTGAACTGAGACCACCAACTCTTTTAATATTGGACAACACAGAGCTGTCATTTTATTGATGTTCTGTCATTACTAATCCAGGCTGAATTAGAACCAGCAATGTCAAGGTGGAAGGCTCCATATTGTATTACCAACCCCCCCTCCAGTTCCAGAAACATTACATATAATATAGTTTCAATAAACACATTCAAAACTAAATGTATTGAGATAATAAACAGCCATGTTTTAGTCTGTCTTTATCTTGAAGATCCACAATTGCCAATGAAGCCAATAGGTGTAGCTGGTAATTTCTTAGGATCTTACCCTTAATTGTCATATCTCTCAACATAAAGTGAGCATTGAATTAAAAACAATATTAAGCAGGGTCCACTTAAAGTAATTTTTATATAAATATCAGTGGGAAGAGTAATAATAAACACGCATTTATACAGTGTCTTTTATCCCAAAGGAACCTAAAACGCTTTGCAAATTCAGACTGAAATAATAACTGCATTTTGGGTCTTTAAAAGATTACTTAAACAGTTACCAACATGCAGTCACCTCTGGAATTAAATGTAGATGGGTGTTTTAGAAATACTTTATGCAGATTTACCTAGCAAGTAACATACAGCATCAGTGCACAGCAATGGGGAAGAGGAATTAAAATATATTTCATTATTGCACATGTTAAAATGTAAGTAAGGAAATGGTGAAAATGGCAGCCTACCTAAAATAAAATTTTTCATGGAAGGCAGGGAAATTGGAAATGCGATGTCTCTGCCCCCACAATATCCACAAAATAAAATGATAAGAATAAAAAATATTACAGAACCAAATACAACTAACGGTTAATATGAATTTAATTCCAGTGTTTTACTATTTGTAGGCTGAAGAGGTAGAATTGTATTGGGGGAAAAAAAAGAACACTCCAAGTGAAAAGATGTATGCATAATAAAATATGCAGCAGCATCTTTCCTCACAAGCCAAAATATTATTTATAAAAACAGTGCTATTAGATGCTGGTACAGTCACATTTCAGCACCAAAGGACACAGTACTGGTACTGAAAAGTATTAGTGCTGTGTCTGAGCAGATTGGACTTATAGAAATACCAGTCAAAACACTGTCATGGATGTTTCAGGGAGATCGGAAACAAAATGCAGGCCTTAACAGTATATTGCCTAGTATAACCCCCCTGTTTTGGTATGCCTAAATATTATCAGGAAACCAATATTGTCCTAAAAGCTGTAATATTGTAATACTTTCTTTGCAATGATAGCTTGAAAAATTACCATCCACTTGATATTTATATGACCGCTAATCCATGATCATATCTTTTCTGATTAATTACATGGTGAATGTTTCAGCATACTGTGTGTACAGTACATCTCAAGAAAGAAAGGGAAAAAAAACTTTAGTATTGCATTTATTTGGAAAAACCTGTTCAACAACCCAAGGTTCCTTCTTCCATCCCCAAGTGGCAGTGGATGTGTAAGCAGTTAATAGAAATCAAGAACACATTCACTGTATGCATATCATTCAGGTAGATAAAATATAATTTTTATAAAACTTTTCTTAAACATGAATATTGTCTTGCAATCTTATAACTGATGCTAAATGCATTTCTGGCAGGTACTTCCTTCATTAGGTGAATGGTAAATGGCAGGTCACTGCCTTCCATTTTTCTGAGATTTTAATTAGAATTAGCTTAGAAATTAAACAATAATGACTTGAATAGCATACACAGGCTTTTTCAATTTCTGGGGAAGATTCAGTAATGGCCCAGTGCACAGAACAGCTTTCAGAGTGCTGCTGTTTTAATGAATGCCTTAGGTTTTTTTAACTTTTTTTCATTTGTCATAGGAACTACTCTAACTTCCCAAGACAAATATTCATAATAATATAAACTAAGTGTCGGGGGCGGGGGGGGGGGGGGGGTCAGGGTTTGGTGTCCATGCCCGGTGGTATTGCCCAGCATTGAGAGTCTGTGGCCGGTGGTAGGAAAACCTGTGCCCACCCTGCTCCACCGGGTTCCAACCCAGGGACCTGTGACTGGCTGGCAGGCACCACCAAGCCTACTCTCTGGGTCACTTCCTGTTCACAGCACCCTCCAAAGTAAAAAGAAGGGTTGACTTATGGATATATGGCAGGGTTCTCACTGACAGGGATCTGATGGCTTTTCTCCTTCACTCACCGCCATGGTTTCTAGTCCCTCTGGGGGCTCTCCAATGGAGTCTGGTCAAGGCAATGTGGTGTTCCTGTTGCCTCTCTGCAGGAGCTAACATTATAGGATTGCTCCCTTGCTCTCCCCCACCCCTCCGACTGAACTGGGTTGCTCCCTTTTGACCTCGGATACCATTGTGGGCATGCCCAGCATGTGGCTGGGAGTGGCCTTCAGCACCCAGAGCTGCTCGATAACCCTTGGTGTCCTGATGCAGATCTTATACAACCCATCACACCCAGGAGACTAGAAAAGATTTGTGGAACTACAATATTCATTACCACAATTTCCATTTCTCTGTTTTTATCTAATACTAAATATCTCTGTTCTGAGTTCTATTTACTGTTATACAAAAATTTTAATGCATGCATTGATTGTAGTTCTTGTGAAGGGGGTCGGGCTAGATGGCTATAGGAGAGTAATATTTTTTAAGCAAAAGATGTTTTTTTTTATTTGCATAACACACTTACAAAGTAAAAACAGCAGCATATTCAATATGTAACACAGCAACCAATCACAATTGTTTTCTCATTAGCTTCAGGAGAAGGAACTGTTCAAGCTTGCCTGGGCCCAGAGCGAGGGGGCTTCATCGACTCTCGTGGTCTTCCACCCCCTCGAGTTACCTGGCGCCATGTCCGAGTGGCACCAACAATTCCCTCCTCTGAAAGCACCCAACAAGAGGGGCAGGCTGTGGGAAGGACAATCCGGGGGGGGGGCACATGCACCCACATGTGAAAGGACCCCTCTAAGGTGGTGGTGTCCGCAGCAGCAATGGCTGGGGCTGGGGTCCCTTACTCTCTCCCCCAATCAAAGGGTCACACAAAGGGACCCGGATGGGGACACCGAGCAGAGAACCTCGGAGAGCGCCCACCGCTCCTCAAAAGCATCAAGGGAGTCGGTGGACGCCGCCCAGAGGAACTCCGCCCGGATACATGAACGGACCGAGGATCGGAAAATGGCCCCACAGTCACAGGAAACTTCATCAGCCAACCTCCTCTCTGGTTTTATAGATGGCCGTTTTAGACAGGGCCAGGAGGAGGTTAACTAGGAGATCCCGTGACTTTGAGGGGATGGATGGGGTGTGCATAAATAAAAAGGTGAGGGGAAAAATGCAAGAAAAATGTAACAGGAGATTTGTGAGAAGCTGGAACAGGGGCTGCAGCCTGGCGCACTCCAAATATATGTGCGCCAGGGTTTCCCTCACACCACAAAAGGGACAAGTATCTGGGACGGGGGTGAACCTCACCAAGTATGTGCCCATGCTCACAGCTCCGTGAAGGAGCTGCCAACTGATGGTTCTGTGAGGGGCGTGCCGTCTTCTGCCAGGAGGCAGGTGACATGTTTCTTAGCGCCCCTCGTTTTCTCCAGGGCATAGAAGAAGCGGAAGCGGCGATCCATCTCCAGAAGGAGGCGGATGCGGGATCGAACAAAGGCGCCCTGGGTCCGATGGTCTTCGAGGGCCCAGAGATCCTCCTGCTTCTCCCGGCATGCTCCGCAGAGGAGCAGGTCTTCGGGGCTGGCGGCCAAACACCTCTCCAGCTCTAAGACCTCCCGTTCCAACTGCTCTATCGCTGCATTTCTCATTCGGCTGGTGTCCCGGGTGTAGTCGCAGCAGAAAAGCCGGGTGCGCACCTTCCTCAGGACCCACCATTGCCGCGCCGAGGGAAAGGCATGCCGCTGCCCTCGCCAGGCCAGCCAGAGTTCCCGGAAGGACATCACAAAGCCTTCATCCTCCAACAGGCTGTTGTTAAAATGCCAATAGGCCGGCCCCGGCCTCTCCGCACAGAGGGATGTGATGGCTAGGTGATGGTCAGAAAATGGGGCCAGCCGAATGCTGGAGGAGTCAGCTCGTGAGAGATGGAAGCGTGATAAATAAATGCAGTCCAACTGGGAGTGGCTCGACCGATGGGCTTCCACCCGGACAAAGGTGAACGTGGAAGTGTCATCCGGGTGGTGGTCATGCCAGATGTCCACTAGGGAGTGATGTTCAACTATCTCCCGGAGGGTGTCCGCGGCAGCCGGGCTCTGCTCAGTCCCCGAGCAGTCTCACTCCTCAAGGGTGGTATTAAAATCCCCTCCCAGGACCAGGCACTCATGAGAATCTAAGGTGCTGAGGAAGGCGGACGCCTGCTGATAGAATTGCAGCCGCTCCGGGCCCGATGTCGGGGCATAGACATTAACGAGGTTAACCACGAGCCCCTCTATACGGACCTGGAGATGCAGCAGGTGACCTGGCACGGCCTCAGCGATGCCTAGCACCCTGGGCCGTAGGTCGGGGGAGAACAGGGTCGCCACTCCAGCCTGCGAAATCGTGGAATGGCTAAAGTAGACCCTGTCCCCCCACTCCAGCCTCCAACTGTCTTTGGTGGTCAGATCCGTATGGCTCTCCTGCAGGAAAATCACAGAGTACTCTCCCTCCCGAAGGAAGGAGAGCACCTGGGACCTGCGGAGAGCCATCCTACAACACCGGGTGTTCAACGTTGCGACGGTGAGAGGTGTCATGGGGGGGTCCTGGGGGGATCCTCACTGGCAGGGATGTTCGCATCCTCCAGCGGGCCGCGCAACAGTCCTTGACCCATCCTGTAGGTGAGTAATTGATCACGGAAGACGTGGACCTGCCAGTAGGCCGCGGCATCCTGCTTCGCCATCCCTTTACCTTCCCCCATGAGGGCCCTTGTGGCCTGGAGGACTTGAAAAAAATCCCCCCATTGCTGGAGAGCAAGCTGTACCTTGTTGCGGGAGCCACGGACATCCTCTAAAAACTTCCGCAGCTCTCCTCGCAGCTCAGGGGGAGGTGGGATTAGGGTTTCCCGGGTGTTCCCCGGGGGGCCCTTGGTGCAGCCCCGTGGTCCACTAAAATGGACAAGCAGGGTGCGGACCCCCGACGGGGTCCCTGATGTGCTGGAGCTTCTAGGCATGCCTCAAGCTCTGGGGTGATAGGGGGCGGTGGAGGGAAGATAGCAGCTCCTAATGGGTCGGGGCAGGAGAACACGAAGGCCGCTCCCTGATGGTCATCAGTTGGGAAAGGGAAGGAGACAGCCCCGGTGGCCGCAATAACATTGCAGTAGGTAAATTGGATAGGGGTAGGGGCAGGGGCAGGGGCAGGGGCAGAGGTGAGGTTCTGGGTTTCGGGAGGCAAGCAGCTGGATGGTGGCACCTCCCGATCAGGCTCGAGGGTAAAGGGGGTGGGGAGGGAGCTCTCAGTGATACTGGGCATGGGCTCTATGGTGGATTTAGTGGCCACAGCATCAGGAGGTGGATTATCTTCTGTTGGACCCCCGTCCGGGAAGGAAATCGATTGTTCCGCACCAACGGGGGGTGCCCCTGGCGACTCGTGTCCCGGCCGCATGGCGCCGGCTGTCACCTGAGCAGGCTCGGTGGTCGTCAGCGGGGTGCCATCAGCGGCCAGGTCGATGGAGGAGTCCAGGGGCTCCTCGGAGGTGGGAGCAGAAGCAGCAGTTACAGGGAGGGAGCATGGGGAAAAGAGGGGTGGAGTGAGGTCGCCCAAATCGAGGTTTGCTGGGAAAAGGTCGTCCTCCCCATGGGCGACCGGGGTCAGATCTAGGGCCTCGATCTCCTCGAACATGGAGGAGAGGACACTTTCCGTCACCCCGGGGTTCTCCCTGCTGGCACCCGCCACGATGGTTGTCTAGGGGTTCACAGGGGCTTCGGGTAGCGTCAGGACAGAAGGGGCTTCCTCGAGGGTCTCGGAGGGGAGGGTCTCCTGTGGAGGGGAGACACTACTCTCTGGTGCTGCCACGTCTTTCCCGGCTGACACCGGTGGATGGGACACACTCGTGGGCAAAGCAGAAGGTTCGGCATCAGTGCCCCCCTTCCTGGTCTTCCGGGGGGCCTCCGCCTCGGGTAGATGAGGCGGAGCTCAAGCCTTCTGCTTGCCTCGCTTCCCCTGGACTAGGGCCCAGCCCTCCATGGCATCATCTGGGGGCTGGTTAGTAGGGGTCATGTCAGAGGGTAAAGGCGATGGCTCAGGGACTTGGGGAGGGAACGGTGGGGCGGCATAAGGGAGGGAGGATTCTCCCTGGGGCAGGCACTCTCCCATGCCTGGTGGTATCTCTACCACACCCTCCTCCATAGGCCCCACTAGATTGTGGTCAGACACAGGAGGAGTCGACCTGGACTGTGAATTCAGAAAAACGGCCAAGCTGAGGGCTGCCATGAAGCTCCACGGTGAGCAAATCCGCCAATAAGCCCAAGACCCACCAAGGTAGAGCAGGAACTTTCTCACATTATATACATTAAATTGACATAATGTGCCAGCAATGCCATTGTGTCAGCAATGCCCCTCTGCTATGTACATCGGCCAAACTGGACAGTCCCTACGTAAAAGGATAAATGGACACAAATCAGATATTAGGAATGGAAATATATAAAAACCTGTAGGAGAACACTTCAATCTCCCTGGACTCACAATAGCAGATTTAAAGGTAGCCATCCTGCAGCAAAAAACCCTTCAGGACTAGACTTCAAAGAGAAACTGCTGAGCTTCAATTCATTTGCAAATTTGACACCATCAGCTCAGGATTAAACAAAGACTGTGAATGGCTAGCCAGCTACAAAAGCAGTTTCTCCTCCCTTGGTGTTCACACCTCAACTGCTAGAAGAGGGCCTCATCCTCCCTGATTGAACTAACCTTGTTATCCCTACCCTGATTCTTGCTTGCATATTTATACCTGCCTCCGGAAATTTCACTACATGCATCCGACGAAGTGGGTATTCACCCACGAAAGCTTATGCTCCAATATGTCTGTTAGTCTATAAGGGGCCACAGGACTCTTTGCCGCTTTTACAGATCCAGGCTAACACGGCTACCCCTCTGATACTAAACTGGCAAAGTTAACACTATGCCAACTCCAGCCTCATACATTGCATACCTTTTATTTTAAACCGAAAATAAGGTTGAGTTTTGTATAATAGAAGACTCTATATATAAGATATACATAAATACTATATATAATATATAAATTAATTTGTATAATGTTCAAATAGAGGCCATTTACACCTAGCAATGGGAGGAAGCCAAATCCCAGGTCTAGTCCTGGGTTTGGATCTGTTTGCAGCTCAGTCCAAACATGGATTCTAAACTCCCCAGAGTGTGGGAATCTGGATTTTGAACCTCTAAATTTAGGAGTGCTTGGATCTGATGTTTTTGTGAGGGCCAGTTTCTGCTCTCAGTAATTCAGATGTTTTCTAGCTCCATCAGACAAACACACAGAAAAATATTTCAAAACACTGTTTTAATAACAGGGAAAGAGGAATATCATGGCTGTCTAAATATATTTTACTGGTGCAAATGTTTTTTGGTCTTTCTGTAATTTTTGCTACAGTATTGAAATATTTAGCCATTGTCAATTTTGTTATTTTTAGAAAAGATTATGATATCTTGCTACACAGATATAGCTCTCAGAAGATGAATACATATGTTGATGCCCTTTTAATCCAGTTTTGTAGAAAACTGTCTTCTGATAAACAAAAGCAGTAGCAAAAGGTGGACACCCACTTCCCATAACCTAGTTCACCTTGTTAAAGTGTGAATTTCAAAGTTTAATTGAGACCATTTAACTACTAAACATTGTTAAGCCCAAGCATTTGTTTTTGTTTTTATTTTCAAACGTGGAAATTATTCACAAAAAATATGTATATTAAAGCAACAATATGGTCTCTCTTCGCATCAAAAAAACATCAAAGGAAAACAAATTTATTAAGACCTGGAATCCAGCTCTTATATTACTGAGGTTGCAGTGTAAACAGCTAAGCAATTAAACAGTATCTCCAAAGGTTATACAAGCTACCTTCATCAAATCTTTCTGAGATTTATCCAGTATACATGATATATTGTCTTTAATCTTTTTAAATAATGTTTATGCATTTGGCTGGCTTGCTTAATCAGTTGTTTGTACAGTCAGAAAATAAATAGTTATATAAATAAAATTATACGGCTAGCATTAGTGACATAAGGTACAATATTAACCAATCTCTCATCCTATATCACAGGTTAGTATTTTCAGTGTAAATAAATATTTGCTGTTCTGGCATATGAATGTATTTTGCATTTGGCTAAAAATGCCCATCATATAAGTAAATCAAAATAGTCCATTTCAGCTATACAGTAACTATTCCATATTAAAACAAACAAAAACACCATTAAAAGAATGTTAAAACTGCATTGCTAATCAAGTCAAAAGTCAAGAAATATCAGTTTAAGTTTGCATTCACCACTCTAAAAATGCCCCCTTATACAGATGCATTATGATCCAGATTTTAATTATCTGATTATACACAGCAGTCATACTTTAAAAGGTCCTTCTAAATTTTATATATTTCCAATTAAAAATAATGTAACAACTGGTACATAACGAACCGTTTTAGGTCAACTACTTAAAGTACAACACATCAAAGAGGAACAGCAACTCCACAATAGACAATACTATTAAATAACTGGGCAGTAACACTAAACAAACAAAACACAACTTTCCATCTCCTCATATCTCCTTCTATCATATTTGCTTCTTTAGCAGCCCTCCCAAACAGACTTTGCAGCATGCCTTGAAGATCAATAGCTTCAATCTATATTTTGGGTGTGGATGGGAGCGGACGAGAATTCCAGAGGAAGGGGCCCTTCACAAGGAAATCCCTTCTAGCAGTAATCTGTTTTTTGTACCAAGACAGGTCCAAGCTGAATGCCTCTACCCATGGCAAAATGGGGAGAGAAACAGTCTTTCAAAAAGGAAGGTGCTAAGCCACACAGGGCTTTTTAGGTAAATTCTATTGCCTGAAACCTGCTCTGGTAGAGAAATATTCCTTATACTCACAACTGGAAAGCCCTTCATCGACTGAGCACCAGGACCTGCTGCCCACCTTACTTACAGTCTCACTGACTTTATTGGTACTGCTGGGATATTTATGTGACTAAAGTAAACAGCTTTTGTCCCATAACAGATATTCCAAAAGAATGTGCCGTATATGCTATCCCATCGTACAATGCATCTGTATCTCAATCAGGCAACAGGGATGCTACTTCAAGGGCCTGACAGTAACTCAGTTTCTCTTGCTATTCAAACATTGTCCTCTCTTCTGTGGCTGTCAATAGAATTGCCAATTGTGATAGGTACACCTGTCCACCAAGAACTGAACTGAGACCACCAACTGATTTAATATTGGACAACACAGAGCTGTCAGGTGGTATTGATGTTCTGTTACTAATAATCTACGCTGAATTAGAACTAGTAATGTAGAGGTGGAAGGCTCCATATTCCATTGCCAGTCTCCTGAGCCATCCAGTCCCATTACTCTTAAGTATAACATGGCTTTGTTTTAATTCAATAGAAGTATTCAAAAATTACTCTGTTGAGATGATAAACAGCCTCTTTCTTAGGATCTCATCATGAGATATTCTGAATGCCCACAACTCATTTCTCAAGATCATGCTGTCAGTTTTAATAACTCACATAATAAAATGAACACTGAATTTAGAATGGTAACACAAAGTGTCCTTTTATATATTATTCACATGTATATTTTTAAAATACTATATATTACATTTATTATATTTAGTATATTTCATTCCAAGGGATCCTATAATGCTTCAACAATTTAAATTGAAATACTAATTTTATGGGTATCATTAAAGAATCATTTAAACTGCCTCTAAGGCACAGCCACCTCTGAGGTGAAAAGGTGAAAGGTACATTAGAAATACTATAAAGAGAGAGAGAAAGAGAGAGAGCAGGAGAGGAGAGATTAGGTTAGATTAGAGTTTATGTTAGCCCAGGGGTAAGAATGCCTCATGGTCAAGGATGGATGTGGGTTTGAGAGTCTTTAGCTGAGGACAGCAGCATTCAGGAGGTCTTGATGGTGGACAGCGAGGTGTGCAGCCCTAAATTAAGGATGTCTGGGTTTGGGAGGCTTTGCATATTTATTATGTGATTAAATATTCTCTCACACACAATGTAATATACTCTAGATGTCTGGAGATTAGATACTGTATACATGTGTAGCAACCTGTATCTCTGTGTGTAACCCACACAGACACAAATATGAAAATCACTCATAGCAAAACTGAAGCAGACTTAGAATCATACTACAGATAAAGAATAAGGAGATAGTGAACAACGTTAAGTACCTGTTTTTGCTCCCATAGACCAATGGAAACTCTCCCATGTATTTCCATAGAACAAGGTCTGGGCTTTATGATTTTGCATATAAAGGGTTAACAGTTAACCAACAACAAACTAAGTACATCCCTAGTAGTTTTACTTAATTAAAGGTTTCAGAGTAACAGCCGTGTTAGTCTGTATTCGCAAAAAGAAAAGGAGTATTTGTGGCACCTTAGAGACTAACCAATTTATCTGAGCATGAGCTTTCGTGAGCTACAGCTCACTTCATCGGATGCATACTGTGGAAACTGCAGAACACATTATATACACAAGAGACCATGAAACAATACCTCCTCCCACGCCACTCTCCTGCTGGCAATAGCTTATCTAAAGTGATCATCAAGTTGGGCCATTTCCAGCACAAATCCAGGTTTTCTCACCCTCTGCCCCCCCCCACACAAACTCACTCTCCTGCTGGCAATAGCCCATCCAAAGTGACCACTCTCTTCACAATGTGTATGATAATCAAGGTGGCCATTTCCAGCACAAATCCAGGTTCTCTCCCCCCCTCTCCCCCCCCCAAAAAAAAACCACACACACAAACTCACTCTCCTGCTGGCAATAGCCTATCCAAAGTGACCACCCTCCCCACAACGTGCATGAAAATCAAGGTGGGCCATCCCCAGCACAAACACAGGCTTTCTCACCCCCGCCCCTTCCAAAAAAAACACACACACACAAACTCACTCTCCTGCTGGCAATAGCCCATGCAAAGTGATCACTCTCCCTACAATGTGCATGATAATCAAGGTGGGCCATTCCCAGCACAAATCCAGGTTTTCTCAACCCCCCACCCCCATACACACACAAACTCACTCTCCTGCTGGCAATAGCTCATCCAAACTGACCACTCTCCCCACAATGTGCATGACAATCAAGGTGGGCCATCCCCAGCATAAATCCAAGTTTAACCAGAATGTCTTGGGGGGAGTGGGGGGGTGGTAGGAAAAAACAAGGTGAAACAGGTTACCCTGCATAATGACTTAGCCACTCCCAGTCTCTATTTAAGCCTAAATTAATAGTATCCAATTTGCAAATGAATTCCAATTCAGAAGTTTCTCGCTGGAGTCTGGATTTGAAGTTTTTTTGTTGTAAGATAGCGACCTTCATGTCTGTGATTGCGTGACCAGAGAGATTGAAGTGTTCTCCGACTGGTTTATGAATGTTATAATTCTTGACATCTGATTTGTGTCCATTTATTCTTTTACGTAGAGACTGTCCAGTTTGACCAATGTACATGGCAGAGGGGCATTGCTGGCACATGATGGCATATATCACATTGGTGGATGTGCAGGTGAATGACCCTCTGATAGTGTGGCTGATGTTATTAGGCCCTGTGATGGTGTCCCTTGAATAGATATGTGGGCACAGTTGGCAACGGGCTTTGTTGCAAGGATAGGTTCCTGGGTTAGTGGTTCTGTTGTGTGGTATGTGGTTGTTGGTGAGTATTTGCTTCAGGTTGGGGGGCTGTCTGTAGGCAAGGCCTGGCCTGTCTCCCAAGATTTGTGAGAGTGTTGGGTCATCCTTCAGGATAGGTTGTAGATCCTTAATCATGCGTTGGAGGGGTTTTCTCATTGACCCATATTCTTCATTCAGTTTGCATTTCTTATCTGGCAAAATCCACAGTGACTTAATTGGGATTTTTGCCTAAGTATGGTTAGCAGGATTTAGTCTAGGTGTACTATTTTGATCAGACTGTTTCTGTAAGTACTGTAACAAAGTTCCTCCTCTATCGTGGTGGGTCTTGCACTTATTGGTGGATTTGCTCACCGTGGAGCTTCATGGCAGCCCTCAGCTTGGCCGTTTTTCTGAATTCACAATCCAGGTCGACTCCTCCTGTGTCTGACCAGGAGTTGGGAGAATTTGGGGGGAACCTGGGCCCGCCCACTATTCCAGGTTCCAGCCCAGGGCTCTTTGGAATGCAGCTGTCTAGAGTGCCTCCTGGAACAGCTGTGTGACAGCTACAACTCCCTGGGCTACTTCCCCATGGCCTTCTCCCAACACCTTCTTTATCCTCACCATAGGACCTTGCTCCTGGTGTCTGATAGTGCTTGTACACCTCAGTCCTCCAACAGTCTGCATTCTCACTCTGAGCTCCTAGTGCCTCTTGCTCCCAGCTCCTCACACGCACCACAAACTGAAGTGAGCTTCTTTTTAAACCCAGGTGCCCTGATTAGCCTACCTTAATTGATTCTAGAAGGTTCCTGATTG
The DNA here is from genome assembly GCF_015237465.2 of Chelonia mydas. NCBI lineage: Eukaryota > Metazoa > Chordata > Testudines > Cheloniidae > Chelonia > Chelonia mydas. The sequence continues at coordinate 271,888,158 of NC_057849.1, read as the reverse complement.
TTCTGGAACCTTCCCTGCTCCCTTACCCAGGGAAAAGGGACCTCCTTCGCTTGCTGCTCAGCTATCTGCTTTCTACTCTCTCCTAAAGCCTCCTGGCCTGGGTTTTTCTTACTTTTTGACCCTGCTTCAGTTCCCCTCCCCGACCGGGCCAGACGCTTTTTCTTTGTTTTGGTTTTTTTTTGCTGTTTTTCTGCTGCCGTTCAAGTGCTGGTCGGCTGCCAGCTTGCCTGCCAGCCCCCCCACGCCTGCCCTCGGACGCTGCTATTGCTCCAGCTGAAACCCCTGGAGGAGGGGGGGGGGACTGCCGACCCGCTCCCCGGAGGAGGGGAGTGGATGCCTCCAGACCCAACCATTTTGCTGTTTGTTTGTGGACCCGTAATTAACCGACAAGTTATTTTTTTTCTTCTTATCTGCTTGGCATTTTTGGAATGCTCCACAAAGCCCAGGAGAGAAGACAGCTGACAGAGAAATCGCCCAGGGAAGCTACAAATCATCGTGGAGGGGGCCGTAAGACTGAGTAACTTTTGAACTGTTCTCTCGTGTGGGGGGAGTTTGACTGTGTTTTAACTGAGTTTGTACGGGCACAGGGGGTGTGGCATGGAGCTGCCCCCCGATCCATCAGTTGCCCCCCCAACACTACTACAACCGTCACGGCCCCCCCCGCCATCGTCCCTGCTGGCAACTTGCCATCTGCCTCTGGATTCAGCTGCTTGCTCTGAATTTCGTCATCTGGACCAGACACAACAGCCGACCAAACGAGACTCTTTGGACAAACGCGCGTGGGTCCACGTTCCGCCCCCCCCCTGCCCCCGGACTGCCCACCCCACAGTTTGCCCCTGCTACCTGACCCCAGCTCCTGTTTCCTCCCCCTTTCCAGTCCGACCCATTTGCCCCCACCCCCCGCCTGCAGCCCAGCAGGAGAAGTGGTTAATCTGCTTCCCCCTACCCCCTCCTCCTTCTGGTGCCTCCCCGTCTCTCCCTGCTCACGATGGCGGGGAATGAGAGGGGTGAGGCCCCCCTAACAACCTCAGCTGCCCCTCCCCCACCTACCCCCCTGCCCAACCCCCAAGCCTCCCCCCCCTACTGCTGCCAAAACACCTGCCACCGACCCCACTGGGGCATCAGCAGCAGGAGGCACTGGGGCAATTATTGACGCTGCTACGCCTGCCGCCCCCCCCCAGATTCTAGGAGACCCCCCCCAGCTGGCCGCAAAGGCCAGGGTGTGAAGAAGGGAAAGGGCCCCGCTACAACCACCAGACCCTCCATGGCAGGGGCTACCCCCACCGCTGTGGCCTCATCATCGACCATGGCGTCTCTCCCCGCCGTTGCCTCCACCAGCTCTGCGAGCGTCCCTCCCCTGGCCCCCAGGGCGTATGCCCGGGTGGTAGCAGCCCCCCCACCGCCTGACGCCTTGTCATCTCGCCCACCCACCACCTCCACTACCATCAATAGCAGCCGGGGCCCCTTCCCCACCATGACCAGGAAGCACGGCGTCCGTTGCCTCCTGGTGCCCGCCTCGCCCCACGTGGAGACATAAGTGCAGGCATTGGCGAGGGTGGTAGGACCCACGGCTATTGTGGCGGCCTCCAAAATGTATGGGAAGGTCGTCTTTTTCTTAGCATCGGAGGCTGCAGCCCAGGAGGAGGTGGAGAAGGGCCTGGCGGTGGAGGGGGTGTTCGTTCCCCTGGAACCGCTAGAGAACCTGGGCGTCCGCCTAGTCCTGACCTCCGTCCCTCCTTTTCTACCCAATGCCACCCTGTTACCCACTCTCTCCACCCTGGGGAAACCTGTTTCTGTCATCAGCCCTCTCCCATTGGGATGCAAGGACCCCACCCTCCGTCACGTCCTTTCGTTCCGCCGGCAAGTGCAGCTTCTACCGCCACCAGCGGCGCATGACGGAGAGGCGCTCGAGGGGTCCTTCCTAGTCCCCTACCAGGGAGCCCACTATCGGGTCTTTTACTCCACAGGAGAGGCCCGGTGCTACCTCTGCCGATCAGAGGGGCATGTCCGAAGAGACTGCCCCTTGCCCCGGCGGGGAGGGGCACCTGAGACCCCCGAGACCCGGCAGGACATCGGCTCCATTGTTGCCGACACCCCTGGCTGCCCCGTACCTGAAACCACCTCTCCTCCTGCTCGATCCACCGCTGCTCCTGCCCAGGCCCAAGAGACACCTCCCCTACAATGCCCAGATGAGTGAGGGAGCCCCACCCTTGCTGTTAACAATCCAGCAGAGCCTATGGAGGAGGGTGCAGCAAAGATATTACCGGGCATAGGAGAGGGCCCGCCCCAAGGAGAACCGCCCCCCCCCATGCTGCCTCACCGTTACCCCCCCGAACCCCTGAACCATCGCCTCTGCCCCCCAACACGACCCCTGCTAACCAGCCCCCAGAAGATGCTATGGAGGGCTGGACCCTAGTCCAGGGGAAGAGAGGCAAGCGGAAGGCTCGAGCTCCACTGCATCCATCCGATGTGGAGGCCCCCCGGAAGACCAGGAAGGGAGGCACTGACACTGAGCCTTCCGCTATGCCCATGAGTGAGATCCATCCGCCGGTGTCGGGAGGGGAAGACAAAATAGCATTGGAAGGTAGAATCTCCCCTCACAGGAGACCCTCCCCTCTGAGACCCCTGAGGAAGCCCCTTCTGCCCCAATATCACCCGAACCACCCGCGAACCCCGAAGCGACCGTCGTAGCGGGCGCCAGAGGGGAGACCCCTGGGGTGGCACAAGATGACCTCTCCTCCATGTATGAGGAGATCGAGGCCCTAGGTTTGACCCTGGTCACCCATGGAGAGAATGACCTACTGCTGGCTGGCCTCGATCTGGGCAACCTTACCCCAGTCCCCCTCTCCCCATGCTCCCTCCCCCTAACCGCCTTCCTGGGTGGGCACCCTACAGAAGGTGGTCCACCACCCGATGCCATGGCTGCCAAATCCACCACAGAGCCTGCGCCTAGCATCACTGGGAGCCCCCTCCCCACCCCCTTAACCCTCGAATCTGTTCGGGAGGTGCCACCTTTCAGCTGCTTGCCTCCTGAAGCCCAGAGCCTCGCCTCTGCCCTGCCCCCACCCCGTCCCTGCCCAATCCACCTCTTCCTGCAATGCTATTGCCGCTAGGGAATAACCGGGAAATCGCAACCCCACCCCCCCATGAGCTGCAAAAAGCATTGCGGGAGTTTTTAGAAGACATCCGTGGCTCCCGCAACAGAGTACAGCTGGCTCTCCAGCTATGGGGGGACTTTGATCAACTCCTCCAGGCCACAAGGGCCCTTATAAAGGAGGGTAGAGGGAAAGGAAGACTCGGTGCCGTGACCTACAGGCGGGCCCGCAGCTTCCGTGATGATTTACTCACTTACGGGATGGGTCACGGACTTTTGCATGACCCGCCGGGGGCCGCGAACACCCCCTCCAACAAGGAACCCCCACCCCCCAGCTCTCCGCATGACGCCTCTCATTATCGCAACTTTGAACACCAGGGGCTGCAGGATGGCTCTCCGCAGGTCCCAGGTGCTCTCTTACCTTTGGGAAGGCAGGTACTCTGTGGTTTTCCTGCAGGAGACCCATACGGATCCGACCACCGAGGACAGCTGGTGGCTGGAGTGGGGGGACGGGGTCTACTTTAGCCACTTCACGATTCGACAAGCTGGAGTGGCGACCCTGTTCTCCCCCAACCTACGGCCCGAGGTGCTAGGGGTCACTGAGGCCGTGCCGGGCCACCTGCTGCATCTCCGAGTCTGTATGGAGGGGCTTGTGGTCAACCTCATTAACATCTATGCCCCGACAACGAGCCCGAAGCGGCTGCAATTCTATCAGCGGGTGTCCGACTTCCTCGGCACCCTAGATTCTCACGAGTGCCTAGTCCTGGGAGGGGACTTTAACACCACCCTCGAGGAACAGGACCGCTCAGGGGCCAAGCTGAGCCTGGCCGCCACGAACGTTCTCCGAGGAATAGTCCAACATCACTCCCTAGTGGACGTCTGGCGTGACCATCACTCAGATGACACTTCCACATTCATCTTTGTCCGGGTGGAGGCCCATCAGTCACATCACTCTCGGTTGGACCATATTTATTTATCCCGTTTCCATCTTTCACAAGCCCACTCCTCCAACATTCGGCCGGCCCCATTTTCCGACCATCATCTAGCCATCATAACAGCCTCCCTCCGCGCAGAGAGGCCAGGGCCGGCCTATTGGCATTTTAACAACAGCCTGTTGGAGGATGAAGGCTTTGTGATGTCCTTCCGGGAGTTTTGGCTAGCCTGGTGAGACCAGCGACGTGCCTTTCCCTCGGCGCGATGACGGTGGGATCTAGGGAAGGTGTGCGCCAAGCTCTTCTGCCGTGACTACACTTGGGGCACCAGCCGACGGAGAAATGCAGCGATAGAGCAGTTGGAACGGGAGTTCTTAGAGATGGAGAGGTGTCTGTCCGCCAGCCCCGAGGACCCGTTCCTCTGCGGAGCGTGCCGGGAGAAGCGGGAGGATCTCTGGGCCCTCGAGGACCATCGGGCCCGAGGTGCCTTTGTTCGATCCCGCATCCGCCTCCTTCGGGAGATGGATCACGGCTCCCATTTCTTCTACGCCCTGGAGAAAACGAGGGGGGCCAAGAAACACGTCACCTACCTTCTAGCAGAAGATGGCACCCCCCCCACGGATCCGGTGGAGATGTGTGGGAGGGCCCGTGACTTCTACACAAGCCTTTTCTCCCCGGATCTGACCGATCCTGGCACTTGCAGGGTGCTCTGGGAGGAACTCCCCAAGGTCAGCGTGGGCGACCGAGACCAACTAGAGCTGCCTCTCACCCTGGTCGAGTTCTTGGAAGCCCTCCGTCGCATGCCCACCAATAAATCTCCAGGCATGGACGGGCTGACCTTGGAGTTCTACCGCGCGTTCTGGGACATCCTTGGCCCAGACCTAGCCACTGTCTGGGCTGAGTCTTTGCAGGGTGGGGTCCTCCCTCTTTCGTGCAGGTGAGCAGTGCTCGCCTTGTTGACAAAGAAGGGGGACCTCCGCGATTTACGAAACTGTTGTCCCGTCTCACTCCTTAGCAAAGAATACAAAATCGTAGTGAAAGCAATCTCTCTGCAGCTAGGGTCCGTGATGGTGGACTTGATCCACCCAGACCGGACCAATACTGTCCCGGGTCACAGCATTTTTGACAACCTATTTCTAGTCCGAGATCTTTTGGAACTCGGGCGTAGAGACGGTCTGTCGTTCGCCCTCCTGTCTCTTGATCAGGAGAAGGCATATGATAGAGTGGACCATGGGTACCTCCTGGGCACTCTGCAGGCGTTTGGATTCGGACCTCAGTTTGTGAGTGTTCTCCAGGTGCTGTATGCTTCCACGGAGTGTCTGGTTAGGCTCAACTGGACCCTGACCGAACCGGTCAGCTTTGGGCGAGGAGTACGGCAGGTGTGCCCCCTCTCGGGCCAGCTGTACGCTCTGGCGATCGAGCCCTTCCTCTGTCTCCTCCAAAGGAGGTTGACAGAGTTGATGCTGCGGGAGCCGGAGCTGCGGCTGGTCCTGTCAGCGTACGCCGATGACGTGCTCCTCGTGGTCCAGGACCCGGGCAACTTGGCGCGGGTGGAGGCTTGCCAGGCCATCTATTCGACAGCCTCCTCTGCCCGAGTCAACTGGGTCAAGAGCTCTGGCTTGGCGGTGGGGGACTGGCGGCAGGTGAGCTCCCTCCCATCCACGCTTCAGACAATCCAGTGGAGCGCGGGTCCACTGCTCTACCTAGGCGTTTACCTTTCTGCCACACACCCTTCTCCGCCAGAGAATTGGCAAAATTTAGAAGGCAGGGTGATAGAGCGGCTCCGGAAATGGACGAGGCTACTCCGATGTCTCTCCCTCTGAGGGAGAGCACTGGTGCTTAACCAACTAGTCCTGTCCACGCTCTGGTACCGGCTCAACACCCTGGCCCCGGCCCCGGGTTTCTTGACCAACCTCCAGACATCGATTCTAGAGTTCTTTTGGTCAGGAATGCACTGGGCCCCTGTTGGGGTTCTTCATCTACCCCTGAAAGAAGGAGGGCAGGGCCTGAAGTGTCTGCACACTCAGGTCCGTGTCTTCCGCCTCCAGGCCCTGTAGAGGCTCCTTTATAGCGCAGGTAGTTCGACGTGGAGCATATTGGCACACGCCTTCCTGCACCGCTTCCAAGGGCTCCGATACGACCGGCAGGTCTTTTATCTCTGTCTGAGAGGTTTTCCGCAAGACCTTTCCAGGCTGCCGGTCTTCTACCAGCTGGACCTGGAAACTGTTTTCAACAACCAGGTCCGTGGTGGCCACCGTGGGAGCAGATCCCCTCGTGGAGCCCCTGCTACACAACCCCCAGCTCCGTTTGCAGGCGGCGGAGTCCCGCTCAGTGCGCCAGAGTTTGGTCCTGACAGATGTCACGAGAGTTGGAGACCTCCTGGACTACGAACGGGGAGACTGGCTGGATCCCCTGATGCTTGCTCGGCACATGGGGCTCTCCAGACCTCATACCCCCCGGCGCGTACTTCAGGAGGTGAAGGCCGCCTTGATGCCCGCTGCTTGGGCTTATCTCAACCGAGCCCTGCGCGAGGGCGCACCCCGCCCACCCTCTACCCCAGGCCCGCCGGACCTTTCAATTGGGCCCCTACCCCATAGATCCCAACAAACCCCTCACCCTTTCACTGCGAGCCAGCTGCATGAACTGCAGCCGGTCAGCTTCCAAATTGCACCACGGAAATATCTATACACACTCACGCTTCACACCCTTCACGCCCGCACCCTCGTGTCCCGCCCCGATACAAAGTGGCGGGACCTCCTGCCACCTTTGGAGGGTGAGCAACCCCGGTGGGCCAGCCTGTATTCCACCTTGGTCCCGAGGCCCGTCGGGGACATTAGTTGGCGGCTCCTTCACGGAGCTGTGAGCATGGGCGTGTTTTTGACACGGTTCACACCCATCCCAGATACTTGCCCTTTTTGCAACGTGAGGGAAACCCTGGCACACGTATATTTAGAGTGTGCCAGGCTGCAGCCCCTTTTCCGGCTCCTCACGAATATTTTATTACGCTTTTGGCTACACTTTTCCCCTCACCTTTTTATCTACACACTCCCCATCCATAGCCCCACAAAGTCGCGGGATCTCCTGGTTAACCTCCTCCTAGCCCTAGCTAAAAGAGCCATTTATAAAACCAGAGAGGGGAGGCTGGTCAATGAAGCATCCTGCGACTGTAGGGCCGTTTTCCGATCCTCAGTACATTCACGTATCCGGGCGGAGTTCCTCTGGGCGGCATCCACCAACTCCCTTGACGCCTTCGAGGAGTGGTGGGCGCTGTCCAAGGTTCTCTGCTCGGTGACTCCGTCCGGTTCCCTCCGTCTGACCCTTTGATTGAGGGGAAGAGCGAGAGACCCCGGCCCCAGCCATTGCCGCTGTGGATACCATCATCACTGTCACCTAGGATAGGAGGGGTCCTATCACACATGGGTGTACGTCCCCCCCACCCCCAAACCACCCACCCCGCAGCCGTGCCCATCTTGTCGGGCACTCTCAGAAGAGGAATAATCGGTGACACTGGGCGTGGCACTAGGTAACTCAGGAGGGTGGAAGACCACGAGTGTCGAGGAAGCCCCCCCGCTCTAGGCCCAGGCTAGCCTGAACACTTCTCCCTCCTGAAGGCTGCTGTGTTATACCTTGCGTCTGCTTTTGTTTTGTTGCATAGTTTTGCTTTATTCTCTTTGGTGATTCTTTGTAAGTGTTACACAAATAAAATTCTTTTCTGCTTCAAAAAAACAAAATTACTCTCCTATAGCCATCTAGCCCAACCCTGTCACAGAACACAAGAATGATATAAATATAAGATCATCCACTTGGGTACCTCAGGATGCAGGATAAAACATTGTGTGGCATTATACTGTATTATTTGTGAAACAGTATGTTATTATATAATTAATAACAGCATCCTAATGCATATGGACCAGGGAGGAAAATTAAAGTTGCATGTTCAAACTTTGGCTTTTCCTGACTTTTAATGCTTAGTCACATGATCTTAACTTAGCATTAACACTTTTTTTTGCATTTAATTAACTTGAATAGAAACCATGTGGCTAAATCCCCGTGCTGAAAAAGTACCTTATTGCACATTGTAAAACCAATCAGGAAATTTGAAAATGTTTTCCTGCAGAATAGGTACCACCACCACTGGAAACACTGTGCTATTCTTTTGTTTGGTGGGGGAAAGGGGGAGGGTGGGAATCTGTTGGCAGCCCTGCCTAATTAGTTGTAAAGTGGTTACGAAGATGAGAACATATTACAGAAAACTTAAATGATTTCTACCTCTCCTTTGAAAGATTAACAGTGGCATCTCAATGTGAGAAAAATAATCCAATAGGAGACAAGCCCTGAAGAGCTCTTGAATACCTAAAAAGACAGGAAATCAATAAGGGCCATAATTATTGGCACAGAAATGTAATGAAGTGTAAAACTTTGGTGTAACAACAAATTAAAACTCCATTAGTGTCCTGGGGTAACGGAGGAACAAAAAAATGATTCAGAATGATTACAATAATCTGTCCCTTTCCCCCTCCCCATGCACATCCTGCTGTTAATTCAACTAGCTCTCTTTATGTAAGAAATAGATGAGAAAGTCTCTTAACAGTAATTTTAATGTGGAGTTAAGACTTATTACACAGCAAACCTAAGTACTTTTTAATACTGCCCATCTTGATACAATATTTTAAATTAGTAACAAATGTCATTTAAAGAATTTGGGAGTTGATATGAGAAAATGCTACTGGCCGGTTAATTGGGTTCATATCTTGAAAGATTTGTTCTAAATTGGCTAGACTCTTTTTTTTTCCCTGCAAGAACCAGTCTTTGAAGCTACTGACATTGGGCCTGATCCTAGGAGGTGGAAGTATCTTCAACTCTGAATGACCACGATGAGAATTGTAGGTTTTCTCAAAACCAGGGTCAGCAGTTCACAAGATATTAGTAATCTACCTAAGATGAATAACATGGGCCTGGCAAAGACTGCTTACTCTGACAGTGAAATTATTGTGCCTCTTGTCTTACTCAGCATGCATACTTGTAGAGGCAGCTTTGCAATTTACTATTGTCTTTTTTGTTCTCATGTAAATTGAGCTTCTGACTGTGTCAGTATTGTTTGTGATAACATTGTTACATATATATTTTACTTGTCCTCCACAGGCATAGAAAACACATTTTTTTAATCATTAATTTATTCTGATGGCTGTTACCATAACTATACTACAGAAGCTAATGACCCTGAAGTGGAAGATTAGTGACAACATGCTCACACTATATGCCTTGACTACAGGAACAATCTGTCTAGTCATATAATGAGACCTAAACACTGAAGCATTTTATTAGATGTACATAGGAATAGTTATACACATTGGCTTACCAAAACACTTTCATTTGAGACAATAATATGGAACCAACACAAGGTAAAAATACAATCATTACATTAGGTAAATTACCACCCTCGGAATGTAGAAACCACATTGCTTTCCCAAGGTATAGCTCTTTGGTAATAATATGCTGTTAGAATAAAATAAGAAAAACAAAGTAGAAGAACAAGATTACAGTGTTTAAACCAGCATCTTTAGAGAGAATGGATAGGGACATTGCAGAGGAGAGTTACCTCTAAGTAATCAGTTTAACCAGCCCAGGTCAGTAGTGGCCAAAATTTATCATCATCTGATGTCTGTTTGGGGGAGAATGTGAAACGAGTTGGGGTTCTTAGTTCAGTTACTGATGGATGTGTCCACAGCACAGAAAAACAGCATCATAATTAGTAACCTAATCCTAGGAATAAACATTCAATTCTATATAGCAGGAATGGCCAGATTTTACTGATCCTCCGAGCTGCATACAGCAATCTTCAGAAGTTCAAGAGCCGGATCACACTTGCTGGGGCTCGAGGCTTCAGCATCACAGGAGGTGCCTGCCAGGGCTCGGGGCTTCAGCCCTGCTCCTGCAGAAGCCCCAAGCCCTGGCAGGTGCACCTCGCTGGGCAGAAACCCGGAGCCCCCGCTCCCTGCTGGGCAGAAGCCCCTACCCCACCATCCCACTGCAAGGCAGAGGTCCCAGAGCTCCCGAGCAGACCCTCAGTCTGGGAGGCTGGGCGGGGGCGGGAGGGTGGCTCTGCAAGCCACACTTTAACGGTAAAACAGCCACATGTGCTCACAAGCCACAGTTTGGCCACCCCTGCTATATAGGTTCCCATATCGCCCTTATTGTAGTGACTGAACACTTTTCAGCTGTGCCATGACTAAAATTTGTTACATGTGGTTCATTTTGTATCTCCTCCTTGTTTCCTAGGGGGAGAATTGTGTCTGCAGTGGAGTAGTTTATCTTGGTAACCTTTTGTTTGGATAAGATTTGTGGGGTTGTCATTGTTGCTGTTTTTAAACATACACACTTATATATGTTGTTAGAGGTGGCAGGTCATAGAAGAGCACCTTGGTGAGGTGTGTGATTGTCCTTAGCTCCTGTGGGAGGTCATTCCACAGTCTTGGGCCATCCCTGGTGAAAGCTCTGTCTCCTGCACAGACAAGCTCTACATTTGTGGTAGAAAGTTCCATTGTGCCAGAGGGGCAGAGATGTCCACCATAACCCTCATCCCAGATCTTGAGGTGAGCTTTTAGATATCCTGGGCACCTTGAAGATAAGGTCTGAGATCTCTTAGTATCCCTTCCTGCTAATAAAGCATCATTTCTGGGCACTTCACCTTTATTTAAAATAGTTTAAAAACAACAGGGTCTTCTCTATAAACCTTTTAAATAGATGCACCCACTACCCAGGATAAAGTGAGAGGGAATCACAAGGAGAGATTGTGCTGCATAAAAACTGTACTATTTCTCCTAACATTTATTGAGAAATTACAGTGATGAGAAATGTGAGCATTTTAGAATTTGGGGGATCGTGAAACCCCTTTGAGCCCACCACGTCTGGCTATATTTATGCCTGTAAAAGTCAGAAATATATAAATTATAAGTATCTGTAAAACTAGGTAGAGAACACATAATGTTATTGAGATTTCTTGTTTCTGATGGATTCTAGTGGCATAAACATGAATGTAAGGCCCCTTGTGGTGGAGAGGAAATGACTGTGGCAGTGCAATGCAACAGCAACCTCCACTCCAGTGGGGATCCCAAAGGTAGCCTGTCAGTGGGGTTAGCTAGGGAGGGTCCTGGACAGTGTGTCTGGGGTGCACTTATTCTAAGGGTTGCTTTCTCAATGCACCCACCCCATGCAAGCCTCTAAGGGAGCCACAGTGGAATTTGAAACTACCAGTCCCTGGCAGAAACCTAAGGGAGAGCAATGATAGGAAATGCTGCCTGCCCTCCCCCTGAAGTGAATTGCTTCATTATCTCAATGTAGCCCAATGGAAAACCTGTCCTTTTCTTTCAAAGCATACTCTTTTTGATGGAAATTTCCTAGGCAACCATGTGTAAAACCGCAAGTTACACTGTGTGATTCCTACCAAGTCTGATCTATAATAAGAATGGAGTCTCTTTTTGAACTTGTTAGGTGGAAAATGCACAGTAGACCAAAAGCTACTACTTTCCTCAATCCTTTTCCTTCTAACCTAATACTGGATGTTGCCAGATGTCCTGCTCTATGGTAGACCTTTAAGTATAACTTAATTGAAGTTGGTTTCATAGTACAGAAATAACAAAAGAAAGCTTGGTCTTAGGCCACATTTCATCCTTCCTAATATGGAGTCTCCTGCAAGTGATAGTACTATGAAAATGTTAAATCTGAAATAGTTGATGTAACCAATGAACACAGATTAACTATTATCTAGAGAGGATGACTGGAATAGTGGGCCAGATCCTCACTTGCTTTAAATCAGTACAGCTGCACTGGTCAATGGAGTTACACTGATTTACATCAGCTGAGAATCTGGCCCTGCACATTCAGATTTGAAGTATTAAATAAAATCAGACTATTCAAGATGTATCAATTGACTTCTTCATAATGGATTATCAAACACAAGTACCAGGAGGACCAGTCTTGAAGTCCTTAACCAGTCCCACTTCAGAAGTCCTAGCAAAATTAAGGGGAGCTGGGTATGACTAAGGAGTAAGAAATTCAAAATTCAGACTAAAATAGAACTGTGCAAGATCAGGTGCAGGGACCTGAATGGGCTATGCTCACTTGGCCTGGATTTGGACCTTGGGTTTAGCCTTGCATTTTAAGAGCATAAGAACATAGTAATTAGCACAGTGGATCAGACTGAAACTCCATATAGTCTAGTTTCCTATCTTCAACAATGGCCAATACCAGATACTTGAGAAGAAGGGGTAAGAAGTATAAACAATTGGCAGATATAGGATAATCTTCCTCCCCACTTGTCCCACCCCCTCACTCACACACACACATTACACACACAATCTCATCCTGATTTCTAATAGAGATTGGTTTAATCATGAGGTTTAAATCCCTTCCAAAATTTTATCATCACTAATTAAGACTAAGTATTCTTATCCATATAATAGATATACACATATCCAGGTTACAGATCTATATCTACCTTTGAGAAACCTGATCTTCCTACCAGTTTTAAATAAAGCAAAGAGTGAAGGAGGGGCAAAGAGGCTATATGGAGGTCAACAGTAACAAGGTTTTAAAAGAGTTGCAAAGGTATTATCTTCATGCCCCTTGATTGCCCTAGTCATCTTCTTTTCTGTCCTCCACTATTTCTCCTTATCTCTCTATTTTTATTTCATCTTAGATATTTGCCAAAACCTGCAGGTTATTGCAGAACAATAACAATAAAAGCTATTCCTTTTATAGCACCCAAATATGCTGTCTTTGTTAATTTTAAAGTCATGCTTATTCTTTTCAGCCCACAATGACTTAAGTTCCCTCTCACATTAGTCATCTGTCTCTGTTTTTTGCCCTTTATTATCCTAACCAGTCATTGTTTTATTAGAGTTTTTGTTATCTTAGTTGATTGCATGCTTCCTGATGACGTCCTTAAATAGTGTCTTTTATTTTTCAGTCCAAGTATTTTTTAGACCTGTTCTACTTTTGCTAAATAAGAATTCCTCTGTTTCTCAAATGCATCTTTCTCCTGCTACTGTGCCAGCTTATCAACTTGCCTGCAAGGTTTGTTTTTCTTTAGATCTTGCGTTCTCTTTATTCTTGGTTAGTTATATGTAATGTCTATTTGTGTGTGTGTGTTTTGTTCATCTATGCAGGGTCAGACTGCTTTTTCTAGCTCCAGATGATACAATAGTTCCACAGGCTCTCCTTAAATTTCCCAGTCATGCCATGCTGGATCTTTCATGGGAAAAAGTGGGCAACTAGGGATCAGTGGAAGAAGAGATTAGTAAAAGGACCATATGCTGATATCTTTACCCACGTTGAATAGTACTCTGCTCCACAGGGTCTGATTGAAGATAATGGGACAATTTGTGGAGTAAGGTTCTACTCAGTGAGAGAAAGTGTATCAGAATCAGGCCCTTAATGGAGGCAGAAGTAATGAAAGGCTGTTCTCATATTATTTTCTCCTTGCGCACAGGACAAGCTACAGCCAATATACCCAGTTTGGGCTCATTGCAATATTGAGTTGCTGTGACTGATACATAGGCCTCATTTAAACCATCTAGGCATGTGCAAAGCCTTGTTGCCCCCTTCCTGAGCTCCAGTAGATTCCTGGGTTTTACAGAGGGTCAATTTCCTTGGAAGAGCAATTGGTGATCCCAGCATCAGGATATCTTTTAGTCTAATGTTTTTATTTATTTAATGTAAACGAATCCTGTTCACTTTGAACAGAGATTGAGGAAATAGCAGTAAAGCAGAATGCCACTGGGAGAAAACCCAGCTAAACCCATGTTTATGCTCGAAAACTGTAGCTAATTAAATTGGTGACCCCGGAGCGTTCACCTGGAAACTCTTCACCCCAAATTCACATGGCCTTCACTGCTCTGAGTAGTGAACATGGGCTATTTCAGGCAGGCCTGGGCAACCCTGCTGCTACTCAACTGCTCCTCAATACAAAGGGATTCTTCAGACACCAGCCTCTCTGTTAGTCTCCATCAAGACAAGAGAGTGTTCCAGTCGACAGACCTGAAGAAAAGCTCTGTGCAAGCTTGAAAGCATGTCTCTTTCAAGAACGGAAGTTGGTCCAATAAAAGATATTACCTCACTTGCCTTATTTTTCTGCATTTCTATGGAGGTGAGATTCACACTGTTCATATTTATAATTTTTATAATTCATTCCTTTGTCACCTTTGTCATGACAGGCAGCTAATGTCTAACTTCAGACTCTTTGATGCATGATTCTGATTAGGGAAACAGTTCTGATGTCCATGCATCTGAAAATGATACTTCTGACTGCAGTTTTGAAAGGCCAAACCCTGCAGGCCTTATTGATGCCATTCTGAGGCAATGAGTTTAATGGGAGTTTTGCCTGAACACGGCATGCATCTGAGGAAGCTTACTGGGTAAACAGCAGTACAGTTGCCCTGTAAAGATCACAAATCTAGACATACTTTTTTTCTTTTACCACAGTTGAAATTTATGGCTCACCACATGTCAAGTTGTAACTACTCTCAAAATACTATACATGTAAAATTTCTATTCCCCAGACATGATATATGTTAATTTTGACCTGCTCTTAGGTAGCTCATACCAAGTTTCTTTCAATTAAAATTTTCCAAGTTTTCCCTTCTTCCTGTATTTCCTGGATAATGGTACATTTCCCCCAGTAACAGCAAAACTGCCCTATCAAAGGTTCTTTTTCTACAGCTGAGACTCGCACTACTAGATTCCTCATCTTTCCTTTCTCTACACAGCCATGTGTTTTAAAAAATAAAAATAAAAATGCTTCTTCCCTGGCCAAATATTCCCTGGGTGCTTACTCTGAGATAGATTGGCATCCATGACTTAACCTGTGGCACCATTTCATCACAGTCTCTTGAGTATATTAGCATCTTAATGCTATCCCTCCAAAATAATAAAGATACACACTTCAGGATGAGCCAAACTTGCCGTCTTTATCTGAAAAGCCTAAGTCTGTAGAAAGGAACATCAAAAAACTAACCTTGATCTTTCTGGGACCTGACCAAACTACTAATCTAGGAACCTGTCAACTATTTGTCTTATGATTTAAAGACAGGATTTTATTAATATACAACATATTGCATATTTTCTTCTATTTTCTGTAATACCTCTATATTTTGGACTACTGCATTCATGCACACACCAGAAATAAAATCAAAGAGAACATAAACATTCTCATAATTTGCAAATACATTATCTAGTTTGTGAGATAAACAGCAAGACACCTCATCAGGGAAAAGCATTCAGAGTGATGGGATTTTTAAAAAATATTTTTTACCATGGGTTCAATTCCCTATCATGAATACTTGCTAAGGGCTAGTCCAGGGATCGGCGAACTGCGGCCAGTGGGCGATGTGATCAGCCGAATCGGTGGACACGGCAGGTAAACAAACTGGCCCGGCCCGCCATGGGGTTATCCTGGCGGGCCGCGGGCCAAAGGTTGCCAATCCCTGGGCTAGTCTGTGGCTATAGGCATAGCCTTTAAAAGGACTGATATGTAAATTTCACAACTGAGGAGTAAACCTGGAAGCACTGGGCCTCAGAGACACACCTCAGAAGCACAATCTTTCCCTTACCTCAGTCAATAGGTGTAGAATTTTGCTGTTGGCCTCTGCCAGAAATAAATTACTAAATACTTCTCTGGTGCTACAACAACTTCTTTGACTAGTGAGTACTGGGGGTAGAGCCAGGTGTCAGCCATTCGTGACACCCCTCTCCCCAACTCCTAGGCAGGAGTAAGCAAATACTAAGCCCAGTTTACTCCTGCACTCCCAGACCTAAGGTCCAGGAATCCCACATAGGAATACAATGGGAGTTCTTACCCCCATCTTGTGCACTTGCATGAGCACATAACATAGGTTCATAATAGATTTCAGTCCATCATAACCTCTTCCTGACAACTATGAGACAATTAGTTGAAACTAGTAATTTTCATTTGATGCAAGTTCGGTGGTGCTTTTAGAAAAAAAGGTGATATGTCTGTGACATTTCGCTGTTTCAACAGACTTCACAGACATGGCATTATTTTGCATATTTGGTCGTCACTTTGTGACTTGTGTTGCATTTTAAAAACTTTTTTCTATGTTCTTATTCTTCTTATATAAAATTCTTCCTACCGATATGAAGGGATATTTTAACCTTATTTGAAATCCACAAAGAGACAAAATACTTCTCTTATCCTTACATGTGAAATATTTTTCAGAGATATTCACTTTAGGAAAATTTATAATGAGTAACTTCTTGTCATCATCCTTATATACGGACACTTCAGAAAATCCATGACAATGAGCAACTTACTGGATTCATGCTTACATGCAAACAGATAGATCTAAAAAAAATACAGTGATGGTTCAAAGTGTATTTCAGACTTCCTTCCAATAAACAAACCAACAAATACATAAATAAATTCAAAACTCATTTCGAGTGTCATCTACTTACTATTATTATTTTATGGAACTAATTTACTGTTGGTTCAATTTTAGGACTAAGCTTTTCCAAAGAGCTGAAAAAACATTTATTAAAAATAATCTACTTGAATTTCCTTGGTCAGAAACAGCATATGAAACAAAGAAAATATTTTTTCCCTTCTATGCATGGCAAGAGGAGAATATTCCCCGAAGTCTCATTCTCAAATCTTTGTATGGAAGCCTGATAAAAAGGCTTAACTCTGATGGCTATAGTTTTTTCACCCGCGCCTCTTGCAAAGGTACTGCACATACATTAAAAATCTAAAATCGTAGAACCATAATAAAAACCAGAAACAAATGGAATGCAAAATATCTATTAAATATGCCTCTAATCACTACTGAATGGTAATGTTGCCAACTGGGGCTAAATGTATATTACCATTCAACCATGTTTATAAATATTTGTTTTTTTCCCCTTAAATGTGAGATCCTTCAACGTTTGGTTATTACAAACATATTTCAACACCACCAAACAAATTTCAATAGTGTTATTTAGTCATGAATCAGAATCAGACACAAATATTACTCCAAACATAAAGGAAAATAAGTTATAGTCAAGACATTATTTTACAGCCTTTTTTGTATTTTTCTTTTAATTCTCACGTGGTGTTAAACCTATTTCAGTTTCAATCTGGAGTACATGCCTCCAGATCAGTGGTACCAAACTTGTCTCGCCGCTTGTGCAGGGAAAGCCCCTGCCGGGCCGGGCTGGTTTGTTTACCTGCCGTGTCTGCAGGTTCAGCAGATCGTGGCTCCCAGTGGCCACGGTTCACTGCTCCAGGCCAATGGGAGCTGCTGGAAGTGGCGCAGACCGAGGGACGTAATGAAAGTCCTCTTTCTTGCCCAGCCATCAGAATGCTTCACATCCCTCTGTAAGGCAGATGCTTCTCTCCCCTTTTCTTTCACTCCTCAAAACTTGCATCATACACTCACAATCTGCCAAATCACCTTTTTACAAAGTTTTACCTAACTCAAGCAGAAGCTGGCTATGGAGTCAATCTGCCTTTCCACTAGAGCAGTGGTTCCCAAATTTGTTCCACTGCTTGTTCAGGGAAAGCCCCTGGTGGGCCAGGCCGGTTTGTTTACCTGTCGCGTCCACAGGTTCGGCCGATCGCAGCTCCAAGTGGACGCGGTTCGCTGCTCCAGGCCAATGGAAGCTGCTGAAAGCGGCGCGGGCCGAGGGACATACTGGCCGCCACTTCCCGCAGCTCCCATTGGCCTGGAGCAGTGAACCGTGGCCACTGGGAGCGGCGATTGGCCGAACCTGCAGACGTGGCAGGTAAACAAACCGGCCAGGCCCGCCAGGGGCTTTCCCTGAACAAGCGGCAGAAGAAGTTTGGGAACCACGGCTCTAGATGGAATGAAAGTTAGACAGACGTCTGAAATTATGAATATATTTAAACCCTGTAAGAGACGTTTGATCAGGAAAAACACGTATTTAAAAATAACTGCATATTTAAGTGATCACTTCCAGTTACAGATACTTGGAGCCCAGTCCTCCACTGTCTTACATCTATACAAAATGAGTGCAAATGGTGTGTAAAATGCTACTACATCTGAACAGAGCATACTCCTTTCTGATATAATATTTTGGGCTAAAAGTCCTGTTTACATCACTCACAAAGGCTCCCAGTGTAGTCAGTGTGCCGAACTGCATGAACAAGAGTGAGCAGGATTTAGTCCTTTTTTTGGGTAAAATCTGCAGACAATAATTTGGATAGGATGCATTATCCCTTTATGATGATTTTACAACTACTTATGATGTTTTATTTATTCATACAGATGTTGAGTATGTATCTTTGCCAGTGGACTTTAGAATGCCTAACTCTTTCAGGCTTCTTCAGTGTAGAAAATATAGTACACATGTTTAGAATACAAAATGAAATTGAACCCGTACCCTCTTAAAAAGAAATATTAATAAGTTGGACCAGGGATCAGCAACCTTTGGCACGCGGCCCGCCAGGGTAAGCCCCCTGGCCGGCCAGGCCAGTTTATTTACCTACCGCATCCACAGGCTCGACCGATTGTGGCTCCCACTGGCCGCAGCTCGCCGCCCCCATTGGCCTGGAGTGGCGAACCTTGGCCAATGGGAGCCGTGATCGGCCGAACCTGCGGACATGGCAGGTAAACAAATTGGCCTGGCCCACCAGGGGGCTTACCCTAGTAGGCCGCGTGCCAAAGGTTGCCGATCCCTGAGATAAACCATCTCATGGGCCATCTTTTGTTGTGATATCTATCCTTCTTATGTCAAATATAGGGATAATAAAATTAAGATATACAACACAGAAAACACAATGACCTCTGTCTATGTCCAGAGATGTTCTGTGGAGAGTTGCAGTGAGGCTGCACGCAACCTTGACACAGAGCAAGGACCAGGCCTGCCTCAGAAACTCCCATGGGCCCTGCCCCTCTGTGCCAGGTGCACCAGGTGTGGGCAGGCAGGCTCAGCAAGGCAGGATCCAAGTGTGGAGGGGCTTAGTGTGGGTGGATCCAGGTGTGGGTTGAGAGGGTTCTGTGTGGGGCAATCTGGGTGCAGGAAGCTCAATGGGGAATCAGGGTGCAAGGGGGATCTGGATGCACAGGGACTTGTTGGGGGGTTCTGAGTGCAATGGTAATGGGACTCTGCAGGGGGGTCCAGATGAATGTGGTTGGGGCTCAGCGGGGGGGGGGCTCTGGGTGTGGGGGGGATAGAGCTCAGCAGGGGATATGGGTGTGGTGGGCTCAATGGGGGGCTCAGATGCTGGGGCAGTAGGGCTCAGTGGGGTGAGGATCCAGGTGCAGCTGGTTGGGTCTCGGTGGGGTAGGGATCCATTTGTGGGTGGCTCATCAAGGTGGTCCAGGTACAGGGGGAGTGGGATTGGGGCTCACTGGGGAGATTCTGAATGCGGGGCAGAGGGGGTTAGGCTTGGCGGGAGGGTCTGGGTATGAGGAGGTCTGGATGCATGGGGATTGGGTGGATGGGGGGGCAGCTCTCTGAGGAGCAATGGGTGCAGGAAGCACAGGGCGGAGGGGAAATTTCAGAGCTTTCTGCAGCTGGGGGAGAAATCAGGGGGTCGGTCTGACCCGGCTCCAGATGCCATGCAGGGAAAGAGGAAGTCCCATCCTCCCCAGCCTGGCCTGGACTAGCAGCTGAGCCAAGAGCAGGGTAGGAGCCACCAGCTGGGTCTTCCCCAGTCCCGCCTGCTGCCCCACAGTGATTTACCTCTCTCCTGGATGCCCTGGGCCCCCAAAACGTACTGCAGAGGAGGGTCACATGACCATTCTTGTGGCTTCCCTTTGCTTCCCCATCAGAAGCTTCCCCCATTTTTCTGCTGGGAAGCAAAGAAATCTGTGAGGGACATAAATTCTGCACATGCACAGCGGTGCAGAATTCCCCCGGGAGTAATTAACTGTACCCTAGTGAATTAATTTTAACATTGTTTGAGTTCATAGTACTAAAAATAATTGTGTATGTGCTATTGTGTAATTACATGTATTTTCCATGGGAAGGGTAACTAGGGAAACTAGCAATAGGTGATTAGGCAAATTCACTCAGGTTGTAACATCACCAGAGAAGCCACCTCCCTGGAAAGGTGTGCATATGCTAGTTCAAACTGGATTCTCTAGGGACCAATTGACAAATAAATGGGTTTTGGATAAATAGCCTGGTTTTAAATTGGCTCATGGATTTCTTTCTGATCCAGCGAACAGACAGGACCCCTTGTTCATGGAGGGCCCCAGTCCTTAGGATAGGCTTGGAAGGAGTTAGCCTAGTGAGGCCTCATAAATCTGGGGGCTTGCTCAGAGCTGAAGCTGTGATGAACTTGTAACCACAAGGAATCCCTTTGGGAGGGGGTTTGAAAGCTTGCTCCTGCCAGAATCCATCTTAGCATTGGGGTTAATGCTGTTAAGCTTAGTAGCATACATGTAAGCTATTTTATTGTTTTCAATATGTTTTCTCTGTAATGCTTTTTACTTTAAGAATAAAGTAGACTTTAATAGGAAGTTATAAACAGTTATTTTATTACTAAAACATGATCTTTGTGGATATTGTCATATAATCCCTTTTTCCAATAAAAATTCTGCTAAGTAGTTCATGTACAATAATAATAAAAAACCCACAACTCTCTACTTTGCTTTTCAGAGTCCTTTGGGAATAATGTCATAGGGCATTACCATTTGATTAATGTCACCAGAACAATATTGCTCTTTTCTGACAGCGTTTTATGATTCAGGTCACTTGTCTGAACCATACAGAATGGCTTTGTCAAGTGCACAAAACATTTTTAGGAGTATAGAAATGTGGGCTTTCTTGGTTTTTTTAAAAAAGCGAATCCTCCTCAAATGTTTCTATTCACTCTTTCTTCAAGTGCATGTGGAAACAGAGTAAACCTATAGGAATCAATTCAAAATTGAATGATGTAGTTGTATTCATAAATATTCCATATAGGAAACATGTAAATAATGCATTTGGGGGCATATAAAGATGTCATCAGAAAAAGCAAATGGATTTAGTTGAGATCCTTTATGCAATTTTTTTTTATTGAAGCTGCTTGTTAAATAATTGAAAGTGGAGCAAAAACAATCATAAACCAAAATCTACAAAGGCTGTTATAATTGTAGTCAGCAAAGTACAAAATCATTGTTTATAGCTAGTAGAAAGTCACTGGCACCTACTTATAAAATTAAGCAATTTTCTTTCCTTAAAAATTGAAAAAAATATTAAATATGCTATTTCCGAAATAAATTATAATAAACCTGAAATGTAATATTGCTGATTCTAAAATTCTTATGCTTTAAAGATGTAATTAGATACATTATTTTCTAAAACAACACTGTATTAGAAACACACTTTATTTTGGCATTCAAGCAAGAACAAGTTATTGTTAGATGTTTTTGTCTTATGTGTCCTTGGATTAATTAATGTATCCTTTAATAAGGGCGTTTTTTTTCAACTTCGTAGAACACAGACACAATAAACAAGAATTCTTGTAGTATCTCTAGGCCAGATCTTCAGCTGACATAAATCAATGTAGCTCTACTGAAGTCAATGGAGCTATGTGTATTTACATCAGCTAACAATCTGGCCCTTTATACCCTCCAAGCTGCCCTTCTCTTCTTTCAGATCTCTATGCAAAACTTACTTCTTCCTCTTCAATTACAAGGAATAAGTTAAACTTCCCCCACAATCCAAAAAGTAAAATTATATCCCAGCAGAACCCCAAAGTTGTGCACGTAGGAAAACTGAGTGGCCCTATAAGTATGTTATGATTGTAGCCCTTATCCTTCCTCACCCCATGCCACGACATTATTTGTTAAACTCTTACTATATTACATTTTAATTCATAATGAAAGCTCTTTGGGGCAGGAATCCTGTTTTTATATTTGCATTGTAAAATGCCTAGCACATTTTTGGTGGCTGTGAAATAACAGCAACAAGATATGCAACTACTATCAGAAATCATTATTTAAATTAATATATGCATGTACATGAATACACATGAGGGCTAGATTGTGCCTTTACATTTAGTCCTGAACAACAATTATGCCTAATCTACATGACCCTAGAAGTAGTGAGGGGATAAACACTTGTAAGGCACAATTCCTTCTGTTTCCCCCAGCGCCATGACAGTACTACAGGCTCCACCTCAACTCAGCTGTGTTAGCCACTGCACCGTGGGAGGGACAAAGCCAGGAATCTTTCTATTCCATGTTCCTTCACATCCACCTGTTCTTGGAGCAGGGGATGGTAGGGAGGGGGAGGGAAGGAGCGAGTCTACAGCTTACAGTGGCCAGATAGCCAGAGCAGCAGAGTAAGCCCGGGTCTACACTAGGACTTTAGGTCGAATTTAGCCCAGTTAAATCGATGTAAACCTGCACCCGTCCACACGATGAAGCCCTTTATTTCGACTTAAAGGGCTCTTAAAATCGATTTCCTTACTCCACCCCTGACAAGTGGATTAGCGCTTAAATCGGCCTTGCCGGGTCGAATTTGGGGTACTGTGGACACAATTCGATGGTATTGGCCTCCGGGAGCTATCCCAGAGTGCTCCATTGTGACCGCTCTGGACAGCACTCTCAACTCAGATGCACTGGCCAGGTAGACAGGAAAAGAACTGCGAACTTTTGAATCTCATTTCCTGTTTGGCCAGCGTGGCAAGCTCCAGGTGACCATGCAGAGCTCATCAGCAGAGGAGTCCCAGAATTGCAAAAGAGCTCCAGCATGGACTGAACGGGAGGTACGGGATCTGATCGCTGTATGGGGAGAGGAATCCGTGCTATCAGAACTCCGTTCCAGTTTTCGAAATGCCAAAACCTTTGTCAAAATCTCCCAGGGCATGAAGGACAGAGGCCATAACAGGGACCCGAAGCAGTGCCACGTGAAACTTAAGGAGCTGAGGCAAGCCTACCAGAAAACCAGAGAGGCGAACGGCCTCTCCGGGTCAGAGCCCCAAACATGCCACTTCTATGATGAGCTGCATGCCATTTTAGGGGGTTCAGCCACCACTACCCCAGCTGTGTTGTTTGACTCCTTCAATGGAGATGGAGGCAACACGGAAGCAGGTTTTGGGGACGAAGAAGATGATGATGATGAGGAGGTTGTAGATAGCTCACAGCAAGCAAGCGGAGAAACCGGTTTTCCCGACAGCCAGGAACTGTTTCTCTCCCTGGACCTGGAGCCAGTATCCCCCGAACCCACCCAAGGCTGCCTCCTGGACCCGGCAGGTGGAGAAGGGACCTCCGGTGAGTGTACCTTTTAAAATACTATACATGGTTTAAAAGCAAGCATGTGAAAGGATTAATTTGCCCTGGCATTCGCGGCTCTCCTGGATATACTCCCAAAGCCTTTGCAAAAGGTTTCTGGGGAGGGCAGCCTTATTGCGTCCTTCATGGTAGGACACTTTACCACTCCAGGCCAGTAACACGTACTCGGGAATCATTGTACAACAAAGCATTGCAGTGTATGTTTGCTGGCGTTCAAACAACATCCGTTCTTTATCTCTCTGTGTTATCCTCAGGAGAGTGAGATATCATTCATGGTCACCTGGTTGAAATAGGGTGCTTTTCTTCAGGGGACACTCAGAGGAGCCCGTTCCTGCTGGGCTGTTTGCCTGTGGCTGAACAGAAATGTTCCCCGCTGTTAGCCACGGGGGAGGGGGGAGGGTTGAGGGGGTAGCCACACAGTGGGGGGAGGCAAAATGCGACCTTGTAACGAAAGCACATGTGCTATGTATGTAATGTTAACAGCAAGGTTTACCCTGAAAGAGTGTAGCCACTGTTTTATAAAATGTGTCTTTTTAAAGACCGCTGTCCCTTTTTTTTTCTCCACCAGCTGCATGTGTTTCAATGATCACAGGATCTTCTCCTTCCCAGAGACTAGTGAAGATTAGAAAGAAAAAAAAACGCACTCGTGATGAAATGTTCTCTGAGCTCATGCTGTCCTCCCACACTAACAGAGCACAGACGAATACATGGAGGCAAATAATGTCAGAGTGCAGGAAAGCATAAAATGACCAGGAGGAGAGGTGGCGGGCTGAAGAGAGTAAGTGGTGGGCTGAAGACAGGGCTGAAGCTCAAATGTGGCGGCAGCGTGATGAGAGGAGGCTGGATTCAATGCTGAGGCTGCTGGAGGACCAAACCAGTATGCTCCAGTGTATGGTTGAGCTGCAGCAAAGGCAGCTGGAGCACAGACTGCCACTACAGCCCCTGTGTAACCAACCGCCCTCCTCCCCAAGTTCCATAGCCTCCACACCCAGACACCCAAGAACGCAGTGGGGGGGCCACCGGCCAACCAGCCACTCCGCCACGGAGGATTGCCCCCCCAAAAAAAAGGCTGGCATTCAATAAATTTTAAAGTTGTAAACTTTTAAAGTCCTGTGCTTAAAGTGCTGTGTGGCATTTTCCTTCCCTCCTCCACCACCCCTCCTGGGCTACCTTGGTAGTCATCCCCCTATTTGTGTGATGAATGAATAAAGAATGCATGAATGTGAAGCAACAATGACTTTATTGCCTCTGCAAGCGGTGATCGAAGGGAGGTTAGCTTACAGGGAAGTAGAGTGAACCAAGGGGCGGGGGGTTTCATCAAGGAGAAACAAAGAGAACTTTCACACCGTAGCCTGGCCAGTCATGAAACTGGTTTTCAAAGCTTCTCTGATGCATACCGCGCCCTCTTGTGCTCTTCTAACCGCCCTGGTGTCTGGCTGCGTGTAACCAGCAGCCAGGCGATTTGCCTCAATCTCCCATCCCGCCATAAACGTCTCCCCCTTACTCTCACAGATATCGTGGAGCACACAGCAAGCAGTAATAACAGTGGGAATATTGGTTTGGCTGAGGTCTAAGCGAGTCAGTAAACTGCGCCAGCGTGCCTTTAAACGTCCAAATGCACATTCTAACATCCAAATGCACATCCACCATTCTGCACTTGCTCAGCCTGTAGTTGAACAGCTCCTGACTACTGTCCAAGCTGCCTGTGTACGGCTTCATGAGCCATGGCATTAAGGGGTAGGCTGGGTCCCCAAGGATAACTATAGGCATTTCAACATCCCCAACAGTTATTTTCTGGTCTGGGAATAAGGTCCCTTCCTGCAGCTTTTGAAACAGACCAGAGTTCCTGAAGATCCGAGAGTCATGTACCTTTCCCGGCCATCCCACGTTGATGTTGGTGAAACGTCCCTTGTGATCCACCAGAGCTTGCAGCACTATTGAAAAGTACCCCTTGTGGTTTATGTACTTGAAGGCTTGGTGCTCCAGTGCCAAGATAGGGATATGGGTTCCGTCTATGGCCCCACCACAGTTAGGGAATCCCATTGCAGCAAAGCCATCCACTATGACCTGCACATTTCCCAGGGTCACTACCCTTGATATCAGCAGATCTTTGATTGTGTGGGCTACTTGCATCACAGCAGCCCCCACAGTAGTTTTACTCCAAATTGATTCCCAACTGACCGGTAGCTGTCTGGCATTGCAAGCTTCCACAGGGCTATCGCCACTCACTTCTCAACTGTGAGGGCTGCTCTCATCTTGGTATTCATGCGCTTCAGGGCAGGGGAAAGCAAGTCACAAAGTTCCATGAAAGTGCCCTTACGCATGTGAAAGTTTCGCAGCCACTGGGAATCGTCCCAGACCTAAAACACTATGCGGTCCCACCAGTCTGTGCTTGTTTCCCGAGCCCAGAATCGGCGTTCCACAGCATGAACCTGCCCCATTAGCACCATGATGCATGCATTGGCAGGGCCCATGCTTTCAGAGAAATCTGTGTCCATGTCCTGATCACTCACGTGACCGCGCTGACATCGCCTCCTCGCCCGGTATCGCTCTGCCAGGTTCTGGTGCTGCATATACTGCTGGATAATGCGTGTGGTGTTTAATGTGCTCCTAATTGCCAAAGTGAGCTGAGCGGCCTCCATGCTTGCCTTGGTATGGCGTCCGCACAGAAAAAAGGTGCGGAACGATTGTCTGCCGTTGCTCTGACGGAGGGAGGGGCGACTGACGACACGGCTTACAGGGTTGGCTTCAGGGAGCTAAAATCAACAAAGGGGGTGGCTTTACATCAAGGAGTATTTCAGGCAGGACTTCATGGAGGGTTCCAATAAGAAATGGTGCACCTAAGTTATTGTTCTTATTGGAACAAGGAGGTTAGTCTGGCCCCTGATTGATACATGGCTAGATTTACCTCGCTGCACCTTCTCTGTTAGTGACTGCAGTGTAACCTAGAGCAATGAGTCCCCTAGATGGGGGAGGGGGGAAGCAAATAAGTACAAAACAAATCTGGTCTATTTCTTGTTTTGATCCACTCCATCTATCTTTTACATCTTTGGCTGGCAGCAGACGGTGCAGTAGGACTGCATGCCATCCACATCTCAGGGCTGCTTGGCAGAAGATGGTACAATACGACTGCTAGCCATCCTCATCTCTTGCCTGCCTGGCAGAAGATGGTACAATATGACTGCTAGCAATCCATATCGCCTGCCTGCTCACCATAAGATGGTTCAATAGGACTGACTGCAGGACTAAAGAGAATGACCTGGTCAAGTCACTCCAAATTTAGTCCCTGCGCCCATGTCTGCCCAGGCGCTGCTCGCCGACGTGGCCAGGAGCACCTCGGACATGATGATGATGGCTACCAGACATACTGTACCGTCTGCTGCCACAAGGCAATGGGTTGCTGCTACGGTGTAGCAATGCAGTACCGTGTCTGCCAGCACCCAGGAGACATATGGTGACAGTGAGCTGAGCGGGCTCCATGCTTGCCGTGGTATGGCGTCTGCACAGGTAACTCAGGAAAAAAGGCGTGAAACGATTGTCTGCCCTTGCTTTCACGGAGGGAGGGAGGGAACGGGGGCCTGACGATATGTACCCAGAACCACCCGCGACATTGTTTTAGCCCCATCAGGCATTGGGATCTCAACCCAGAATTCCAATGGGCAGTGGAGACTGCGGGAACTGTGGGATAGCTACCCACAGTGCAACGCTCCGGAAGTCGACTCTAGCCTCGGTACTGTGGAAGCACTCTGCCGAGTTAATGCACTTAATGCACTTAGAGCATTTTCTGTGGGGACACACACGCTCGAATATATAAAACCGATTTCTAAAAAAACGACTTCTATAAATTCGACCTAATTTCGTAGTGTAGACATACCCTAAGAAGAGAAGAAGAGAGCATCTTACTGTCACTTACCCTTCTGCTTGGAGACTACATTTCCATATCAGAATCTAGCCCTTATGACCCTATCCTGCAATGTATAGCACATGAAGCAGTCTGCCCACGCACTGTACATTGTAGAATCAGGACTTTAGACTCTAAACTCCTTAGGCAGGATTCTTGTTTTTACATTTATAAAGTAAAGTGTCTAGCATGCTTTCGGGAGTTTCAGAAGAATCGCAAATACAGCTACTACTAATCATTATACAAATGCATACATTATTACTTATAGTAACATATAAATGTGTGCAACTGAAGCAACAGTTTGTAGTTTAAAAAAATATATGGAAGGCTAAACAAAATCCCACTCAGATTCAGAAAAAAGTGTTGTTTTCTTAATTCCTTAATTTTAAATTATTTTGCGGCCAGCTTCCATAAAAATGTATTACAACATCACACACGAAGATCAGTGTAACTCATTTGCATTGATGATGCATTTAATTCACAGAAACTTGTCATTGCCTATAGCTAACTTCACTAGAATTCTCACTTATTTTTTCTTCATTTAAAATGTGCCCATCACAATGCCTCTTGGAGGATAACATGCAAACAGAAAATTAATAAAGCAGATAATAAATATAATACTCACTGGTAAAATATGAGAGTAGAAATACATGCTTCTGGATAAGACATAATTCTAACAGCAAAATATATTGATAATTATTTTAATCAGTAAAACATGGTTTAAACTATAAAAGGTAAAATTAAAGCTCTGACCAACAAGACCACAAAATGGAATTTCATATTGTACGACTAGTTCTAGTCTGCACTTATTGACGTCAGTGGCAGGACTGCCACTGGCATCAATAGAAGCATGACATGTCACTAAAAGCTGAATTTGCTCTTTAATTCACTTCAGCACATGTGATCTGCAGTAGCTCCTTCCTGATCAGATCCTTGGCCCTCATAAGTCTGCTTTCTGCCACTTGAGCGAATAGTTAAAGAGCCCCCTTCACTAGGAGAATCCTCCAGAAGCCTCCTCTATACCCTCCTTCCCAGAAAAAAAAACACACACACACATTGGATTCTGTGGCACAGGAGCATGGCCAGAGTACTCTGCTGCATTCTGGTGCACCTGAGTTGCTGAAATGGCCCCTTTGGGGCCATCACAGCCGGGTACAACTTAGAATACCCCTGAGGCAGGTCAAGAAGTGTTGGAGGCTGAATCAGCTCCTAGTCAGCTTCAGACCCTGTGGAGAGCAGAACTTGTTTAGCCCATGGCATGGGAACATGGGTATGTGATAAGGATGAAGTTTCAGTTTAAATGCTGAATTGTCTTACACTGCAGAGTTAGGAGTTTTGTGAAACAAGTGGGAAAGGACCTCCACAGGCAGTAAATTGACTCTTAGCTCTTCACCGAGCTCTTCTTCCCTCACTGGACTGATTACCCAGCAAACCCATCAGCCATGGGGTGAACCCCATAGATCCCATCCCCAAGGCTGGAGAAGTATACGTTTGTGCTGGGTCAGGAATAGTATTTCAGTCCCAGCAGCTGAGGTCTTCCACCAATACTTTATTCGATTGCCAATTGGTCCCTGTTGGTATGTTTAAGGTCAATAAGGTTGTTCTGGGCCTCCAGGGATACTTTGAGCCAATGGTCCCCAACCTTTCTGTGGGAATAGTACATTCCTATTCCCAACAGACTGTGACAGGCGCCAAACACCCCATCGGCAACGCTTCTCGGCTGCATTTCGGTGGGCGGTTCTCAGGTGGCTGTGCTCGGTGGCAGCATTTCAGCAGCGCAGTGTCCTGTGGGCACACACAACTGCCCCGGCGGGCGCCACTGCACCCGCAGGCACCGCATTGGGGACCCCTGCTTTGAGCTATGCCTGACTGCCAATTTGAGCCAGGAAAGAATATTTTACCCCTGCCTCAGGTTCATAGGGGCAGCTGGATTTTTTTTTTTTTTAGCCTTCTTCTGACCATCCAGCCAATCAGGCTTTAGGGCCTATATGTATGTGGCAGGCCTAATTTCTGCCAGTACCAAGTATAATCCACTGGTCAGTGCATTTTATGCTTCCATTTCTGTTCTTAAATGACTAAGGATGTGAGTCTGTTACATCCCCAAGCTTCTGAGTCGGGCTCTCAAGCTGTAGACACTCCTGCGGCTAGCTCTAAAGATCCCTAATTCAACCCCAGTGTGATGGCCAAGATAGCGGCTGTCACCACACAAGGACTGTGTGAGAGCCAGGATTTGCTATCACTATTGGAATGGGAGTGTTTAGCTTCATACTGAGCACAGATTAAGGCACCTTTCATTAGTGCCCAAATTCTTCATGTGAGGAAAGAGAAGAATGTGAATTTTCCATCTGTGGCCAAATTCCAGCATTTGAATGCATGTGGTCAGATAATTGGATTTCCCCCCATCATTATGGACATAGACCACTTATGGCCTCTAAGTAATTAAGAAGTACCACACTGGACAAATCAGCTGTCAAGTAATTAATGGCATTATTAGTAGAAAATGTTTCCATTCAAAATGTTTATAGACTTAAGTAAAGTTCAGTTCTAATTGATCTAATGCAGGTGTGGCTATCTGTTTGAACCATAAGCACCACTTTTCATTTGATATAATTTCAGCTGATAAGAATAAAAAGAAAAGTTCCACTGTCACATTACACTAAGTCTCCATTTTCCTTTCACCAATATTATATAACTGGGCCAATAAAATGTAGACATTCATGACCAATTTTTTTTGAAGCCCACTAAGTTTTGGGCCTGCAGTTTTCTGGATACAAATAATGGTAGATGCAAATAATAGTATTTAGATTCCTAACCATCTGACTGAACCTGTAAATTAAATAGCTATCTTCTACATGCACGTACTTGGGCTGGAATTATTTGTAGCCACAGCACTGTGCTATATTGACTACAACAGCAATATTGACTGCAAGTGCAAAATTGGAGCATAGGTAGTGCCCCCTTTAAAAATGTGGTCCTTAATGTAATCTGATTTTTAATATATATTTGCAGCATATATAGTAACGGGTTTTCTAGAGCTCCTATGTATGATGTGAATACATAACATCAGTAGCACAGATTGCATAGTATTGCTCCAGAATATCAACTGTGGTTTAAAATTCCTATTGACTGGTAAGTAGTTATTTGCAGGGAATATGCAGTAGCTACATTTTTAAACGTCTCAGCATTTTGTTTTCATATTACAAAACTTAGTAGTCCAATTCATGAATTAAACCTACAAGAGTTAACTTTAAGGAAATCAGTTACATTTAAAATGGAAAACCATATAACTGCACCCTAAACAGTAAAGTTTTTGTTTGACTTTAAGACAACCTCACTGGCAACATGATTTATTTTTAAATTCACTACTTTTCCAAAACACTCAGTGTTCAGATACACCACCTCTTAAACAGTATGTCCTGATTTTTTAAAATGCCTTTATACCCATTGTTGTAAGGTGTTTTTGCTCACCTCATGATTTTAAAAGGGTTTTTGTAAAGCCCAGAGAGCATCACCACCAAAAATACTCATGCCCAGCTCTCCTCCTGTTTTCTTCTGTTGGCAAACATCTGCCTGCCGAGTCTTCAGGTCCAGTTTTGCAGGTAAACATACTCCTGCAGACTCTGCCATCAAAATGTTTTGTTTCAGTTTATTTACCAAATCTGAAATACTTCATTTCAATTCCTTTCAATATTTTCCAATATGGGCACATTGCCTTTGTGGAGTTCTAGTTCTAAAGTCTGATACCTCTTTTCTCCCCTATCGGCCAGGCCCCCTAGATGTACTATGTCTCCCATAATACACCTCAATGCTTCTTGAGGCACCCAGGACTGACAGTCACCTTGTTACCAATTGCCTCCAGCAAAAGGGAGTCTTGCCTGTACTATCTGGCTGTTAGGTCCCTAACACAGTCAACCTGTCAGCCACACAAGCACTGTCCTCTGGGCTATACCAGCTCTGCCTTTGTCTTGCAGGTTGACAACAGATGCAGCCCAGCACCTGAGTCCCTTCAAAATGTCATCCTGAGGTATCCCTGGACACCCACAGAAATCCCAGATCCCAAAGAAACAGTGTACAACAGTTTACCAGTTTTTCCTTAGCCCACCACTTCTATTATTATGCACAGCAGTTGAGTTCAATTATCAAACAAAAGAAATTTTTTATTTTTTAAAATCTAAATAAATAAATAAAATAATTTAAAAAATTATTATAAAAAAGAATATTGAAATAAAAACCACCATGCAAGATGGGAACAAATGGTTAGACATAAAACAACATAACACGCTTTCTAGAGACACCAGGGATCTGCAGCCCCCGCAGCCCCAATTGACCTGGAGCGGCGAACCGCGGACAGTGGGAGCCACGATCGGCCGAACCTGTGGACGCAGCAGGTAAACAAACCGGCCCGGCCTGCCAGGGGGCTTACCTTGGCATGCCGCAGGCCAAAGGTTGCCAATCCCTGGACTAAACAAACAAGGCATTCCCATACCTCCTACAAAATAGCTTACTTCAAGTTCTTTCCCCATCATTTTCAACCAATTTGTCTCAAACCCTCTGTCAACCTGTCCTCACAGAGTGAACGAATGTCAGAGTGTCTTTCTGCTTCCCCACAGGTACCTGAACTGACCTATGATGTTCACCAAAAGATAGCGTCCCCCATCCCTGCTGTTTACTTCTTCCTGTTAGTTTCCTTCTGAAGTCGCCACCAGCTTTTCATTAGCGTCTGACTTACAAGGCTAATAGAATCCTATTGTGTGACACACAATACCCATTAGTCTACCATGAAGATTAAGTGTCTCCCACCATCATGTCTGGAGAAGTTTGTCTCAAAACACACTACTTTTGAGTTACTTGCTTTTAACTACAGACCTAGAGAACATTTTAAATATATACAAATAATTCCTCATATATTTTCCTCATAATCAATTATTATGACGACCAGTGTAACACAGGCTTTCATTAGAAACTTTACATAACACTATTTTGGTGAACCTATGGGATCTTTATACCTATATATGTCCCAAGGCCTCTGTTAGTTGGAATCAAGAGGGTCTAGGGTCACATCACGTGACATCAATGATGCACTACAGAAAGGAACATCCACATTTTATTATGAGAGAGGTAGTCCTCCAGCCCATAAGAGAAAATAGGAACCCTAACCCCAACTTTCCTAAGATGATGCACCACAAGGGAAATGCAGTTCAATGTTTTATAAAACCAATTAAAAAAACATTTCAAGTCAGTTAAAAAATGAAATAGTCTGACGAGTCAAAATACCCTGACATGAAATTTCATTTTGATTTTCCCAAAGGAAAATTGAAAAATTTTTGGCAAAATTTTGAGGAAAACTGCATTTTCCATTGGAAAATCTGCTAATTAGGGGCATGAACATTGAAAGATCTAACTGTTGCTCCGGATTCAAAAGTGCGTTCATGAATGCTCCTTTGCAATATTCAATCACTTCCGTTTTTAATGTAAAGTGACCTACGTGCCATTATTATAATTGCAACTTTTTATTAGGAGAAAAAAAACAATACTACTGTTATAGACCATAATACTACTTACCAGACTTTATTCCAGACTTTCTATTCCAACCATAGATGTACAAAAAACATCATCTGCTCATTTAAAATAATTTTAGCAATTTTAGTTTTTTCTTTCTTTATTTTATTCAACCACAACTCATTTACAAGTTGTGCTTCTACCTTATGCTTTTAACACATTTGATGAATAATAGTGGCATTCATATGAGATTTCCAATTCACAAAAGAATAAATGCCATAAAGGTTACTTTTTAAGTGATAAAATATCTGCCTACAGTCCACTAACCTTGATGATAAAAGCTAAACTTCCCCAATGCTCCTTTTTTCCTGACATATGTTGCAACTATAATAACCAGTGAACTACTGAGAAATAATTGGTGAGGGGGGAGAACAATGCTTGTTTTTAGGCTTGCACGAAAGACACCCTTTTATTGTACAGCAAAGAGAACAGTTGCTTTCGGAGCTTATAAACTGCCTCATCAACAACCGTCTTCCCACTATCAAGTTTGCTTACAATTCATCTACCCAGAGATTAATTTCCTTGACATAAAGTTGAGCTCCAGTGGGCAGATATTGAAGTCTTGATCTACTGAATAAAAAAGGAGACAAACTGTGGTTGCAGAGAAAAATCAATGAATAATGTTTTAGAAAAACACTATAATGAACCAACTGGATACCTTGTCCTTCAGTCAGATGCAAAGTAAGTTTTTCATTTTATTTTAACAGCTGCATTGATATAACAATCTTTAGCCCAACATAATGCACACTCAGCTTGATTCACCCAACCTGTAGAAGGGATGTGAATTTATATTTCCCTGCACCACGTGGTGCCTTTTACTGTAGGGCAACGGGAAGGGAAGCATCTGTGATGATGGCATCTGCTTTCAGTTCTTCTGCTAGATGGGAACAATTTTATAAACTGCCAGTGGCTTTTTAGGAGTTTTCTGAGATGATACCATTGAGCTAGGTCATTGGCTAAGATTTTCAAAAGTGCCTCGGGGCCAGTTTTAAGGAAGTACTTCGGCTCCTAATGATGCAGATAAGCACTTAATGTGATTTTGAAAAGTGTCTAAGTAGGATAGGCAACTTTTGAAAATCCCAATGGGTGCCTATCTGCATCTTTAGGTGCCTATATAGCATTGAAAATCTGGACCTAAATGATTTATGAGTTTATGTTCTATTTTCAAAAGTAACAGGCACTTAGGCTTCTAAATTCCATGGACTTTCAATGAGAGTTAGGCTCTGTCAAGGTTCCTTCCCCACTCTGAACTCGAGGGTACAGATGTGGGGACCTCCATGAAAAAAACCCTAAGCTTATTTTTACCAGCTTAGGTTAAAACTTCACCAAGGTACAAACTATTTTACCTTTTGTCCCTAGACCTTATTGCTGCCACCACAAGCGTCTAACAAAAATAACAGGAAAACAGCCCACTTGGAAACACCTTTCCCACCAAAATCCCCCCAAGCCCTACACCCCCTTTCCTGGGGAAGGCTTGATAAAAATCCTTACCAATTTGCATAGGTGAACACAGACCCAAACCCTTGGATCTTAAGAACAATGAAAAAGCAATCAGGTTCTTAAAAGAAGAATTTTAATTGAAGAAAAAGTAAAAGAATCACCTCTGTAAAATCAGGATGGTAAATACCTTACAGGGTAATCAGATTCAAAACATAAAGAATCCCTCTAGGCTAAACCTTAAGTTACAAAAAGACACAAAAACAGGAATATACATTCCATTCAGCACAACTTATTTTATCAGCCATGTAAACAAAACAGAATCTAACACATATCTAGCTAGATTGCTTATTAACTCTTTTCAGGAGTTCTGACCTGCATTCCTGCTCTTGTTCCGGCAAAAGCAACACACAGACAGAGAGAACCCTTTGTTTCACCCCCTCCAGCTTTGAAAGTATCTTGTTTCCTCATTGGTCATTTTGGCCAGGTGCCAGTGAGGTTATCTTAGCTTCTTAACCCTTTACAGGTGAAAGGGTTTTTCCTCTGGCCAGGAGGGATTTAAAGGTGTTTAGCCCTCCCTTTATATTTATGACAGGTTCTTAGGAATCTTAAATTCCTTTTGAAAATGGGACTTAGGAAGGATATTTTATCAATTGCCACCCAAGTTCTTGACACAACTAGTCATGTATGGCCCCCTCTTGCAAAAGGGCCACTTATGGCTACTTTCTGTGAATGTCAGAGTAAATTTAATCAAATCATCTGGGTATAATTGTTCATTTAATATGCACTTAAGTAATTTTAGTGTCATCTGAATAGTATTACCAGATACCATAGTATAAAATCTTAGATGGACTAGCTAGATAAGTATGAGTGATATGTACACAGTTGTTGCCATTTAGAAATCAACATGTAGAAATACAAACCACAGATTGATGTTTTTGTTTTATTTTTAGTGTATGGAAAATGGTCAGAACTCAGATACTACTGTTTGGTAATTATTAGTAAATGCTGAGTTTACAATGTTGACCACAGTAAGGACCCGGAAAAAAGAAAGGTAGGGTAGGTATTGCCATCAGCAACAACCATCATGATTGCTAGCCTCTGAATCTCTGAATATTCATTTATCCAGTTTATCTGAATCAGGTTGCATCCCTCTGTAAATTTTACATGCAAATTTATTATACAAAGACTCAGTGAACACTTTTCAAATAAAGCAAGAGCTGTCTTGAGCCTTTAAAAAAACTTGAACTAACCCTGTCATATTGGGGTTTGAAAGAGTTTGGCTCACTTGTTCTCCCTATTTCTGGGCTGGTCTTAGGGCTTCTTCCATTGGATCAGCAAACTCCAACCTTAGTCATGTAAATTTCTGAGGACAGAGATACAACCATGGAATTCAGAATAAAGTATTTTCAAAACGGAAGGCAATTTTCTGCTTGAACTGGGACTGAATTCTTGATCTTTCAGTTACAATTTTAGGCATATTTCCTGAAAGTAAATTATTCTGTGGTAAATTATACACACCTAGTCAAATTGAAATAGAACATTTGAACATGTACAGTTACATTCTATATTCTCACCTGAAGTATGGGTCTGAATCACGACTGGAACACCATTGCAATGGAGGTACACAAACATAACAATGGAGTAAGGCAGTAATATCAGGCCCTTTCATAGTTTTTGGTTTTTACACACTTACACAAACTTAAGCTGTTACACTGAAGTATAAATTCTACATATTTATCTCCCATTGGGAGCTGCTGGGTGCACAACACTTTTGAAATTCAGCCATTTGTGTACCTAAATATGATTTTAGGATCTTAACTTTTAGGCACCAACTTCAGAGAATCGTGGCCCATATGTTTAAACCATTATAGCGCAAAATTAAGGAAACAGCACTGTTTAACTACTCTCTCTGTGGCTTGTTCTCAATCTGAAGCCCAATTATCTGTTAATAGACATAATCATGTACACAACCACTAAGTGTGATGTCAAGGAGAGTTATAATCTCAAATAAACTACAAACAGCAGGAGAAAATGAGTGCTTATAAAATCTCCCCTGCCCCCAATAAAATAAAATAAAACCCAAATATCTTGTTGTTGTGAATGTCTCCTTAATAATTAACAGGTGAAGATAAGCAGAATTGTCTATTAATAGAATGTTTTCCCTAAGTTTTCTATAAAAATAATACATATCACTTCTATATGGCCTTACGCATTCAAAGTGCTGCACAAACATGAATTAGTTAGTTCATGAATCAGCAGGCTTTTGAGTCAGTGCTGTGATGCTGCAAAGCTGACCACCGAGCACCTTTTTTTTTACAGCAGTTTCTGACCTCCTTCCTCCTCACCACAAAGCAGAGCTGCCCTTCCTGGGTAAGCCCAGACAAACTCTGAATCACCCTAGTTGTGGTGCAGTCATCTTCTGCAAGGTGCAGTGTAGAGAGGAGCAAATGACCATCACTAAGGGCTAGAGTGTGCTTTAATATTCAGCTTTGAGTAACAGATAGTGTACAGTTGACTGCCCCAGGAAGGAATTGTGGATCAGAGAGTTAAAATTTCTCCCGTTTCCCTCTTGCTCCAGGATGGAAGTAAACTACTGCAAAGTGCAGATTACTTCCACACTCATGTTAGGAAAGCTATTCTGTCCAGAGAGTGGTGGGGAGGTGGGAAGATGATAAGGCTCTTGCTCACTCTTTCTCCTTCGCCCCGACTAGGAGGAGAGCAGAGCCACACTGTGCACCAGACCTAGGACCCAAAATCTGGATAGGGTAAGCAAGGGGTTGGGGGCTGGGTACCTTATTCCCTCTCCTGGCTGGGTAATACAAAAAGCACAATATATCCCAAAGCTGAAACCAAATTTCCAGTTCTCCCTAAAAATACTTAGGTTCCCTCATTGAGAAGATAGCAAAGATCCTTGCAAGTTCCCAGTTATGTAGATTTTAAGATTACTTCCCTTCACACTACTCCCAGTGAGCTTTTGGGAGAGGACAATCTTGCTCCATACACACCCGCAACTCTTCTCTTCAACTGTATTTTTAGCTGTAGCTACTATTTTCAGTAGCAAGACTGAACAATTGCACATTAACCAAACAATGTGAAGAGGTGAAAGGATGTCAGTGCTCTGTTGTAGCTTTTCTCAAGAGAGTTCCAACTATTTCAATACTTCTTGCTGCCAAGAAGTCGTCTCCTTTTTTGTTTCAGAAAGTGATGTTCATGGTTAGATTAGTTTAAAGATCATATTGGCTTTGCAGCAGAAGCCTCTACAGTGCAATGCACCTTCTAAGGTCATCTCTTGGATTTATACTTACTTTTGTTACTGAAGAAATATGAAAACAAGACATTCTGTTTATGAAACCAAATTGTGTGCCTCACTCTTGTTGCTGGGTTCTATTTGGAACCAAATTTCAAGCATGTTCTTATAGTGTTTTTTTTAATTACCCTCTTTTTGGAACCAAATTCCAGGTACAAATGAATATAGGTTTCCTAAAATGGGTCAAATAAATCATGTCGCTATGGCAAAATGAGAGATGCTGCAAAACCACTGCACTCTCACTTTTTG
The DNA here is from genome assembly GCF_015237465.2 of Chelonia mydas. Lineage (NCBI taxonomy): Eukaryota > Metazoa > Chordata > Testudines > Cheloniidae > Chelonia > Chelonia mydas. The sequence goes on along the minus strand of NC_057849.1, from coordinate 271,850,432 downwards.
AGGAGAATATGTGTATTTGACATTTTGTACCTCCCATAAGGCTTATCCTGAACCAACTCTCTTTAAATCACATTACATTTTTCAGTGCAAGATGTCTGGCAGGGCATATAGATGTATATCACTCATCATATTGAAAAATGATATATAAAATAACATATCAAACACAAATATCTACTTTAAAATATTTTATAGTAGATTTTTTTATAAAAATGCTAGCCTAAGATACTTTGTACCTATAAATCTAGAGCTCACTGGAAATTATCCACAACATTAAAAATGTTTTGGCTTACTTCTAGCATTGAGGTTGTCATAAATATAAAGGGAAGGGTAACCACCTTTCTGTATACAGAACTATAAAATCCCTCCTGGCCAGAGGCAAAACTCCTTCACCTGTAAAGGGTTAAGAAGCTAAGATAACCTCGCTGGCACCTGACCAAAATGACCAATTAGGAGACAAGATACTTTCACAGCTGTCTGTCTGTGTGATGCTTTTGCCGGGAACAGAACAGGAATGGAGTATTAGAACTTGTTAGTAAGTAATCTAGCTAGAAATGAGTTAGATTTCCTTTTGTTTAAATGGCTGGTAAATAAGCTGTGCTGAATGGAATGTATATTCCTGTTTTTGTGTCTTTTTGTAACTTAAGGTTTTGCCTAGAGGGATTCTCTATGTTTTGAATCTGATTACACTGTAAGGTATTTACCATCCTGATTTTACAGAGGTGATTATTTTACTTTTTCTTTAATTAAAATTCTTCTTTTAAGATCCTGATTGCTTTTTCATTGTTCTTAAGATCCAAGGGTTTGGGTCTGTGTTCACCTATGCAAATTGGTGAGGATTTTTATCAAGCCTTCCCCAGGAAACCGGGTGTAGGGCTTGGGGGGATATTTTGTGGGGAAGACATCTCCAAGTGGGCTCTTTCCCTGTTCTTTGTTTAACACGCTTGGTGGTGGCAGCATAGGGTTCAAGGACAAGGCAAAGTTTGTACCTTGAAGAAGTTTTTAACCTAAGCTGGTAAGAATAAGCTTAGGGGGTCTTTCATGCAGGTCCCCACATCTGTACCCTCGAGTTCAGAGTGGGGAAGGAAACTTGACAGAGGTGTAAGGGGATACAAAGCACCTCATGCCCCTATGTCAGCTAGCAGCATTATGAGTAGCAGTGCAGGAGTTGAAGCAGGCTCTGAGAGCCGCTATGTCCCCACCACACACACATGTGGAAAAAGGTGAGCACGGGTTGAGACCTTTGCTCCATCTCCTCACTGCACCAGCCAGAATAGCTGTACCAATATGCAAGGGAATGTATGTTGTGTCAGACACAGACAATCCCTCCCCAGAGCAGTGGAAGAACCAGGAGGGATGACTGTTCTTGGGGGTCACACAACATGCCGCTCCTTACTCTGGACTCATGACAAAAACCACAATTGAGACCTCATACAATTATTTTCTTTTTCAGGTTTTACAAAAGTGATATGGTTCCTTTTACAGAATAATAAAGACAAAATAAAAAGTGGGAACAATCGTGTTAATCTAATTCACTAGTTTATCTTCTTTTTTCATGTCACATTTCACAGAGCTTATATCAAATGATCAAACACTGCATGAAATGTTAATCTTACTTTGATAGTCATCCAGTGTCCTAATCGTTTTGTTGCCATTTTCATATCTGAAAAGAAAAGAAAACTAAAGTACTGTTCTACAATACTGATAATATTACAGACAGACCTTGATGGCGTTATCCCTAGCAGCTTCAGAGACTGCTCCATTGGTCTCCTAAAATACTGAACAGCTGTTTTCTAAGACAAATTCTTTGAGCATGTTCTCTCTCTCTAGATACAATAGAGGGGTTCTAACCAGATTCATGCTGGGACACAGCTACTTTGGATTTCAGCCCATGTGTCTGCTGAGGTATCTGCATATTCTGACCTGCCATCAGCAGGGCAATGTCTTGAGCAATGTCAGGTCAGGTCAGGGCAATGTCTTCCCTGAGTGGCAGTCATGAGGACTACTGATTCCCTGGGAGGTAAAATATGAAATTTTACATGACTTATTGATGACCTGCCTCCAGGGCTGGTTTATATATTTATCTGTCCGGAAGGTAGCCACATACTGACCTGCCTCCTGGGGAGAAATGAATATAGTGAAACCCATCTGAAGCGATCATCAAAGGAAGAATTAAAATCAATTCCGAGTAGACATGGCTTTTAACTAGAGGTCAGACATAAATATATTTTCAAATTGTTAACTAAGACCAGAGATTACCTCTGAGAGGGTGTCCTTGGAAAAGTTTTGACTAGAGTTTACCTAGGTACCAAGATACAAGGCAAGCCTTTGGTTTTAGGATCACATGTCTAAGCAGCAGGACCAGGATTTCACCCCTTCTCTACAATGTCCTCTACAAACAACTGTTTCCAAAGCTTCCCACACTTTGAGACTAATGCTTAGGCTTGCTGAGCATCCCTAACTGCCACAGAAGCCAATGAGCAGCAACAACTCTCAGGACCAGGCCCTTTAAGCCCCCATCTCCTTTCTGGAGGGAGAAAGCATGTCTTCTTTAAATATAAATAGCAAGAAAATCCTGCTTTATATTTAAATGAGTCTGGTCCGAATGTCCTAAGGGAAATAAAACCCTTTATGTCCGTTTACTGGGACTCGGGCAATGACAGCTTCAGAACTCCTAAACTTGAACCAACTGGATAATAAATTTAACAGAAACTCAGAAAGCATTTTTATTTCTAACAAAAGACATGCATGAAATATTATCTTAACAAAATAATGCCAGTACTACTAATATGGTAGGCCTGTGATGCCAGATTTATGGTTCTACCAAACATAAACCTAGACTTCAGTACTAACGTGAACTGGTTAGGGAGTACGACTGTCATAAATATAAAGGGAAGGGTAAACCCCTTTAAAATCCCTCCTGGCCAGAGGAAAAAATCCTCTCACCTGTAAAGGGTTAAGAAGCTAAAAGTAACCTCGCTGGCACCTGACCAAAATGACCAATAAGGAGACAAGATACTTTCAAAAGCTGGGAGGAGGGAGAAAAACAAAGGGTCTGTGTCTGTCTGTGGGATGCTTTTGCCGGGGACAGAATAGGAATGGAGTCTTAGAACTTAGTAAGTAATCTAGCTAGGTATGCGTTAGATTATGATTTCTTTAAATGGCTGAGAAAATAGCTGTGCTGAATAGAAAGACTATTCCTGTCGGTGTGTCTTTTTTGTAACTTAAGGTTTTGCCTAGAGGGATTCTCTATGTTTTGAATCTAATTACCCTTTAAGGTATTTACCATCCTGATTTTACAGAGATGATTCTTTTTTACTTCTATTAAAAGTCTTCTTGTAAGGAAACTGAATGCTTTTTCATTGTTCTAAGATCCAAGGGTTTGGGTCTGTGGTCATCTATGCAAATTGGTGAGGATTTTTACCAAACCTTCCCCAGGAAGTGGGGTGCAAGGGTTGGGAGGATTTTGGGGGGAAAGACGTTTCCATACTACGTTTTTTCAGGAACCCAGATAAAGTTTGGTGGTGGCAGTGGAAGTCCAAGAGTAAAATAGTTTGTACCTTGGGGAAGTTTTAACCTAAGCTGGTAAAAGTAAGCTTAGGAGGTTTTCATGCAGGTTCCCACATCTGTACCCTAGAGTTCAGAGTGGGGAAGGAACCTTGACAATGACCCTGTGGCTTCTTCAGGTGCACATGCACTTGCTTTGGCCCCATTTCTGCTCTTCTAACACAGATGGAAAGAGCCCTCAGATTATCCTATTCTCCCAGTGGAGGAAGAAAGGCTGGTATAGACCCAACCCCCTTCTCTACAACAGTCTTCCACCCAGGAAAGTGACTGTACATGAAAGGGCCCCATGCTCCCATCCTCAAACAGGATAATAATAATTATATATACCTATAAACTTGATTTAAAAGGTTTTACCATGGTTGGAGATCAAACTCCACTTTGTGATAAGAGCACCTATCTGCTAGTGAAGCTTGGCACTGTTGCTAATTCTGCCTCTCCAGCAGAGCTGGTATAGAGGAGCAGGAGAAATATTTCAATAAGGAGGGGAGATGGGAGTGAAGTGCATAACATCAGTAGCTTTAAATAGCTTTCAGAATCACTGCATTGTAGGCACTTCCATGGCAGACAAGTGAAGATAGCACTGAGAACTGACATCATCATCCTACCATAAATACAGCTTTTTCTTCAAATTATATACTACAGTGCAAATATTGCATAGGTCAATGGTAGGTCATATCTCAGGCTTTCATAACCATATGGGCTTTCAATTTAACTGCTTTTGTCCATTGAGAAGATGTGTCCTCACCTCAGTGATAAGTGAGAGAGAAAAAAACCATAATAGTAATACTTACTGGCTGGAAGTCAACTGCCAAATGGGCACTTTAAGACTACAGCTGCATGCTCCAGTCAAATTTAAAGGCCCAGCTATAAGAAAAGCATGCTGGCAAAAGTTCCTATAAAAGGGTGATTTGTGGGAGTTTCAGTTGTGAACAGGCAGTCATAAAGGAGTGATGGATATCATGTTCCTATAATAAAACCTGAGATCATTTTGATATCATTCAACACTGCATTTAATGTACCAGCACTTCAACACAGATGTTTTGCAAATATTTTGTTTCTCTATTAATTTTCTCCATTAAAAAGAAATATATCAAATTGCTGCTGGTTTGTATGGTACCTGTAGGCTGCATCTAGCAGAAGAGGATTATTTTACTGTTTCATATCTTGGAAAAAAAAAAAAGCCCAGGAAATGATGGTATGTATGTTTTTGTAGAGTTTATAAATGGACTTTTTGGAGCAATTCGAATCAGAGATCCTTTCACAGATTTTTTAGGAAAAAAAGTCCAGTGTGAAGGTAGTGACCTCGGCACTTTCATCTAGAAAGTTAAGAATTCTTAGCAATGCTAAGATCTATATTACAATTCCTAATACGTAACTTCACAGCTCTGCTCAGCAAGACCTAAGATGACCCAGCACAATGGAAATATTTACTGTCTCTTGCAAGAAAAATATCACTTTAAGTAAGGATATCTATAGCGTTTAATCAGAAAGTCATATATTGACTATTAAATTCTTATTTAATAAATATTTGCAGAAAATTAATTATGGTATAGTCGAAGTGTGTTCTGTGGTACTGTACTGAGAACTTTGAATTACCTGCCTAAGTTCTTTTGTCTGTCTCTGCCACTGATCTGCAGTACGACATTGAGCAAGTCACTTAAACTCTATGTGAGCAGACTCCTTGATGCTGCTCATTCCATATTGGGTACATGTGCACATTTTGGACCAGCCATGAAGTTGCCACAGAATGCTATCTATGCTCTGTGGGCCAATATGGAGGGTGACATGACTAGCCCATGTCAGTAGCCCACTTTTCAGTATCCTGCTTACTGGTGGGGATCAAGAGCAAGTAGTGCCTGGGGGGTTCCATGTGACACTGGGAGTGCCTCCTATATAACCACACATAGGACACATGGGAGTGGGGAAGCTTCTTGCATGACCAGTACCCAGACAGACAAAAGTTTCATAGCAAATATAAAGTTTGCAATTCTACCAATTTTACCATGGAAACAGTACGTTTCTATGGAATTTTTACATGACATAATCAATTTAGCATGTAGGCTGAAACCTTTCATAGTTTGGCCTGGTTTCTTTAAGGGACTTGAATGAAAAAAAAAAAGATGTGTCTGTCATAATGGACTTTTACACCAATTAATGTTTATAAATTCAGCTGAAGGCTGATAAGAGGTTTTCGAAAACCTAGAAATTTCCGATATCTGACATGAATTAAACCTATTGTTCTGTTTCTTCCTATTTCACCTACATTAATGAAACTGGTAATAGTTTTGGACCCCATGCCATTTTGTCACCTAGTTACAGCTTGTCCTTTCATAAAAGAAAATTAGAAAACTGCTGAGTGTTATAGATATTAATGGTTGTTACAAAAGTGTAATAAAAGGCTCCTTTTCTAAAGCCCTGCCAAGCTTGTATGTCATTATTCATGAATGACTAATGTATTCAAAGGAGAAGAGTGCTGATCTCCAAGGAAGCAGTGATGAGCAGCAAGAAGGAAGGGCAGAAAGAGAAAGCAGTTTGTCATGTGGGGTCCTAATAGCCGGGCTGTGTCTAATGAGTCATTTTAGCTGAAGTGAAAATTAATTTTTTTCTTGCATGTGATGGGCAGCTTATCCCTCAGGAAGGGAGATACCTCAAATCTACAAGGCTGCAGGGATGGCTCGGCAGTCCTGAACAAAATAAACAAAATCCAGTAAAATCTTAACATACTAAAATTTGCTAATTGGCATATTTCATAATTTTCACAATAAATAGGAGGGCTCTCCCATCTTCTCAGCAAAGACTTAAAAGCAGTGTCTTTAAGAGTGAGGCCTCATAGTAGCAAAACTACATTACTTTTACAAAGTGTTCTCTGACTAGTTTTTGAATGTTATAATTCTTGACGTCTGATTTGTGTCCATTTATTGTTTTCCGTAGAGACTTTCTGGTTTGGCCAATGTACATGGCAGAGGGGCATTGCTGGCACATGATGGCATATATCACACTGGTAGATGTGCAGGTGAACAAGCCTCTGATAGTGTGGCTGATGTGATTAGGCCCTGTGATGGTGTCCCCTGAATAGATATGTGGGCACAGTTGGCTCATTCACCTGCACATCTACCAATGTGATATATGCCATCATGTGCCAGCAATGCCCTTCTGCCATGTACATTGGCCAAACTGGACAATCTCTATGGAAAAAAATTAATGGACACAAATCAGACGTCAAGAATTATAACATTCAAAACCCAGTCGGAGAACACTTCAATCTCTCTGGTCACTCGATTACAGACCTAAAAGTTGCAATATTACAACAAAAAAACTTCAAAAACAGACTCCAACGAGAGACTGCTGAATTGGAATTAATTTGCAAACTGTACACCATTAAATTAGGCTTGAATAAAGCCTGGGAGTGGATGTGTCATTACATAAAGTAAAACTATGTCCCCATGTTTATTTTTCTCCCCTACTGTTCCTCACATGTTCTTGACAACTGTTGGAAATGGCCCATCTTGATTATCACTACAAAAATGTTTTTTCTCTCCTGCTGGTAATATGGTAACACCCATTTTTTCATGTTCTCTCTGTGTGTGTGTGTGTGTGTGTGTATATATATATATATATATATATATATCTTTCTACTGTATTTTCCACTGCTTATGCTCAAGTAAATTTGTTAGTCTCTAAGGTAGCAGAAGTACTCCTGTTTTTTTTTAAAGTATATTTTGTGATGTATTAGCTGCGCTGTGCTTTATTGTTTTTGTTTAGTTAATCTGTAACTCATCAAACACATTAATTTGAAAATTGAAAACTCAGTCATTAATACGAAAAAGCTAGGGTCTGCTGTTGAAATAAAAGGCTAATTATGTAACAGTGATTTTTGTACTCAGGTTGCTCTAATGACTTCTTGTTTGTTTGTGGTCTTCCAACTTCTATTCTTGTGTGTTTAACATAACAGTATTAGGGGCTTGATCCAAAGCCCAGCATGGTCAATGGGAGACTTTCCACTGACTTCAAAGCAATTCGGATTAGATTCTTTATAACTAAAGGGTGCCACTCCAGGTAAGCTTTCAATCCATCCTTCAGTGGTGCAAATGTTAATAGTACTAGATATTTGTAAGAGATGTGTCCCACTTGAATCATATTTTAAGGGACTAGATGTGATTTAAGTAGATCATAGGCCATGTGCTGGCCTTCTCACAGGAATTTCACCTGTAGAAAATAAACAGAGAACATCTTTTGTGTATCCTAAAAAGGGGTACTGAAGCTATATGAAGTTGAATGTATATATTTGATATAACATCAGATGAGTGGGAGTACACACATTTTTGAATTTGATGAACTAAGCATGGCTTAATATAACAACTCAAAAAACAACAGGTACTTAGGAAAATATACTATTCACTCATCTATTAAACTGTAATGGCCTCTTTTAGATGATCCTGTCCTCTTTTTGGCTTCCACTTTCCCTTAATGGAAAGCTGTCCATTACAGGCAAGGAGAAAGGAAAGGGGTTTATAAAGCTGAAATTGAGTTGCCAAGGGCTAGATATATGATTCTTTCATTTAGTCTGACTGTTTCTTGTGCTACCAGGACTCAACTTTGGCATAACTGATTATTACGTACAGGTATAGTAATGATTAAATACTAACAACAATTGAATGTCCCTTTTGAGATTAAATTAGATGTTTTTTTCTTCCTCTGTTTGTGGTGTAAAAATTCAACAGTAATTAAAAGTCAAAAGAAAAATGTTCAATTGAAAATGGTCTGTCTGCTGTCATGCTATCCAGATTGTTTATTTCTTTTCCCAACACTCTTTACACACACATATATATTTACAGAAATGTGACAAATAGAAAACACCAGGAGTGCTTTATTCAAAGAGTGTCTGAGTTAATGGATCCCAAGGGGCAGATTTTCAAAAAGGTGCATTAGAGTTATAAGCACAAATTATAAAATGTGCCATTTTGAAAAGTTTATGGATTAAAACTACAGATGAATACAATAACTGGAAAAAAGTTCCATAGAGAAAATTCACACTAAAACACAAATATATAGGTGTCTATATTTAGTGGGTAAACAATCATGCATTAAACATGATGTACAGTATATTAGTAACATTGTCTGGAAAAATGTGGTAGCTAAAATGGAATAGGAATAGAATCACACAGTGACTATAGTCTTAAAATACATGAAAGCAAAAATTAGCAACTGGAGAAATAGCTGGTTTCAGACTCTTCCATCTTTAGCTCAGCCAGTCAATATTTCCACATGAACCATAGGACTAAGTATCCAGTATCTATCTCTACATCACCATGACTATTATCAGCTCAAACTGACAATCAGAATTAACACTTAAAGGAATCTGTTTTAAACTGAACTTCTTTCATTAACTGGGCAGAAAAAAATGTGGTTATTCCTTTCCTGAAAAAGGAAAGGAAAAAAAATGTCATTAATGCAGCCACAAAAGGCAAACAAGCCTGTTACAAATATACATAAGAGTCAGTTAGACAAACACCTGTCAGGGATGGACTAGATAATATTTAGTCCTACCATGAGTGCAGGGGACTGGACTAGATGACATCTCGAGGTCCCTTCCAGTCCTATGATTCTATGATAATACTGAAGTTGGCATATTTTGCCAAATTCATATTCATACATGGAAAAGGTGTTTAAAGAAGTCTTTCAAATATGATACATAATAAAGCAGGATTAGTCAAAGGTTAATAAAGTTGAATAAGAAGATCCAAAAAATTCCACTAATATTATGTAAAAAATGTCATTAATATTAGTTTGAGCTTTTAAATTTATTTGCTTTCCTTCACTCTGTATGGCTGCTTCTTTCCACACCTTTGTATGTCTGTTTTCCACAAACATTGGAATCACCAACTTTGATTGACAATTTCTTTTTCCAGAAAGCAAATTTTAAAGCTGAACATGCAAGTTGTTAATAAAAAGATCCATGGATAGCCTTTGGAACAGAAAACAGAGACTGACAATGGCGTTTACACCACGAATCTGCACCACTGCTATAAAACAACAGATAAGCAATGAGGTGTGAGTTATATGATAAAGTTACCCTTCTTACTTGGTAGGTAAGGCATTATTTAGTATGACATTCAGCAGTGAGTTCCCAAATACAGTAAAAAAAAAAGTCTTTCTGAGATCTCCATGAATGTGCAAATACGAGGGAGAACTGGTTGATGACTCTAATCAAGAGCAGGGAAACTGGCATGTGATGTTCCTTTGGGAAGTTGTAAATTACATGCTACTCTGAATATAAAAGTTTTATACTCCAATAGAGGAATACACAAAATAATGATAAAATGTAGAGATTTAAGTCTGACATAAAGCCCACTGACAGTCTTTCCATTCATATCAGTGGGGTTTAGGTAAATCTGTTAGAGCCAAATTCTTCCCTCAGTTACATCTCTGAGCTTAAGGGCAAAAGTCTCCCATTGCATCCGTGGGGATAGCTCAGCTGGAGTAGGCATTCCTCCATGAGGGAGGGCAAATGGTGGTAGGAGCGCCGCAAAGGGAAGACAAATTTAGTTTATGGCCAGCCCCATTGGCCAGAGGCTTCCCAGGAAATTCTCTGAATCAGTGCATCTCCCAGTTGGTTTTGCACTGCCCGGTTTGTTGCTGACCTACCTACCCTGTGGATTTTATCAGCTGACTCCTGACTCCTGAAGGAGTGGAAGTTGTGAGTGGCTTCAGCACCTGCACCCCTGCTCCCTTCCATTGCTGAGATTCACAACTCTGGGTATAAACTGGGTCCACCTCCAGCAGACATTTTGATCAGGTCTAGTTATACCCTTTGTTGCTGAGTTCAGTGGTCATCTTCAGGGTGGGAGCAACCCTCACAGAAAGCTAAGCCATTTGGTACATGCACTGAAGAATAATGGGCAGAACAAGATAACGAATTAAAAGAAAGTCTAGATGTATTAATTAAATATAATGAGGATGACAGCCAAGATTAGGGCTGGAGGTCCTGAGCTGTGAACAACTGGAGGATTCTGTTCATTTTGATTAATTTAAAAGATGACTGAAGTTTAAAATGAGTTTGAAGTAGCAAACAAGAAGTGAACCAAGGGGAAATACTTTGTATTAAATGAGATAATAGAGATTTAGAATAGCAACAGAGAAGCAGAAACACTAACACAGAACAGAAGGCACTTTGGGGATGTCATTAATGGTTGGTTTTTGTTTGTCTGTTTGCTTAAAGGTGATTTTACTAGTAGATATATGTATTTTGACTAATGGAACATTTGTACTTACATAATTTACAATCCTGCTGATAGTGTAATTGACTAGTTTATGTTAAGGTTTTATTTGTCACCTAACCTCTGTCACACCTAGAGTAGATTATGATAATCAGTATATTTAGACTCCATCCAGTATGTGAATTATTTCCTTTACCAGACAAGTCCCTGCATGACAGAAGCCCTGGTGGTACTATTTAGAGAAGCCACACTGCTGGTTAGAGCCAGAAGCGCAGGTATTATGCCTATTTACTATACAAAACTAACAATCATTACATTATTATTAATCAGTGAATACTACATACGTTTGGTCAGAATGGGATTAGGATAGTGATTTATTATGCATCACCACAAGGCTGTCATGTGAATGATGCACTGTATAACACTAAAAGCTGCTGCTCTGATGAAGTATAATACCAAATGCCATCACTCCAGGGATGTATTTCATCATGGCAATAGAACCTACACTAAAATACATCAGAGCAGTTGCAAGTATAATATATCCTCAAAGCAGGAGTCCTTCATAATATGCTACATGATAGTTCACTCTGTGTGTTCCTATAATTAGGATTGAATTTCCCTACTTTCCTGATACGAACATTAGCTCTCATCTGCAAACAGGCCTAAACCCAAACTCTTAGGCTGAAATTTTTAACAAATTCCTCTGTTTATCCTGAGCTCACCTATCTGAGCAGGACATTGCCATTTCTTTTGAAAAAACAATTTCTCAATATCTGGTACTAGTATTTTTCCTTTCCCTCTCCTATCTAGCTCTGATCCCTCTTTGTTTATCCTAGTTTTCAAATGGTGGGGTCTATGTCTCTAAGACGATACATAGATACTAAGGTCAGAAGGGACCATTATGATCATCTAGTCTGACCTCCTGTACAACGCAGGCCACAGAATTTCACGCACCCACTCCTGAGAAAAACCTCTCACCTATGTCTGAGCTATTGAAGTCCTCAAATCGTGGTTTAAAGACTTCAAGGAGCAGAGAATCCTCCAGCAAGTGACCCGTGCTCCATGCTACAGAGGAAGGCGAAAAACCTCCAGGGACTCTTCCAATCTGCCCTGGAGGAAAATTCCTTCCCGACCCCAAATACGGTGATCAGCTAAACCCTGAGCATATGGGCAAGATTGACCAGCCAGATACTACAGAAAATTCTTTCCTGGGTAACTCAGATCCCACCCCATCTAATATCCCATCACAGGCCATTGGGTCTATTTACCATGAATATTTAATTACCAAAACCATGTTATCCCATCATACTATCTCCTCCATAAACTTATCGAGTTTAATCTTAAAGCCAGATAGATCTTTTGCCCCCACTGCTTCCCTCGGAAGGCTATTCCAAAACTTCACTCCTCTGATGGTTAGAAACCTTCGTCTAATTTCAAGTCTAAACTTCCTGGTGGCCAGTTTATATCCATTTGTTCTTGTGTACATTGGTACTGAGCTTAAATAATTCCTCTCCCTCGCCGGTATTTATCCCTCTGATATATTTATAGAGAGCAATCATCTCTCCCGTCAACCTTCTTTTAGTTAGGCTAAACAAGCCAAGCTCCTTCAGTCTCCTTTCATAAGTCAAGTTTTCCATTCCTACCCCTTAATCCACATTTCTTCTATCTCTTGCCCTCCCTGAACTATTTATTTCATGTTTCCTCTTGCCCCTTCAGCTACCCGCTCTCCTTTGGCCCATTTCAACAAAGCCATGAGCCAAATTTTAATTTCGCTTCTCAGGCCCATAGTACTTACCTGTTGATGGCAATTCAATGACCTGTGTTAAATACATTGTAGTTTCAGTCCAGATTCCAGTGGACAGGTGTCAGCCTCACAACAATGAAATGGCATGAGAATTGAAATGCCTGGTCATCACAAGACATGGTTCTCTAGGCCAGCACTGGTGGAATGTTGTGGGGGGCGCCTACTGCCTCTGATTTCAAATAAAAACATATGATTAACTCAAGTGCTGAGCTAACAATGTCTATTTTGGGCCAAACTATGTTCTTTTTTCTAGCTCCTTCATCACTTGTACAGGAGGGAACAGGAAATGGCAAAAAAGAAACAGATCAAAGGTTAAGCATAATGGCTGTTGTCAGTTCCTCAGTTATTTACACCCCAGTCCCAGAAAACAGATCTACTCCCTTCCCAGGTCACATATGGCCATGCCTGTGGGCTTCTAAGCAAGCTAACTAGTATGGTAAATAGGAGCCAGTGGTGTAAGACTAAAACAAACTTAAAACCTCTTGCTCAGTTGTGGAGATGAGGTGAGAAAAAAAGTTATACAAATGAGTTCTCTAGCTTTTGAGCTTTACAGTTCCTGACTGTAGACTCATCCATGCACTACATCCTGCTGTGGCTGCCCAGGCCATGCGAGCTGTTTCAGCTTAGGAGTCTGTGTGACCCTTAAGTTCACCTCTAGTGCAGTGGTTCCCAAACTTGTTCCGCTGCTTGTGCAGGGAAAGCCCCTGGCGGGCCGGGCCGGTTTGTTTAACTGCCGCGTCCGCAGGTTCGGCCGATAGTGGCTCCCAGTGGCCGCGGTTCGCTGCTCCAGGCCAATGGGAGCTGCAGGAAGAGTCGGCCAGTACGTCCCTCGGCCCGCACCGCTGCCAACAGCTCCCATTGGCCTGGAGCAGCGAACCGCGGCCACTGGGAGCCGCGATTGCCGAACCTGAGGACGCGGCAGGTAAACAAACCGGCCCAGCCCACTAGGGGCTTTCCCTCACAAGCAGTGGAACAAGTTTGGGAACCACTGCTCTAGTGGAAAGGCAGATTGACTCCATAGCCAGCTTCTGCTTGAGTTAGGTAAAACTTTGTAAAAAGGTGATTTGGCAGACTGTGAATGTATGATGCAAGATTTGAGGAGTGAAAGAAAAGGGGAGAGAAGCATCTGCCTTACAGAGGGATGTGAAGCATTCTGATGGCTGGGCAAGAAAGAGGACTTTCATTCATGACCATTCTGCTGCTTGGGCTACTCTTCTCCCACTCAACCCAATTCACTGCTGGATTCCTATTTGTGGGTTCTCCTTCCTGAAACTAGGGAGAAGGAGTGGGAGATGCCTGGCCCCTCTTCTTCATCTTCTTGCCTGTCCTCAGAATGAAGCAGCTTCTCAGAGGGAGACCCCTTTAGGCAAGTAATACTTTAAGAGGTTTTACTGACAAACTGGCCTCAAGGGAAGAACCCTCTCCTGTTGTGTGACTCATTTACTACATTATTAATTCCCAACCTCTTCCCAAAAGCTCTTGAAAAAAGCTCCAGAGTCCACTCCTGTGAAAGAGGCAGCCATGGAATATCTAACATAGCATTTTGCAACTCTTAAAGAGGATACTTCCTTCTCCGCATACAAAGCAGTATCCACAGCTGCTGAACCCACGGTGAGCTTCTTCTGCCAGCCAGCAAGTGTAGACTGTTCTCTGCTGGACTGGACTATTCATTTAACTCACATTCCACAGGATTCAGATTTGAAGAAATGATTGGTTAGAGACTGGGGCATTGACAGTCATGCCTAGAGGTTAAAGCAGGACCCACTAGCCAGGAATCAAAGCCAAGGGTCACAACCAGGTTACATGGAATGAGGCAAGGCAGGGGCAAAACCGGCTGCAAGGCTGGGAATAGGCACAAAGCTATAGGAGCCAAGAGCAAATATTTTGAATAGCCACTGAATTGGTGCTGCTGCTGGACTTAAGAGCTGATCTGCTGATTCTTTCAACCAATCAAGTGGTGTAACCAATTAGGCAGACTACGACAGGCCAGCTGCGCTCATTAGGTTGCCAGAGACTGGCTCTGCGGCAGGCTGTTTCCTGACAGGATTTGGGGTACTGGTCTGTCTCCCAAGATTTGTGAGAGTGTTGGGTCATCCTTCAGGATAGGTTGTAGATCCTTGATAATGCGTTGGAGGGGTTTTAGTTGGGGGCTGAAGGTGACGGCTAAAACCCCTCCAACGCATTATCAAGGATCTACAACCTATCCTGAAGGATGACCCAACACTCTCACAAATCTTGGGAGACAGACCAGTCCTTGCCTACAGACACTCCCCCAACCTGAAGCGAATACTCACCAGCAACCACATACCACACAACAGAACCACTAACCCAGGAACCTATCCTTGCAACAAAGCCCGTTGCCAACTGTGCCCACATATCTATTCAGGGGACACCATCATAGGGCCTAATAACATCAGCCACACTATCAGAGGCTCGTTCACCTGCACATCTACCAATGTGATATATGCCATCATGTGCCAGCAATGCCCCTCTGCCATGTACATTGGTCAAACTGGACAGTCTCTACATAAAAGAATAAATGGACACAAATCAGATGTCAAGAATTATAACATTCATAAACCAGTCGGAGAACACTTCAATCTCTCTGGTCACGCAATTACAGACATGAAAATTGTGATATTACAACAGAAAAACTTCAAAACCAGACTCCAGTGAGAGACTGCTGAATTGGAATACATTTGCAAATTGGATACTATTAATTTAGGCTTGAATAGAGACTGGGAGTGGCTAAGTCATTATGCAAGGTAACCTATTTCCCGTTGTTTTTTCCACACACGCCCCCCCCCCCCCCCCCCCGTTCCTCAGACGTTCTTGTTAAACCCTGGATTTGTGCTGGAAATGGTCCACCTTGATTATCATACACATTGTAAGGAGAGTGATCACTTTAGATAAGCTATTACCAACAGGAGAGTGGGCTTGTGGGGGAGGGGGGGTGGGGAGAAAACCTGGATTTGTGCTGGAAATGGCCCACCTTGATTATCATACACATTGTAAGGAGAGTGATCACTTTAGATAAGCTATTACCAGCAGGAGAGTGGGGTGGGGGGAGAGAAAACCTTTTGTAGTGATAAACACCCATTTTTTCATGGTTTGTGTGTATAAAAACATCTTCTGTATTTTCCACAATATGCATCTGATGAAGTGAGCTGTAGCTCATGAAAGCTTATGCTCAAATAAATTGGTTAGTCTCTAAGGTGCCACAAGTACTCCTTTTCTTTTTGCGAATACAGACTAACACGGCTGTTACTCTGAAACCTGTCTTATAACTAAGAAACTGATTTGGGCCCACACCCAGAAACCTGAAAATAAGCAAAACTTCTTCTCTCACAAGCACTGAGTCTGTATGAAAAAATGAATACTTTAGTAAGGGAAAAGGGAACACAGCATTAACTTGGGAAAGTACAGCAAAAATACATCTAAATGACTGATAAGGAAAACACACCCACACAGCAACTTTGGCAGTAGACCATTGACTCATTTCTTCACCTGCCAGAGTGAATATCCAAAAGGCAAATGTCCCTTTCCCACATCACTTCACTCTTCTCCATCCTCTAAACCCCACTCATAGTTTGCTGTTGGTGGGTAGTCCTAGAGTCCTGAAGTGCACTCAGGCAAGCCTGTCTCTAGTCCTTTGGGAAATGCTACCTGCTTCTGCTCTGAGGCTCTACCACCTAACCCAGCTATAGCGATTTCAGATTTATTTAACCACTTTCTGACCAGATCTAGCTGCAAGACTGGACCCTAGATCAGGAGAGTACAAAACCATATTCGAAGGCTTTAATTAGTATTAATGAGGTAGTGTGTTTCAGTGTATTAACAGGGCACCTATTCAAGTGGAGTCTATTACCAGTTCTGCCACTGACCTTTCAAGTGAGCTTAAACAAATTACTTAATCTCTCTGTGCTTCTGTTCCCTCCTCTCCCCTTGGTATTTGCCTATGCAGATGGTAAATTCTTCAAGGCAGGGATATTCTTTTGTTGAGTTTGTCCTAGAGCTGGTCAGAATTTTTCAGGTGGAGCGTTTGTCTGTTGGAGAATGCCATGAAACATTTCATGGAGTCACTTTGATTTTGACAAAGTTGTAATGGAAACTAGGCAAGGTTTATGATGAAACCCTTCCTGCCAGGCAGGTTTTAAAACATGTCTGGTTTTCTGCCAGCTTACCTGCCCAGCTCCACAGTAGCCTGCTCAGTGGGCTGACAGATCGTTGAAAGACTTGAAACCCTGGGAGCTATGGCTCCCAAGCTCAGAAGCTCCCTGTTCAGCTGCGACTTGTAGGCTCCTGACTCATCTTCAGCTCATCAGGAGGGGGAATCGGGTCCTGGGAGCCCTGGAGACAATGGCCCCCAAACTCCCAGGCTTGTGAGCCTCACTAGCCTGGGCTACCAGTGTCCATGGCTCTGAAGCATCTTGCCAGGTGGATGCGCCCAGATCTGGGGCTTCATTCCCTTTCATGAAGAATTTTTTGAAATTTGGGGATTTTGTTCCAAATCAGAGCAAAACCAAATGTCAAAATATCAAAATCTTCTGTTAAATGGAATTACCTTTCTCCGCACAGTTCTAGCTTGTATGGTGGCTGTCACAGGAGTGCTATATAAAAGAGTATCTGTATAAATGTAATTAATTAGTTCAGTGGTTCCCAAACTTGCTCCGCCGCTTGTGCAGGGAAAGCCCCTGGTGGGCTGGGCCGGTTTGTTTACCTGCCGCGTCCGCAGGTTTGGCCGATCATGGTTCCCAGTGGCCGCGGTTTGCTGCTCCAGGCCAATGGGAGCTGCGGGAAGCAGCAGACAGTACGTCCCTCGGCCCGCGCCCCAGCCCTGAGCCCCCTCCTGGAGCCTGAACCTCCTTCTGTACCCCACCCTCCATCCCAGTTTTGAGCCTCGTCCCACAGCCAAACTCCCTCCTGGAGCCCACACCCTGAACTGCCTCCCATGCCCCAACACACTACCCCAGCTTGGAAACCCCTCCTGCACTCCAAACCCCTCATCTCCAGCCCCACTCCAGAGCCCATACACCCAGCCAGAGCCCTCAACCCCACCCCCACCCCAACACCCTGCCCCAGCCTGAAGCCCCCTCCTGCACCCTAAATCCCTCATTCCTAGCCCCATCACAGAGCCAGTATCCCCTCCCACACCCCCACCCCCTGCCCCAGCCCAGTGAAAATGAGTGAGTGAGAGTCAGGGAGAGTGAGTGACAGAGGGAGGGGGGGATGGAGTGAGAAGGAGCGGGGCAGGGATGCTGCAGGGGGCAGGGCAAGGGTGTTCGGTTTTGTGTGATTTGAAAGTTGGCAACCCTACATGCAGCTCTTAACACTGCCTAACACAATCTCTATACTGGTTGGGGCCTCAAAAGGTATGTCTATACAGCCCACGGAAGTGAGCCTCCCAGCCTGTGTTGACGTATTCGGGCTAGCAGGGCTCTCACTAGCGTTCTAAAAAGCCTACCCCCATCCCTTGGCTTTAGAGCCTGAGCTCCAGCCTGAACTGGAATTTCAAGGTGCTGTCTATACAGCTGTTTTTAGAGCAGGCGCCCAAACCAAGCTGGGAGACTGGCTTCTGCTGTTTGTGTTGACATACTGTAAGTGCTACTGTGCTACAGTTAACTATCATCACCATACCTTGGGCTTACATAACACTTTTAATTAATGTAGTTATTAGACAATGTATTTATGTTTAAAATTTTGTTAGGTATTAGAGTAACTGGGAAACCCATAGGGATGGGGGATTTCTGTGGGGGACAGGGGTGGAGGCAACATGGACGAGGGCTGTGGGAGCCTGGTGGGGCCAGTGTAGTATAGGAAACTGCTCCCTGTACGAATGTGCTACCTGTAGCAGTTACTCATATTTAATAGATTGTAAAAAACTGCTAGCTGATCTAGCTAATTCCTACAGATAGCAGTTTTTTTCATAAAGTGTGTGAAACTGCTGTCTGTAGGACTTTGACACCTGTAGCAGCGAAAGGTAGCAAATTGTTCCCTGTAGCACTTACTGATACATATAGTTGTTCTTATTTGCTGACTTGTCCTAATTTGCTAAAACTTGACAATGGTGTGGGGAGGAAGCATAAAGTCTTCAGCTTCCAAACGACCCTGCTTGGATTCATTGTAGTGGCATGTGGGACATGTGGAGGATAATTTAAACTCTTAATTTCCTTACGGTTTGCCTTCAATACACTTCTATGCTGGTGCAATTTCTGATCATTACAGTTCATCAACTCATCAGGCAGGTACAAGCAGCAATGCACTTGTCCTGTTGCCTTGACTGAGAAGGGTTTCTGATCAAAGGGAGTGTAGATTCCAGCAAGCTCCTGGGTTAATATCTCATTGGAGATGAAAGGGCTTGTTCAGAAATAGATTTTGAAGTCTGCAGGGTAAAGATGAGCCACATGGATTTGTCTCCATGAAGGTATATTTTATTCTTTGGGGGCTGGGTAGAAAAGAGAGAGAAGACTTTTGCATTTCCTATTTCTGTTTACTGAGGACCATCTATGCTCACCTGACCTTTTTCCTGGCAGAAGCAGTTCCTATCTATTTATTACAGGGTCAAAATATGGCTGCCATCACACAGCGGCATTAGTGGTGGTCTTATTCCTCCCCCAAACACTCCAATGCATATGGCAGCCATAATGTTGCTGCTGCCTAAATAGCCTGATGGCAAACAGGTCGGGGCAGAAGGCACTGCCAGCTATACTGAGTACCCCAGGGGAGCCATGTGTTGTGTGGAGTGTATGCTGCTACACCTATTCTGTACTGGTGAGGGCAACCCCAACCTTCACTCCTCAGTGCTCCTGGTGGCCCCAGAGCTTTTCCTGGCTTCCACCAGCACAAACACCCCTCCTACCACCATTCCTTGAAGATGTACCACCTTCTTCTCCTACACACTATTGCTTTAGAGCCACTACTGAGCCTGCAGTTGGTAAAGTGCTCATGATCTCTATAAAACACGATATAGGGTGATTATAACTGTTGCTACTGAGCATCTCAAACTCAGACAAACTTTAGTAGGGAGGCAAAGAGTTCTATTGAAAAAAACGACATCGTGTTTTTGGTGAGGTGAATAGCTCTTTAAAGGTTCAGGCTTTGTCTGCAAACAAACAAAGGAGCCAGGGAAGCAGCCTAGCAAAATAAACAAACCCTTTACATTAGGGAAGATAATTGATGCTGAATACTGCAACTGACAGGAGGTGACATAAACCAGTATCACACAGATCTCTCTCGTTCCCAGAGCTTTTGGCTCAGCTCTGCACATGCCCAGTCCAGTCACACTCCCTACTTTCATCTGGCTTCTCTCACTCAGCACAAAACCAAATGTACACAAGATAACATTTGGAAAGATGAGCGTTTCAGTCAATGAACCTGCCAGTTAATAGCTGCTGCTTCTGGAAATTCAGCAGGGGAGTATACTAGACAGATTAAACTCATCAGGCCTTTGGAGAATTTAAAAGGGGAATCCAGAAAGTTTATAAATTGGGATTCTGAAGTAAAGTACAGAGAACTGAGAGCTAAGATTTCCACTGAATTGCTGTGTAACCTTAGGCAAGTCACATCACCTTGTGTGCCTCCAGTTTCTCCTCTCAACTTCCCCCTCTTCTGGTCTGGGGTAGCAAAGTGTGACTGGGGGTACCTCTGTCAGAATTTGCTACAAACGTGACAGGGCATCAACCCTAGAGCACAGCGTGAGAAAGTTCAGAGATAGCAAGCCTTTATGGATGACTGATGCCCCGTCTCAGTTTGTTACCATTGTGAAATCACCATTGTAAATGTGGACACAACTATACAGTGGCACTTTTTCAAAATATAAAACTTTTACTATTGTAACAAGATATATAAACAAGAACAATTTAGTTTTCATTTCAACAGTTTGTTTTAAAAAAACCAACCAAACAAGCATCTGGACATATTTATAGATACAGTTATTAACACATTTTTCTCTCTTGAGTACCTGCCTTGAACCCGGCTGTATACCACCATAACCTTTAAATTGTGCCTTCTTACTATCAGCAGTTACCAGTCGCCTATGCCATTAACAATTCTTGCAACACCTGGCAGACTCAGGAAAGTGGTGTGGTCAAAAAAAAAACCAAAAAAACAAAAACACCAAGGCTAAATACATACTTTTTTAAAATATTTTAAAGCTATATACCCTGAAACCATGAAAAGGATATGCTATAGATAGGTGAGAGAATATTTTCTGCTTTAAAATATTTGAAATCAATTAAATATTCCTGACACACAGGAATAAAGCTAATAGGTAATTAAATTTACAATGTAAAAAAATTACTAACAAGGAGCACAGAATATATTCTGTAAAATTGGAAAAAAACGGATATGGCAGGGTGGTAAATCTGTTATTTTAACCAGAGCAATTTAAGAAGAATCCACTAGAGAATAAAATGATAAATAGTCACTAATGTTTTACTATCATACAGAGTCATATAACAGTCTAACATTTTTAATATAGAATGCAGGCAGTTAAATTGTTAACTGTAATGGCTTCTGTAAAAGGAAGACAAGCTTACAGGCTTGAGACAGAATGAGATGAACGTGCAGTCTAATCCAGTTGCATGCAAATGATCTCATCTAAATAAAATTGTTTGCATTTTCATAACACTCTGAAAACATTGCAATTTCCACTGTCTTTTTTGGAGTTTCTTAAATGTTCTTGAAAAACAGAAAACACACACATTATATATATGTGTGTGTTTTCTGTTTTTCAGAAAACAGTGATCTCTAACCTTCTGACTAGAAGGTTAGAGATCACTGCAAACTCCTGAGGTACCTTGGATTTTAAATTCTCAATTCAGTTTCATAATTCAGGTTTATATTAGATTACAGCAAAAATAATTTGTTTGAGATGATTTACATCATATTGGCAATTTTAATAAAGTGTAAAAAGTTGATTACAAATGTGTTTTTATTTAAAATGTACTCATGCATTTCAAAAGAATAATGTGATGCCAAGGTCTCACATTAAGATGGATAATATATTAATGATTTTAATTAAATTTTTCATCTACAAAGGAAACTTTTTTTAATTTTAAGTGTAAATTTGTGTTGTTTTTCTGCATTTCACAATTAAAGGAATAAAGTAGCTTTGATTATATGTATTTTGTGGTTTTCGTTTGGATTTATTTCCAAAAACTGATGGTTTTGATTTATTTAGTGAATGAGCACTTCACAGAGTTAAGTACTATATTTTTCTAAAGCTTCTCTTCAGCTATAAAGTAAAAAAATAAATAAATCAAGAAACATCTATTCTTAAGATGGTCTGATGACCAGACAAACTATTCTTCACAGTATGTTAAATAATCCAATGCACAGAGCAATCTGGCTCCAATCTAGCAAAGCATTTAAGCACAGGAGTAGCTTGATTTGAAATCAGTGGAACTACTCACATGCTTAAAATTAAACAGAGGAAGTTTTTTTATGGATTGGGGCCAGATTCCTCAGCATCTTGCAGAACTGAGTCTAATATGAACTCAAAATACATATAATTTAAAACATAAATTGCTTTAAAATAAAATTAGGACAACCTGGTTTGTATTGCATGAAGCTTGGTGAGAGGGTGCATAGAGCTTCCCTTGCCCCTCATATGTTTGCATAAGAGTAGAACAGGAGAGGGAACTAATATTCCCTTAAATGCCAGGTGTTCCACAGCCTTAAGGAATCTGGGGGAGTGGCCATGCCCTCAAGCCCATGAGCATATGGTGCTTTGGCAGCAGGCTCTGGGCATGTGGGTGGGAAATGCCTGCAGTTTCTTTTTGAAGCAACAATAAGGAGTTCTGTGAAGCATGGTGCCTGGAGCCCTTCTCACCATCCTGCCTTGCACTGCCAACAAGGCTCAGAGACCCTCTGTTCAGGCTCTCGTTCTTCACTAGCTCCGCTCCGCCGCCACCCCTGAATCTCAAAGTCGTAAAGTTCGAATGTACATATACTTGGTCAACCGTATTTTAGTAGATAGTAAACTGCATTGGAGAAAGTAAAATTAAGTTAATTTTGTTTTTAAATATAACAATTATAAAATTAAATGAAATAAAAAGCCTACACAGAAACAAACAAGAGAAGTAATTAGGAGAAAGGAAATTATGAAATTGATAAATAATTCAGCAGCTGTGAGTTACCTTTCAACATATGAAAAAGGAAATACAGCCCTGTATATTAACTACACAACCCCAAAGATAGATAATGTACCAGGCAAATGTAAGAAGGGCCTTGTTGATTTAGTTGTCTATATGTGCTCAGATCACTTACTCTCCTCTGTGAGCGGTGGAAGAGGACAAGAAAGAAAATGAAAGAAATATACACACACAGAGAGATATAAAATAAATGTCACTACATAAATATTGAGGAAATGAAGAACTGAATAATTAAATACTAAATAATAAGGAATGGTAGAACGAATCCCCCACTTCCCTCATAAATAAGTGTTAACCAACCCACAGTTTCTATTCTTTAGTGTAATTTAAAGTTCTACGGAAATTTGGGGGATTGAGACTCAAGAGAACCCACATGTTAATCCCTGCTGTAACAGTGACTCATTGTGTCACTTCACTATTCTGCCTCAGTTTCTTCATCTATAAAACAGGGATAATAATGTTTACTCACTTCACAGCAAAGGTGTAAGGATTAGTTAAGTCTGTGCAGTACTTTGAACATGTAAAATATGATGATAAATACAAAGCCGACCTAAGAAGAAAGTTGATCCATTGTGCCATTCACATCTTAAAGATTCCACATAAGGATTTTAATGATCTAATTATCACTGAAGCATAAATTCCATATAATACATAAATACACTTAAGTTATTGTGCAACCCACTGTAAAAAAACAAAAAACAAACAAAAAAAAGTACAGATAAAGTGCACTGTGGCCATTGTAAGATCAGAGCCCTCAACACCTTTTATGGTCATGCCTAATGGGAGGAAATACAGCACTTGCTCATATCCATTGAAAATCAGAGTGAAAATACAGTTATAATTATTTAGTTATATTTTAACTGTTGAACTGGTGTGATGATTAAACACTTAAGATGTGTTCAGTGTGAAGAATAAAAATGGTCATGTCTGAGTAACAAAACTCTGAAAGGATGTTGTCCATTTCATTTAATAACCAATTGAGTTAATTATGTTCTTTCCATTGATTCTGAATCATTCACTTCTGGCTTTTGTTCAGTTTGGAATTCTATCAGGGGATGGAAAGAGATAGATATGGGAACTGTGCAATGACAGATGGAGTTGGGCAGAAGGCAGTGGTACAAAGCTATTTTAGGTTTCTTCAAGTCATGTGGTGTTGAAAGACATCAGACAACTGGAACAAATTATTCTTGATGGGACAACATAAGACACAAAGTGTCGATGATAATGAAAGGCACTTCTAAAAACTAGTGCCACACTGGGCAGCTGGTGAAATTTAAACCCAAAGTTTTCAAAAGTGACCACAGATTGAGGCCAAATAACCAGAGCCTGATTTTTCAAAAGTGCTGAGAACCAGAAGTCCATTTAAAAATCAATGGGAACTGTGGATGCTCAGCACCTCTGAAAAATCATGCTCCAGTTGGGCACTCAAAAACAGAGACATCCAAGATCAGTAGGTATTTTTAAGTATATATTGACTACATATACTGTTTCATTTCAAGTCAGTTCAACATTAAACTGCAATTCCCTAATGTGCTGTGGTGACTTATTGAAATTGTAGTTCTGGTGCCTGATGACCCTCATCTCTCTTATGGGCCAAGTTTCCTGGTGGAACTAAAGCTCCTGTGATATACCCATAGTCATATGACTCCCATGATACACCACATAGCTTGGTTAGAGGGGAGACCATGTTGCATCTCAGAGTCAGACATAGTCCAGTCAGGGAGTCTGACCCCTAGAGAGAATGGGGAATGGGATGCCCAAACTACAACTCCCATGAGGCAATGTGTCACTATAGGGAAATGCAGTTTAATATTGAATTGATTCTAAATGAAATATTTTGGGTCAGTTCAACAAACTGGAATATGTTGATTCAGCTCTAGCAAAACTGAAACAACATTGAAATATTTTGGCAAAATTGACATGGAAAATTTTGAGTTTGCAGAAACTGTATTTTCCACAGTAAAAAATTCATTAGAAATTTCCTGACCAGCTCTAGGTAGAACACCATGAACTATATCTTCAGACAATATAAATACTAATTTACATCATCAGAGGATCTGGCTGACCAAGGATACCAAAATGTGACCCTAGAATGCTAACTTTCCTAACTCCTTCACCTTTTCACCTTTTTTTAATTAGATGGAATCATAAATGTTGTTATTATGAGTGAAAGACATTGGACTCTATGTATGCAATCCATAGTGATACTCTCACAACAACTCCCATAACTTATGAAAGTGTTTTAGCTTCAAATATCATATACCTGTGTATATGGTTTGGGAAACATTAGTACATTTTCACTTTTATAAGAAAACCTAACTGGAGAAAGGATTGTATCAGTGTTGTCAACTCTTGTAATTTTATCATGAGTGTTATGATATTTTTAAAAGCCCCAGCGCCTAGACTCTCTTGATTATATGAAAATCCCAGCTTTCATTTAAAATTAAATTCCTAGCCCTTGTGGCTGCAGAGAAAAGCTTGAAAATGGTAAACTTCAAGACTCCCAAGCCCAAAGGCAAATAAAAAGACCCCAACATTTATTATTTTTTAAATTATGCTTTTAATCCAGTCTCATGATTTTCAGAGGACTGACTGTTAATTTTTGAATACTTGAGGGTGGCAATTCTGTGGTAATTAAACTACTCATACACAAGAGAGTGCTTCTATCACATAGTGTGTAGACAGAAAATCTGGAACCCCTCAGCTGAATTGGAATGTTACTCTGGCATATCAATGACAGACATTTAATAATAAATGCTTGGTTTATTCATAGCTCATTTGAAGTAGGCTATTCGGATCTCTGCTATTACTTTTTTAGGCATTTATTTGTTGTAACATTCTAAAATTGCTGCTTGGTTATTTATCTAACTTTGTGTGGTATAAATCCTCAGCCTTTACCTTTCAATAAAGGTAGGAAATTGAATCCATACCAACTAGGATGGGTAGGCTGAAGTATCCAATGTTAATGCCATCATAATAGAAAACTTTAATAATTGTGTCATTTAGAATGCAGTAAAAGATTCACAGTATTGTTCCAAGGATACGTTTGACTTTATAATAGCAATGATAAAGACAGCTTTGCAGAAAACCAATAACTTCATCTGACAATTCTAGGATAAAAGTCAACAATAATACCAAGGAAGTGAGGACATAAGTGTGGTTGACCAGGCAAGCTAATGCTTTTTCAGTAAGCATAAAAAACTTTTTATGAAAATGGTGCTGATAGTATGACAAGACAATTTATTATATAGACACATGCAAAGAATTGTGTCTATAAACCAAACCATAAAATGGAAATATATGTTTCGCAGAATGGGGTGGGGGGACCACAATGGCTAGCAGTCCTTAGTCTGGAAAAATAAATGTTTCAAAATGTGTGCTAAACTTTGACCCAACTTATGTCAGTGCCACATCACAGTACCCTGCCTTATCCTGCCCTGATCAGATACCACAGCTGACATTTAAATGGTCAATATTTATCAACCGATACAACACTCTATGTCGTGACTTAATGTGTAGCAAGCCAGGGTATGAAAGAAAGCACACTAGCCTGCAAGTCAATAAGTCACGCTGTGGACCCCACTACTGTGCACTAAATATTCTGTAGGGTGCTTTAACCTATTGCTAAGTGCACTATGGAATGTTTAGTGCATGGTAGGAGGGTCCACATGGTAACTTAGTGTGTAGCAGGCTAATGTGCTGTAGATTTACACCCTGGTTTGCCATGCACTAAGTCACTGTTCAGCCAAGCCTTAAGAAAGAAGGATCATGATATCTCACATACCACTTTATGGTGGACTTTGACAGATGTTAACTTTTTTAGGAGGATGGCGGTACCTTGTTTCTATGCATGGCATGTTGTACTGGAATTTCACTTGTTATACTCATTAGATTGCACAAAATATCCACTATATCACATCTTGATCTTTGCTACAGCTGCTCTTTTTTCATACCCTCTGCTTCCTTATAAGCACAACATAAACTTTATAGACAGTCAACAACAGAGAACCCCAGTGAAATGAGAAGAGGAGCATAAAATTAGTATTTACAAATCAAACTTCCAGGAATATTGTTCTGATAATACCAGCCAATGGAACTTGAAACTTTTTGTGCTTTTGCACACATCCAGTCGCGAAATTAACAGAAAACAATTGCTGTAGTAGGATCCCTGCGTATATAGAGATCTATAGCCAAAATGTAGGAATATTTTTGTTCTCACATTTTGTTTAAATTAATGAAACAAAACACATAACTTAAAACTAATAATTTCCAGCTCTATAGGGTAGATTTTGGTACCAACTAAGAAACAAGCTTTATCTGAAGACTGCAACAGTGGTGAACTTCAACCAATGAGTGTGTGTGTTTTGGATTGTTTTCCCAAAAATATGAGTTTGCATTTTCTCAAGTAGAATTGCATTTTATTATTTTATGCCTACCCTTTTAACCACTTGAGAATGCTTTATATTATTTCTTTGTTCTCACTGGTGTGCCCAGCCCTTACACTTAAATGACCTGACTGTGAGAGAGTTAGATCTTTGAAGTGCTGTGCGTCCTCACCTCCAACTGATTAGAGTGCTGTGCACCCTGGCAGTTGCAGGTGTGTAACACCTCACTGAATCAGCTCCTATATTGGGTTAGGTTACGAACAACTGGGCATAAGTAGGATTTAAGTGGTACAGAAAATCGTGTGTAGACTTTCTGATGGGATGAAATTCAACCTTAAAGAATATTTACAATTTTTATAAATAAGAAAAAATACCTAGTCCAGAATATCTCACATGTAAAATCAGCCAAGTTTGCGGGAAGGAGAATCAGAAGTTCAGCCAGATGTAAAATCAGGAAAAATTCACATTGAAGTAATAATTTAACTGTTTAATAGTTAACAAGGCACAGTTATGACTAACTTAGGTCCCTTTTTCTCATATCTTCCATGTATGAGTCTATGAACCCTGTAGGTAGGCCAAATTAGCTGTAATTGTAATTTCTTTAGTTAGCTCATTCAATTACTAACATTTTTTTTCAACACGGCAATTGCTACCCAGGGTTCAAATGTGGCTAACAATCCACTTCCTTCCAATATCATGTCCCTCATTCCTGGGACGACACTGATGCCTGACCAAATACCCATTGCTTGAAAACATCCAAATAGAAAAAGGTTTCAATCTTCAGTGATGACAAAGGCTGAAAATGCAGTGCAGCATTGTTAATCTGATATAATTTTATCTTGAATAAACAAATGTTCATAGTACACAAACCTCATGAGTGTGAGAGACCATAAACTAGGTGAAATGCACAGCCCGTAGAGACATTTTATTCCTCTCATGTCTGTAGTTTATGCAATGACAACATCGATGAAGAAAAGGTGAAAAACCCCAATCTCAGCATTGACAGAATGCATTGCTCTGGTCAGGATTACCCACTGTTGCATGACAATCTTCCAACAGTATGTAAAGTGAATTCAAATACCACAATAGCAACAGAGGTAGGTACAAAGCTAATCTTGTGCAATGTACTGAAAGACTGCAGATAGCACAAAACCAGTGACCCACTACAGTAGCCATCACCATCCAGACAATGGTTGCATTGTATTTTTCATGGTTTGACAAGTCCTTAAAGTCCTGGAGGCCATCTTGTTTTTAATGTTACAGCTTTCTAAGTTTAGTACAATTAGTCACTCTCATGTATTCGAATGCTGAAGTTTCTTACAGAGTATGACTTTGCAAGGCTAGTCTTCACAAGGCTGCTGAAAATTGGATGTTCATTTCCCCTAGCATTTGGTTATGGAACAGCACCAAAGCATTGGCAGAGAATGAACAAGTCACTGGTGTTCTATTCATAGCCCCATTGTGCTATAACCTAATATGGCACAATGGAACCCATCTCCCAGGGGAAAAAAATATTACACATTATTTTCAGGTTGTCCATTTATTTCTTAAAAAGAGAAACTAACAGATTGCACTTTGGGGAAGGGTGAACTGTTAAAGATACAAATATTATCACCAATGCTGCAGAAGATTAAATTAACAGTGGGTTAAGCATAAAAGGTTAAAGCTCAGTTCAAAAAAGCATCTTAACAGTTCTGATGCTTATTCAAATCTGTAAAACAGGGCTGGAAAGCTCATGAAAAAGGCATTCTTCACAGCATTTCAAGCAATTGTACTTCCATTCAACCCTACCAGAACAGCTCTTATTGCATTGTTTTGTCACTTCTCTTTCCAGTTGCAGCTAAAAATCAGAAATGGAAAAGATATTTAGCGTTTGCCCAAGTCCTGTAGCAGCCCTATTTCACTTTCTCAAACAAAGTATGTTTGTTTTTAAAAAAGGGGGATGTTTCAGTCTTGTTGGGTTCCTATTTTATCGGATTTAGTTCACTCATCCGTATATAAAACCTTAATTCATATGCTATTGTCAAGAAGTATTGCTTAGGAGAAGATGACAACTGAAGGAGGGGATGCAGCCTAGTTTATACAGCTTTTGTGTAGCTGGCCTGATGGGCCATATGGCCTGTCCTATGGGCCTGTCATATGGCTTTAGTTATCTTCAGAATGCAATAGCTCACATTATATCTATCTATAGCTACATCTATAAACCAGTTATATAATATGAAAGTTGCCCAAACAATGCTTTAGGTGAGTATTACTGGCAATAAAGGTCACTTTTAAAGTTCAATTGTTCCACAAATTCTTTTCAAAGAGGAGCAGTATTCCTGATCAACTATTCTTTCCTTTAGTTCAAGCAATTTAGCTTGATGACATTTTTTACCTGTCTAAACTATAGGACTCCCTCAGCAAGTTAATGATGACATTAGTGAAGACTTTGTTAGCTAATGTTTTTCTCTTGTGATAGTTACAGGTATGACAAAACCTATATTTTGTTATGCTGCTTCTAATAAGGTGATGGCTGAAGCTGGCTGAATCTGAATCCCTTCATAATGAGAACTTGAAATAGCATGCTTAATTTCACTGTTTTTTCTCTAGAATAGTGCCATCTTGCTATCCCTTTCCCAAAAGAGTTGGAAACTAGAGATATTACAATATGAACAGATAATAAATTAATAATAAATACCACCTTGCACTTACAAAAATATCAATGGGAGTTGGGTGCCTAAACCCCTTAGGCCCTTTTCACAATCTCACCCAGGGGGACTTGACTTTTCAGGCTCATGGATGGCAAATCTAACTCCCACATTAGAGGATGTGAAAGTCCCTCGGGTAAGCACTAGCATGCAGTTAGTGCAGTTCAGCTGCATAAGGCACCAGGGGCAGGATCTGAAGGAGTACATAGGAGGTGAACACTTCCTGCATGGTATAGAGCCCAGTTCAGAAGGTTATCCATGGCCTTCAGAATGCCAATAGAGGGAGGTAGCCTACAGGTAGTGGTGGGGGGTGGTGGTGCAGAAGACATTTTTACATGGATCCTCCAGGACTTTGCTTTACCTCCATGGCAGAGTGCTAATGAACTGAAAGAGGGCTACTGGACTTAAGTGACCTCAGCAGAGTAGATGCAGAAATACTCCATGGTCTGATGGGAAGGATTCCTTCCCCACACTATGTAGAGGCAATCAGGACACAACCCCATCTCACCTCTTCACGTCTATCTCTGACTGCAAATGACATTAGATTCGAGGACTATATAATAACATCAACAATTAACATAAAATACCATGACTACTGAACTCTTACATTGACTAGGTAGTAGTCTTTTTTGTATGGTGTAGGAAATAATGCCTATCTAGAGATATGGCATGAGATGAAGCGTTCCACACAATACAGATGCACTGAAACATTTCCAGCTATCATTTTTAAGTAAGCCAGCAGAAGAGTGTATGAAAAGAAAACCTGACTTTCTATTAACATAAAGTAATCTAGACTACCATAGGCTTTCTTTAGCTGTGTATCTCTGTCATGATACATCCTCTCAGAGTACAAATGCTAACC
The DNA here is from genome assembly GCF_015237465.2 of Chelonia mydas. Taxonomy (NCBI): domain Eukaryota; kingdom Metazoa; phylum Chordata; order Testudines; family Cheloniidae; genus Chelonia; species Chelonia mydas. The sequence continues at coordinate 271,819,756 of NC_057849.1, read as the reverse complement.
CTCAAGCTAGAAATAGATTTTGAAGTCATAAAAAGGTGAGCATCTTGGATCTACAGCCTAGTTTCAAAAGTAGAGAATATAAAAAACCAAAACAAATACAAAACTTTTGGACTAGTAATATATCTATAAAAGTTTACTTAAGTGTGATTCTTGCACACTCTGAGCTACTGGCAAGATAAAAGATTCATGTCATTAAATTTCCTGTGTATGGAAAAGCAGATGCTACCTCCTGTGGAACACTGAACTCTAGATAAAATATTCATGAAAGGTAAGGTATTGTTATTAATAATTCTACTGTTTACCATAGAAATGAGCCATAAGGTTAGTTATACTATTCTGTAGGTTCTAACCCCCCCTTTCCCCCTCTCTTTCAACCTTGTTTTTGAAAATGACATTTTAATGAATATTATGCTGCACTGGAGCTGTATCTCTATGTGGCAAATTCATATTATTTTATAATCTGATCCTCTGTATTTTAAAGACAAAAATAGCTGATTTAGCAAAGGAAGAGCAAAACCATCTAAAATGATACTGAAAAGGGTCAGCTCTAGCAAGGTGCAAGTTAACTCAACGAGACTGCTCACATATCTAACATTAAGGCTATGGTTAGGTGCTTCACTTGATCATGGTCACAGTTCTCAGTTTGAAGGATTGATCCCCAGGTGATTAAGTTATATAAAACAAAATACTGCTGCTGCTGAGACTGATAGAGCCCTACAGACTCCTCGATGTAAAGGGCCTGATTCAAAGCCCATTGAAGTCAATGGGTTTGGGTTCAGGCCTTCAAACAATAGAGTAATGCAATCTTAAGCATTGTAGACCATAACAGGATTCAGAAAAAGAACTAGATATATTCATGGAGGATAGGTCCATCAGTGGCTATTAGCCAGGATGGGCAGGAATGCTGTCCCTAGCCTCTGTTTGCCAGAAGCTGGGAATGAGCGACAGGGGATGGATCACTCGATGATTACCTGTTCTGTTTATTCCCTCTGGGGCACCTGGCACTGACCACTGTCGGAAGACAGGATACTGGGCTAGGTGGACCTTTGGTCTGACCCAGAAGGGCCATTCTTATGTTCTTATGTAAATACAGATATTGAAATGATTATAAAAGATATAGATTTGGACACAGATACTACAGCTTGGTTTTGTCAAGGCAATACCCATCCAGGAAACTGTAGAGATTTTCTTCTAACAGGGCTTCAAGTAATTGTTGTGCTTTCAATTATTAAGTTAAAATTGCAACAACTCATGATACAGTAGGGTCCTGCTTATATTTCACGCGTCATGATGTTGGAAACAATGTTCTGCGACTGTAGTAACAACTAGCCTTGTGTTATTTCCTGATCATGCTATTAACATACCTCACAAGTGTACACTAAGTACATAGGGTGAAATCCTGGCCTCAACTTCCCAGTGACAAACTTCCCATTGACTTCACGGGGCCAGGATTTCACTCAAGAAGTTTTAAACTAGAAAAGAGAATTGTGTATTTCAGAATTAAAGTGTTTGAATCTGTAGAGTTATTTTCCCCAAACATAACCACAGACCTCATACAGAAGGACTCTAATGCTAAAACCACTGAGATATACTGGTTTCCATGACTTGAACATGGAATAAGCATGGAACATCTTAATAAGCAATCAGCAGAAAGATCATATAAACTAAAATCTCAATGATTTGAGTACTCAAATTGCTCCATACCTTGGGTATCTTGATTACTTTATACATTCTCACTTTAATCCATTATTCAAAGTCTCTACAAGATTTCAAAAAAACTCCTTTGTTTTTATCTTTTATATCTAAGCAGGCTGGTTGCTGAATGTGAGATACTGCCTGTCTAGATGTCACTTAGCATTTAAAAAAATTACGATTTTAAGAGAGCAGTAAAATGCTGGTTCCCTGAGGCCAAATCATCCTCTCCTACGTTAAAACCTGCAGTGGTAGGCTCTGGAGGAGGGGATCTCCCTCAGAATTCCCTCCTGAGATCCCTTAACATTAGGGAGGCAGTTTTTTTGTCACTGAAGAAAGGGCAACAAGGCCCATTTACAAATCTGAAGGATCCATGGGAATTTGCATAAGCCCTATGCTTTTCCACAAGCATCTCCCCCTTCTTCCTAGCAGCTCAACTTTATTGGAGCCTTGCTATTAGAGATTGCCCCATCTGGGACTATATTATCTTTTCCAGGGAATCTGTATGGGACTGAAGGGAGGAGATGTGCTCCCAACCCCATCCATGGCCTACTCACTTCTCCCAGATCCTTCTAATCTCTACTTTCTACCCCAACATGGACTCTAGACCCACAAAGAACGCACCACAGGCATGTGTGGAGGTGAGGGGGAAGTGATACCACAGATAAGCATGGCCTTTCCACAGCACATGAGATCCACACATGGATAGGGCCCCTTCTGTGTACACTTGTCAGGCAGATGAGCCAAGCCTTCATTTGTATCAGTATTTCCAAGGTTCACAGTAACTTAGTTAAGGATTGCTCTCAATCTTTAAATCATAAACTAAATTCAAATGATTAGGAAATAGTTCAAATTCAGTTCAAACATATATCAACGAGAACACTTGCCAAAAAGAAACAAGGATTAGACTTGTAAACTCAACTAAGTCCTCTAAGTGTATATAAAAAAAAAACTTTCACAGCATTGAAGTATCAAATGATTTAATGGCTACAATTAACAGCAGTTTTGAAAAGTGGTTTTTATTATAATTATTCATTAAAAATTAAGCTGAAAAAAGTGGGTTATAAAAATGTTTGTACCCAGAACTATCATACAATAAACTGTTTCTTCTCTGATAACTTCAACACTATGTCATTTAATATAACAACAGACCAGACACATAACAAACAGAATTATTATGATCACCAGGGAAGTATGCTTCACAAAGCAATTAATCCTCTGTAAAAAGGATTTCTTTTAAAACCCTGTGATTATAGCCTCTTTAAACATATAGGGGTTTTTTAGTTCTGTTTCTTTTATTTTCTTCATTCTGTTAATCGTATGTATCTGAATCTCACTCTGCAATTTTCCTGCTTATCAAAAAAGATGCTAATACACTGTGATTAGCCCATTGGATGGAGATTTATAATTTATATTCTATGAAAGAGTTTCATGCTGCTCTAAACAGTTATCTCCTTTATTATATTTCCAGTGTATGCTAGTAACGTAGGAGTGAGAGTATTTATTCTTATCACTGAATAAAAGCGTCATATTGGTTCATGAAAGAGAAAAGTGCATTTCAAATGTGATATAGAGGGATACTGTGAGCAGAGGTATACAAACCAGTCATGGGTATGGGTAGCACATTAATAGACCTGTGACAGCTTGACAAAAACTTCACAATGAACAAGCTTGCTTGGTTTCCAAAAGCATACCAAGATTCTGCACTTAGCCTAATTAAAATCATACTGTTAATTTCTTTTCATTCTCTTATTTGTAATAGCCATTCTTTCTCTTTCGATTCTTTATTTTTTCCATTTATGGAAACTGATGATTTCCTTCTTTCTTTACACTGGAGTAGAATATGTAACATGGTTTTGTTGCTTTGTCTTGTTGACTTCCTCCATACAATCATCCTTTATATCTTTTATACACAAAGATCTTTATTTTTATTTACATAACCAACCAAGTGAATCTTTCAGGATGCACCTGTCATGTTAGTGAATGATACCAGCAACAGTTGTCAAACCTTTAATGGTGCATTCAAAGCCAGATCCAAAGCCTATGGAAGTCAATGGCAGTCTTTACACTGACTTCCATGGACTTTGGGTCAGGTTTTCAGTACACGGAATGGGGGTACTTTTTGTCTGCACGCACTGGCAGCTAACATTAATATCATGCTGTGCTCTGGAAGATGTTCACTCAATGGACCACTCTTATGTGACACTAGACAAAAGAAGATCTTCACAATTTTATGCTGCTATAACTACATTTTTATTGACTTTCCAGAACTTGAACAGCTTAAGAGAAGTAAGATTTATTGTGAGTTCAGGAAACCATGACTTCTCAATCATTTTTATTTTTCATTATATTTGAATCTTGAATGAGTATTTGCCCAGAACAGGCTAGTAGTCTTAGCTGGCCATCTAACTTAATAAGATTTTACAAGAAGATGTTGTTTTATTTAACCATAGCCCAGAAATTTCAAATGTTACCCCTTCAAAACCTACCAAAACCCTTGCTGACAATGTATGTGTCAATTTAGATCACCTCTTTCCCACTCAAATTACTCGTACAGCCAATTATTGATGCTGAGAACTTGTTTGAATCAGTAAATTTCCCAGACATTCTTTTGATCCATTTATCAGTATTATACCCCACCCATTCACTGGCTGATCCTGTACAGGATTTCACAATGATTAAGTGGGAGAGTAGAAGAACTGTACCACAGAGCAGTACAGGCTGACATAGCAGGTGTGTAAAGAAAACTCCACATCCTACACTAGTTTGATGACCATGTTCTTACTCCTCCTTACTCTTCCCATCATTGCAATTAAGAGAGTAGAATGGAAAGGGGATGTGTTTGGGAAAAGGAATGCATTTGGCACAGAGGAAATGGTCTTCTCCAGATTGGCACAAACAGAACAGCAATAATAGTCTAGGAAAATTCCTGTAATGAATTTGAGTAGGAATATGACCACTGCAGGTTTATAGACTCATATGAATGGTATTCTTCCTGCAGTAACTGACAATGGGATAGCTACTGACAACAGGCCCAATGCTTAAAAACAAGGTAACACTATCATCTCAAGCTGATTTGTGGACTTGGTGAGGTTTATTAGGCCAATATTTTTTGTATACCTTGGTAATGCTGGAAAGTGACTAACTGAATAATCCAGTGTGAATTTTGACAGTACAAATTGCTGGAATACTTATATTTTCCAATGCTGAGGGCATGTGTGTGTTCTATGGGCATTTTGTGTGCTTCTGTGTGCATATGGACAATGTTGAAGGTGGAATTTGCATACTTTTATTACTCATAATGATTATTTTATATTGTTATTGGACTATACTCAGAGTTGGAATTATTTGAGTTTTTCTTTAATAATTAAAGATTATTAATTTAGAATGATTCTGGCACAAACCATCAGGGGAAACTTGGAAAGTATGAAATACTCCATATTCCTATAGTCCATGATTCCAAAACAAAAGCCAAGTTTTGACAGGATTAATGTATCCGTTATATATTTTCTGTGTTTGGGGTTCTGCATAGGTTGACATATGGTAATAGGGAAATGTGATTTTACAAAGAAAGTAGGATAAAAATAGCCCCAAAACATTTTTTTAACTCCCTGAATTTTTTTTCCCCATAGAGACTTTGTGACATAGTCAAATTACATGAAAGAGTGACCTGATATGAATGCTTCATGGCACTTGCTTGGATAACTTCTGTAATTTTTGCTGTCTTTACCAAGAACAAGTTGTGTTCTCATTCTATACTCACCATGATTAAAGCTTTATACCACACTATCATGTATTCTCCCTCACACTGTATATACATGCACATGCTTAATCACACAGCTTCCAATCCTTCAGTTTGGGGTAGGAGCCAGGATTCTGCTTCTGTCTTATTTACCTGTGGTTGAATCTTTCAAACAATTAGCTGCAAATCCACTCAATATTCACTGTCATAAAGGTGGGGTTATTTTCCTGTGATCTCTATTAAATGTGCAACATGACAAGATTTTTAAATAATGTATATAAACACAGGTAGGTGTTTGCAAGAAGTGGCTAATTTCATTCTTCATCTGAAGCATTTGGATTTGCAGACATTTAATATTCTTATTGTACATTTCTAGACAGCCCATTTTTTCATAGAAGAAAGTCTTGATTAATTACGAAAAAAATCATGGAATGCTCATCTTTAGATTCCATTTTTTATTTTATTTGGTTATAAATATAACTAAGGTTGAGAAACATTCAGGAAGAAAATGGGATATATTTATTTTGACTGTCCCCTTGCAAACACCAGGTCTCTTCTCTGCAAAAATGAGCTGGAGAAACAACTTCTGGGCAAAGGGCAACCCTCATTTAGCAGATTTGATATGAGGTAAGAATCCAAATGCTAACTGTGAAACAGACAGAAATTAGGTTGGACAGATGAATTAGTAAAGATTTCAAACTGTAAATTATTAAGAAGGACTCTGGTTTAGTGGATGAGACATCAAAAACAATGTAAAGCAAGGTCTGAATTAATATAGAACAGGGAAAATAACACCACTTATCTTTTAAGATTATTTATGAGGAGAAAATGAAAGCAAAGGGATGTTCTCTTAAATAATATTTGGCAATCTCAATTTAGAATTTATTGCACTGATAAAATGCTTCTGTACTCACTTTTTTATAATATGGCAGCTTGTTGTCTTTATAATGTTCTATATCCTTTAACAGAAGAGGAGAAGCCAACATTAGTATCCGCAAAAGCCCAAATAACTTATTATATTAGGTCCATTCAAAATCTGCAGGAAACTTGGTCAAATGATAGAGAAATTTTAGGAAATTCTGAAATGTGTTTTAAAATCAAATGGTCTCAGAACTGAAAACACTATTACGTTGTCTATTTTTTTTTTTTGTACTTTTACTAGTATCTGTAAATAAAATTACTTTTTTATTTCAGTCTGTTTTCCCAAAATTTATCCCCAACCCTAAGAGATATTTAATTCCCCCTAAAAGTCTTCAAAAATGTATAGGCCTTCTTTCTTCCCTTCCTTCCCTTAAGTCTATGATGAGGACACAAAGAAAGAAATAAAATAAGCCACTGAATAATTTCCAACTTGGAACCTTATTCCTATAGACTGTCCTTCTACATTATTCTAGCTCAGTGGTTCTCAACTCTGGTCCACTGCTTGTTCAGGGAAAGCCCCTGGCTCGCCAGGCTGGTTTGTTTACCTACAGCATCTGCAGGATCTGCCAATCGTGGCTCCCACTGGCCGCGGTTGGCTGCTCCAGGCTAATGGGGGCTGCAGGAAGGGCGGCCAGCACATCCCTCGACCCGTGCCGCTTCCTGCAGCCCCCATTAGCCTGGAGAAGGTGAATAAAGGTAGTGCATATCTTTGTTAAGGGCAGCCCATGGCCTCAGTCTCACTGAGAACACTGGGAGCTAGTCACCCTTTGGAAAGAGGGTAATTCTTCTTGAATTTTTCCAAAGGAGATTATTATTCTTCCACCTTTACCGAAGGAGAAACTTTCAATACTGAAATATGATGGGGAAAATGACTACTAACCTTCAACTTTTCTTACCAAAAAATTACTTGCTGTACCATATATACTCAAGTCAATGCCTGAGCTGAGATCATTCGGACCAAAAAAATGTCTGGGCACAGAGTGCTACATTTCTTAACATTAATTTTAAAATGGGTCCTATAAATCAATTTCATTAACAAATTTACCTGTAAGTTTTCAGAAAACTCATTCTGTACTCAAAGAGTAAGTGCTTTAATTTTTGGGTGGATAGGCTGCATTCTTCATACATAAAGTGATTAAATTCCTGCTTTCAGTGCAAAACTCAACTCAGTCTCCACTATGTCGCTGTTATCAACACCTTCATAATATGCCAATATATGCTGACCACACCCATTTACTAGTTATCTATCTTCTACAAGAAACAATCAGACAATTATAAGAACATAAGAATGGCCAGACTGGGTCAGACCAAAGGTCCATCCAGCCCAGTATCCTGTCTACCAACAGTGGCCAATGCCAGGTGCCCCAGAGGGAGTGAACCTAACAAGTAATGATCTAGTGATCTCTCTCCTGCCATCCATCTCCACCCTCTGACAAACAGAGGCTAGGGACACCATTCCTTACCCATCCTGGCTAATAGCCATTAATGGACTTAACCTCCATGAATTTATCCAGTTCTCTTTTAAACACTGTTATAGTCCTAGCCTTCACAACCTCCTCATGCAAGGAGTTCCACAGGTTGACTCTATGCTGAGTGAAGAAGAATGTCCTTTTATTTGTTTTAAACCTGCTGCCCATTAATTTCATTTGGTGGCCCCTAGTTCTTATATTATGGGAACAAGTAAATAACTTTTCCTTATTCAGTTTCTCCACATCACTCATGATTTTATATACCTCTATCATACCCCCCCCCTTAGTCTCCTCTTTTCAAGCTGAAAAGTCCTAGCCTCTTTAATCTCTCCTCATATGGGACCTGTTCCAAATCCCTAATCATTTTAGTTGCCCTTTTCTGAACGTTTTCTAATGCCAGTATATCTTTTTTGAGATGCAGGGACCACATCTATATGCAGTATTCAAAATGTGGGTGTACCATGGATTTATATAAGGGCAATAAGATATTCTCCATCTTATTCTCTATCCCTTTTTTAACTATTCTTAACATCCTGTTTGCTTTTTTTGACTGCCGCTGCACACTGCGTCTTCAGAGAACTATGCACAATGACTCCAAGATCTTTCTCCTAATTAGTTGTAGCTAAATTAGCCCCCATCATATTGTATGTATAATTGGGGTTATTTTTTCCAATGTGCATTACTTTACATTATCCACATTAAATTTCATTTGCCATTTTGTTGCCCAATCACTTAGTTTTGTGAGATCTTTTTGAAGCTCTTCACAGTCTGTTTTGGTCTTAACTATCTTGAGCAGTTTAGTATCATCTGCAAAGTTGCCACTTCACTGTTTATCCCATTCTCCAGATCATTTATGAATAGGTTGAATAGGATTGGTCCTAGGATTGACCCTTGGGGAACACCACTAGTTACCCCTCTCCATTCTGAAAATTTACCATTTATTCCTTCCCTTTGTTCCCTGTCTTTTAACTAGTTCTCAATCCATGAAAGGATCTTCCCTCTTATCCCATGACAACTTAATTTATGTAAGAGCCTTTGGTGAGGGACCTTGTCAAAGGCTTTCTGGATAATGGTAATCATCCTGCTCAGTAAGCCACTGCTGACTCAATACCAATCTAGTTAAATTAATATTACTAAAGTTAAAGGAACATTTTGTTTATAGCACAAGAATCTCTTACAATCATGTGTAATTTTTTTTCATTACATTTGAATTCTCTAACCATTGCTGGAGGCAGCCATTGGCAATTTCTGAGATAGCTAGAAAAATAGACTGGAGTTAGTACGGTCAGCTCGATGAAGATGTCTGCTCAGTGTGTATTCATGGTCAAAAAGTGATTCAACTCTTAAAATTCTATCAAATGCTTCAGGATACAAATAATTCTGCAGCCAAGATTAAGAGATAAAGTTAACCCATGGAATAGTGGTGTAGAATTATGTGTATTGTTTGGAGTTCAGAATGCCCACTAAAGCAACTAGCGTTGGCCACTGTGTGTCCATTGGTCTGTTTCCACTCTGTCTTGCTATGAAAATTTGAAGGTACCTATCCTACAAAAATGGACAGGGTAGCTTATCAACAAAGGCTGTTCTTATTGGATTACAGGGAGTTTAGAAGACAGGAGTACAGTGGATGTTACTGGCTATTGGTGCTGCAAATTATCTATCACCTAATAACAAATCCTATTGCTTTTGATTGCCTGCCTCAGGAATGATTTAAACATGTTGCATTTACTCCTGCCTTGGTTGCTGCTTGTGCCTTGATCTTCATACATGCGAAACCCGCAAAAAAAAAACACAGAAATTGGGCTTGTTTTTGGCTTAATTGGCTTGTGAGTTGCTTGTTGGCTAGTTTTTGGCTTGTAGCTTGTTGCAGCTCATTGCTTCTTTTTTTTGATGGGCTCCCAGCAAGCAGGGACAAGGTGGGGGAGAGAGTCAGGGATGCACAGCAGGCCCACCACAGTCACAGACTGCATGCCGGGGGGATTTAGTCAAATAGATTGTTGGGGTTCTGAGAGATTGACTTGTTTTGGCCTTGTTTTGAAATGGGATTAGCTTGATTTTTGGCTTATTGTGAAAGTCGGGGTGCTTATTTACCGTGTGAAAGTTGGCAACTGTGTTGATCTTCCTTGAAACTTTCTCCCCTACTCTGGAGAACTAATACAAGTGCTGGGGAAATGAGTATTCTTTTCATGCCTCATTCTTCTTTCTACTAGTTCTTTTGTTCTTACCCTTCATTTTGTATATTTTATTATCTGTCTCATATTCACAATCCCAAAGCCCGTGCTCATCATCATCATCCTGAGAATTCTCCTTCCAAAAAGAGAAAGATAGAAAAAAATGCTTATATACCGTATTTTATTTCCAAATCCAGGAACAAGTAAAATGCCAGCAGCTAAATTGTAGATGGTAATTTCTGCCTCCTAATTGTGAAATTGTTTTCCAATTCATTTCTCAAAGGTTTTCTCTAGAGAGATTCACCTAAACTTCCTTTCTTCTCATTAGCTAGGAGAAGGCTTCTAATGGTAGCAAATCTATTTCCCTAATGGTAATCCCAATAGATATCTTCATTGTGATGTTTGGTTTCAGTCGCATTACTGAAAAATGCATGTCTTGAATGCATGGAAAAATTCAGAAATTAAAGCTGAAGCATTATTGTAAGGCTGTACTTCTGGCTGTTATGATTCACCTGCAGAAAGCACATTGTTCTCAATGTGGATCATAGAATTATCTCTACGGTACCAGATAAAACTGCCCATTTTAACAAATAGGGGAGGTTTGATTTTTCCCCCCAGGGGACACACCACACTCCCCTTGAGCCATAGTTATTGGAGTCCTCTGCGTGCAGATGACCCTACTTGAAAACTTTCCTGGATCCTGCAGAGCCCTCTGCTTGCCGCCATGTGGACTTAGGTGCTCAACTGTAGGACACCATTTTTAAAAATTTTGGCCTAATCATATCTGGCTAAGTCCCAGCTATTTAGCTACAAAACTTAGAGGAAATGTTTAGCATAGAAAAAGAGAGTATTAACTACAGCAGTTAGATGAAATTAAGAAAAAAATGTAGCAGAATATCAGGAAAATTTCCCAACAGCAACAGAAGGCATAGGGAAGCAATGGAAGCTAAAGCATTGGGCATTAAACTACAGTAGGGCAAACGTACAATATGCGAGCAATCCAGTTCTGGCGGGATTTTGGCCTAGAAGGATTTTGTCATCTTTAGGCTCCATGACTCAAAAATCATGAGTCTCCCAGGCACACTGTGAGAATTGAGAAATAGGCATCTGTCACACCTGACTTTTGCAATTTCTATACTTTTATGTTCTGAAGCATTTGATATAGACTCCTTTAAAATACTTAAAGTATACATTTCCTAGAACACAATATATATGGTTTTACTCTGCTGTTGCAACAAGAGGTGAGGAAGGAGGATTTCTCCAAAAGAAACAGTCATGAAGACTGAATTCATTTAACAGAATGATGATGTGATGTGAAGTGATTGCAAATTCCAGCAGCTTCTGGAATGGAGTCTATGCTATTCACTCAGGCATAGTGATAGCTTTCCCGGGGGGAGGGCGGGAAGAAGTGAAAATTGGATATGTTGTGATGGTTTGGTGGTAGAATACAAACGAAGTTGTTAGCCACAGTGTTTAAAACCCCCTTCAGGACTGAAAACATTACCTCTTCACTGTCTTTGTACCACAGGGCAAAGCATATGGGAAAGCCTGGCAATGTAAGCAATTAGCAGCACTTTGCGTGCATTCACTTCACTCTGCGTGCTAGATGAGCATCTCAGAGGAAGAGTATATCCACAAACTTTAAAAAGCCACAAATTCAAAACATGTGATCATTCATTTAATTAAACAAAATTATCTAAAGCTACATCAGCTAGCATTTTGTTTATTTCACCATGCTTACATACAGGGACTGACTCCTCTGTGGTTATTACTTTCTGATGGCACTGCAGCTTGCCATTTCATTGATACGAAGAATACATGCATTCACATTGTATTGCTCTGCATACATACATACATAATACATGCATATTACGGGCATTGTATTTTGCTTAAAGCTCTTCAAAAAAAAGATCTTACTTGAGTCTCCATGGCACAATTTTAGAAATGATCATTCATTTTTCAAAAAAGCTGGGCTTCTAGAAGAACTGTTTAAAAAAGCAAAAGTGGGAGGAGTTCCTTTCAGGTGTTGAAGTCTCCCAAATTATTACAAAGACAGAATGGATTAGCAAGGTAGCTAAAAATTCCAAGAATCTTCATGTATTCATTTCATACCTGAGAGACACCACTCCATGACTCTGGTAATAAGTTTCCAGTAGCTACCTACATGTAAAGAAGTGTCAGAGTGTGAAGAGCAAAGTACCATATGAGGAATGTGGTTTTACGATAAAAGAAAATTTGCAATGGAAAACGGAAAAAAAAAAGAATTAAAGTAAGCACTGAGATAAAATACTTAATGCTCCATTGTTTTCCTTTTAGACTTTTCCCATTCCACCTAATACACCATACTGAATAATGGAAATCTCTGATTTCAGATTGACTTTAAAAGTACAAACTGTAGTCAAAAGATTCCTTCAAAATGCTGACATTGTAATAAGAAAATGCTTTGTTCAGTGAGATTTCTTTCTTTGTGAACAGACACTGTAGCTACTGAAATGCATCGTTAAGCTACCAGAGGTTTCTAAATGAAGAAAAACTTATAATTATCTTTCCACGTAGGGAGTGTTTAATTGGCCCTCGATTTGTGGTAAAAAACAAAACAAAACAATACAACACACCAACAGCCACAAAAATGAGCATATTTATTCCTTCAGAATAAAGAGCCAGATCCTCAGCTAGTGTAAATCAGCATAGTTCCACTGAAGTGAATAGTGCTACACTGATTTCCAGCTGAGGATCTGGCCCCATATGCCACAGTAATGTAGGAACAGAAGATCTTCCATTCCTGATCACACCCATTCATCCATCAAATCTAATATCTTAGCTCCAGCAATGCCCATCAATTAATAATTGAGAGGAAGATGAATGTCCATCCCCATGCAAATTGTTGGGAAAGAAATTCCCTCCTTACCCCGGCAGGTAATCAATTTATGCCCTGAAACATGAGATTTGAATATCCTCTTTTAGATTACAGAATTTTACAGTTATCCAGAACTTTTGCCCAAAATACAATAATAGAAACTTTTTTTTTAAATGGAGGGGGGAAATGAGGGCAATTGGTCTATAGCAGGGCAAAGGATTGGCAACCTTTGGCACGCGGCCCGTTTGGGAAATCTGCTGGTGGGCTGGGATAGTTTGTTTACCTGCAGCGTCTGCAGGTTTGGCTGATTGCAGCTCCCATTGGCTGTGGTTTGCCGTTCTAGACCAATGGGGGCTGCGGGAACTGGTGGCCAGCATATCCCTCAGCCCACACTGCTTCCTGCAGCCCCCCATTGGCCTGGACCAGCGAGCCGCGGCCAGTGGGAGCTGCGATCGGTCGAACCTGCGGACGTTGCAAATAAACAAACCATCCTGCCCCGCCAGCGGATTTCCCTGACTGGCCGCATGCCAAAGGTTGCCGATCCCTGGTCTACAGCAAAATTTAGGTGTGCATAATCCATGCCAGAAAAGCTGATGACACTCATGCCTGCCATTTTCCCTCATCAGCCGTACAAAAAGAAAAGGAGTACTAGTGGCACCTTAGAGACTAACCAATTTATTTGAGCATAAGCTTTTGTGAGCTACGGCTCACTTCATCGGATGCATTCAGTGGAATGATGAAGTGAGCTGATGGAGGTTCATCTTTCACAAAGAAAGAAATCCCACTGAACAAAGCATTTTCTTATTACAATGTCAGCATTTTGAAGGAATCTTTTGACTACAGTTTGTACTTTTAAAGTCAATCTGAAATCAGAGATTTCCATTATTCAGTATGGTGTAGTATGGTGAGCTGTAGCTCACGAAAGCTCATGTTCAAATAAATTGATTAGTCTCTAAGGTGCCACTAGTACTCCTTTTCTTTTTGCGAATACAGACTAACACGGCTGCAACTCTGAAACCAGTTGTACAAACTTTTTCTGCTTTAGGACAGAATGGATTACAATAATGCCATGCATATTTTACTGCAGTTATGTACTTTAACTCAAATTTTATAAATCACCAAAAATGAATATTTAATATTTGAAGCACTAAAATAAATCTTGCTTTGTCAAGAGATTACTTTTAAATAAATTTGGAAGCATCGTCCTACAATAGATTCATATGGGCTTTTTCTCTTGAAGCCAGACCAGTATGCATTCATTTCTGGCCTGGCTCAAACGAGCACCACAGAATTCTAAATGTAGCTGCTGATTTGGATTTGATTACTTTGAATGAGATGAGGGGAGGGAAGGCGAGAGTGGATTTTTAATAGAATCTCAGTTAGACACATCGGGGGAGCTTGACTCTGTCAGTTTAAATGTACAAATCTACCCTCAACAAAAGAACGTGTGCCAAGAGGATGAATGAAACCTGGTAAACATTATAGTTAATTTATTGCCTGAAACAACAGCCCTTTTAATTGATTGACAAATCAACAGAAGCAAAGAATAAGAAAAGTAAATGAAAACACTGCAGGAATGGACAGCTTTGTAATTGGAAATTGAAAAGGTCACTAAATGTGGCTCAGTGTAATTTATTTGAATTGAATTATTATTTTATGGAAATCTTTATTTGGAGCCTGAATATGGACAACACTAACTTTAATGCAACCCATTTTATTTTGATGACTTTAAACAGAAAATGTGAAGCTGTACTGTTCCTGAAACCAAACAGTGACCAGGCTACTACATAGTGGTCGTGATAATGTGGAGCCAGTGTGAGATCTTTCAACAAATGATCTTTCTTTGGAGCACTGTGTCCTTTAGCAATAAATAATACTGTGTGTAAGATACTATTTTCAAAATTGCCTAAGTGACTTAAGAGCCTGAGTCCCATTTTCAAAAGTCACTTAGGATTTTTCTACATGAACATCATTTAGTTTGCGGCAAGCTGAGGTGTGTATCTACCCCACACTAGACTAGCACAGTCTAACTGTCCATGGGAATCCGGCTTATGCAGCACCAACAGTTAGTTAAAGCACTTTAGCCCATTCCTGTTTCAAAGCAGAGTAGATCAAAGCACACTAACAAACTGTGAGAGTATATCAAAGTATATCATATATGGCACGCAAGCACAGGGTAGATTCACAGCCCTGCTTGCTACAAACTAAATGTTTGTGTAGACAAGCCCTGAGACAGTTAGTAGCCCGAGTCCCATTGACTTTGAAAATGGGACTTTGATGCTTTAAATTTTTTTACCCATTGTTTTTATAAATTTTCAGATGAAATAGTCACTTTTCAAAAGAGGGTAATATTCATGATTTAAAGATAAAGAAACTTAGGTATGATGCAGAGACGTGAAAATCACAAATTTACACTGGAATAGAACCTAGATCTTCTGACTTCCAGTCCCTGCTTTACCCACCAACTAACACAACCTCAGTATCTCTTGAGCAGAACACCATTTCACCACGCTCACCATTACTATATACAATTATATAAATTAGAGATGGGAAAGACCTATCACATCTCCCTGTCAATCTCCCCCGCAACTGAAGATTGTTCTCTACTGTACTTTTTCTAATTTTGTGGCCAATCAAACTCTACCACATTCCCTCTCATGAATTTTCCTCCTTATATTCAGCCTATGTATAACCCAAATTGGAATCTTTTAGCCAACTACTCGATAGTTAGGATAAGAGCTGGGCAGAGAATGGAAATTTTGTTTCACAGAGAATTTTGAGATTTCAAAATTTATTTTCATTCTGATTTGGAATGAAACATGCACATTTTGACATGCTCCATTAAAGAATTTTTTTTAAAAAGAGTATAAAATCAGTAAAATATTTAATTTTAATTTTGACTTTTTATTATAATATATATGATAACAGAAAATTAAAAATATTAAAACAAAAAGTCATTTTAAAAGGAAAAATTGAAATATTTCATTCCAAAAATATTGAAACAGAATGTTTTGACCCTCTCCGAACTTTTTTTTTTTTTTACTTTGCTTTCCTGCAAAACATAATTCCAGGAAAATCAACATCATTTCTAAAGTGTCTTGGTTTTGATAGAACACCAGTTTTCCTGGAAAACTGTTCTGTCAAAGTTCTTCTGACCAATTCTATTTAGGATAAGGAACTGAAATCAAACCAAGTAACAGACTTCCTGGGACACAAAACCAAATACTTAATTACAAATGCAGATTTCTTGAAAGATTACTTGGTACGATTTGTGAAAGATCCATTCAGACATTTATGAAAAGCAAAGACAGATATTCTTTAAAATCATAATCAGTTCTTGGGTAGTTCACACACAGGAAAAATGTCAAATTCATAGGATATATTGTACAGAATATATAGTTAGTCCAGTTGCACCCAGAATGCACCAGAGGGTAAACGTGTAGAGTGGAGGCAGCCTCTATGCCAGCTTCTCTAATACCTGCTCTTTAGTAGCAAGAAACAGATCAGAATATAGAAACAGCCACACCTAGGGCCAGGAGTCACCAAAAGAGTAGGATTTTATGCAAATACAATATCCTTGCCAAGAGTAAGGAAGATATGCAGCTTACTTCTAGGAACAGTGCTGCTCCTCATCAATTTTGTTGCTTTCCTCTAGTTAGTCAATATCTTCCTAATAATAAAATGTACACATACCTGAAAGCAACACTGTATTTGTGGTCACACCACAGCAGCAGCCAGGGACTTACCTTTCTACTCCATGATGTGATATTTCTGTGTAACAGATCAAAACTGCAAGGATCTTTTAAATTTATTTTTGCTGCTGTATTGCATCAGAAACTGTTTCCTAACTTGCCATCTCTTATTAGCGCTAGGACTCCTTTTGACATTTCTCCTTCCCAGGTTCCTCCCCTTCTGAATTTTGGATTATTTTCTCCAGGTGCATTCACTTTGTATTTTTCCAAGATGTTTACAAGTTATAATCATTCATGCTCTCACTGCTTTGCACAGCTCCAGCAATGCTGTAAACTTCTCTCAAGTGGCCAACTGCGGTGAGTTTATGGCTATTGTGTGCCAACAGAGCAGTGCAAAGCTGCTGGAGCCAATCGGAGGATTTGGCCCTTGGAGTCCCTCTGTATTAGTTCTCTGTGTTCAACTATATTTGCAACTCCTCATAGTTGACTAATATCTGCAGATGTCTTTAGCAAGACACTTATTCCCTTTTTAGATCATAATGAAGATGTAAAATAAGACCAGTCCTAACTTCATTCCTTCATTATGCTGTTAAATATGTTCGAACACCATGATACATTGCTGTCTTGATACATTGTTTATGGTCCTGCGGTCAATTTGGTAGTGCTTTGGTAGTGCTCCTAACCAAGCTGATATGACAATTGGAAACAGGATTTCCTAGGACATGGAATCATGTGCCTTATGAACACTATAATGTATAACATATATCACCATCTTTGTGGTCACTAAGGCCCAGATCCTGCAAAGATTTACACATACAGTTAACTTTATGCACAGCAAGTAGTTCCATAGACTTTCCCAGAATTGCTCAGTGTGGAAAGCTAAGCATGCATAACTCCATGCAGGATTGGGACCTAGGAACAGATTTTTAATGGTATCTACATGCCTAAAGATATAGATCAGTGCCTACTGGGATTTTCAAAAGTGCTTCGGCATCTAAACCTCATTCAAATCAAAGGGAGTTGAGCACCTAAATCTCCTTTAAATCAATCGGAGATAGGAGCCTGGGTACTTCTGAAAATTACACTACGCGCCTATCTGCATCTTTAGGCATGTACATATCATTAAAAATCTGACTCTGTGTTTCTAACTCTCTTTAAAAGGTGTTCAGTTTTGTCATCATGTTAATTATGGTTCCCATGTCCTCTTCACTTCCCCACTCCTTATCATATTTGTTCCTTTATTTTAGAGTGATAGTAGCTAGACTTATGGAAGGGTAATTGACAATAATTCCCTTAATACCCTAGAATACATCGTATCTGGACTGCCTTTTGTATGGATGTTCAAATTGCTCAACCATTCCCTAACCTCCTCTTTACCAACAAATATTGTACATGGTCTTCCTTGTCTCCTAATTGCCCTAATTCTTTTCTTTATTTGTCCAGATTTTCAGAAGTTCTTTAACTCAGCTGGTTTTGAGTCATTAATATACTCCACCTCATTTATAAATTGACTTATTTTCCTCTAATCTTCTTTTACTTCTGACATATACATACAAACCATTAAATTGACATTAAGTCCTACTTTCTTGATGACTTTACATTTCCCTGACAAACATTAATTGACTGTATATTCTTAAGTTAATGCCCTGCTTTTCAATTTCTGATATATATCTTTTTCCTCTTTTATGCAGACCTTTCAGCAATCCCTTGTGAAGTCATATTTTTTCTTTCCATTCTCCACCATTGTGACCACAGAAAAACTTAGAATACAGTTGTTGTACATGTTTACTACTGCCCACAAGTGGATGGAATCAGAAACCTAAATTGTTTTAGGCCCTTCATTGGTAACAGATTATGGAATCTCTTTGAGTTCAAGTGTGACAGTTTTTGAAGTAAGAATTAGAGCTGGGTGAATAGCTGAATTTTTTATTTACTGGCAATTTTAAAAAAATGGGGAAGGGTCAAGCCAAAACTGAACATTCTCATTTTTTTTCCGGAGAGTCAAAAAGAACTGATTGAAATTTTGCTACAGCAAATTAAATATTTCTTTCAGTGCTAGCTAGAGCCACAAAAATGAGCTGCTAGGGGCCGCACCAGTTAGGGCACTCATCTGTGATGTAGGAGGCCAGGGTTCCATTTTTCTCTCTGCCTGATGTAGAAAAGGGATTTAAACTGGCTCTCCCACCTTTCAGAAGAATACTCTAACCACTGGACTATGGGATATTCTGGGGCTGGTTGCTCCTGTTGAAGCTGTTCTATAAAATTTAAATAATCTTTGGAGCAGGAGAGTTGGAACTTGGGTCTCTGAGATGACCACCCTAACCACTGGGCTAATGGTTATACAGCAGTCTTCCCCTCCTCATTGGCAAAATGGCATTGAGTTCCAAAAAAAAATGTTAAAACTATTCAGCAAATTCATACCAAATTATTAATAGTTTTGGGTTAACTGAAACAGCATTTTTGTCAAATATAATATTCATCAAAAAAGAAAAAAAATGCCCAGCTCCAGTAGGAGTGTCTGAAATCTATCCTCATCCTTGCTTTGAAATCCCATGTATCCATTCTATGTAGCATCATCGTGGCCATGACATTTCCAGATGGTCACTAACTTGTCAAAACAATTATTTTAATTTTTTTATTTGTGACAACAAAACACTGGTCTCTCTTGCATATTTTTATTACTGTTGTATAGTTTAGTGCTCTACAATCCTTAGGTGTCTAAGATACCATATCTTTTAAATATTTTCCTGCTTTAACAAATTTAACAAAAACACATAACTAATACCATAAATGTTTTCCCCAGCCTCATTTTAAATTAATTATTATTATTATTAAATATTTACTTTGTAACAGCACTCAAACATTCCTGTCAGGATTAGTTCCCCATTGTGTTAGGTGCTGTACAAACTCAAAAGTGGAGTATGTTCCTTACACAGAAAACTTGTGGGTTTTTCTTAATAGAGAACTGATTCTTCTATGAAACATTCTTCTGTCTTTTAAATAGAGAATATGTTAATTCAATATAAAATTTCTTTTAATTTAAAATGTCTCATTTTTTCATGAATAACAAAAACTGTGTAATATTTGTTATAAGGAGCAGTATGGCTCTATGATCAAGATAACACTATACCTGATATGCCATATAAATGCTAACTACTGTTATTATTTTGTGCCTTGAACATGGACAGCAGTATGTAACATTGCACAGTTGGCAAAATGAGAACTGAACTACAAACAGCTTTATAAAAAATGGTTATTCCTATGCATTGTTAATGGGAAAACAGACCATGAAGCAGAAGTTTGCAATCACAGGGAGAATGAATGAATGTATTTCTAAAGGACTTCATACATTATGTATCCTATATTATAGATCTTAGATGCAAAACAATGGAATAAGATAAGTTATCTAAAAACATATGCACAAGAGAAAATTCTAATCCTTATGCATATTCCATTATGCTTACTAAGCTTGCTCTATCTCCCAGTAACTTACTGAGATAGGAATCAAAATGTGAAAGTCCATAATGGAGACTGGCAAGGAAGTATAAAAATTCTAGGCACTGTAAAATTAATAGAATCAATAGCCAACTTGATGTAATCCAAACATAAAGTCCCCCTGTTTTGCCTTCAGAGTTAGAAGGAATGAAAAATAACAGTAACGATTTATCAGTTATTAGCTCTGTCAGAGTTCCTCCTTTTCTCCAGAAGTGCTGCAGAAATTAGCATGACTAGAACAATAACAGCATCTATCAAGAAGCAGAGAGAGCAAAGAATGTTGAAAGAGGATAACAGGCGGTTGACTCCCCCTCCAAACTACTCAGGCTGGTCCAAGGAAAAAAAATCACAAAAATATTCAATTTAAGACATATACTGTGGGGAGGAAGGGAAAGATTCAGAATAGAAGAGGGGGACTCTGAAAAATTCAGTGAGTAATTTCCTGGCAAGTGCCTTCTTCTTCTCCTACATGCCTGCAGAACCATTATAGCAAGGGGACATGCAAGCAGTACCCCAGGTTTGAGCTAGGACCGTTCCTGAGAAGCAGCCTGGAACAGTTTAACTGTAATTGGCTTTTGCAGAGGACTTGAGGCCCACTGGAGAGCTGTTGATGAATATGTGAGATGAACACCAAGTAGCAGTAGGACGAAAACAAGTCCCAAGAGAAGGCACCTTAACCCACATCCAAAGGCCCAAGGAAAGATTTTGGGGAGCTTGGCATGTATCAGGAGGTCCACCAGTCTTCCAAGTCTCACCCAAGGCAGAGAGAGACTTTTTGAAAGCCACATGTCCCAAGACTAAGAGAAACATTAGTAAATAAAAACACCAATGAAGACTAGGACATGGAGGTTGCTCTCATTGCTTCCAGGTGTTTGTATTTAGAGCCCTAAATGATTTCCAGAGCTAAAAGCCATTCTATGTGCCCCCTGTGAGCCGTTGGGGCTTTGTCAGACAGGACAAATCTGCCCCAGTCAGACAATGCACAAATAGTAGTCTCTCTGAACTACTAAGGGGACATCAGAAGCCCCAGAGCCACTTTCATGCACTAGATGCCATGATTTTTTAACATGAGGAGAAACAAACGAGTTTTTAATTGATGACTTTGTTTATTTATTTTGAAGGGACAAAGAAAAAGTATAAGAACACATAAATTATGCTGTCCTATATTAAGGATCACCCATTTCCAGAAACACTGCCATCATCTCCTGGGAAGTGAAGAATAACAATTCCTCGGAGCAGGTCTCCAGTGCTGCTGTGCAGTCTTTCCACTACTAGTTTTACTAGATCTTATACAGTAGACATTTTTGCATCTGCTGATTCAGCTTTTGGCAGAACAGTTTTCAACAAATAATTCTGCTCTACTGTCATTGAGAGAATGCTAAACAGATGCCATCAAGTTAAAGAATAACCTTGTCCATTCCATTAGACTTTTTTCCATCTAAAATATTTTGTTAAAGGCCAGTGTCTGGATTTTTTTTCACTTCAGGTAAGGCCTGTGGATTCTGTGACTGCACTCAGATATAGACAGATATTTTATATTTATTCATGCCAAACAAACTTAGTTATGCTACATTTTCAGCAAACAAAGAGGAGGGGTTCCTCCCTGGTATTTACCTGGAGTCCTGTAGTAGAAGTACAAGTATGTCCAATTACATTCTCTCAAAACACCAATAAATATCCAACAAAATCACTGAGTCCTAAATCTACTGTCATCTTTCTCACCAGATAATCACACAAACATATAACAAAATGTGCCAAATAGCCAGCACCAACTTGTTAGAAACCCCTAACCAGCATCCCCCAAAAAAGAACAACCACCCAGAACAGTTATCTCAAACACAGAGGCTAAAAATGTGACTACTAAAGTCAATAGGAGTTTTGCCACTCACTTCAGTTAGCAGGAATTTCATCCAGAAACACAAGTCTTCCCTGGCTGTCTCCTACTCACAAGCACATCTCCAAACTTCTTCATTCTTCAGTTTCAGGTTCAGTGATTTATACACATATATACACGTGTGTGTAGGCACATGTGCATCTGTATTTCTTCTAACATTTCTAGATTGAAAACAGCAGTCTGTCTCTGATGCTTAAGTTCAGTGACCATTTTGGGGAAGTAAGGACTACTCACCTACGTAAAGGTTTGAGCTTCAAACCGTACCACCATAGGGATTTTTTTTTTTTTACCTCCTCTGAAGTATCAGGTTGGCAACAGCTGAATAAGGGATACCAGATAGTGTGGACCAACACTCTGTTTCTAGATGTCTGGCTGAGGTGTTTTGTTCACATGCTCAGAGTTTATACTGATTGCCAAATCTAGGGTTGGGAATAGAGCTGGTTGGAAATTTTCCAACAAAACTCTGATCTGACTCTGTTTTTTCAGAAAATCCCAGTTTGGTGAGCCCAAAATGTCTAGTAAACTTTCAACAAATCACAGGCAGGGCTTTCTTGGACCCCTTTTTGCAGAGACCAGACAGACCCTGTCTGTTGGGCTGTTGGGGATTCTGGATTTCCAGGGTCTACAGTTCTGGGGCAGAACTGGCATGCTCAAGCCAGGGTTCTCTGAACTTCCAGGCTCCCTGGAAAAAACCCTGGCTCAAGCTAGGGCTCTTAGGGCTTCCAAGCTCTCTGCTGTAGAGCCAGGATCCTGGAGGACCAAGAATGGGCTTCCAGAATCTGCGACTCTGGGCAACCCCACATTGGACTACCCCTGTAATCCTGAGTTTTGGCCATCTCTAATTGGGAAGAAATTTTCCCCCAGGTCAGACTGGCAGGAAACTTGGAGGCAGAAGTGGTGTTTGCCTTCCGCTGTAGCATAGGCATGGGTCGTCTGCTGGGATCATCTGGGCTAATCTCTTCTAATCAGTTCCCTGCCACTGCAGGGGTCTCAGGCAATGTTGACTCTAATTTTTGACAAGCTGTGTGCACAAAAAATTTCTTCTGTGCAAAATTTTGTGCTTCTGTGCAATTTTTTGTGTGAGCAGTGTTTCGCCGTGTGCACGGGGTTTAGGATCATTGTGCGTGCGCACACACACACAGCTTAGAGGGAACCGTGGTCTCAGGCATTGGAGGCACCTTGGCATTCCTGTTCTTTTGCCTGTGACTCACAGTTCAGTTTCCTGAGGACTGAAATGCTTTAGTCTAACTAAAGTCTTTGGACTTAATATAGAGATATCTGAATGAAATTCAACTGTTTGTGATATTCAGGGGGTCAGACTAAATGATCCCTTGAGAAACTATGAAACATATCATCCTCCCATTTTCTCCTTAGCCTTCTTCAGTGCATTTCTCTCCTCCTCCAACTTTTCTCCTCTCCCACTTCTTTCCACATCACCACACTGGGACTGTGTTCCCCTGAGAGCATGAGACTCCTTCCATGGTCTGTCTCCACAATTCAATAGAGACTTAAGTCTGTTTTGAAGTAGGAAGTCTTGTTACTGTTAGTGTCACTAGGTGAGCAGCCCACGTGGTCCACCTCTGCTCTGAAATGAGATTCCCAAAGAAGAGACAAGAGGCAGACAGCAAGGCAGCTACTAGCAGTGGAAATGGCTGTAGTGGCCAGAGATGCATTGGGTTACAACACTGCTTAATGCAGATAGCCTAGCTGTGCCACCTTGAGCCCCAAATAAAGTCAATGGGACTATTCACTTGCCTAGATGTGTTTAAGAACCTTTCTGAACTGGGGACTTGGGGAGAGGGAGTGTATAGTGCCTTTTCTAGCCACAAGCTTGAACTTAATACATTTCACATGTAGAAAGTGGAATCATTTTTTCCCTTGAAAGCAAAGACCCAATATACAGTTAAGACCTTACTTGTCTTTTCTCCACTATGACAGTATATTCAGTTACAGGAAATATTACAAAACTTAATGGTATGCAATGCATAATATAGTTGGTATGGCTCATATTTTACATTACCATTATTGTACATTATCAATGGCTTTGACTCTAATTCTTCTTAATATGGGCAGTTAGCTTTTAATTGACGTTATGTTAGTATAATGTCAAGGTAATTTAAACATGAAAAGTGAGTAAAATAAAATAAAATAACTTGAGACTTCTCACACTAAAAAGTTCTGAAAAGGATAATAAAGATAATTGAACATTGTGATTTTCCATTACTAATGCCTTCAAAGCCATCACCTTATTAATATTTATGAAAGCCACTAAAAGTTTCCTTTTGTCACAGAGAAATGCAGATGGGTAGGTGACATCTAAACAGCAGACATGCTTTACTGGAATACGGTATTGTTTCAGAATAACAATTGATGTGTCCAGTCCTATGTGACGGCAGACAAGTCACTAACCCTCCCTGTGACCCAGAGATTCTCCATCTGTAAAACTCTTATCTACCTTTAAAAAGATATTAAATTGAAAGGACAAAGTATAGATGAAGACTGGGATATCAGTATAATGGATTATGAATATCAGAATATTGGCCTCTCAAGTCCTCCTTTCAATGTCACTACCAACATAAAATCCAAGAATAGAAGAGCAATACAATCTGAAATGCAGGACACCTTTAAGGTGACAACAGAATCCACTTCCCAGAAGATAACAGGCTAAATTCAAAGATGGGGAGAAATCCTGGCCTAACTGAAATTATTGGGAGATCTGCCATTGACTTAAATGCAGCAAGAATTTCACCCATCATGTGTAAATTAAACATTTTTACCACATATACTCATCAGTCTCTGAGAGACTCGAAGCTAGGGTATTAACCAAAGAGATGAAGAATGTGTGAAATTATGTAAATGTAGGTAAGGTAGGCATCTACATCCTTATAGACTCACTAGCCCAAATTTAGCAGTGATATGTAAGAAACCATTGTAAACTACAACACTAGGTGAGAGTCTAAATGAGTCTGGATAAGTGTTACTCTAGGGGAATTCTCCACCAAAAATTTAAACATTTTGCACCAAAAAAATTAAAAATTCTGTGCACAATATGTTAAAATTATGCAAATTTTATTTGATAAAATAATGCAATATAATCACTCTGGTTTCAATTATTTGGAGTAATTATTCAATTACTTTATTTAAACTACAATACAATGGATGGAAAATGCAAGTGGGGAGCATTGGAGGAAATCCCCAAACCCCCTTGCCTAATAGTAATGTAGCTAGGTTTGACCCTTTATTTCTAGTTATTAATCAACAAATATATGCAGCCGTATGCTCAATGTTATACCATAACAACCGAAGAGCAAGTGAGGGCTGGGGAATCAAACTCACAATCTATATTGGCTACTGACCATCTCCAGAAAGGTCAGTAACAAACAGTTCATGGAGCATATTTTGATAGGAATTTTTTTCAGTCCAAAAATTTAGACGAGTTCTAATCATGAAAGCACCATAAACATTTATAAGGCCATACTGTCCTTTACACCCCTCTGGCAATGTAAAGGAGTCTTAAAACAATTACACCTGTTTTATACTCCTGCGGGAATTTACAAAGACAATGGGAACAATTCACTAAGTGGGCAGGCTGCTGCGTTCTGCTCTGCCCGAGGGGACAGAGCCTGCTCCATGTCTACCTCCTCAGAAACACCCTGAAGCCCTGCCCCTCCACACCAAGCTTTCTCCAATATCGAGCGAGAGGGACAGATTGTCTGTCTCTCTCTCTCTCTCTCTCTCTCACTTGCATGACTGCCCAGCCCCCCACCTCCCAGCGGTGATTTACATCTCTACTGGTTGCTCTAGGCACACGAGCCAACCTGCCTGTGCTGCCGGGGAGGGGCTCATGAACACTCTTGCAGCTTCCCTTTGCTTTCCCGTCAAAAGTCATTTTTCTGCAGGGAAGCAAAGAAATCTCCGGGGGACATGAATTCTGCACACATGCAGTGACGCAAAATTCCCCAGGAGTAGAGTGTGTAGAGAAGGTCTAAATTGGCACTAGAAGAAGGTTTACATTAAAACAACTTAGACTCCCTCTGGACTCATTTAGATCCATCTCTGAAATAAGCCAAAAGATAGTGGACTTTTTAGGAAAGGGGTAGGGACTAAGGGTGGTTATGTTAATTCTCTCTCTCTGACCCCCAAATAAAAATAAGGAGAGAAGTTATTATATGAATAATTCATATGTGAGTCTGTCATATCTATATTTAACACTATCAGTAAGCTCTGAGCGTGCAAATCCATGCAGCTTCTAGTTTTCAGCCTAGCACAACAACTAATATTTAGAATTTATATTTGACTAAGTCTTCCAAGTGCTGCATAAACACCAACTAACTTATCTTTACAACACCTCTGTGAGGTAAGTAAATAAGTACTATATCACTGGAAAAGTGGAATGTGAGGACTAGAGCCCTTCAAATGATTTCAAGTAATGATACATCTATAAACACGTATCTATAGTGTATTGTCATGATTAAATAAATGCATCTTTGCTTAGCTGTACAGAGATCTGGAGGAAATCATTATCCTTATTTAAGGTGGCAAACAAATAAAAGTATTTTTGAAACTGATTGCCTTTGATGAACTCCCTGTTTAAGTAAGATAAGGCAAAAAGCAGTTAATCACCATTTTCAACTTTCAAGCATTGAACTTCTAAATCAAAAGTTATTTATGCTTAGGAAAGTAAGCACATTGAGATACAAATTCCTGAAATTTAAATGTGTGAATGCACAGGACATTTTTGCTGACAAAAAACTCTACATCATATTAATTGCAGATAAAAGGAAAATTAGGCATGATGGGTAAAATTTTCAAAAGTTCCTAAGTGACACAGGAGCCTGACACCCATTGACGTTTAGTGAGACAGAGGTTTCCAAGTCACTTTTGAAATAGAGAGAGGACAAATCTACACTACATTATTAACTAAACCTAAGTAAAGTCGATGTACAGCCACCACAGTAATTGAATCAGTTTTATACGTCCACACTATGTTGTTTGTGTCGGCAGTGCATGTACTCACCAGGAGAACTTGCCCTGATTTAACTGCCAGTGGGGGCATTGTGGAACAGATTCTGAAAAGCAGTATGACAGGGTGGGGGTTCCCGTCCAGTGTGGGGTGAATTCACTCTGTCCCTCAAACTGTCCTTTACCTCGAGGCAATGAGACCTAAGGATGAGAATCAATAGGGTTACCCTTGGCCACAGGGGAGCAAGGACTTGTGGCCAGAGTCAATGGGTTACCCTGATTCCCCGAGTGGCAAGGCCTAGTGGCTTGAGTCAGTGGGGTGGTCCAGATTCCCAGGGCAGGAGGGCCTAGTAGCCGGAATCAATAGGGTGGACCTGATTCGCAGAGCAGTAGGGTCTAATGGCCAGAGTCAATATGATGGTGGGCTGCAGCCAGGAGGCGGGTGGCAACTGGGATAGGGGGACCTGGAACCTTGGTGCTCCACTGGGTCCCAGCCCAGGGCCCTGATAACTGCAAGTGCATTTGCCACCGTGTCAGCTGGGACCCAGTCAAAACACGCCAACTACGCTCGGGACTATGCCTAGTCTCTCCCCTGGGCTACTTCCTTCCATGACTTCTGCATCCATGGTCTGGGTGGCTTCAGGGTTCCCAGGTTTCTCTACCTGGGCTGTTCCCGGTGGCTCCAAAGTCTATGGGGTGTCTATAGGTACTGGGGCACCTGCCAGGGTCTCAGCATCTCTGACTTACACAGTCGGGCTCTGCAGCAGCTCCAAGGCTGGAGCCTGTGACAAACATCCTTTCACTCTGGCAATCAGCCCCGACTGAGCTGATCTGCTTGCTCTTATATTGGTACTGCACTTGGGGCATGCCTAGTAGGGCCGCGGGGGCAGGGCTTCCACAGCCCACAAGGAGGGGTTAACCCTTTGCTGTCCAGTGCAGGGTGAGTTCACACCATCACAGGTAGCAACAGTCAATGTAAGCAAGGCGGTGTCTACACTAACACTGCCTTGACTAACTGCATCGTCTTAAGCGCTACATCTCTCGCAGAGGTGGAGTTATTACGTCAGTGTAGTGGGTGAGTTATTTTGGTGGGAGCCACATTTTAGCGTAGATGCTTACAGAGTTAGGTTGACGTAGGTAGAATAGATCAGGTCGTAGGCTCTTAAGTCACTTAGGTGCTTCTGAAAAAAAAATCAATTAGCACTGCTGAAATGTGTCAGGTGGGAGAATTCTCATCTAGCCCATTCAGAATAGGTCTATAATCTTTACCATTAACCAAAAAGAAAAAAAGTGTGTTTAATTTAAGAATGAATTAGAAATGCCTCTCCATGGATAGTTGTGTCTGTCAGGTCCACGTGCCATGTCCTTACTTCTCCATAGCTGAATTACCACGTCATTAGCCATATGTGCTAGGCAGTAAGATAAATTTATGGCCCGAGGATATCTTCGTAATTTACTTTATAGTCTTGCGCTTCTGGTATCTGGCATTACTGATCTAAATTGACAGATCAGTCAGGTTACAGAAACATGCACTTGTATGGATCCATCCAGCAATGAAACTGAGCCCTTCATTGTCTCCGCAGAACTGCTATGCTCTCTTTAGCTAAGGTCAGTCCCACTGGGAATCTGAAGAACAGACTGATCAATTCTTGCATTTGGGGCACAACGAACGGCTGCTGCCGTTGAATCCATTAAGGAAGAAATTCAGACTGGGAGGCAGAGGCAAGATAATAAATATGTGTCTTTATGTCAAATCGAATTATACTAAAAGTGACTTGGTAAATAGAAGTAGCTGGTGCTATCATGCTGTGCTGTAATGGTGTTTTATGTAATAGATTTTACCTTGTTCTCTAAACTAAAAATAAATAAAAACTTAACTTTAAAAACTATGGCTATCATTTATTTCCTCTGTGTTTCTGAAGAACCACTCAAATTAACACGTAGACTAAAGCACAAGGTATCAGACTTTAAATAACCTTGCAATCCACACTTATCTTTCAATATGGTTACATGATCTGAAGTGCTTCCCTCCCCATTATATTTATTTATCCTTGGCTTCTAATGCTATTTTACTTAATACTTAAAATATATGATACACATTAACAATCTACTTTTGTACTAAGCCTGTCTTGAGTCTCTTTCTGCCAAACTGAAACTTGTTAATTTCAAATGTGATTTTCCATGTGCAGAGAGATTCCCTCTGGAACTATAGCAGGAGGTAGAATAAATAATATCACGTCAAGAAGATCAAACTTTTCTATCCAAAGTACAAAACTCATGTGAGTGTTACTAGAGCAGGTAAGAGAGTTAGGACTGAAATAATGTTTAAACACCACAGGTTTACTCATACAGAATGAACAGTTTTAAGGGAATTATGTGATCAACTGCCACAGCAGCAAAAATATCCCTCTGCTATACATGGCTGTGTTTGCAGCTGCTGGTGCTGCTTCATTTAATACACTCTGTAACATTTATTTATGATACAACCTGCTACTGTCTGTTGGAGATATGACCCTGGGGTCTCCTGCTCTGATCTATTATGATTATTGCTGTCTACCACCTTATTTAATGGTGGTGGGGGGAAATCAACAAGCTGTATTGTCTCTTTGAACAGTTAGCAATGTGCTACTTGTAACAATGGCTTTTCTTCTCCACTTACCAATGTCCAGCCTGTTGTAGTAGCTAGGCAAGGTACTAACAAACTTCAACAGGACTTTATTTTTTAAAGTGGAAACCCTAAACACTACACAGCCTTAAACCATAGAAAAATCAAAATCAAAATCTATAAATGAACTATACTTTGAAAGTCTTCCACATGCAGGACCCCCGCTGACCCAGGGATTTTAGACAGATGACCATTCTTAACCAACCCAGCTTGAAATTTGAAATACAAAGCAAAGAGCTGTCTTGATATTTTCACAGGTGTCCAGGTACTGAGAAATTATCTTGTGCAATTATGATGTTTTTGTTAATACAAAAAATAAAATAAAAAAAATAAAAATAGGAAGAATGCAACACATTTGCAAATGTAACTCAAACTTACCTAAAGGCTGATTAATAGTACTCTGTAATGTTGAGCCAAAATTTGTGAAATTCTAATCAGAATGCATTACTGAAACAGCATGAACTGAAGTTTAGCATAAGCCCCTTAGGGTATGTCTATGCCTTGATAAAAGGCCCACGGCATGGCTGTAGCTGGCCTGGGGCAGCTGTTCTGTGCTGCAGGGCTATAACAGATCTTGCGGGATCTCAAAAACCAGGCTCTAGCCTGAGCCCCAAATGTCTACACTGCAATTTTATAGCCCCACAGCCCAAGCCTGGCAAGCCGAGTCAGGTGATGCAGGCTCAGACTCGGTGCCACAGGCTTGTTACTACAGTGTAGACTTACCCTTACATTCTTTTACAATTCAGCTGCAGATTTTATCAGGCACAACTGAGTTACAAGCCCTAATTATTGCATAAATACTCCACTGTTTAGACTACTGTGATGCAAGAAAATAAGAACTGTGCTCATGAGACATCACTGTCAGACCTATACAATGGATTATTATTTCTTTTTAATATACATAATTGTTCTGTATAAAAATTATCTTGGTTCACTTTGACATACAGGTCTAAGTTAGACAGGTATCACTATTTATACGTTTACCAGTGCTAAGAGCTTGAATTCTTATTAGTATCAGCAAAGTCAAACTTGACAAACAGAAAGTCTGTGAACTGACTGAGTCCTCAGGGAACTGTCCCCAGCTAGCTTGTGAATGTTTATCAGCGGTTACTAACTCCACCAAGAAAATGCAAACTTGTGGTGTCTGAAGGGATCAGGAGATGCATGTAGATTTGATGAGAGTAATAATTAGCCCGAAGCCTTTCTTAGCATGCTGCTCTCCAAATAACTGGTGTTATCTACAAATTAATATGCAAGTATAAACATTCATGTGGATAGGATTTCAGCAATTATAAAACAAAAAAAAGACCAAGAATTCAGTCATGTCAGGGAAATGCAACAGAACTAAGGAACAATGTATATAACATTTCCTATCCATTATTACTGTCACCCCTTAAAAAATCCATTTAACAATACAGTGACCCAAAATACCTAAAATGAGAGATGTAATTTTAATGTTTACAAAAAATATAAGGAATGGCATTTATAATATCCTATAAATTTATTTCACCAAATTAAAATCTTATATTTTGCTTTATAATGTACCTTAAGGTCCATTTTTTGCTGCTAGCTGAAAATGAAAGTGGTGTGGGTGCGGGTGTGTGAGTGCGCGTGCAATATCCAAGGTTAACGGGACAAATATTTTTTCTTTGACCTCCTAGTAAAAAATAGAGGTGGATACAGTAATCCATATTAAAACATGGACCCAGAGGAATAAACATGGCATTATTCGGTCTGCAGGCCATAACTTCACTGCTTTTTCAGCAGTAGAATGTTAATGTGCACTGTGTAGAAGGTTGTTCTCTGGTTATCATTCAAAGTTTCCTGTTCAGCTGTAGAGTAGTAGTGAGCCACTGCAGTAAGCTAATATATTGTAATACAGATTGGTGCCATTTACCACAAGGTGAACTGAAATGCCTTGGATTCAGTGTCATTTAGAGTATAATGCAACCAGAATTTGGGGTCCCTGGGACTTATATGCGAGGTTTCGTGAAGAGTGGGACATGATAAGTCTTCCCCTTACATACCTTCTCTCTCAACATCCTCCCACCACCATGGGACATCCACAGCCCTTACCCTCTTTTGTATTTTGTATCTGGTTATATCTGGAGCCTGCGGGTGGAAAGGATAGAAAGGGGGAAACCTATGTACAAAATTGAGGAAAACTTAACTGAATATTTTTGGAATTCAAAAAAGGTTTACATTTTGGGCACAGAGTTGAGGAGCTTTTCTGGACGGAGGGATTTTTAGGGGGGAGGGGCACATGTTGACACTATAAAGTTCTTATTTCATGTCATCTAGTTCACTCACCAACAAGCAAAATATGGAGACTTTTCCTTGCTAGTGATTACAACATAACAAAAGGAACTCATTCTTGCTATACAGCCAAGCCTCTAGTCTTGGACCAAACAAGATGCTTTAGAGAGCAGGGAGAAGTTGCTAGTCCCATAAAACAGTGTTAACTATTAAGAGCTAGATTGTGATTTAAAGGCTGCTATGGAGAATCACAGTGGTGCACAGTGGTGACAGAACGAGGAGTAATGGTCTCAAGTTGCATGACAGAACGAGGAGTAATGGTCTCAAGTTGCAATGGGGGAGGTTTAGATTGGATATTAGGAAAAACTTTTTCACTAAGAGGGTGGTGAAACACTGGAATGCGTTACCTAGGGAGGTGGTAGAATCTCCTTCCTTAGAGGTTTTTAAGGTCAGGCTTGACAAAGCCCTGGCTGGGATGATTTAACTGGGAATTGGTCCTGCTTTGAGCAGGGGGTTGGACTAGATGACCTTCTGGGGTCCCTTCCAACCCTGATATTCTATGATTCTATGATTCTATGATCTGCCTTGCTCCCCATACTGGTGAAGTGGGGGGTGGGACTACTCAGGGGACTGATATTGTCATTTGCCCTTGTGTAGGCCATGCAAAAGGGAAGAAGACTGCTTGTACAACGTTCCTTTATGAACCTGCTTAGAGGAAGATCATAATCTGGCTTTATGTATTTTTGCACTTAGAGGGAGAAGCTGGGATTTATCAATACCTCTCCCCAGAATACCAATAGAACACTCCAGTAAGAAATGGCATATGAACAGTACAACAGAGAAATGGGCATTCTTCCTGGATGTCACAACCATGCCGTTGCCTTTTCCCATTGTCACAAGAGTTAACATTTTCATTTGTCATTGTTTCAAGTGAAATCAAGAGCTCTTGGATATAGCTGGCTGGCAGGCACCATTATACAGTAACGTTTACAGCACCTTGTAGAATAAAGACCTTGTTCTGTCCCCACTCTATAGTCACATATTAGTAGAGATGGTAAAAAAAAAAAGTCTGACAGAACATTTTTCCATCAGAAAATGTTGATTCCGCAGGGAATTATTGCACAGTTTATTTAGATAAGATTGAAATGTTTCATTTTTGACATTATGTGTAACATGGTTATACCCGTGTCTATCCCAGGATGTTAGAGAGACAAGGTAGGTGAGGGAATATCTTGGACCAACTTCTCTCACCAACAGAAGTTGGTCCAATAAAAGATATTACTCCACCCAACTTGTTTCTCATTTTGACATTATTGTTTTGGTTATATATTATAAGATATTTTGATCATATCGAATCAAGATTGAAACTAGGACTGGCCAGAAAAAGAACTTCATTTCAAAAACATGTTTGGGGTTTCAGAATTGGTTTTCATTCTCTACTGGAACAAAACTGAGACCTTTTAGAAATTTTCATAAAAAATCTCTCTTGAAAGAGAGAAAGCCCAAAATATCGAATAGCCCAGTGGACAGGGCACTCAGCTGGCAAGTAGGAAATGGAGCTTCAGGTAACTGCAGGGACTTGATGAGTGCCCTAAGCACTAGGCTATAGAGTCAATCTCTCTGCGTCACTGAACATTTAATTATTTAAGCTCCAACAGGAGAGATTGAGAGTGTGACTCAGGTAGAGCAAGGACTTGACCCTTGGTCTCTCATATCCTAGTTGAGTGCCCTAATCACAAGGCAATATGCTTTTCTTTATCTCTCTTCCCCTTTCCCCTGAAAAGAGTTTCATTGAAACTTGTTCATTTCGAGGAAAATGTCCACTTTCAACTCAGCATTTTAAAAAAAAAAAAGTTTTTTTAGTCAAAATTTTCCCATTCTGCTCTAGTTTGCAAATAAATAAATAAATCAGAGATATCTAATTTTTGTCCTGATTTGGGACAAAACAAAATTTTGAAATCTCAGAATGTCCCATGGGATATTTGTTTTTCAACCAGCTGTGCATATTAATCAAACTTTATAGGAAACCCTTTTTGGTGGAGAATTTCTATCAAACAGTTCCTGTCAGAGATTTAGAAGGAACAGTGTGTTTGTAGGGAAAGCAGGTCAGAAAAAAATAACTACTACATTTTAAGTGATAGATGTGTCCATATGTCCCAGTCTGTTTGGAAAAAAAATACTGATTTAAAACATTTTGCAGACAATTAGTAAATGCTACCCTGTGTATAGAAAAAGCCTCCTTGGATATCTTTATTTTTTTGACCAAATTTAATGCTGGAATGTGTAAACTTTTTATCCAAAATACAAACATGAACAGTTTGCTATTCTGCTCCATTATTCATCTCTCTTTTGACATTTTACAATAACACTCCCTTACACAAGAAGCTTGGTCACAGAGGAAGCCTGGGCATCTGTCATTGAGTAGACAATATTAAAAAAAATACATGGTAATTGCTTTCGCCAGATTTGTAGTAAAAAAAATCTCTGAAAGTTTGACCTTTATCAGATGCCTGCCTGCCTCAGCCACCTTTATTTTGACTTTTTTCTTAATTTATGTGTGAAGTGGGGAAAAGACATTTCCATTAGATTATGAACAGGTCATCTCCTCCTTTGGATGTCAGCAGTTGTATTTCCTAAGGGTCAACACAATCACTGGCAGTAATGGATAACTCTACTATAGTTGAGGTGGTAGACTGACCTGCTGAAAATGAAACAAAACCATGTCTAACAACATAGCCTAAAGTTTTCAGTGCTATAGATAGCCCTATTAATCAGGTGTAATGCATTAGACATCTGGGCAGCTTATAGAGCAGATTTTTCCCCCCAGCAATGTTTTAATTCATTCCCTTCAGTGAATAATTTGTTCAAAAGCCAGGAAGGGATTATACTTCCGACATAATGCATTAATAATACAGTTTTCAAGCAACAAGGGACATTAACTGTAAAGGTTTGTAACTAAAGATGAGATTCATTAAAAACTTTATGACCCATTTCTTTGGAGTACATGTGTACTACATGAGGAAAATGTATGAGATTTTTCACTTCACTATCTCTCTGTGTTGAACTGGGAATCTGCCAGTAATACAATACATTCTAAAATGGGTAGAAAAGGTGAATGATATTTCCCTACTCACTGGCATAAAATTTCCATTTAAACAAAAACAAAGTGCTGTGACAATGAAACACTAATTATGGAAGTATCAGAGCTGCTATGCTGATTACTCTCATGTGTGCATGTGTTTATTATTTAAAGTATATGGTTTCAACTATACAAGGAATATAGGAAAGAGCTTTTCACATTGTCTGGGTCCTTGTGCCATCTGGATGAACCCAAAGAATACAGAAATGCACAACAATTAAAAAATAAGGCCCAAAGGGATCGTTGTGATCATCAGATTTCCTGCATAACACAGGCCATAAGATTTCCCTGAATTAATTCCTGTTTGAGTATATATTTTTTAAACAATTCAATCTTGATATAAACATTTACAATGATGGAGAATCCACCACAACCCTTGGTAAGTAATTCCAATGGTTAATAACCTTGACTGTTAAAAATGTGTACCTATTTCCAGTCTGAATTTGTCTAGATTCAACAGCCATTGGATCGAGTTATATCTTTGTCTGCTAGAGTGAATAACCCCTTATCATATTTTCCCCCCAATGTTTGTTTTGTTAAGCTAAATATATGGATCTTCTTGAATCTTTCATCATAAAGTATGTTTTCTAACCCTTTCCAGCCTTCAACATCCTTCTTGAATTGTGGACACCAGAACTGGACACAGTATTCCAGTAATGGTCACACAGGGGCCAAATACAGAGGTGATATAACCTCCCTACTCCTATTCTATATTCCATTGTTTATACCTCAAAGGATCACATTAGCTCTTTTGGTCACAGTGTTACACTGGGAGCTTACGTTCAGTTGATCATCCACTTTGACCTGCAAGCCTTATTTTTAGAGTCACTGCTTCCCAGGATAGCATACCCATCCCATTCTTTGTTCCTAGATCTATTGAAACATATACCATATTCTTGCACCTAGCTTATCATGCGATCCAGATCACTCTGTAACGGTGAACTGCCCTCTTAATTATTTTCTGCTTACCAGATCTTTGTGTCATCTGCAAACTTTATCAATAATGATTTTATGTTTTCTTCCAGGTCACTGAATACAAAAAATATCTTAAGTCCAAGAACCAATCCCCTTGGGACTCCTCTAGAAGCACACCCACTCAATGATGATCCCCCAGTTACAATTAAATTTTGAGACCTATATGATGGTTCTCAGGATAGTGAGTCACATTGTTACATAACCCTGCCTCCAGTATGAGGAAACTTGCTTGTGCTAATCTGGGTGTCAGCTCCCTGACTGGCATTCATTTTATTATTCTCCTTTATGTTTTTATTAACTGAGTCCCATATCAGTCATTCCACTATTTTGCCCCAGACTGGTGTCAGGCTGACAGGTCTATAATTACCTGGATCACTCTGTTTACCTTTTTAAAATATTGACACATTAACTTTCTTCTAGTCCTCTGGAACTTCTCCAGTGTTCAAAGAGTTATTGAAAATCAACACTAACGAGTTAGAGAAATATTTTCAGACCCCCAAAATATTCAAGTTCACTTAATTTGGAATTTGAAGTGCTTCAGTTTTCAAAGCTAGAGACCCACCTTCTCGGGAATCCACTTTCCCAATGTGAAAAGTAATTGTGACCCTTCTATATACACGAGAAGAAAGTCTCCCCTGCTCTTCCCCCCACACAAAGCCTGAATAATTGCACTTTGTGTAGGGAACTTCAAGGTGTTGAGGAGACAGAATTCACCACCCACATATCAGAAAGCAGAACATAGTGTTGCCATGCAGCCCCTCTGCAGTTGTTGTTCCAGCATACTATTTGTTGTTGTCCATCTGTGGGGTTTGGACCATTTTCCCAATCAATGAGCATACTCTACTTTTCATCAGGCTATTTAGGACCAGCACAGAATCCATGTCTGTATGCATTAGCAGTATGGAGATCTTCCTTTGTGTTTGGTATGCCTACGACCACCTTCATCCCTACCCTCCAAGAGCATCACCATGGGGCCTAGGTGGCACACAGGGCCTTGCACACACTTTCCACATACAGTGCATATGTTACTGTAACACAGTGCAAGCAGACAATAAAATTACGTCTACAGTTTATATGAACGTGTATAATTGCAGTAACATTTTGTAGTAGGCCTGCTTTGACTGGGGACATTTTTTCATAACCTGTTTGTTTTCTTTTTCCCTTTTACTTACTGATAATAAACCTTCACTTTTAATATCAGCAAAATAAGTGATTATCACAGTCCAGCTCCAAGTTATGTTGGGAATTACATGCAAGTCTCTGTGTATCTGACAAAGAAAATCTGATTTTTCAGTTTTAGCAGGTGTACATATAAAATTATCTATCACCATTGTTTGTTCCCCACATTAATTAGATATGGGTTCCATATCTTAATCATGAACAATGTGAATCAGATTATTTCACCAAAAAATAAAAAGACTTGTAGATGCTATGTTCAGATATAATTATTTCTATGCATTGCACACAGTGATGACAAAATGTTATCTTGTATTAAAACACAATAGTGCTATTGTTATCTTGGGCTAGTGCTGAAAATAACTTCTCTTATAACTATAAAAACAGCTATTTTATGGTCAAAAACAGTATTTTCATGGATCAGATAAGATGAAACTGGCTATATTTAATAATGGGCTTTTAAACCATGTCTGTAATCCACTAGAGATGGGAGAACCTGTTTCAAGGAATGTCAGCCCGCTCAAAATTCACAGATATGACATTTCCCAAAAGGAATGAACTTTTAGAGGTTTGTATCCCATTATAAATACTGTGGAGGAGAGGTGGGGAGAAACTGCACTCAATCGCACCAATGAAGTACTGTTAAAATTAATGAAGTTGAAACTTTGTAAGTGACAGCAGAATTTGGCCAATCACCCTAACGAAAGCGAAAAGCAACCTTTAATTTTCTTTTTAAAGAATTAAGGCACCTAGAGAGGAACAGAATATGAAATTATTTACATTTCAGTATACAACATTTTAAAAATCAGCTCATCATTTATTTGCCTGTTAAATTTTAAGCTCGTGATAGCATATTTCTCCCAAAATTATTTATCATGTCACAAAAAACCCTGAAGCAGAACATGGAATTTTGGAATCAATAATTGGGACCAAATTTTAGTCTAACTGGATTTGGACTTCAGCGAGCATTAGCTGATTTTCAGCACTGGGTCTTCAGAAGGCACTTCTTTGTATATGTGAGAATTTCCAGTGCATCTCTCTTTCATCTTTCTTACAGATTAAATGCAGAGAAGAAAATTGTTATAGTGTGTTGACAGCACCTTGCAATTCTTGCATCAATGCCTTTTTCATTTAGCAACTGAAGCTAGTTTCTTATTGAAGTTGTCATTTTAAAGGGGTGTTTTTTTTTCCAATATTCTTGACTTCTGGACTCTGCAAAAACTTCTTAGATCAGGTTTGGATTCACTGAAGAGCCTGTGGGAGGTGAGATGTCATGCTGCATATATTACAGAACTACATGGAGAAAAAGGACATGGGGATAAGAGTTGATTGTGTGAATTACATTTCTCTTTTCAGGAGATATTGACAGAGGATTATTTTGCAGGAAACTTAAAAAGACAGGTGATTTAACTGAAGTTATTCTCAGAAAAGAATTATAGGAAATATAAGATTCACTGCACATTCTGGGATAAATCTTATTTGCTTTATTCATCAACACAGTCTCATTGACTTAAGTGGGACTAGTTGCATGAGTCAAATGAGCAGGATTTGTCTGTTGTCACTGATGTCACTAATGTAGGATGGATATAATTTTAATAATTTGGAATCTTCAGCAGACCTGGAATTTGTATCTAGGAACCTTTTCCTGAACTTCAGTTTCTTCTATTTGTTCTGGTTATCACATGTTCTATTATTTGATACAACAGTCTAAAAGAAGAAAGACGAAAGGCAAAAGATGCCACAAAAATATTGAATGAAATTATATTTTCCAACTCTGTGTAAAATTATATTTTAGAAGGGAACAAAACGGTATTTGTTCCTAGCTTCTTAGGTCACCAACATGACTACGTTGGGGGCACACTTAGTATGTAGTACTAGGCAACAAAAGTAAGAAATAGACATTTCAGAAACATAATAGTATTAATCTAATTTCTTACAACTAAGAGAGCAGTATGAATTTCCAGTTTTGAGGCCTGATCCTGGAGGAGTTGACTCCTAGATAATGATAGTATTCCCAATGTGAATGGCAAACTGACTTTTTTCTTCTAGGAAGCAATCTTATACTTGGAGAAGAAATGCCATATAGGCACAGAATTCCTCTAAATGAATTTAACTACTTGTTTGTAAAGTTTTTGCCTGATGCAAAATGTAAAAAAAAACATTACAGACTGTGTTGTTGACATTGTGATTGTTAGCAATACCCAAAGCAAACATTTAGACAGTTTTACGTGTGTGCTAGTGTATTTAAAAATTTCAGGAGCAAAATTGCCACCAGACAAGAGTGAATAACACAAAGTACTACATGGGATTACCCTAAGTACACAGTGTGTAATTCTGTTGACCAAAAGTGGCACTGTACGCTTACATGGCACCAGGTCATGAATGAATTAAATCTGAAATATTGAGCCAGCACCCTTGTTTTGTCTGTCTTCAAAGATTTAAAAGAAAATCCCTGAAATTACCAAAGCAGAGCACAACGTGAGTGAACACACTATTGTACCAAAAGAGGACCAAGTTCCTAAGTATTGTATAAGCAAGTGAGCCCTTGCCTTAAAATTCTGAGGGTGTCATGTATCAGTACTAGATATGGACTGGCTACAAAGCTTGTTTATAGACACCACATGTGTTCAACATAAGATCTTTTCATGATCTGCCAGGTATGGCTAAGGTTAATTTAAATAGGGTATGTGGATGAACACTATTGTGGATAATACAGTTTACCATTCCATTACAGAGGGATCTTGACCATTTTTGTGTGTGTGCATGAATGTGTGTGCATGCTGAAATGAAACCAAATCTTGTCCCATCAAAATCACTATACTATGCACAGGACAGGCCTCCAGATTTGGAAGGTTACCGAGATGATGTTTTGGGAGAGACCACAAAACTAACTGGCTCAATTTTATATAAAAAGTGTGTATTTAGAAGGCTTCTACAAATGTCCTAAGGCAAAAAATGTGCACAGTTGCTTGATCTTTTCAACTCCAGCAATTGGCTTACACAGTTTTATACTGTTGGTGCTATTTTTGCAAAGAAAGGGGCTAGATATATACAGTTTATTTAAAGGAACACAACTTTCCTCCATAGAGCTAAAAGTTAATAAGGGGACATCTATGCTGTGATAAAAGACCCACAGAACAGCTGCTATAAAATTGCAGTGTAGATGTTCCAGGTTGGGGCGGAGCCCAGACTCTGAGACCCTCCCACCTCACAGGGTTTAGAGTCCATGCTCCAGCCTGAGTCAGAAGGTCTACATTGCCATGTTTGAGCCCTGCAAGCACAAGTCAGCTGACCCAGGGCAGCCAGAGGTCTTTTACTTCAGTCTAGACACACCTTCAGTGCCAGAAAGCCCCTTCCAGTGGTTCTAAGCTTAATTCTGCCTCTCACTCACTGCGTGTAAATGGGGTATCATTTAACCTCTCTGGGACTGAGTTTCTTTATGCATAAAATGCATACTTATCTGCCTCACATGTGTGTTGTGAGGATTAAGTTAAATGTTTGAACAGTGCTTTGAAAGAAATATGAAAAGTTCTCTCTATAGTAAATATTACTACTACTTTATGACAATGTTATAGTCTAAATTAAACCCACAAAACACCCTAAGAATCACTGAAACTCCATCCTAAACAAAATGTCCCCTACTGCCTCAGTTCTTACCGTTACTTCTGATGAATAACCAGAGATGTCAGCAATGTGCTTTCTATCATGTGCACTCAGCCTAGACTTTCAGCTTCAACCTTGAACTTTAATGACTTTGTGAATTTAAGTTTGACACTTAACACTATAATAATACACTTTTCATGTTTACCTACTTCCTTTTTTATGGCAGTCTTTCTTTGTTTTTCTTTATGGCTATTCTACAGAAATTGGATTATTAAAATTAGATTAGGTCAAAAAGAACAGTGGAAGTATGAGACAAACATTGGTACATCATTAGTGGAACAACTGGTTATATATTGCATCACTTTTTAAATATAAATCACTTTTTTGATATCTGAACACCAGAAGAATTTCTCAAGACTTGTCGGGAGGAAGGGTAAACTAATGTATATTCTGTGAGAGTGCCCAGTGATAAATGAGTTCTGGATGAAAGGCTAGTGGAGTTAATGTAGGAGGTGATGTAGTGTGAACTGCCTCTGTCTTCTGAATAGATAATCCTGAGACATTTTGGGGAGCCGTAATTCTCAGGTATCAAACAGAAATCCACATATTTTATTTCCTGATTTCACCAGCTTTTCTTTGCCTTTTGTCATGTTGAAGGTCACCTCTTCTAGATCCTCACGGACCATATTGCAAAGGAATTCTCATTGCCTTCTTAAATTTTAATAATATTAAAATTAAAGAAAGTGGAGCTCCACTTCAGTATGACTGCTGCCCTGACTAGCAGTCCATGCCCCTGATATTCCATTACAATACAGACTCATTAATTCATACTAGGAGCTGGAAGACCCATCCTGAATTACTGAAATTTGCAACTTGGCAAGTAAACAAGGCTGAACCTGCCTCCCAAACATACTCACAACAATTTATTGATTGATTTGTGACAATTTATTAACCTTTTTTTTAAGTTTAACAACAATATTGGATTTTAACAGAGTGCATAAATGAAGAGAAAGAGGACAAAAATCACACAAAAGATATAGAAGAAGTTACCAATAAGATAAATATAAATATTTGTGGGGTGTATGTGTGTGTTATATAAAGTATATCTCAGGTTCACTTACATAACT
Source organism: Chelonia mydas (assembly GCF_015237465.2). Classification (NCBI taxonomy): domain Eukaryota; kingdom Metazoa; phylum Chordata; order Testudines; family Cheloniidae; genus Chelonia; species Chelonia mydas. Next base: position 271,777,920 of record NC_057849.1, on the reverse strand, counting down.
AAAATTTAAACACACCCTTGTAGTTACAGAATTTGCATTGTTCTATTATGTATTTATACTGTGGTTCTGCCAAGGATCCCCAATGTGCTAGGTGCTGTACAAACACAAAACAAATAATCCACTTCAGGGTAGAGCAGGGATCGGCAACCTTTGGCACACAGTCCGCACTGCTTCCCGCAGCCCACATTGGCCTGGAGCGGCAAACCGCTTGCCAGTGGGAGCTGCGATCGACTGAACCTGCGGACGTGGCAGATAAACAAACCGTCCCAGCTTGCCAGGGGGCTTACCTTGGCGGGCTGCATGCCAAAGGTTGCCGATCCCTGGTGTAGAGTGACTAACAGGATTTATAAATTTTAGTCTAAAATTAATTTTCAGTTATTTATGGTAGAGAGAGTGCTTCATGCTTGTAAGTACATATGTTTGAGTACTTTGGAAAATTAAATGAGCACAAACGATCACTCCGATATGAAATCTTAACTGGGAAGTAGGAAGAGGCAACCATTTTGGGGCCCAAAGTATAAATGAATCTTCACATCAGACCAATAACAAAGAAATATAATAATATAGTGATTGTTGTAAACTGTTTAGAAAGTTATAGTAATGAGTAGTTAGTGTTTGCTTATTTACATGCATAATAACAAGCTGCAGCAGCTCTTTAAAAAACTTATCCAAAAGCTACAGACACTGCAACACATTTCAGCACCGACAATGAACTTATACCTGCCCTTCCCTGTCATCAAAGTCGGAGCAGTGGGGTTCCTTCCCTGCAGCAGTGACAGAACAAATGACTACAATTTCCCCTAGGTCTCTACAAAGTAGTTCTCCAGGCCTGGACTCCTAGGTCATTCACAGCAGCCTCCTCTTGTACACTGTTTCCCATTTTCTTTCCCTCTCCTTTTCAATGTCTTCTCTGTTACACCCAGGAAAAGATTTCTCTTCCCCAGCAGCTCATTCCCACTTCAGAAACAGTAGCACCCTAGCTCTGCAGTTGCTACCTCCTGAGGATTTATTTGGTTTAACCTGCAGGAAACATTCTGAACTGCTTCTGTGGGCCTCCAGTGTCCCACTTCATCCATAAAAGCAGGAAAGATGGAGTTAAAAGGGCTGCTTTGGACTTCATTTCCCTCTCACATATCAACTGTCCTTTCCAAAAGCCACAGACACTTAAAGAGTCCAACATTCCAGCTGGTGCTGTTAAAGGGACTCACACCAGATAGTGCATGTATTGTTTCTAGATTATTGTGTGACTGATTTCTTTTCGTACAATAAAATTTATATTAATACAGCTAAAAACCTTGGAAGCATTTTAACCCCCTTTTATATCTATATATACAACACAGATAGATAGTTTAGTTAGATTAGATAGGAAGAAATTCCAGGAAAATTTATATTAAGATAAGAGTTGTGCGACTAAAGGTATGTCTGCATACAACAGGAAGTATGACTGAAGTATGTGTAGGCATACCAAGCTCAGTTGCTAAAAACAGCAGTGAAGTTACCGTAACATGGGTGGCATCATGGGGTGGCCACTCAAGTAAGTATACAGGTTCCTTGTACAGCCCATGCTGCCACAGCTCCATTGCTATTTTTAGTGAGCTAGATTGATCAACACTAGTTTAGGTATGTCTACAATGTGCTGTTGTCACACCTCTGATTGCACTGACATACCTCTCACATACCCCAAGTAATAATCAGCATTGCCAACTCTCACAATTTCAGCATGAGTTTCATGATATTGAAATTATCCTTAAAGCCCTAACTACTGGGGACACTTGATTAGGTTAGAATCTCTGCTTTCATTAAAAATTAAAAATAAATGTCTAATCTTCATGGTTCAGGACAAAAACTTGAAACCCTGACCCATGTGCACCCCAAAGAGTCAAAAAACAAAAGACAAATAAAAGAGAATCTAATTTTTATTCTTTTCTTAAAATATGATTTTAACCCAATTTTACCATTTTTGAATGCTTTGGAGATGTTGCTACTAAAGTGTTTAAAAGTCAGGTGGATGGCAAGAGACTCAATTGTTCCTAAGAGGCACTGCTCTGTGTAGGGGGACACTGTACTGAAGAGACAGCACCAGGAGGCAGAATGCACAGCCCGCTGCCATTATACCCCTTCTCAGGGTGCAGATTGATCCCCCAGCCAGAAGTTACATGGGACAAGCCCTTGTGTGCTCCCCTGAGCGCAGATACTATCAATATGCTCAGCACGTTGGCAACCCACATGGGCTGGAGGACAAGGCTCCTTGTACTCTCCCCCTTTCCTATACACCCTTACAATGGCGAGGCACAATCTGGTCCAAAGTTATGTTTGTTTTTGCATCCTCAACTCTGCCCTCTCAGGTATATGCGTTATGGTGCTCTATTTGAATTACTGCACATTATATCTCAAGCAATATGTTACACCATTTTTAGTACAACTTTGGGTACATATCTATAGTATTGTGCAGCACTGACTATGGCTCCGATCACTGAGGTTGCTGCAGAGAAGCAGGCACAGTTGGAATTAAACAAACTGTTATTGGTGAGGATTACTGACACTTGGTGGCAATCGTTGGCCTAAGGAGGTAATTGTCTTTGTGATGGGGAGAATCTATAAGTGCAAGGAACAGGAACTAAAGGGAGGAGATCAGAGGGTGAGCTGAAGAGGAGAGGAAGCTATGGAAGGCTTCGCCTGCTGTATACCTGTCCTGTGGCCTAACATGTTTGAATACGGAGGATTAAAGAAAAAACAATGAGGAGTCCTTGTGGCACCTTAGAGACTAACAAATTAATTTGGGCATAAGCTTTTGTGGGCTATAACCCATTTCATCAGATGCATGGAGTGGAAAATACAGTAAGCAGGTATAAATACACAGCACATGAAAAGATGGGAGTTGCCTTACCAAGTCGGGGGTCAGTGCTAATGAGACCAATTCAATTAGGATGGATGTGGCCCATTCCCAACAGTTGACAAGAAGGGGTGAATATCAACAGAAGGAAAATTACTTTTGTAGTGCTAACAAGGCCAATTTAATCAAGGTGGATGTGGCCCATTCCCAGCAGTTGACAAGAAGGTGTGAGTATCAACAGAGGGAAAATTATTTTTTGTAGTGACCCAGCCACTCCCAGTCTTTATTCAGGCCTAATTTGATGGTGTCAAGTTTGCAAATTAATTCCAGTTCTGCAGTTTCTTGTTGAAGTCTGTTTTTGAATTTTTTTTTCTTGAAGAATGGCGACTTTTAAATCTTTTAAGGCCAGGGAGATTGAAGTGCTCTCCTACTGTTTTTTGAATGTTACAATTCTTGATGTCTGATTTGTATCCATTTATTCTTTTGCATAGAGACTGTCTGATTTAGCCAATGTACATGGCAGAGGGGCTTTGCTGACATATGCTATCTGGATTGACAACTTGAAAGCCTAGAAATTCTCCTTTGTTATAATTTGTTGGGGGATTTTTAGTATTGTTTATTCTACAAATCATAGGAATGGTTCCCAAATTCATCATCTAAACTTTCCTCCACTCCAAAGAGTGTTTCATTCAAAGCTGTATTTATCATTGTCCGTAATGAATTATGTCAGATAGGTCATCCCTGTCTTCCCACTACCTAACAATAACTATTTTAGATATTGACAGAGCCATTCCAGTTGTTTTTATAGTATTCCATTTATTCTAAATATCCTACTAAATACATTTAAATGTCAATTACATTTTTGTTCCATTATGCTTTCAAGCATACTTCCAAAAGCTGGAGTATATAATTTCCCATCTAGTACTTCTGATTTAACATTAATAATAATTAGGAGATCAGACTAGATGATCATGATGGTCCCTTTTGACCTCAAAGTGTATGAGTCCATGAGTCTAATTGGACTTGTTGATTGCAAGTCTATGGAGGATTTCAAAAAAGAATTCCCTTGATTGCTAGGATGCATCATGATCTAAGTTATTAACTTTCCATCTTCATTTTATAATGACTGACATCATGAGTCATCACTGCATACCAAATCTAGAACCTCCAGCATTAAAAGCATGAGCCTTTACTATCTGAAATAAAGGAAAAACAGCTCTTGGTGGCATTACAGTAGACCTATCTTCTAGGAACTAGCCAAAGGGGGCCCATAATACGCATACCGAACCCTGGATTACATTTTCACATTAGGAAGATCTTTGCCACACTGAAAGTGACATAATACAACCTCAGAATGGCAAACATTTTAGTTTTCTAACTATTTTTTCCACTGTGGCATATGTTTTAGTTAATTTTAGCATTCTAAAAATCCTCCCTCCATTATATATTCATAAAACCAATCTAGTGATTAAAAATAAAAACTTGCAAAGTTAACAAATTAAAAATTTTGTCTTCAGAAATAACTCTTCCATTATTGCATTTGTATTCACAATAATTGAACTGTCCACAGACAGAACAGATTATATCTATGTATCAATGGAGCAAGGGCTTCCAGATAAAGCTTATCACATACAGATATAATGAAGTTTTGAAGTTTTCAACATGTTACTTGGGAGGAGTTTCTGGGTCTTACACCTACATATAAATGAGAAGCTACAAAAAGATTTCAAAGATTGTTGCTTTTGGACATAATAATCTTTCTATATATGCACTGAACTGATATAACCCATTGTGGCATTACGCCCCATATTCTTCATAGTAATATTATTATAAGTATGGCATAATTATGATGTATTTTGTGCAATATAAGGCATGTGAGATATCATTGGAAAGGTTATGATTTACTGAATATGATTATCATATTTGTATGCATGTATTATTTTTGTATCTGAAATTAGGAATATTGTCTATGCACCTATTAATTTGTTAGTCTCTAAGGTGCCACAAGTACTCCTTTTCTATTAAAATGTGTTTACACTGGGAGAACGCCCACTAGACAGAATGAAATCAGTCTAGATTGCTGGCTGGAAACGCCAATTAGGAAGAACAATAGGTCTTAGAAGATGCTAATCTTTCACTGGGAAAGCCTTCCTGGAGATGCTGCAAACAGCCTTTGAGTTATGGCTGCAAGATCACGTGATCAAGTCACCTGATACTGGACTCCATGAATAATACTAGTACTTTTCCACTGACATGGGGTGGGAACTACAATGGAAGACAAAGGGTTCCTGCCATACATAAATCTTATTTAAGGCAGGGGAGTGACATAATCATGGCTCGTTCTTCACTGAATCCCTGCCCAAGATGACTGCTGTAAATATCTAAGAAACAAAGACTGAATGAGGGTAGAAGGATTGAGCCCAGACTGAAAGGGTGTCTAGCCTGTGAATGAAATAGCTGAAGGTTTAAGCTGCAGGCAAGTGCAGCTGGGCTTCGGGAATCTCTGCAATCTGCCTAAAACATCATTTAGGGTGAGAAATTACTACTTGTAACTTAGATTGTATTTTTGTTTTATTTGCTGGGTAATCTGCTTTGATTTGTTTGCTATCCCTTAAAATCACTTAAAATCTAACTTTTGTAGTTAATAAACTTGTTTTTGTTTTCCCTAAAATCAGTTTGTGGAATTCATAACGGGGGGTGGGGGGAAAGGGGGGCAAAAGCTGTGCATATCTTCCTCCATGTTGAGGGAGGGGGCAGATTTCAATGACCTTATGCTGTATAGTTCTCTATGCAGTGCAAGATGGTACAATTTTGGGTTTATCCTCTAGAGGGGGGCGTACACTTGAGTATTGGGCAATTCCTTAGCTGAGCCTTGCCATACAGAGTTGATCTCAGCATCTGTGTGTATATAGCTGCAGCTGGATATGTCCCTACCTGTGTGTGTGTGCGAGGGGGCTCGAGAGCCTGTCATAGCAGCACAGTGTAAAGGAAACCCAGGCTGGTGTGTCAGGCAGGCTCAGTGGTATCCCAGTTTCAAGTGGCACTCTGGGGGGAACCCGTCACACCCATCCTATAATGATCACTAATGCAGTATCGGAAGGATATAATACTTATGAGATAGTTAGGCTCCATCCTCCAAATATTTACATGTGTTTGACTTTACACACTGTCCCATTAATTTAAATGCATGTCTTCACAGGATCAGGTACTTTGGACTCTAAGCTCTTTATGGCAAAAAACATCTTTTCATTTTCTTGGGCTCCAATTCCAAACTGCGGCCCTTAAGTGTTACTGCAATAAACTGTATAACAAGAATATGCTCTGATAGCCAGTTTTAAAGATAAGCATATGCTACAGGTGGAACAGTCTGTATTTGCCCAAGACTTTGAATTTGATTCCCAAACTCTCGGGCATTCCAGAGGCCTCATTTTATCTATATAAAGTCTGTCTCAAATGCATTTAATAAAACAAGTATTCACCTAGTAAATCCTAAATAGGTGTGTGGTTTTCTTGAAGCAATATTTGTATAATCACTTCCCTAAGAAGTTAGAAAGGTAGGCAGTGTACTTACAAGGTAAACAGTTTTCACATAATAAAACACCTCCTGGAATTTCCTTATCACAATTATGAAATTTATTAAAACTCACAGAGAATTTAATTTATCTGGAAACTCCCAGGTAATATTATAATTTAGCAGCTGGGAACTCAAACAATAAATTCCTTCAGAGCATTAAACAGTAAATCCAAACATTATGGGGTAAATTCACACCTGCTGGCTCACGGAAGAACAGACTGCTCCCTATACAAACACAAGGGCACAGGCATCAGGGGATAATATATAGTGTTTGCACTGCCATCTTCCTACCAGGGTTCCACTGATTGGGACAGATAGTTTCTCCACTGAAGACTTCATAGGAGCTCCAAGGGTGGAGGTTACACAGAGGACATGGAAAATCAAAAATTAGTCTAAAATCTTGGGAAGATAATTGAGCTTACTCTGATTTCACATCTTTTGTGAGGTATTCCACATTTTCCCTTCATATTGTACTGAGTAGTATCATAATACTAGACCTTGATCACATATCAAAGAGATAAACCTGTCTGTCTCTTCCATTCCCTCTCCCACCTCCCCCAAATACCATATATAATATATAGTAGCTATGATAGTACTGTTTATTGTGATTCTCTCCATCTGTTTGCTGCATCCAGCTGTTCTCTCTCATTGTATATGTAGAGTGTACGCTCCTCAGGGCAGGACCTTATTATATGTTTGTATTGTACCTAACACAAAGGGGCCTTGATATATGACTGGGATGCCTAAGTGCTATCATAATGCAAATAAAACAATAACATATTGCTAACTCCATGAGTAGAAATTCTGAGTTTTCCCAGTATCTTTAGCCCTCCTATGTGTGGTATTCCTTCCTTCATCCCCCATAGAAGAGCCATGATTTGATCCTGAGTAAGCAGACTGCAATGGGAGGAAGTACTGCACTCCGTGAATATGAAAGCATGCACTCTAATAAAGGTACAACAAACATCCATTAGGAAAAAGCGGTGAGGGGGGGAGAGAGGACAAAAACAAATAAAATCAACTAAAACAGAAAACCTATGGAAGTTGTGTCATGCACTTCAATATGAACAAGTTGTTTGTTATAAGTACAGTAGAACCAACTAATTCAACATCCAGGTATCTCTAACATTTGCTTCTTGAACTACTATTATTCCTCTGCAGTCCAAACCTTATTTGGAAGTAATAGGCCTCCAGAGCTTACTTGCACTGCTTACTCTCTGCACAGGGATGCACATTGCATCTGTATTTTGAAGCAGTGCTAATGGCTTTACAAAGCTGTTTACTATGCATATATGGTCCCACTTCTTAAAAGTTTATAATTTTGTTCTTTTAAGCTTTTTTTTTTCAAACTTAGTAATGTTTGTAGACCTCCAAGAGGACTATGGCTTCAATGAGAGTTTTTCCTGAGTCCGAATTCTGCAATTTTTCCCTTACTGTGTACTTGCTAATTATTTCCTCAAAAAGCATAGTTGTGTCTGGCTTAACAGAGTTTTCGTGGATCCATCTCGAACCTAATTTATCAACAAGCATGAATTATATAAGTAGATGCAAAATGCCTGCTTGTATCTCAATATAGTCTTCAGAACCCGTAATATCTTGAAAAATGTGAGATAATAGATTAAATTACTAAACTTGGGTTCCAAATATCTAGGAACAACATTCAGTAGCCCATCTACAGATGATCAATTGTAATACATTACAGAGACACATGGCGTTGTGCTCAAAGTGTAAGTAGATAGTTGCAGGCTAGCTCTGATTGAGCCAGTGCTCTAAAAATAGCAGTATGGCCAGGGCAGCCCAGGAGGCAGCTCAGCTGGCCACCCGAATACAAACCTGCCTGACCCCTGGCTATATACTTGGCTAGCTGACCTAAGCCACCACCAGTGACACTGCAACCACACTGCTATTGTTTAGCATGCTAGCTCAAGCAGAGCGAGCACACGTTTGTCTATCCATGCTGGGAAGCAGACCCCCAGCTACTTTGGACATACTCAGTGTAACTTTTACAAAGCGTATTGGTGCACAAAACAGCAATATTTATAAATGTATAAATCCCAGGAAGAAAAAAAAAATGTAAACGTGTATGTGAATTGCATCTCTTTCAACCTGTCGCGGTCCAGTTGTGAGAAGCAAAGTGGCACAAAGGAGAACACTAGGAACTAGACAAAGAATGTATTAGTGGATGTCGGATAGATGTCATCTCGGCTGACACCAGGGATTGAATTAGTAAGCTCCTGAACTAAAAGTGTGAGTCTTCACAGAATGAGCCAAAGTGCCAGCCTGTATTATACATTCAGAATTTCTGTAGATCAGGCATAGAAGAGGACACATAACACCTAGTGTTCAGCTGGTAATATATTTCATCTGGACACTGGAAAGTCATCCTGAGCATCAGAGACCCGCAGTTTAAATCCTAGACAAGACCTCACTTACGTGGTGGCTGTCATACTGTCTAATGCACTAGGAATTTAATCAGAGGCCTCCAGAGCTAAAAGAATGAGTGTCTACTGCTTGAGATAAAAAAACAGGCTCTGTAACTGGGGCTGTAACAGACTGTGGATCAAACAGATGGGACACATAATGCACACTGACAAATGGGTTACACTAACACCTCTAATGTGCTGTAAAGTTCATTTTTATATTTCTATCATGCCAGTTTCATGACTCTTTACTTTTAAGTAAATTATTTATAGGAGAAGAGAGGTTTAAAAGGTATTCATAATTTTGTAGAGAAAATTTCATTCACATGATCTGAAATTTGTGATAGTTCATATTCAAACAAATCTGATTTACCTATGTGCAAATCACGTTGCAAAAACATAGGCTAGGCAAGGATCAGATTATTATTATTGTTCTGGTTATTATTAAAAAAAATAAAGTATATGGCACTGTAAATTTACAAATACAAAGAAAAGGACCATGAGGAACACCAGCAAATAGGGACTAAGGAGAAACATGAAGAGATGTTAAATTAGATGCTCAAGAATAAATCATTGACATCACACTATTACCATTATTATTTCCTAGTCTGAGCACAAAGAAAAAGTTAGTCTCTCATATATACCACTCTGTGTTAAATGTTGGCAAATCCTGACTTCTTACAGATGGCTACAATAAAGTTCTTTAGAAAGAAACCAGACTGAATTCAGAGATGAACGACTGAATTTAAAGTGGAGACAATCAGCATAGTTGTATGACTGTATCTGGAATGTGGGAAGAGTAGAGAAAAGAAAAAAGGTGAGGCTAGATTTGAAAATAGGGATGATGGTGTCAATAGAAAGGAGCAGAAATGAAGGGAAAGGAAAGTGTGAGAGAAGTCAGGCGGATTAACAGACGGGAGACAATAAACATGGGATCAATACAACTCGGGTAGAGAAAGAATGAAGGACATGAATGAAAAGGAGATTTGTAATCTTTCTGAGATCTAAGTAGTGTTTATAGGGTCAACTCAGAAATAAGAATTAGAAAGAGAACTGTTTGTTTAAAATAAAATGAAGAGAAAATAAAATGTGAGCTGGGGAGTTAGATTATAGCAGAATGAGAAAAAATGTTAGTGGGAGGAATTTAGAAGCAGTGAAATCGAAGGGATCATTAGTAGAGCAGAGCTAATAATTGATTTTTTGTTTCAGGCCAAAAAAAAAAAAAAAAGCTATTTTCAAACCCAAACTGATTTTTTTCCACAACAAAAACAAACAACAATTCTTCATGTTGAATCAACGTTAAATTTCAAAGTCAGGCCAGAAGATGACAATTCCCTACTTACAATCAGAGTCATGCTAACCAACCTATAGTCACACAGATTATTCCATTTACCATTTTTAAATATTGACAAAACGTTAGCTTTCTCCTCGGCCTCTGGAACTTCCCCCAATGTTAATTAAAAACAAAAATAATTGTTCAGAAAGTTCCTTGGCCAATACTTTCAATATTCTTGGGTGCTGGTTATCCAGTCCTGTTGATAAAACCTGTTCAACTTCAATAGCTGCTGTTTGACATCCTCTCTAGTTACTGAGAGAATATAAAGTATTTCCTTGTCACAGTATGATATGAATGCATCCTCATGCTTCTTTCCAAATACATTATAGAAATATGTTAGTATACTTCTGCCTTTTCTGCACCATGATTGACAGTTTTACCATCCTTTTTGAGTATTGGATCTGCACCATTCCAAGATTTTATTTGTTCCTGATATATTTAAATAATTCACTCTTATTTTCCGTAAGTCTATTGGACATAGATTTTATATTGACACCTTTAGTTTCCCTTATAAAATGTCTCAATTTCTTACCTGTTGATTTGTACTATTGCTCCCATCTTTCATATTTGTTTTGTTTTATATATATACTCAAACCAAGAAAATAAACAAGGGAGTTAGATTGGGAAGCTGAGCCCAGTCATTTGAAGAAACCTCATAAGGGACAGAAAATAACAGTAGCCAAACAAGATGATGCAGAAGGTCAGAAATAAACAAGGGTGACATCAGAGGTTGGGGAGGCACTCATTTTAAAACGGAAACACTATTACTGCAGCTCCCTTACTGCTGCTTCTCCAGTTCACATGGTCAATGCTTCATAATTGTCATACTAGCTTATCATGATCAAAGCAAGATCAGGCCTCATCTCTGATACGACAGAACATTACTGATGTACAGGAAACAAATGATAATTTGTTTGTATATTAGATGTGCTAAAATATAAAGTAACACCCCAAACTCCTTGTAGGGGAGTTATAAATACAATTGTCTTCTTTCAGGCAAACATTGAGACTAAGCCTAACTTGTGATCTGGAAACAGAACTCTAATGTCAGGGAAGGGAGTCCATCAAAAACTCTTCCAAATAACTGAAGGAATTACATAAATTATAATTCACTAGGCTAGTGCCTGCTTCAGTCAGAAAGATAAGAGCTAGAAAAAATATTTTTTCTTGGTTTCCAACTGGATTGGAGAGCTAAATGAAAATGAAATGGCTTTATTAGAAAAAACAACAACTTAAAACTGCTTATTATATTGGATAGGCTCAACAAGTTAGTGAAAAAGAATAAATGCCATGCAGCTTCTACCATCTGACCTACCATAATGAATTCACACACTGAGTTGACCATCTGTTTTATATTTTAAGATGCATCACTTATTTGCTAATGTCTCATAACCTTTAACTAATAAGGAGATAATAAGTATTTAATCAGATAAAATGTATGTTTTCAAAATATAATCATGTAAAGAATTCTACACTGTGATATCAATGTCTGGTTTTGTAGCATGAGTAAAACACTATAGGGTGATGTTCCCATAAAATCAGCTTTGTCCTGTATATTTCAGACAGTTGCCCTTTCCCCCCTTGGAACATAGGAGATCATAGTAAGGCCTTGTGAACAAAACATGTTACAAACTACAGTATGGTAAAGTTTGTAGAGAGCACAGACATTCAGAAAAAAGGGTCTGCTCTCAGTTCAAATAGAGAAAACAGGCTAGCTACTGCTGGTAACAGAAAAAGAGTTCAAACTCAAACTAAAGCTGATTCTGAGCACTGCCAAGATTTAAGATAAACATTTCTCACAGATTATAACGAAGTGTTGATTTTTTGGAAGGATGGGACAGTATAAAGCAGAACATGCAGAAGAAAACATGACTGAATGAAAATGAGATTCATGAATGAATAAATGATTAATTTCAGAAAAGAAGTGTGTGTAAAGTCGGTGCCTCTGGGCATATTAAATTGAATTTATCTACACTTTTGCTTTATGCAGCTGGTAATCCATGCCAACACCAACATTGGCATTATATGGAAAATATTTGCCAAAGCATAAAGAGCTTTTTGTAAAAGCTGAGGTTATATTGCGATGATACACATTAAATTGGCAGCCTATCATGAAATCTCACCTGATTTCTCATAAATCCTATTGCGCCTTGCTACCACAATAGGAGACCCTGAAGTGTAAAAAAAGAGAGAGAATGAGGTGGATACATTTAGTGCTTATTAATTATCAGTCATTAACATCACCACTAGCATTTGTCATCTGTCATGGTGCAAGTCAGATGCTGCATTGAAGGGCACAGCCCTGGATTATCAGGATGAGATCAGAAGAAAGCCAATCACACTCTGCAAAACCTACCTGTACTGCATTCCTAATCTACACTTTATTAAAGCATGCAACTAAACCACATTAAGAACAAAGGTCTTGTAGTGGGGCATCTGCCCCACCCTGGTGTGGAAGGGTTTAAAGCAAGCCAGAGAGGCTGCGCAGAGCCACAGCCAATCCTGGAAGGGCTTATTGGGAGCGAATCAAGTAGAGGCTTGAAAGCAGTCGGTCAGGGCCAGGCTGGGCCCCATAAGAAGGCTGCAGGGCAGAGAGGAGCTGAGTCTCTCCCTGGAGGGCAAAGGGAGAAGAACTGGCTCTTAGAGAATCAGGCAAGGCAAGGCAAGGCAAGGCAAGGCAAGGCAAGGCAGGGCAGGGCAGGGCAGGGCAGGGCAGGGCAGGGCAGGGTAGGGTTAGGTTAGCAAAGGCTGGGAGAGCTCTAGGCCGATGACTCCCAGACTGGGGCCCTGACAGATAGGGGCAGAGAAGAAGGTGCTGGGGCTACAGGGAAGAGGCCCAGGGAAGTAGGCAGTAGAAGCAAGCTGGAGGAGGGCAGTATGTGGTTGCTGCTAGAGGGTCCCTGGGTAGTGGGTGGGCCTGGGACATTCCCTTTCCCCGCACTTGCCAGTGATGAGAGTGGCTAAGCCAGACTGAAGTTTGCCCTTGGAGGAAGGGGCTAGACTGAGGACTGCAGTGAGTCACTGAGGTGAGTGATAGAACCAGAAGTTGCTGGACCCCTGGAAGGGGGGGAGAGCCAGCGGAGCGGGCACAGCCGGAGGGCAGTGTCCAGAAGCGGATGCCACGGTCTGGGAGTGATATGGGTCCGACTGTGAGGACAGTGGAGACCAAGAGAGTAATGGAGGGCAAGACACTACTAGTGAAGGCGTACCTCCGAAAGAGCTAATTCCGATACCAACCAAAAGGAGGCACCACTGTGGTGAGTCTGTGCCCAGTTACAGGTCTCTTTTTCTCTTAGCAAAGATTAAATAACAGCAATTGTATTGAGGTCTCCAACTAATAAGATTTCATTATTTTTACAAAATATACTGTACTTATGTACTAAAACATATACTCATAAATAGTTAAAACTAAGGTACAGTTGATATGAACAAACTATATTCTGCCACGCATTATCCTTGCCCTTTTATTGTGTGTTCACCTCCTCCTAATTCACAGCACTTAGTCATTCACAAAGGGTCTTCTCAATCATTAGTGAACTAAGTAATTCTATTACACAGCTGCTAGTTTTTTGCAGGTTAGAAAAAGTTAAAATAAAATCAACTGGGCACATATACACAGGCCTCATTTGGAGCCATAGGGGCACATCTTTGTGCCCATATGAAGCCCATATAAACCAAAGGGCTCTGTGCAGTTGCAGGAGTCTATGTGATTCCATTAACAGGATTAGGGTCACAGTCTCACAATTCTAAAGTTTCTGAAGTATTTTTGTTAATATAATTATAATTTATTCTTTAGCTAAATAAATAACAATGGGTAATTTTCAAGTGGATCTAGGATTTCTTTGCATTATTTCATAATAATAATAAAAGGGATGAAGAAGTGATTTTATATTGTTTCTAATTACATAACAGCAAGCTCTATGGTTGTTTCTTTGTAATAAAACTCAAAATATCCTCAAAAATGAAAATCCCGACTATTTTATTTTAAATACTTCAATACTTTTTGAAAAAAGCAGAATTAGATTTCTCACACTAGGATAAGTTTTGTATCTTCCAAAACAGACATAAATCATTTACTAACAGTCTAGAATTAGTAGAAGCATCAATTAATTATTTTTAAATGTTTACAGTGGCTCTGATAGAGTTTGGCTGAATAATTAAAAGATACCATCTTAATGGTGTTAATCTCAAACTGTTGCTGCTTTTACTCAATGTAAAATCTGTACCAGGGACCAGTAAAGAGTTTAAAAAAAAATCAATTTCTAGTCAATAGTTCCTAAGAATCTAGGCCCTGGTCTACACTAGGACTTTAGGTCGAATTTAGCAGCGTTAAATCGATGTAAACCTGCACCCGTCCACATGATGAAGCCCTTTATTTCGACTTAAAGGGCTCTTAAAATCGATTTCCTTACTCCACCCCGACAAGTGGATTAGCGCTTAAATCGGCCTTGCCGGGTCGAATTTGGGGTACTGTGGACACAATTCGACGGTATTGGCCTCCAGGAGCTATCCCAGAGTGCTCTGGACAGCACTCTCAACTCAGATGCACGATTGTTTGCCATTGCTCTGACGCAGGGAGGGGTGACTGACGACACGGCTTACAGGGTTGGCTTACAGGGAGTTAAAATCAACAAAGGGGGTGGCTTTACATCAAGGAGTATTTCAGGCAGGACTTCACGGAGGGTTCCAATAAGAAATGGTGCACCTAAGTTATTGTTCTTATTGGAACAAGGAGGTTAGTCTGGCCTCTGATTGATACATGGCTAGATTTACCTCGCTGCAACTTCTCTGTGAGTGACTGCAGTGTGACCTAGAGGAATGAGTCCCCTAGACGGGGGCGGGGGGGGTTTGCAAATGAGTACAAAACAAATCTGGTCTATTTCTTGTTTTGATACACTCCATCTATCTTTTACATCTTTGGCTGGCTGCAGAAGGACTGCATGCCATCCACATCTCATGGCTGCTCGGCAGAAGATGGTACAATAGGACTGCTAGCCATCCTCATCTCTTGCCAGCCCGGCAGAAGATGATGCAATAGGACTGCTAGCAATCTGTATCACCTGCCTGCTCACGATAAGATGGTTCAATAGGACCGACTCCAGGACTAAAGAGAATGACCTGATCAAATCACTCCAAATTTAGTCCCTGCACCCATGTCTGCCCAGGCGCTCCTGATCAACCTCACAGAGGCGACCAGGAGCACCTCGGACATGACAATGACGGCTACCAGTCCTATTGCACCGTCTACTGCCACAAGGCAATGGGTTGCTGCTGCTGTGTAGCAATGCAGTACCGCGTCTGCCAGCACCCAGGAGACATACGGTGACAGTGAGCTGCGCGGGCTCCATGCTTGCCGTGGTATGGCGTCTGCACAGGTAACTCAGGAAAAAAGGCGCAAAATGATTGTCTGCTCTTGTTTTCATGGAGGGAGGGAGGGAACGGGGGCCTGACGATATGTACCCAGAACCACCCGTGACAATGTTTTAGCCCCATCAGGCATTGGGATCTCAACCCAGAATTCCAATGGGCAGCGGAGACTGCGGGAACTGTGGGATAGCTACCCACAGTGCAACGCTCCAGAAGTTGACTCTAGCCTCGGTACTGCGGAAGCACTCCGCCGAGTTAATGCACTTAATGCACTTAGAGCATTTTCTGTGGGGACACACACACTCGAATATATAAAACCGATTTCTAAAAAAACAACTTCTATAAATTTGACCTAATTTCGTAGTGTAGACATACCCTAGGACTTTACCACCAGAAATTTGGCAGCATAAGTGCTGGGCCAGATTCTCTCTGGAGTTCTGTGCATGGGCACTGGCAAGGCCAGCCTGATTCAGAAGACAAAACAGAATTGTTAGGATATAGATATTCAGGCCTGTCTGTAACGGCCTATACTCTAAGAATTTACGTGTATTCTTATCACTTAGCTAGTTATAGAGGTACAAAAGAGAGAATCAAAATCACTGTCTGACTGTATAAGGCCTTTTCTCACTGTGATAGTCTGAGGCCCTGATCTTAGGTTAAGGCCTTTGGCTAAGCAGTAGAGGCAGCCATAAGCTGGGAAGCGAACAGTCACATCCTTACATCCCAAACTAGTCACATTGAAAGAAGGTGCTAAGAAGAAAGAAGGTCTGTTAGGAATACAATCCTGTCCTGATAATGCCTATCACCTCCAGAGAAAGGGAAGTGCCTAGAAGATGTACAAGGAAACTGTTTGATAGCATCCTGTCTGGCAAGAACTAACTTATCAATAGACACAGCTGGGAAACCCTTATGTCTTTGTAGATGTAGTTGTGAAATCCTCACTTCTGTATTGTTTTGTCATTATAGTTCCCACTTTGCTATTGTTTGTTTGCATGGTCTCTGTCTGGTTCTGTGATTGTTTCTGTCTGCTGTATAATTAATTTTGCTGGGTGCAAACTAATTAAGGTGGTGGGGATATAATTGGTTAAATAATAATGTTACAATATGTTAGGACTGGTTAGTTAAATTTCAGTAAAATGATTGGTTAAGGTATAGCTAATCAGAACTCAAGTTTTACTATATAGTCTGCAGTCAATCAGGAAGTAAGGGGGGGAATGGAATCATGTTTTGCTAAGGGGGGGAAATGGGAACAGGGACACAGGTAAGGCTTTGTGGTGTCAGAGCTGGGAAGGGGGACACATGCTTGCTGGAAGTTCACCCCAATAAACATCGAATTGTTTGCACCTTTGGACTTTGGGTATTGTTGCTCTCTGTTCATGCGAGAGAGACCAGGGAAGTAAGTGGGTGAAGGAATAAGCCTCCTAACAAGAATGTGTATAGCTGTCACAGAATGCCAGCCAACATTACCTTTCATAAATGAGTTAAAGAGGCAATGTCAGGTGAGGAGGGCAAGATCTTTCATTCCAAGAGTTTGAATTCTTCATGCATACGAACTAGTGATTTGTTTTAACTAGCACCTTTGAAAACAAGGCTGCATGAAGGTGTGTTCCCTTCAAAATGCCGCCTCGCTAGTGGTGTCATCGTTCAACTTCAGCTGCCTGAGGACACAGCCCCTCTTTGGGGTTTCATTATTACATTTAACTTGGACTCAGTGTCTCCCCCCTGTTCTAATGACAAGTCAGCTGTAAAGAAGCTAGGAAACTCAATGGCCCCTCCTCTGTGACAATGGACTTGTCCCTGCCCAAGAAACAAACGACACCAAATATCTACACCTCATATATAACCAAACAAAGATATTTCTTTTGCTTTAGAGAAGAAAAGCCTTAAAGTGGTACTAAAAGAAAACATGTAAGGGAATGAGGTGGTTGAATGAGCTCCTTAGGTAAATTTTCAGATCTGCCTAAGTAACTTTTGTGCACCTTTGAAAATTTTTCCTTTTACTCAGTGCTGTCCAACTCCACTGCGTTACCTCTTTTCTAAGTTTTCAAAACTGAAGGCTCAACCTTGGTCTGGAGAATGTGAAAGATTTAAGGTAATTTCCTAGCTAAAACAAAGCTAAATAGAGCTTTCCTCAGTATTCCAATGTGTCCAAATTACAGAAAATTAATAAGGCTGTCCTAGAAAGAAGTGTTATAATACTCAAAAGGCATGATTTTAAGTCTTTAGATTACTCCAGAGACATCTGTCAGGCAAGAACCAGTCAATTATTTCCTAATGTCTTAGTGGTTAAAACAATTATTTATATGGACAGTATTTTAATTGTAGAAGTCACAAGACTGCATATTCTTGTCACAGTACTTTGGAGACTGTGTTATATTTAGCAAAGTCTATTCCAACCCCTTTCTCTTAGTTTAACATTCCTGGAGTTCACAGTGCATATTGCAGTGCTGATACTAAACATTTCCAGGTCCAAGAGGGAATTCACTACAAGTATGCCAGAAGCTGATACCTCATTCTGTCAACATGAGGAAGTTAATAAGCCCACTAGGAACTCTAGTAGTTCTACTCCCTGCTTTTCTTGATGGTTGCCTCTAAATTAGAAGCAACCTAAAGGTCTCCATTGGATGCAAGGAAAAAGTTACCCAGCTGCACTTCCCGCAGCTCCCATTGGCTGGGAATGGCGAACCGCGGCCACTGGGAGCTGCGAGGGCCATGCCTGCAGACAGTCAACATCATCAAAACGTCTTGCGGCCTGCAATCAGCTTACCCTGATGGGCCACATGCAGCCCACGGGCTGCAGGTTGCCCACCACTCTTCTAGGCAATGGTGGGGCCAGGCACTAGAACTGAGAGCTGGAGCCTGTCTTTCTTGTGCTTTGTTACCTCAGTGCTGGCAGTGGTGAGAAGGAAGTGGCAAGAAGGATGTCATCTGATTCTAATGAAGAGGGGACAAAAGGCAAGCTGAGGAGGGGAAAGGAGTAGATTGGGACAAGAGTCTCATGAGACTGGGACTGGAGGAAAGGATAGAAATTGCGACTAGGAGCTGGAGGCGTAATCTGGGACTGACTGGGCAAGGAGACCATGACTGGGAGCCAGAAAGTGGAAGGGAAGTTGAAACTGGGAGTTGGAGGGAGTGGAAGCTAAGGCTATTTGGGCAAGGAGACTGTTTTTAGGATTAGCTGTGAATGTTTAGAGCCACTATTCAGGGTGGCAACTAGTGGGGATATAGCAAGCGAGTGTCCGTGTAGACAAGAAATAAAGACAATTGTGCAATCACCCTGACCACAGCATCCTGGATCTCTGTAATCTCTACATGGTGTCCAAGTGGAATTGTATACGACCCGACAGATCACAGAACATCCTGTCAAGGGAAGAGGGGAAAGGAAAACAGAAAAGTAAGTCCTACACCCCAGCCAGAACAACCTACACCCTGCACAGAGCTAGCAGCAAAACAGGCAAGGAAGTAGCCTACAAACACAGAGGACCAAGAAAGATCTGTTATGCTGAGTGACAGGAGTGACTACAGGAAAGTAAGTGACACTGAAGGTGAGACTAACACCAGTTTGCTTCTAAGGGGCTACACCACCTTACTCCACAGAAAGGCAATAACAAAAAAAGAGAGGTGGGGGGAATCTAGTTTGGTGGAATTGCAGTGATGACTACATTTGTCCCAGCTTTTGTCCCAAACACCACTTCCAGGAGAATTTGATTTCCAGGATGCTGAGGAACAGCCTCTCTGGGTAAGCAGATTGAAGAGTTTCTGTCATGTTTCTGGTTTAGATCAGCAATTATAGGAGAAACAAGTGAATAACCTGCTCTATACAATGGGACCTGCAGCAGATGAAACTATCCTTTCCAGAAGCCCACATAGCTGCTCATATGAAACAATTCAATACAGTTAATGAAGAACTGGGTAAGTATTTCATGCCATGCTGCAATGTGAAATTTGAGCAGGAACAATTTTACTTACACAAGTAAGGGAATGGTGAGTCAGTGAATGATTTCTTAAAAGCCCTGTACAACCAAATCCAACACTGTGACTATGGAGCAAAGAACTTATCAGAGATAGCCAGCTATCAGAAAGACCCCCAAATTATCCTAACCTCTAACTAGAGACAGCCAAAACACAGTACTCCACAATTACTACATAAAGAAGGAATTTTTCTGAGGAATCACTTTGAGGTGGAACCCACTGTAGAAGCTATAGACATGGGGAGGAAAATATCTCAGAATGCCCAGAAACAATACCCACTCAGACAAGTACAGGTATGAATGAATCCAGGGAGGGCTATGCTAACATGGAATAAAGGTGCACAACAAGAATGTGAAAGAATGGAAACTGACCACTAGTCACTCTTCTAGGTTAAAAACATGTAAGATGTGTTACCTCCTTGAATATGTTTTTGAACGAGACTCATGAAGTTTCTGTTCTTGATAGCCCACACACCTTGGAAGAACCTCACTACAGGCAATAGACTCCCTAAGGCCCTGATCCCAGAAGCACTACACTGGGAGCCGGGGCAGAGAGGAGAAGCTCTTGGTTGGACATGAAGACTGGGACATGGAGTCAGGGGAGCATGTAGTTTACGGGGAGGCAACTGGTATCACATTGGCCAGTCCTGGGGGAAAAATTATATGTGATCATGTACTTAAAACTATATGATGTTTATGCACAAGGGGGATGGATTACATGGAGTAGAATCATAGGATTCTAGTCATAGAATCCTAGAAGATTCGGGTTGGAAGAGACCTCAGGAGGTCATCTAGTCCAACCCCCTGCACAAAGCAGGACCAACCCCAACTAAATCATCCCAGCCAGGACTTTGTCAAGCCGGGCCTTAAACCTCTAAGGATGGAGATTCCACAACCTACCAAGGTAACCCATTCCAGTGCTTCACCACCCTCCTAGTGAAAGTTTTTCCGAATATCCAACCTACACCTCCCCCCACAACTTGACACAATCACTCCTTGTTCTGTCATCTGCCACCACTGTGAACAGCCTAGCTCCATCCTCTTTGGAACCCTCCTTCAGGTAGTTGAAGGCTGCTATGAAATCCCCCCTTACTCTTCTTTTTTGCCAACTAAAGCCCAGTTTCCCTCAGCCTCTCCTCATAAGTCATATGCCCCAGCCCCATAATCATTTTCGCTGCTCTTGGCTGGACTCTCTCCAATTTGTCCACATTCTTTCTGTAGTAGGGGGACCAAAACCGGATGCAGTATTCTAGATGTGGCCTCACCAGTGCTGAATAGAGGGGAATAATCACTTCCCTCGATCTGATGGCAATGCACCTACTAATGCAGCCCAATATGCCGTTACCATTCTTGGCAACAAGGGCACACTCTTGACTCTTATCCAGCTTCTCATTCACTGTAATCCCCAGGTCTTTTTCTGCAGAACTGCCGTTTAGCCAGTCAGTCCCCAACCTGTAGCGGTGCATGGGATTCTTCCTTCTTAAGTGCAGGACTCTGCACTTGGCCTTGTTGAACCTCTTCAGATTTCTTTTGACCGAATCCTCCAATTTGTCTAGGTCACTCTGGACCCTATACCTACCCTCCAGCATATCTACCTCTCCCCCCAGCTTAGTATCATCCATGAACTTCTGAGGGTGCAATCCATCCCATCATCCAGATCATTAATGAAGATGTTGAACTAGACCAGCCCCAGGACCAACCCCTGGGGCTGGTTTAGTTCAACATCTTCATTAATGATCTGGGGCACTCCATTTAATACTGGATGCCAACTAGACATCGAGCCGTTGGTCACTACCCATTGAGCCGAACCATCTAGCCAGCTTTCTATCCACCTTATAGTCCATTCATCAAATCCATACTTCTTTAACTTGCTGGCAAGAATACCGTGGGAGACTGTTGTGACATTGCACTCCATATGTTTTATGGAAATATGCTTATAAGTGTGAATATAATGTAACTGGAATATGCTGTATGCAAAAAGTCTCTTGTAAGGTAACATTACAAATTTATAATCTACTGAGTGTGTTCATCCTATTTGTATGCATGTATCATTCTTGTATCTGAAGCTAGAAATATAAAGTATAACTCTAAGGTCCTATTGTAACTATGCAAAGTGTGGGCCATTAATGGTGGTTTAGAATCTTGATGGCTCCCATTGACTAGGACAATTGGTTGTAGATGGTTTATTTACCTGCAAGCCTTCCTGTGGACGTGTGGGCCTGCCCGTGGGTAATGACAAATTAGGTCTTACAGTGACATATGACCATATTACATGATACTGGAATCCATCTTAAATCTGATACTTTTCCATTTAGGAGGAGGATTGGGAACCCAGAGAGACAAAAGATTCCCACCTTGAGCCAAAGATATAAAAGGGGGTGGATCAGAACAAAGGGGGAGGCCAGTCATAAGAGAACCCCTAGTTATCACCTGAGCTGGAACTAACAAGGAATGTACCAGGGGAAAGGATTTGGTCCAGACTAAGAAGGAGTCTAGTCTGTGAAAGAAGCTTATTGGAACATCTCTGAGGGTGAGATTTTACCTGTAAACAGTTTCTTAATGTATTAGGCTTAGACTTGTGTGTTTTTGCTTTATTTTGCTTGGTGACTGACTTTGTTCTGTCATTACTTGAAACCATTTAAATGCTACTTTTTATACTTAAGAAAATCATTTTACTTATTAATTAACCCAGAGTATGCATTAATACCTGGGGGAGCAAACAGGTGTGCATTGCCCTCTGTCAGTGTTATAGAGGGCGAACAATTTTATGAATTTACCCTGTATAAGCTTTATACAGAGTAAAACTGATTTATTTGTGGTTTGGATCCCACTGGGAGCTGGGTGAAGATAGGAAACCTGCTGAGCAGTTTTTAGTTAAAGTTTGCAGCTTTGGGGTTGTGGACCAGACCTGGGTCTGTGTTGCAGCAGGCTAGCATGTCTGGCTCAACAAGGCAGGGTTCTGGGAGTCCCAAGCTGTCAGGGAAAATGGGCTCAGAGGTAATTTCAGCACATCAGGTGACAGTCCCAAGGGGGTCTCTGTGACCAAACCCGTCACAACTCTATCAAAACTTTGCTAAAATCAAGGTATACCATGTCCACAGAGCCAGTTATTTCATCATAGAAGGCAATCAGATTGGTCAGGCATGACTTGCCCTGGTGAATCCATGTTGACTGTTCCTGATCACCTTCCTCTCCTCTAAGTGCTTCAAAATGCTTGAGGACCTGCTTCATGATTTTTCCGGGCACTGAGGTGAAGCTGACTGGTTTGTAGTTACCCAGATTCTTCTTCTTCCCTTTTTTAAAGATGGACACTAAATTTGCCTTTACCAATCGTCCAGGACCTCCCACGATCATCACGAGGTTTGGCCAATGGCTCTACAATCACATCAGCCAACTCCCTCAGCACCCTTGGATGCATTGCATCCGGCCCCATGGACTTGTGCATGTCCAGCTTTCCTAAATAGTACTTTACCTGTTCTTTTACCACTGAGGGCTGTTCACCACCTCTCCATATTGTGCTGCCCAGAGCAGCAGTCTGGGAGCTGTGAAGATCGAGCCAAAAAAAGCATTGAGTACTTCAGCTTTTTCCACATCCTCCATCACTAGGTTGCCTCCCCCATTCAGTAAGGGTCCCACACTTTCCCTGACAACCTTCTTTTTGTTAACATACCTGTAGAAACCCTTCTTGTTACCCTTCACATCCCTTGCTAGCTGCAACTCCAATTGTGCTTTGGCCTTCCTGATTACACCCCTGCATGTTCGAGCAATATTGTTAATACCCTAATTCTACCTTAATTCTAGCATTCCCTGATTTTTTTAAGGAAATTATTAACATGTTATGGAGGTAAGAAAAGTCTTTGTTCGTGGTTTTATTACTGATAATATCTATGCTTTTTTATAACAAGACATTTATTTTTCATGTTTCTGCCCAGTTGATTGACCTATCTTTCCCATCCAGGATGTTAAACCTGTTTTTTTGGCAAGCACCTTTCACTATTTTTCAGATTGGCTTCTAGTTCAGTCAGCAATGGGTTGAAGTAAGCACCCTGTGTAGGAGGGCTGATTAAAATTTTTGTTGTGTCCGATCTCTCTGTCTGTTACCTGATATCATTGTGAAGATGTGTGTTGATTGATTCATGAGAAATCATGCAATACTGCTTCTAGACAAACAGAACTGCCTATTCTTAAACTCAAAAGTAATCTTTTTATTCCTCCTCCACTATAATGACTTTAGAAGGAATATGGAAACTGCTAAATATGCTCAGTGGTAAGTGCAAACTGTAGCGCATTAGAAGTTGTGTCCTAGACTGATGGTGAACCAACAGTCAAGCAGCCATGGAGCCCTCCCTTCATCCTCTCCACCTGCCCCCGCCCCCCGCACCCAAATGAAAAAAAACCAAAAACAATGTGACATGATGTTTCTGAAGGGAAGATACATCTCTATGGTTTGGCAGGCAGAATTTAACCTCCTATTAAAACCAAAACTTAAAATTCATTTTCACTGTAGTATGAGTGACCATAAACTGATTCTCCTCTGATCTGAAGAACAGAAAAATACTTTGCTCCCTGACTGAGTTTGACTGTATTAGATAGTTGGCTATCAGGACTGTAAGATCAACAGTTTTCCTGGGCTTTCAAAGGGCTGTGTGAAATAACAGTGCATGGTAACAGGTTTCCTAATCATCGGTAGGGCTTCTTGTGTCTAGGTCTGGGAAAGTAGCTCTCTTGGCATCAGGTACCCCCTTCTGCTTTCAGTTCACTCTGTGATAGTCTCTCTTTGGATAACTTGGTTATTTGGGTACCCATCTAGTCCACCTCTTCTAGGGTTACAAAGTCCAGCAGGAGCACTGTCCAAATGCCTTCTCTGGATGCTGTTCAGCCCATGCTCAGGGCTCTGTCGCACACTAATCAGTGGCCAACAGGGGAAGCTGGGTCCATCCGCTATACTATACTACTGTTCAGGGACCCCATAACCATCAGGCCAGGTCTGCTCAGTCTCCTTCCCCATTACTGTTTCCCTGGGCTTCTTCCTACCCAATCTCTCTCTCTCTCTCTTCCCTTGACTGTTTCTGGGTTACAGCAGGCACCTACTCTACTGCCGATGGCTACTTCACCGCCTTCTAGCCTCTTGCTAGATTTGTTGCTCCCAAGCAGGATCTCAGAGCTTATCCTCTCTCTATGGAATTCCTCCTTGTCCATGACAACCTTCCTCATCCCAAAAAGAGACTGCACCTTCCTTTCCCTGCAGCCCCTTTTCTGCTTTCAGCCTCCTGGCTTTATAGTGCTGCCTCAGCCCTCCACCAGCTAGGCTTCACTAGATTAACACAGACCCTCCCTCTCCCAGGTAATCCATTTGGCTTCTCAGGTCCTCATTAACCCTATCACATGTGCTCACTTTAAAATTTCTCTAATAAATTATAAGCAATAGGTCTGAGACAAACCCCCTGAATGTGAACCCTCTGGACTTGTGGGGGTTGGGCTTGGGGATGCAAACAGAGTAGAATCTCTAATTCCCTCAGCATTTTGGCAGTGCTAGGAGCTAGTTTCTTCATATCACATGACTTTTGGCTAGCTGGGCGAGTGGTTTACTGTATGCTCTTATATTAATTCTAGTAATGATAGGCAAACTGCATGGACCTGTACAGTCTGTAAATTTGTAATGCTGAGGACTGTGTACTTTTATTTTATTCCTCTGAGTCTCAGGGACTAAGCCAAGTTATTTAAGGAGAGGGAAAGAAGATTAGTTCAACTTGTTAATGATACAAGCAAGCAGGGGAAACTCAAAGTGTAAAATATTCAATTTGCCTATAGGCCATGATTTCCGAACCTTAACCAGGGTGCTTTGGGTTTTGCCATTGAAAAGACAGCACACAGTAATGGAGATTTTGCCGTAACTAAAATACATCATACCAAGCCCATCTATAATGTATATATCTGACATTTGATTCAAGCTTGGGATTGTTTGGACACATATTGACTGAGAGAGCTAAAATAAATGTGGCAAATATTAAGAACTGCCAAGACAGGACTAGATTAGTAAAAATGAAAAAATACAACCTAGCTGAGAGATTCTGCTGTATTTAAGTGATGCTTGAGCTGAAAATGGCTATTTTTGACAAATACTGATTAGCACAGACTTAGACAACTATTCATAACTAGACTGAATGACAACAAATCTGAGAATTGCAAACACTCATAATGCTTGCAAATATGCAATTATTTAAACCGCTTTATTGTACAATCCTAGATTAAAATAAGTGCAGCAAATTATAGGTATTTAGTAAATTCCAGTCTTTCCCAAATAAATAATTGTCTCACCAGCTTTTAAATTAACTATAGCTTGTTATTCATCCCTATTATATACACTACTTGACTAGTTAAACTGGTTATTGGATTCTTCAGACAGTAGCCCCTGAACTCCTCCAGTCAATTAAATCCTTTATCGTATCTGATTTGTCACTGCCAGTGTCACTGCTAATCTTCTAAATCCACATCAGTTCACAAGCATTAAATGTACTTATTCTGTGGCAAAATTGGGAGGCTATATAAGCAGAACTCCCTGATATGAATCACAGTGTGCTAATTCTTTGACATAGATAATCACTTCTCACACCTTAGATTTTGTGCACTATAATGGGAATATTCACTGAAAAGTACAGCTACTTTTGCATTAAATGCTGTAAATCTATTACCCAGTTCCTTGTCCTTTTAAATGATAACCAGGAACAAAGTAACCACAACTTATTTCAGAATCTGTAACTTGAACAACTTAGTATCAGTCTCCATGACTTTGGAATACACCTCCACAAAAGTATTCCAAAACATTTTTTTTAAAGTTTGATCTGATATTAAACTCTCTATCCCTAACCTTCCCCATCTCCTGCTGTTTGCCACTAAATACTTGATTTCTATAGAAAGAGAGAAGGAAAATGACATGCAGTAAATTATTCAGAGTAACAATCTTGTCAATCTAATAACTTCAGTTATCGTAAAGTTACAAAGATATCAATACTATTTATTTTATATTGCAAAGTAGAGTTGATTAGATAGGCATACACTTGATTTTCCTTTAAAATACATCCTTTCCTAAAGCATCTTTCTTTCAATAAAAAACACTCTTTACATATTATAGCTTTTATAAGCCTTTGGACTAAGAAAGCAATTCCCTATACAGGTTGGACGTATCACCTTTATTCTGAAAGAGAAGGTAAAATAAGACTCTTACCAGAGACAGAGAAAACAATTCGTTCAGCTAGATCCAACAGTGCTCTGTGCAAGCAGGCAGCATGAGTGATATTTGGGCCTCACACAAAAGCAAGATAATTGGCTCTCAATGAAGAGATGTAAACATCCATCATAATGGCACTGGTGCTGAGGCTGAAAGCTACCTCAGCTGTTCTATGTACTCTGACTGTAAGATGATGTCACAAACATCAACTGGGTGTACTCTCATTGGCTTCTGTTACCTGGAATCATATCTTAACCCTAAACTGTCAGTTGCAAATGGAAATGTGGATCTGTTTTATATATATTTGGGGTGGAGGGAATGGAATGTACTGAAAGCTCCCACTTTGGATGGCAGGTGCATGCTGTTTAAACAGTTAAAATAAAAAATCCAAAAACTAATTTGCCTAAATTATTAAGCAAGAGCCCTGGGGAATTGCATTTTCATAATGTTTACTAAATGACAGTAATCATCAAAATATTGTACAGAAAGGAGTATTAAATGAAAGGTTAATGCATACAGCATCTGGAGAATTCACTTTTTTAATGATTTTACATTGCCTCCCATTAAGTCATGAGATTTCCCAAAGATACACATAAAAAGGGGGTTAAATTTGAGAACATTGCAAATAAAGCTCTAATTAGGTTAGCTACAGAAAGGCACTGGTATATTAAGAATTTAAAACAAAACAAAAATAAAAGTAAAGATATGCACAAATGTAAATGTGCACTTATTCTTTGAATGTAAAGTAGGATCTCAGACATTGTGTGGTAAATGAGGCATGAAACACACTGTCAAAAATCTGATCTTCTAAATATAGTGGCACTAAATATTTTGTTATGTTACCAGAAATATTCCATAAATCATGTGAACTTTAATAGCTGTTTGGGGCGCATTTTAAAGATAGAAATAATAATTTGATCTTTCAGTTTTAACTGATAGAACATCCCATTGCTCTATGCAAAGAAAAAAAAAATCACAACTCGTATGTTACATGTTGCATATAGAGCTTTAGTACTATATCTACTTTAACATTTTCCCATCCTTTTGAATTGTACCCTTTTGCTTATTTGACTGGATAGGAGCTTGATTTGATGTTTGTTTGGAGTAAAATAAATAGCACATTTAGTTATTTTGCAATTCAGTATTCCTAATGCTAAAAGTAAGGGTTGTGTTTAAAATTCCTTCTGTTCAGTTTATTCCCCAGGAAAAAATATATACTCAGAAATGTTTTTGCTTAATATAGAATATGTTAAACATATCACAGGATTTCTCGAATAAACTTGATAAACAGCTCTGCCATTGCCTTGTGGTCCTTTCACCAAGTTGTAGAGACTCAGGAGATTAAATTCTGGGGACTTAATAAACAGCAGCTCTGTGTAGGGATCTGGAAGCTAGCCTATTAGCCAAAATGTACTTTAGGCCAAAGTGAAAGCCCCATATAATTTATTTCTGCCTAGAAAACATGGGAGTTTAGATGGAAATGTGTGTATATATATAAAAAAAGATTCATTACCATGCAAAGTGACACAAAACTGAATTACAGATCAGAAAGATGAATTTGGACAATAGGAAAGGCAACTTTGCTTTTGTATGATTAACGATAAAGGTAAGACATAGTAATTGCTAAGATGTGTCATGAGTAAAGGAATTATTTATGAAGTAAAATATGCTTAGACATATCACATGTTAAGTTATATTCCTCTGAAACTTTAATGCTATAAATAACCAAGATCAAACAAAGACACTGTTGATAAAATCTGATTATGTAGGTTGATTTGGTCTGTAAAATGTAGAGTTCCCATGTCTAACTAATCTTAACATGATAAATTTATGTCCCATACATTTGTTGTTCTTATATACACAATACTTCATTTCCTTAACAGGGTGATTTATTCTTATGTGAACTGCTAGATACTTTATGTGGACAAAATACAGTATGCTGGAAAAAAGCCTCCATTGACACTAACATATTAGAGTCCATATTTTATATTTTGCCCACTGAATAGTCATATGTTAGTAGTTTTTCTCATGAAACTAGCACACAATAAGCAATAGAGGCCCATTGTGAATTTAAGAGAAGAACACTGCCCCAAACCCATCTGTTAAATGGAAGTTGCACTTAAACTCCAGCACATTTTCATTAGAATGCCTTCTTTTATACTGTAAACTTGTGGTAAGTTAGTATCTTTAAGTCAAAGTGGTTTATGACGTATCTTAATGGTAGTGAATCATCAATTTACACATACATTTGATGTTAAAATTAATATTGCTGTATAGTCAATGTGATGAAAATGTGGATGATTATAGAGATGGTCAGACCCAACAGGTAATAGCTGTGAAACTGTCAGTGAAATAGCAGCCCCATCATAATAATAAATGTACTTATCAACACCAAAACAAGATTTCCAGTGTGTTAAACATAACCTTTCCCATTGGCTGTACAAATAGCAAAATCAAAAAATAAATTAGATAATGGATCACAGAAGCTGTATCTCTTGCACAGATAGTAATTGCAAGCTAATATTGCAGAAATAGCTGTCAGGTACTTCCTTGAAATGACCATTTGAGTGAAAAGCATGTAAAAGACACAAAGCAGCTCAAATGTTTTACTCATATTATCCCTGCATTTAGTTAAAAAAAATTATACAACCAAAGCAAATAGCCTATCCTTATGCTATAAAAATGCATATACTGCTTTCTCAGAGTGTTACTGTGATAAGAGTGGTCTGTTAGCCTCCCTTGTTATATGATACATACAGTATGGCATCCATGGCACAGGCAATGAGCTACTGTGAAAGTGTCTTTAGCAAAATACAAATCACATTTAGTAGAAGAAAAAAGATGATGCTTTCTCCCAGAGTACAGTATTAATCAACATAGAAATAATTCTAATGGATCCAACAGAAAGAGATTTTAGACCTAAAGCAAAGCAAAACTCAGTTTCATGAATACATATTTCCCACAAGTTGAAATCATTACTGCATTTAATTGCCTGACAATTATTTCTGTCAGATCAATTTAATGGTTAAACCAATTATTTATATTACAAAACACAGCAGAGACTAACTAGAAAAACACAAGTCTTTCGATGTAGCTTAACCTACTCATTATTAACATGGTTGGGGTGAGGTATAAAGATTTGGGGGAAAATTAGAACTCAGATGATGAGGTACAGATTAAACGTACAGATTCAAAATTACTGTTCTCAGAATTCTGTTTCAGAAGAGTGCCAGTTCAGGAAGAGCTAATAATTATTACAAGCATTTGTCTATTTTATTCTCGCAGCATTAGCAATTGGCTCACTACCTTGTTATCCACAAGATGGCAGCTCTGTTTACATGGTCACTTACTCTTGCAATATCCATTTGAAGAACTTTCAAATTAATTTTTCATTTTACAGTAGATATTTTCATATATCATGAAGAAAACAAAGGTCCTGACAATTCATTGATCAACCCTAGTACTGAAGTACAGTTGGTTATGCAGTTCTTGCAGAACTGTTGAGAGATAGCAGAACAAGAGATTGTACTTTTAAACAGAATAGAAGCTTTATTTTAGGAGTTTTAAAATTTCCCCATTCACAAGCATATGCTCTTCAATCTCTAGCAGGGCAAGCCAGCAAAGCCCTTAAACACATGCTTACCTTAAAGCAAGCAAACAGTCTCATTAACTGTAATGGGACAGTCTCATTAACTGTAATGGGACTACTCACATGCTTAAAGTTAAGCATATGCTTAAGGGCTTGAGCTGGATAGTTGCCTAAACCCTTCACTCATTTTAGAATCTCATCTCTAAAAGAACGGAAAACACCTCCTATCCTCAGTTGTGCTACTTAAAAAAAAAAAAAAATGTAACATATATTTGTTTCCAAGGTAAAATTCTTTGTCAAGGTTAAATGTCTGATTAAATGAATTTAATGACTGATGTTAATTTATGCCTCACAAATTTACTGAAGTCCAAAGGAAGACACACAAATGAGGTCAATTTGAGTTTAGGTGATTATGAAGGGTTTCAGTTTCATAATGGGAGTGAAGGACTAAAAACCTCTAAAATGACTTCTTGGAAAATAAAGCCTAGTCAAATATTCAGTCTTATCATACTTGACTAGCTTTCCTACAAATGTGCATAGTCTTGCTATCCTACATTTGACTACACTGAAACAAGAAAGTAAGGTTTCAGTATGTTTAAAATCTTTTAAAAAAATGTGATTTCACTGGGATTACAGGCATTCTTCAAAGGAGACTATAAGTATTGGATTCTAATTGCAGTAAAAGAAAATATCACATAAAATAACGTTGGACTAGGTAATTTGCAATTTTGGCACAAAGACCATGGTACATTTAAGGGTTTAAGTTTTAGCAGCATTGAAACTAGATTTTGAGTACAATTTTCAAAAGCACATAAGTGAGTTCTGACCCCAAATCTCATTTTCAAAAGGAACTTAAGTATTTTACTGACCTTCTAGGATTTAGGGTCCCAAGTGTCCTAGGTAGAACTGGCAAATTTTTTTTGGACAAAACTCATTTTGGCCATGAAATGTATATTTGGGTCCACTGAAACATTTTGTGAACTCGTATTGAATTCACTGAATTGTTTACACTGAAAAATAAAAAATGGTGAAACAGTTAAAATATTTAGTTTCTAATTTTTCAGAAAGGAAAACTTTCATTTTCCCCATTTTTAAACAACTTTGCATTTAGAATTTTACTTCTATTATGCTTTTAAAAAGTAAAAAAAAAAAGAATTTTATTTCATGTCAAACAGTATGTTTAGCACAACTTGAAACTTTTGTCCTGTTTCATTTTACTGAAAAGTTAAAAAAAATTTTTTGATCGACTCAATTTTTTGTCCCGTTTGGTCACTGAACCAAAAAAATTAGTTATGTACACAGGTCTAATCCTAAATCACTAAAATGTTTTTGAAAATGTTATCCTTTATTTATTGGCTGATTTTGTGTTTGCTTGTTTTCTGGCTCTTACTTAATAGATTTAGGGTAAAAAAAATCATATCAAAAGCACCCAAGTGACTACAAGCCTAAATCATATTTCCATTGTCTTTTACTAGCAACTAACAAAAAAAGGTTACTTTAAAAGAAATCATTGTTTGTTTTTTTTAAATTAAAGAGAAAAAAATATTCTGTAGACAGCCTGGTTTGTGTGCATGCTAGACGTTAATCTCCATTTCACCACTTTTGTGTAGCAAAACCCATGCACCGGTACCTCTGGGCTTGGCAGTGCATAGCCCTGGCATCTCTGCACTTGCTGCATGATGAGCAGTTTCAATTAAGGGGAGGAACACAAACTGGGTGGGACATACCGCATCACACGCTGTGGTTAGAGTGGATGACTCCACAGGGAGCAGGAGTTCACACAGATAGTGGCCTGTTACTTCCACTGCAAGCTCAGGAGGGGCACGAGTCACATAATAATAATTGCCGGGCATTTAATAACAATGGTTATTTTCACAGCCCCTGTAGATTCAAGCATGCATGCAAATGGACCCATTTGGCCTGTTCTTGCCAGAGTGGTAGGGGATGATTGCAAGGGGAAAAAAGGGGGTAGGTGAAGTGCCAACTGCAGGTTTGGCTCGGCTGAAGCAGGTCATGGGGTGCAGAACACAAATGCATCATAAAGCCACCTTCTCCTTCACACCCTACCCTGAAGTACCTCAGCTTCAGCAAAGGATACTACTCTACATTTTCAATAGAACATTTCAATGACCAACTTTCGTTAAACTAACTTACTCTCATTAAAGTCACAAAACGTAGGGCTTACGTTGAAATTCGGTCTTAACTCTAACTCTGTCCTCATGTGTTTAAGCTTTAAAACACAGCCTCTTTTTATAGGATTATAAATCTTGTCAGAAGTACAGCATGTAATGAAATACAAACTGGAGATATAGTAGAGTCTTCAGATTTGGCTTGCCCAAGGAGATCTATAAAAAAAGCTATGTTTGAAGTAAATCAGTTCATTAATAGAGCAAGTTGGAAATTTTCACTAGTAAATCTAACATTAATGTGTACATTGGAGCTCTTTCAACAGCCAAGGTAAATCATCCAGCTTCATGACCAGCACTATCTATGTCTAGGTTGAAGCCTGTGTTGAAGACTAACATACCAGTTACCAACAACTTTTCAATCATTTTGGCCAAGACTGGGTGATTGGAGATCAGGCAATGTTAAGTGGGCCTGTCAGAAGATGGTCTTTTGAATATTATCCAGACTATTGTGCGTTTAAGGGTTACTTACCCTCCCTATAAGATACAAACGGTTTCAGTCAGCAGTGAACCAAGGTGCTCTTCATTCATTTCCATCAAGCATGGTAGCCACAGGTGAATCTTGCAAGATTGTGTCTCAGCTCTTACTCATTACTTTCAGAACCTCTGCTGCATGGCCAAATTCCATAAGGAAAGGAGGGATGACTCATTTCCCTCAAAACTAGAATTGCTATCCTGAATTCAATTTAATTACAAATTAAAATAAAAGCTCCTCACAAAGAGAGATTTTCAGCAAAAAGCAATTCACTATTATATCAGGAGAAATTGAGATAATGTAAGAGGAGGAGATTGTTTCTACAGTTAGCATGACAGGGTACAAAATCATGTTATTCTACAAAAAGAAGGGAGGACTGGTGATTAATGTATAGCTCTGTGCTGAAATGACCAACCAGCCTTTCAGGTATGTAAAAGGCTCATATTTAATTGAATTTACACATAGGTGGATTTATTTTCCTTATACTTTCAAAGAATTCCACGGTGTTTTACTGAGTTATTGAAAGAGGTGATTTTACAATCATCTGCATGAGGATCTTTAATATTGTTATTGTTCTTAAGAAAATAATCAACAGGTTCTGATAACATAAAAATCCTTCTGTGTGAAGTGGCGATCTTTCACCGTTTGCTGCAAGCTTAATGATAATAAAACCAACTGCGAGAAAGACCTTGGGAAGTATAAGCCACTCATTGATTTAGTCTGACTGCTTATATGCTATGTTCACTCATGATCTTTTTAAAACCCAGATGTACAAAGGGCAGTTTCTTTTAAAAAGTCACTACTGGTGGCTGGGACAGATGATTTTTAGAATGACATTCAGTGAACTATTATCATAATCTTGTAGTTAGTTATTTTTCAATATACAGAGTTCTAATGTTCTGGAACTTTAAACTGATCTGCAATAACACAATATCTTCCTTCTTTTCATTATTATTAATAATCAATTGTATTCAATGGAATTCACCACAGAGACCAAGAAATCCCCTTATAGAAGAGGTAGCATTTTAGGTCTTCAGAATGTATCTGACAAATGAAGTTAGTTTATATTCTCCCTAAATGTTTCCTTTAATTACTAGTCAATAAAGTACACATACAACATTGCACGGACTGCAAAATACACTCAAAATGGTGTGTTAACCATGAGTTGATTAGCCATGATCTACATTACACTATTAAAATAACATTTTACGTTTTTGAATGGCTGCAATAATTAAGGTTGGGTGAGCCATTCTACAGAAGATAAAAATCCAACTGAAGTGGATTTTATGGGCTTTTAATTAGCCAAACTAGACTGAGATGTTATAGGTTTAATTCTGGCAGGATGACTCAAACGTATGCTGCTGTTGCAATAGGAAAACTGAAGGGAGATATTATCAGTTCTACCCAGGAGTAATCTCCCCACCAGGAGCAAAACTCAAAAGTCACATAGGGAAACTGCTGGCAAAGAAAAACCCTGCCCTCCTGTAGTCCATCCCTGAATTATAAAGAGGAAGCTCACTATTGTATGTGTCCTCTTCTTCCACTCATAATCCATCCCCAGACAATGAGTGGAAGTTAAACTGTGCATTATAAAACTCATCCAGTCAACCTGAATACATTTGATTCTCAAAAATATTTCTTTGTAGACCAGATTTTAGTTGTATTATTATTCAAATGGAAAATTTAGACATGATCTGTCCTCAGTGTCTAAATCCTTAATTTGCATAACATATAAACCACAATCTGCTGTACATGGAAATGCTTTTGAGAGTCAAATGTGTTCACGTTGATTGGCTGAAATTTAACACTAGAGGGGAACAAAATTTATAGTTTCTGTCTCAGGGGAATTTCTGACATTTCAACATTTGTTTTCATCACCGAACAGGCCAAAAGGGTGAATTTTCAGAATTTTCAAAGAATGGAAATTAAAAAAAAAAAAAAATCTGTTCAGGAATGTGAAAATATTTCACTTTGACATTTTTGATCAAAATGAAATGTTCTGAAAATGAAATGAAATCAAGATGTTCTACTTTGTTTTGGTAAACTGACTCAAAAGGCTTCAATTGGGATCCCATTAAACTGCATTCCCTTACTTTCATTGCTTTACAGAGGTTATCGTTTGGGTGCTCATTGTCTCCTTTGAGCTAGGCTCCCTGGAGGACTGCATCTCTCACAATGCAATGTGGATGCTGGGTGGAAGATGAAGTCCTCAAGGGACGCTGGCTACAACTCCTATAAAACAATGTGTTACAGAAATGCAGTTTAATGGAGGATTTGGGGTGGGGTTTGGGGTGGGGGGGGGCTGGTTAGTTTTGTTTCGCTTTTAAAGTGATTTGAAATGAAACATTTCAAGTCAATTCAATAACATGAAATATTCTGATATGAGTCAAGACAAATTGAAATACACAGAGTGGACCTTCCTCCTAGAATAAAATTAGCAGTTTCCTTAAACCAATCTATCATCATTGTTATTTTACTGAAGGAACTATGTACTGAAATTCAGGCCCATCATTTCTTGGTATGAATCAAGGTTTACAACAATGAATTGCATAGGAACCAATCACTTAAAACAATTCGTGTTTATATCGAATCCCCATTATATTGTACGCAGTTCATTTAATTACACTCCTTGTCCCTTTCCTGTGTCATTTTGCTTTCTGAATCTTTTAAAAATATTTTAATATTCTTTTCCTCTATAGTTCTGTCACTTCTCCTGTGAGCTCTGAATAAGGCTCACCCACACCTTCAACTCCATTAACTTTCCTCCTCCAACATCTGAGCTCCTGATGCTCCAAAACAACACTGCACAAAAGCTTGAAAGCTGCCCCTGTGAAAAGGCTGCACAAGGCCTATGAATCATATAAGTCCCACTTAAATTGTTAAGTAGGATTTGTGCTGGCCCTCCTCAAAGAAGGGAATTTCATCCTAGGAAAGTATCCCCCTAATCTTTGTAGGGAACTGTCAGATGCTCACTCTCCAAGAGTGGCCCTCCAAAAATTGATGCCATCTGGCTTGTCTGTACTTTCCAAATTTATTTAGATGTTTTAATCTAAAAAGGAAAATATATCAGCTTCTTCAAGTTAACTAAGCATGAATCATGCAGACATTGCTTATTGAATACTCATGTGGTTTTCTTCATATTACATGTTAGTTTGTCTGAATGTAATCCTTGTAGTTATACAAAATTTCACACTCAGAGAAAATAATTTGGTGCACTTGTCAATGTACTATTTAAGGAGCTGTGGTAAATTCTGAGCAATCATTTACTTTTCTGAGCTGCTGGAATTATCTGTTTAGCTCAAGTGTAACAGCATTCATCTGGGATACCATAGGGTCCCTGGGTTGTCTTCCTTTCCTCAGCTCACCCACATCATTTTTTTTTCAGTAAAGCTGGGCAGGAAATGATTTTCCCATCTCATGAAAATGTCCATTCTGTGTTGGACAATGATTTTATTTTTTAAAAAAACAAACAAACAGAGAGACCCACCCCAGAATAGCTAATATACCAGCGGTTAGGGCACTTACCTGATATATGGAAAATCCAGACTCCAGTTCCTGCACTGTCTGATTCAGAGGAAGGACTTGAAACTGGGTCTCCCACATCCCCATTGAGTGCCCTAACTACAGGGTTAGAGAGTCAGTCTCTCCCCCAGACCAATGAAAGTTTAATATTTTTTACAAAATGGAACAACCCCAACAGGAGAGATTGAGAGACACACACACAGGAGAGTAGCCTGGTGGTTGAGGCACTCACTACAGATGGGGGAGAATCAGGCAGAGCAAGGACTAGCACTTGCATTTCCTACATCACACATGAGCGCTCTAACAACTGGGCTATTGGCTATTCCAGGCTGGGGGTGAGATGGGTCCTTCACCAGAAATTCCATGCTGGACCCAAAAAAACTTTCCAGCGAAAGTTGAGTTGAAACGGATACATTTCCACAACAAGTTTTGGTTTCAGAGAATCATCATTTTCTGACAACAACAAAAAAAGTTTAGTTGAAAAATTCCTCACCTGTTCTATTTGTCAGCTGCCACGTAATTTAACATTTTTGCAAGGCATCTTGTTTGTCATGCATAGGTACACAGCAAATATTATTCATGTGCCAAAAATTTATCATAGTTAATTTTATAAAAGTGTTTGCCATTTTTAGTATCAAATTATGGAAGTGCTATCAGATTTTTTTTTAATGTTGATTGTTCATAGCTGTTGGGATAAAGTTACTAAATAGAAGAGAAATTCTTCCATGTTGGTTGGATGTGTTGGGGAAGGGAGTAAGGAAAGGAAGTGTGGAAGATTAAGGGCCTGATTCAAAGCTCATTCAAGTACATGGAAAGACTCCCATTGACTTCAGTGGCCTGTGGATTGAGATCACAAAGAATGTGTAATTAATAAGACAATTACAAAACACTACTTCGAAGTTGTCTTGGGCCAGATACTCATCTGGTGTAAACTGGTGTAGATCCATTGACTTAAAGTAGATATTCCAATTTACACCAACTGAGGATCTGTCCCATTATATTTAGAAGCTATGATTGCATATCAGAACATATTCTATAGGAATATTTTTATTGCAGGGTGGTTCAAGGGATTTTATAACAAAAAATGAAGTTTATTGATGTAATATTTATACATTTGTACTGGTGAAATATATTTTGTTAATGCTTGCTTGTTCATTATGAAGATACCTTCTTTAGGAGGTACTTCAATAATGGACTAATAATCAGTGCATATAATTACAACACCTATCTAATCTGAATAATTTAGCTACAAAATATTTTGCATGCTGGGCCTGCTATAATGGGTCACATACACTGCTTTTGCATGCTTTCTCAAAATCCAGCTGTTCCTTTTCTGCATGCATTACTCAACACCTTGTGGCAATAGTTATAGCCACTCATTATGCAGAAATGATTATGCATCTAAAACATTAAAAGGCAAGAGTCCGACTTGGTGTTTTTTTCCCTCTTGTGTTAAGATTATTTATTTTGGTTTCTGAAATGACCCTTTCCCCATGTTATACATGCATACACAAAAAGTATACACCAAGATTATACTTGATCAATACTATGAGCAGTATAATCTCTGCACACCAATCCATATAGACTAATGCCTTCATCATGAATCCTCAAAAAATATGTTCTGTCCTCAGCGCACACCCTCCTCAGCAGTCTGGGAAAAGAGCAAGGTACTATGATGGTTTCTATTGAAGCAAATATGGGAAGCAGATTCCAGATTCAAGGGTGTTTCAGTGAAGAGCACCTTGTGACCAGTGCCTTACCAGTTTAACATGGGCACTGTTAGCTTGAGGGTTCCATCTGATCATAGACACATGTTATCACATGAGGAGAGGATCAGTTGCTAAGGCAGTCAGGACCCAAATATTTTAGGGTTCTCTCAGAGTCGTTAAAATTGGCTTTCCCGTCAAAAAAATTGAAACATTTTAGGTTTTTGTTCCCTCTTTATCTCCCCCGTCTCTTCTTTCCCTCACCTAAAGATAGACAAATGAAGAAAAACTGTTTGCACTGTTCATATAATTGAAAAACTGGAAAATGACATGATTTTTTCTATGTAAGTATTTCATTTCATTCAAAAAATTTCATGGAAAATATATAGCATTTTTTCCACCAGCTCTATTTCTCAGCTGCATACTTGATGTATAGAGCACCAGGTAACATCTGGTGATATCAGACTATAGCTTTATTTTGTGAAAGAAAACATGAAGTTAGATTTGGAGAAGATCCTGTTTATTTTTACTTATGTCTAGGCCTTTTGATCTCTGTGTAGCTATAAGGAATTTGATATCTGATAAATAAAATTTGATATTTGATAAATTAAACAGCAGTAAGTCACCAGGACCAGATGATATTCACCCTAGAGTTCTGAAGGAACTCAAATGTGAAATTGCAGAAATACTAACTCTAGTCTGTAACCTGTCATTTAAATCAGCTTCTGTACTAGATGACTGGAAGATAGCTAATGTGGCAACAATTTTTAAAAAGGGCTCCAGAGGTGATCCTGGCAATTACAGGCTGTAAGCCTGACTTCAGTACCAGGCAAACTGGTTGAAACTATAATAAAGAATAATATTGTCAGACATATAGATGGACATAATTTGTTGAGGAAAAGTCAACATGGTTTTTTAGTAAAGGGAAATCATGCCTCACCAATCTACTAGAATTCTGTGAGGGGGTCAACAAGCAAATGGACCAAGGGGACCCAGTGGATATTGTGTACTTAGATTTTCAGAATGCTTTTGCAAGGTCCCTCACCAAAGACTCTTTTGCAAAGTAAGCTGCCCCAGGATAAGAGGGAAGGTGCTCTCATGGATTGGTAACTGGTTACAAGATAGGAAACAAAGGGTAGGTATAAATGGTCAGTTTTCAGAATGGAGGGAGGTAAATAGTGGTGTCCCCCAGGGGTCTGTTCTGGGACCAGTCCTATTCAACATATCCATAAATGATCTGGAAAAAAGGGGTAAACAGTGAGGTGGCAAAATTTGCAGATGATACAAAATTACTAAAGATAGTTAAGACCCAGGCAGACTGCAAAGTGCTACAAAAGGATCTCTCAAAACTGGGTGACTGGGCAACAAAATGGCAGATGAAATTTAATGTTGATAAATGCAAAGTAATGCACATTGGAAAGCATAATCCCAACTATACATATACAGTGATGGGGTCTAAATTAGCTGTTACACTCAAGAAAGAGATCTTGGAGTCATTGGGGATAGTTCTCTGAAAACATCCACTCAGTGCGCAGCGGCAGTCAAAAAAGTGAACAGAATGCTGGGAATAATTAAGGAATGGATAGATAATAGGACAGAAAATATCATATTGCCTCTATATAAATCCATGGCACGCCCACATCTTGAATACTATGTGCAGATGTGGTCGCCCCATCTCAACAAAGATGTATTGGAATTGGAAAAGGTTCAGAAAAGGGCAACAAAAATTATTAAGGGAATGGAATGGCTTCCGTATGAGGAGAGATTAATAAAACTGGGACTTTTCAGCTTGGAAAAGAGACGTCTAAGGGGAGATATGATTGAGGTCTATAAAATCATGACTGGTGTGGAGAAAGTCAATAAAGAAGTGTTATTTACTCCTTCTCATAACACAAGAACCAGGGGGTCACCAAATGAAATTAATAGGCAGCAGGTTTAAAACAAATAAAAGGAAATATTTCTTCACACAACGCACAGTCAACCTGTGGAACTCCTTGCCAGAGGATGTTGTGAAGGCAAAGACTATAACAGGGTTCAAAAAAGAGCTAGATAAATTCATGGAGGATAGGTCCATCAATGGCTATTAGCCAGGATGGGCAGGAATGGTGTCCCTAGCCTCTGTTTGCCAGAAGCTGGGATTGAGCGACAGGGGATGGATCACTTGATGATTACCTGTTCTGTTCATTCCCTCTGGGGCACCTGGTACTGGCCACTGTCGGAAGACAGGATACTGGGAAAGATGGACCTTTGGTCTGACCCAGTACGGCCATTCTTATGTTCTTATGAAAGCAAATAGTCAGAATTCTTAGTGAAATCTCTTTTGGCACAAGAAAAAAAAGGAGACATTTTCCACTGAAAAGAGGTCATTATAGCTACCCCGCACACACCATTCAGAAAACATTGATTTCTATCAATGCTTTTTATGTTCCCAGCTGAAAGAGAGCAGAATAATAGATGAGGTATTGGAGATGTGATTATAAGAGACTGCCTAGAAATAATTAATAATAAGGTCTACTGAAGCTGTCATATGTACATATGATGCCCTTAAATTAATAGCAGTTTACATTGCCTACATTGTTTTCCACAAAGACTGCTGTTCCACTCATTTGACCTTAATTAGTATAATTGATAATAGTTTTGGAGCTGCATGCCATTTTAATCATGTAGTTACAGTTTTCCTGACAGAAGAAAAATGAAACAGCAGCTGGGAGTTATCTATTAATAGTGAGGGAACAGAAAGGTAAAAGTAAAGAATCTTCTTTTCTAGGACTTCAGGGCTTTTATGGCATTAGTAATGAATGACTAGTGCATGCTAACGAGAAGCATACTGATCTCCAAGGATGTAATGAAGGACAGCAGGAGCTAGGATCAATGTAAGATGGGAATTTTATGTTGTTAGGAAGATGCAAGGCTAGAAGTTTGAACGAGCCAGAAGGAGAGAGACAAACTTTTTTTTTGGTCAGGGATTCAAATTCTAGCAAATATGATGACTATTTATAGTTTCCCTTGAAAAAAAAAAAACCTAAAAAAAACAGCTGCTATTCACCTGTTAGGTTCAAGATGACATAGAAATCCAGCAAGCTACCATATGTCTATACATTTATTGGAGCTTCAGCTGTTTGGTCTGAGTTTCAGACAAGTCTAGGGGTCGGGGAAAGAGAAAGAAAGTGATGGACTTTGTGAACCAAGATCAGAAACGCATTTAAGACACTGGAGATTTTTTAAAATTATTATTAATTATAATTATGATTGTTTTCTTGAAAATTTCTCTGCTGACTTTAATAAAGCACTCCCTGGATTTGTGAGGTCAGGGAGATTTTACAAGAAAAAGAAAGCTTGCTCACATGGCAGGCTTTACAGATCTCACACAGATTTAGTGAACAAAAAACAGAAAACAAAACAAAAACAAAAAAAAAATCCTGCCCATGTGCACTTTCGTCACACCATACTTGAAGAAAGAAAGATGTCAAGCTACCTGTCAATTATCAGTAAATCCTTATATTCCATTGCTTTTCTTTCTAGCAGTATAGCTTGGCACACTTCTCTTCCATGTTTATTATAAAAATACAATGGAATGAATGCTTACTGAATACTAAACTATAAATAATACATTTTATATCTCACCTACTCTAACTACTTAATAGATCCGAATTGCTTCCATTTTCTTCTTTGTAAGACAAAAAATGTGAACATATAATACAAGTCATTTAAAAAATTGTAGAACTGAATACCTACATATTTGTCAATAAAATATGGGATTCAGAGATTCTTAATTGTATACATATCCAGATATGAGCAATGTTTACTTAGGTATAAGAAAC
Organism: Chelonia mydas; assembly: GCF_015237465.2. Taxonomy (NCBI): domain Eukaryota; kingdom Metazoa; phylum Chordata; order Testudines; family Cheloniidae; genus Chelonia; species Chelonia mydas. The sequence continues at coordinate 271,735,892 of NC_057849.1, read as the reverse complement.
CTGAGTTTTTAAACAGAGTAAACAAGTATAATTCTCTATGAGAGGAATGCAATTAGGTATGCATATTTGTGCATAGCTCTTTTGAGATTAAGAACAAAATTAACATTTTTAGGATATAGTATTAATTTAGTAATGTTATTTCTGGGATTTCCATCTTTATTTATCTTTGTAGATGTTGTGCCTAGAGACCTTTATGAACATTCAAAATAAAACAATTTGTCATTACGCTTATGGGAAGAGCAAGGTGGCAAGATGAAGTTGTATCTTCTAAAGGCCTGTGAAATACATTTTCACTCAGTTTTTTCTTCTACTTTGTAGAATGGTCATTGACTATTTTTATCTTTCTCTTCTTCTTTCCCACATACTAGCACAAAGAAATGATCTTCAACAGCAGGGATTCTAGAACTTTTGCTGCCTTGGAAAAAGTGTAAAAAACATGCAGCCTGCAATACTCACACAATGAATAGTCGTTAAACCTTTGGTTTTTCCAGTTAACAGTGTGCTCTGGCTATATGACAGAATCAGTTCTATTATTTAAACTAATCAGTGTGGAAAAGACATTTGTGTTATGTGTGTGATGTTATGTCATATTTTAATATATTTTATAGAAAAAAAATGTTAATAGCATAGTAAGCTTGCATGACCAGCCAGTCAAAAGTTAGGAAACAGCAACTTATGGTTGCTCATGGAATACTAACTCTGACCCTATGAATATATGCATTTCAATAGTATTTATTAGATGGACACATACTATTTATCAAATAATAAGATAAACATCTGTAAATCTTAAGTACTGGTACATATATTGGTAATCTTATACTACTTGTTATATTTTTATATACACAACAGTTGCACTGTCATGTTAGTCCATTTGTATTTTTAAACACTTAGAGTTAAATTTTCAAAAGCCCCTATGTAACACAGGAAAGGAGCTCAGTGAAATTTTTCAGCTGAAACTTTTTTCAGTGAAAATTCAACAGCACCAAAACACTTCACAAATTTGTGTTGATTTTGCTAATAGAAAAAAGCAAAATCTAAAAAAAAAAAGAGTCAAAATTTGTTTTGTGATTTCAATATATATTTTTTTCTTCATTAGGATGAAACCCAAAAAGAAAGATACTTGAACCTAGGTCTCCCACATCCCAGATTTTAAGGCTTAAAACCTGGGATGTGGGAGACCTAGGTTCAAGTAATTAGCTATTTTGAGGTTACATTATGTAACATTTTTATCCTGGACCCAAAAAACTTCCCGAAGAAATTTTTTGGCAAAACTAATACATTTCTTCCAGAAGTTTCAGTTTTTGACAAATCAACATTTTCCAGCAAAAAATATTGTGCCAAAAAACCCCCCATCAGTTTTAGTCTTATTTTAGTGATTTTACAGTGTCAGCTAAAATGAGGCCTAGATGGTGATTCGAGCCTTTAGTGCTACTGTAATACAAACAAATGGAGCTGATTGAGGTGGGGGTTTTTTTGTTTGTTTTTTTTTAAATGTGGGTTCTACGTAATCAAAATGTTCCACAAAATAAAATTAAATATTTTAATGATGATAATAAAAAAACTGCAATGGAAAAGACACACACACACAAACTTTCTGGAAAATAAACACTCCTAAACATTTCTTTAATATGCTTTGTTTAAACCTATACACTGGCAATTCACATGTTAAAACGCACAGATGCCAAAAAAAACCCCATGTAATTCTTACCTTTCTTATTGTGTCTTTCAACTTACATAAACTTGTCTGTTCTATTAGAATGATTTACAGAAATGTGATCTGTGATGGAATATTACACAAAAGGGTATTTAATCTGGGAATTCTTCACCATGAGAGCTTGTTCTATTTGCACATTTATTTTCCAAGTCCATGATTACAGTGCACTTTGGCATGTATTTCTACAGAAAGAGAATACTGATCAACCTTGAAACATCAATGAATACCAAAGTTCTAAACTGTATGTTGCTATGTGCTATTGGAATACCTAAAAAGCTGAGGATATTGTAGTGGTATTACTCCACAGGAAGACTGATAAACCAGGAAGGAAGAGAGGAGGTATATAAGACAAGATATAGATATGAGAGAACTGAAGTAGTATGTTTACATAGGAATGATATTTTTAGAGGGTTCTTGCTTTTGAAGATGAAATTAGTGATAAATGGAAACATCTATGTTAAAATTATAATTAAAATTACAATAAAAACAAAACTTCAGTTGCCATTTTCCTTGGTCTCAACTGTGTACTCAGAACTCAATTAGTATTTCCCTGTAATCTGGCTTCAACAATATATCTGTAAAATTAAGGACACCACAATAGCATGCACCAGAAAAGGGGTGACACTAGAATAATTAGTTTGGGGGAGCAAAGCTTTTATCACACATACGTTACAGAATGGGGATAAATAATGGTGATGACAATTTATTTTCCTTATTGAAGCTGGATACATCTGTTGTGACCAGTGTGACCAGAAGCAAATCTCTCAACAGCTCTGTTCAGAACGAGGGACTTTAACTTTTTTTTTCCCCAACAGCCATGACAGCCAAGTCCCTTAACTAGTCACTTGTCACACAGTTCCTTGGGTAATCTTTCACATCTTGAAGGCATGAGAATGTTCTTTCACCTGCAGCACTAGATGGAGGAATACTCACATCAATTACACAATTTATGGAAGGCAAGTTTGTATTTATCACCCCTCCTCCAAAAAAAAAAAAAAAGCAGCTCCAGCAAAATGTCAATCTTGGACAATCCTCGCTTCTTCATAGCATTCAATTAGTTTTGGCAAGAGTTTTACCTCAGTCTCTATACTGTCTATATTGCATCCATAGTGTGCTGTGACCGGTTTTAATTTTAGAAAGTCAAGGAAGTTCTCAGACTTCAGGTTAAGGCAATTGATACCAACAAGAACAGCTCTATTTTCAGAAAATCTTCTTTGAAGTTCTCCAGTTTTTGATCAAGCACTGGCCAAAAGGCATATTTTCTGAAGTCTGCTTTACCTAAAAGGGTCTGTTCTTCACTTGACTTCACTTCTTCAATCAAAATGTATTTCTGAAATTTTTTAGGCAACTTTTGTACACTATTGGGTACCCCCAAAGTTCAGGTGGCTTCAAATCATTTTTGAAGCCAGGATAACAACTTCACTCCATATTTCATCAAATTCCTCTTCTGAATCACTCATGTTGAGAAATTCACTGATTAGAGTGTTCACACCTAAGCATGCCAGAGACAAGTCACACTCAACTGTTTGCAAACAGTTAGATATAACTAAGAAATTGAAGAATTTTTGTGAACATGCAAAAGATAATACATCAAAAACTAACACTGAACAAAGACCTTGTGCATCCACTGCCCTGTCTCCTCTTAACATTTCTCAAGATAGTACAGTGAGTCACAGGAATCAATGAAATTGTCTTTCTCACAGCATTACAAGCAGAAATATGGCACACCTGTCGAGTGTCACAGAGTTTCTTCAATTTAAGGACTTTATTTTTGGGTTGTACTTTCTTTTGAACATCTATGAATTTAGTTAGAGAGAAAAGTGTACAATTTCTCCAGAATAATGAAAAAAAATCAGTGCATGTTTGTTTCCTTTGCATAAATCAACAATAACTAAATTGAGCCAGTGGCTGAAACAGTGAAAGTACAATGCTTGAGGTAGTTCTTCCCATAAGGGAGCTTGCTCAGCATTAAGTTTTCCACTCATAACACTGGCACCATCAGAAGTCTGAGCAATACAGTTCTGTATATCAGTACCACACCATGACAATGGGTTCCTCACATACTGAAAGAGAGACTTTGCATGAAGTGTCTCAGCAGGATGGAAACCAAGAAGCCCTTCATATACGATGCCTTGCAAATAATCTCAACCCAAATTACACTTGTTCTACTTTGCTAATGTCTTTAGTTTCATCAACCATTATAGAGAAAACATTAGCCCCTTTCACTTCTGGGTTTAAACCCTTTCTGATATAATATGAATGATTTCATTTTGTATTGACGAATGGGTGTATTTTGTATGGTGTGGTCCATTTTCAATTTTCTTTCACATCATTGTTTTTGGCTATTAGAGTCAGAAGCTCCAGGAAGGTGCACTTGTCATTACTGCTTTAACTCTCTTCTTTCCCTCTTTGAGCAATCCCCTAGGCTCGGTGATTCACAGGACATCTGCCACAGCTTCAATATACATGCCGTTCTCTTGCACTAAAGCAAAATATGCATCAGTAATTTGAGATTGAGCTGAAAGACTGTCACCTTTTGACTAAATATCTTTGAATGAAGCCCATGTCACTTGAGAGCTTTTGTGATTCTGACTATTTTCATGCTGTTGGAATACTGCATCCTTTCCCGTACTTTTTTTCCCAGTTGCTGAAGCCATTACTAATGAACACAAATATTTCTACAGTGATGCATGTTGAAAAACATCTGCATAGGAAGCAGCAAACTGCATTTATTATTTTTCGATATTTGACCCATGGATATAAACTGAACCGCTCTGTTTTGAAACTTGTTCACTCACTCATATTTTGTTTGAGGATAAGATCTTAGCTGTGTTTTTTCTGGGGCCATCGGATACAATTTGTATAATACCACTTGGTCCTGGTAGAGTCTTACTCACTGGACTTACCTTATTACCACATGGATTCTCTTCCAGTTTTTCATGTACCATATTGCCCATCTCTTTTTCATTTGATGAAGAGCCTGATGCAGAATGCTCCACTTCTGATTCTTCTACAATACAATCTTCTTTATCATTATCTAAGGTTTGGCGGGAATACTGGTATAGCACTCTCCTACTGATATTTCCAAAATTAGACCTATTTCTGAAGTTGAGGGTAAGTCTTGGTGAATTTCAGAGTACTTGCTTTTCTTTGATGCATGTAGCTTGCTGAAAAGTTCTGGAATTGTCAACCATCATTTGCATGCCATTTTTAAAAAGATTTTTTTTAGCTACTTGTATTCAGAAGCAGGAGGGCCTCATGAGCGGGGCTACTGTTTTGGACTAGTCTAGGCCAGACTTCACATGCTACCTTCTTCTTCCTGACTGAGTCCATGCAACAGGAAGGAGGGTGGTTTTTTTTTGCGGGGGTGAGGGTATAGGGCCAGCACATTACCCCTGCAAGCTTGGGCAGATTGCCTAAAAAAGGAAAAGATTGATGCACAGCACCTCCATGCACATGAACTTGCCTGGCCAGGTAGCTAGGGCGTTTGGCCTGGTGGGGAGCAGTCTTCCTCTAAGCTACCTTCTCTGGCTTCTGTTTGCTGCGGTGGGGAAAAGTGACCAAAGGGGAGAAGGAGACAGAGAGAGTCTGGGTACAGGTATATCTGAATTGCAGCCTTCTGGGATATTATATATATATACACCTTCTAGGATATTTCCTTAGTAAGCGGGAACACTGGATGAGCATCAGTTTGAATTTCACTTCTGCTGATGTGTGTCCTGCAGGCTGCACATTTCTGCAGCAATCTCCCTGCTTTATGAGGTAAGGAATTACCTACTTGTATTTTACTAATCCTGTCCTCTGGTGTCCATGCCTTGTCGTAGCGGGACAGCTTGCATGCTCTAACAATCTCCAGAGTCTCTGTCGGTGGGGGATTTTTGGTCCTGGTAGGTTCAACCACGCAGGATTGGTCTTTGGGGGAGGGGCCAGACAAAACACACACCCTGATCCTCCAGGTTGGGGGGCTAACGCAGGGCTAACAACCCTGTCCCATAAAAAAACAAAATATGTTACAGAAACAGCAATGGAGAAATCGACTATTAATGTGTGTGATGGCCTTCAGGAGTCAATGACCCGTATGACTGCCAGTGGAGAAAGCTGAAAGAAAGCCACTGGCATGAAGACTGAACACCAAGACAAAAAACAAACTTGTTTTTTGGAACGTACAGACAATGTACGAAACAGGGAAGCTAGCTCAGGTCACAGCAGAGATGAGATGCTACAGCTTACACATCCTGGGTGTCAGCGAGAGCAGATGGACGGGATCAGGAAGATTAACAACAGCCTTGGGAGAAACTTTGCTGTTTTCTGGAAGGGATGATGGACAACACCATGGGGGTGTTGCCGTCCTTTTGAAGAAGGGAGTGGAGCATTCCCTGCTTGAATGGAAATCCATTAGCAGCAGACTTATGAGAGCCAGATTGAAAGGGAAACATAATAATATCACCCTGATTTAGTGCTATGCTCTGACAAATGACAGTGATGAAGAAGTAAAGGACAAATTCTACCTTACACTACAGGTGGAGTTAGAGAGAGTACCACGCCATGACCTAACTATTGTCATGGGAGACCTGAATGCCAAGGTCAGTAAGGAAAATACAAACAATGACAGAGCAATGGGAAGACATGGGTGTGGCACTATAAATGAAAATGGAGAAAGGATTGTTGATTTCTGTAATATGAATGACCTAATCAGTGGAACCCTATTTGAACATCATGAAATTCACAAGCTGACATGATGTTCTCCAGATGGCAGAGATAAAAAACAGATTGACCATATCATGAACAATGGCAAATGGTGACGCTCACTGACAGATGTGAAAGTGAGAAAGGGTGCAAATGTTGGCATGACCACCACCTTGTGACAGCCTCCATCGAGCTAAAACTGAGAAGTGTGGGTCCACCAAACAAAGGACATCTACGTTATGATATTGCAAGCTAAACTCCCTTGAAATACAGAGAGCCTTCATTCTGCTGTTAAAGAACAGGCTTCAAGCACTTCCAGACCTTGATGAAGAGGAGGGGAATGCAGATGAGGAGTTTAACAAGAAGTGGGACAAAGTAACAGCAATTTATAAACAGAGCAGTGAAGCCTATCTAGGCTACAGGCAGAAGAGAAGGAAGGAGTGGATACACCCAGCACATGGAACACCATAGAAACAAGACAAGCCTTGAAGAAAAAGGTTTTAGACACAAAATCCCAGAAGCTAAAGAAAAAATACCACAAGCAGTATAGCAAGGCACACTGGGAGGTCAAACACCTTGTGAGAGTGGACAAACGGCATTATACTGATCATCTGTCAACACAAGCAGAGGATGCAGCTGCTCGTGGTGAACAAGCAACCGTCTACAAAATGATGCAGCTTATCAGTGGTAAACGGAAGACACAAACAAACACTCTCATCAGGAACAAACAAGGACACCTACTAACAACTGAAAAAGAACAAGAAAGGTGCTGGACACAGCATTTCAAAGAATTGCTGAACAGGGAGCCACCTAAAGAAGAAGCAAACATCCAGGAAGCAGAAGATCTTGATATCAAAACAGACATCCCAACTAAGGAAAAGATCATTCGAGCCATCAAAACCTTAAAAAATGGGAAATCTCCTGGCAAGGATAACTTGAATGCAGAATTGTTCAAGGTAAATTCTAAATTAGCAGCATCTATCCTGGCCCTTCTATTTACATCAGTCTGGGAGAGGGAAAAAGTGCCAGGTGAGTGGACCAATGGGGTTATAGTGAAGATACCAAAGAAAGGAACTCTCAGTGACTGTAATAACTGGTGTGGTATCACACTTTTATCTGTGCCAAGCAAAGTATTGTGTAAAATCATAGTCCAGCATATATCAGAGGCAGTTGATAGTGTTCTCAGAAAAGAGCAAGCTGGTTTTCAGAAAGGGTGTGGATGCACAGACCAGATCTTCACTCTACGAAACATAATAGAACAGCGCTTAGAATGGCAATGGCAACTCTACATAAATGTCATAGACTTTGAGAAGGTTTTTGATAGCATTTACAGGACCAGCCTATGGCACATTCTGCAGCCATATGGAATTCCTTTCTGTATAATCAACGGCATCAAAAGCTTCTATTTCAACTTTGCATGCAGTGTTGATCACAGTGAGCTCAGTTTTGAAATCAAAACAGGAGTATGTCAGGGGTGCGCAACATATGCAGTCCTCTTCAACATTGCCATCAACTGGGTAATGTGGCATTCAAAAGAAGACATGCCAAGAGGCATTAAATGGACACTCCTCTCATCCCTTGAAGACCTGGACTTCGCAGATGATGTTGCTCTTCTATGACATACCCAACACCATATACAAGAAAAAACAACTCGACTCAATGCATTCAGACAGCAAATTGGACTGAAAATCAATTGCAATAAGACAGATATCATGACCTTTAATATTGCCTCACCATCACCAGTATGGATAGAGGATTATGTTCTCACCAATGTAGAAACATTCACATACTTGGGCACACTATCAGCCAGGATGGTGGAACAAGCCAGGACATCCGAAACAAAATCAGTAAAGCCACAAACACCTTCAGGAGCTTAGATACAGTCTAGAAATCATCAAAATACAAAACCAAACTCAAGATTTATCAGAACTGCATACTTGCAACACTACTTTATAGTGCAGAATGCTGTGGAATGAGAAAGTATCTCAGGTCCAAACTGTCTTCATTCCATACAATCTGCCTCAGAATAATCCTCCATATCTTTTGGCCCAGAACAATCTCAAAGCAAGATCTATTGACACAGTGCAGCCAAGAGGATCTGAGCACCATCATTGCCAGGAGGTGTTGGAGATAGATTGGTCATGTTCTTCAGATGGAAACTGATTCCATCACCAGAGTAGCAATAAGATGGACACCTGAAGGCAAGCAAAAATGAGGCCGCCCGAAAACAACATGACGAAGAGCTGTGGAATCCGAGCTGAAAAACCTGGGGCACAGCTGGGGAACTATTGAAAGATTTGCCAGAAACAGACAGTAGTGGAGGAGCTTTGTCACTGCCCTAAATGCCAGAAGCGTAATAGGAACATGATGATGATGATGACGATGATTTTACTAATCACTTCCACAGTCACAGCTCACACGTTATAGTAAGGGAACAAAATGCCTCTGCCTCCATTCTAATTCTCTGGACAGTTAGGATAGCAGAAGGGCTAGTGGAAAATATTTTGGGGGGCTGCCTGATGCCCCTTACTTCCCCTTGGCATCATCCTTGATTGGAATACCTCAGTCTTTAATATAAAAAAGTAGAATATCCCCCAAAAAATCAGCCACTAAAAATTAATGTAACCTCTGGGATTTCTTTATCCTCATGTATAGTAATTAACTCAATACTTTAAACAAACCTACAAGGCAATGATGTATCTGAAAAAGCAAAGTGAATATATATTTTTGTTTTAGTTACTTGATGTGCAAAGATAGAAAGAATAGAAAGGCAGAAGAGCCTGATTAAAAACTTTAAATTTCAAAGTTACTTTGATAAATAAAAGAATTGTGACCTATATGCCAAAAGTCAGTTAATTATTAACAGCAAAAACCCAACCAGATTACTAACATTATGATAATATATAGATACCATCAAGGAGTCTAATTCATCAACTACTCTGTACATATGTGACAATGTTTTATGCATGAGTTCAGACATAGTCCTAAATAAAATTATTCCGTTTTTATTGAATTCATAGATGGAAATTGAGTTTTGTTCATATCAGATATCATGTATGACTTAGTGCAACTGCAAAGTGGATTTTGTTTATGCACATTGTGATGAATAGGTCCTTCCTGAATATCAACCTAAGTTAGATAAAAGTACCAGCAGTATCATTAATGTTATACTTAGATTTGGATATACAGACTACAAGTGCAGACTGTGTTACATTACCTCTAAGAGCAGAGTCTAAACATGTGAAGCAGAGATTTTCTCTCTTCTGAAAGTCAGGTTTTGCTTGTCCAAAAGATCATTATATTACATTCATGGTTAGTTAGGTAAAGGAGTGGGAATCATTAATGGTTTTCTTTACATTTACATACACACACACACACACACACACAAAGACGCACATATTAGACAACCAAGCTTTTAATGCAAAATTGTGTCTGGCCTCTTATAGTGCCTGAGGGGTATTTGAGGGAGGAGAAAAGAGACTGAGAGGATACTCTTCCCACTTCCACCTCACATATGGGCAAAGTCCAATAGCACTCCTTGTATTCAGCACGGACACCAAAAGGCAACTCTCTGGAAAAGGCCAAGAAGGGTTGAGGTCATGATCCCAACCTTCTACGCACATGCCAGCAAAGCTAACTGGAAACAAATAGAAACATTTGCTGTACCCTCTCCAAGGTAACACATCAATTGCTCCCTTCCTTAAAATCCTGCGGACAGATCCACACCTGGTGTAAACTGTCATACCACCAGTGAGAATCTGCCAATCTGAACACCAGGGGGCATTGTGTCTCCAACTGAAAGCCACCAAAGGCTTCGGAAGTCATGGTGCATTTCTGTATTACATGTGGACAGATGGCTATATACCACCATCCAGCTTTTAATGTACAACAGATGAGTTTTACTACCACATAGTCTACAATGGCTATGAAAAATATTTTCTTTGAGAAGTCACATTATGCAGAAGTTAAACACACAATGTTAAGTTGCTATTGCATACAAGACTATATTTTGTCATTTCTTGTGAGCAATTATTTCAGATGAGTTCACTCAAATATTTAGCATTTCATTTTACTCCAATCTACTTCAGCACTAATTACAATGTCAGGAGATTAAGAGGAACAAAAGACAGACAATATGCAAAGAATGTGTTTCTAAGATAAAGATTTAATAAACCATGCCCATTAGGAAAGAAGTAGAAAGGCCTTTCGTGAGATATCAAACTCGAACTTTTCACTTTCAAGCTTGAATTTCAGTTTGCTGTATAAACTTTCTGCATTTGGGTACTTTATCCCTCGTGGGCTCGGCAGTCAGGAAGTAGGGCCTGCAGCAGAGTCCATCTCCAGGCAACTTGATGGGTGTGGCGAGCCTGTAATAGGCTGTCTGATTGGCTACATTGCCTGATTGGTTGGAAGAGTCAGAAGACTGGCTCTTAAGGCCAGCAGCCACAACAGTTCACCGATTGCTCAAAACATTTGCCCATGGGTGTATTAGTTCCTGTGCCTGCTTATTCCCAGCCTTGGTGCTGCCTTGCCACATGCCAGGGAACCTGGTTTTTACCCTCAACTCTGATCCCTGACCTCTGACTTCAGCTCTGACATCTGCCTCCTGACCACAGACTCCAACTCTGACCACTAGGCAGGACGACTGATGTTCCAGTTATGTGACAAGCCCCATCTTTACTGATTTGTAAATAATTTGTAGGAGTTGGCTCGCATTTACACAGAACCCAGTATGGTAATGGCATTTTTCCTCCTTGTGTGTTCAATGTTTTCTTTCTAGTTTTCCCATCCCTACTCCTTTGTTGCTCATTAGGAATTGACAGGTGCTTCATACTAAGATTCAAGTCAGGACACATTTCAGTGAAGAAAAATACACTCTCTTTTATTAAGACTACATTATGGTGGTACCCAGTGTTATCTCCCCAGCTACCATGACCTGGTCATGCAATATTTCATATAATGTGGTGTCAGCCTTTGTTAAATGGAAGCCAGGGAACTCCGAGTGAAAACCTAATGCCAGATGGTTAAAATATGGTCATGCTTTCTTCCTCTAATGGCTGTGCACATAAGGTCAGCCTTATGACAACTATATGATCTCAGTCATAAACTGGTGTTCATTCTAAAATTTTATGTTTTTAAAGATCCTCTCTTTCCTATTGTTTGGCTTCTCTTAACTGAACACCCCAGCAAAGGAGAAATACAGAAGCACTATTGTTGAAAGCTTCTTATAGCTTGTTTATTAGGGGAAGAAAGAGGCTACATTAGAGAGGTCCAGGGAACAAAGATGAAATAAATTGGAATCCTGATTGAGAGATGAAATTCAATTTAGTAAAATTATTTTAATCCAAATTCCATGTAGAGAGCCTGGATTAGAGTATCTGGAACCTCAGGCCTTGCAAACTATAAGAATATAGGAAAAAACATGTGAGAATCGTGTTATCTCTACAGACTGTATACCACATTAATTTAACTCCTGAACTTTGAAATGTCTTCCTGAATGAAGACGTCTTCCTATTAACTTTTACATGTTGATGTATTATAATTTTGTAATACCTAGGAACATAGAAATTGCCAGAATGAATCAGATGTCTATCTAGTCCAGTTCCCTGTCTCCCAACAGTGGCCAGTACCAGCTGCTTCAGTGAAAGGTTTCAGTGAAAGCTGTAACTCTTTGCAGTAGGCAGCTGTAGGGGAAGCTCTAACAACTAAAGATTAGCTTAATCCCTGAATCATGAGGTTTAATATCCCTTCCACAATTTTTTATATAATTTACAAATCTGGTTATTCTTGATATTCATATAGATGTCCAGTCCCTTTCTGAATCTTTTTAAGATCCTGGCCTCAACAACTTTCTGTGATAACGAGTTCCACAGTTTAAACAAACATTGCATGAAAAAGTACATTCTGAGATGCTTTGAATGTCCCACATTTTGTTCTGTTGTGTTATGAGACACAGAGAAAAGTTCACAATCACTTTCTGTCCCATTCAATATTTTTCATACTTATATTATGTCATCTCTTATTCATCTCTTTTCTGAGGTAAACAATCCTAATCTTTTCAATCTCTTTACTAAACAGTTTTCATATCAGATGCTTGCATAAAATTCATTGAATAAGATGGCAAGACAGGGTGACAAATGTTGATATGTTAAATCATGCTGGTATGTCATTCATGGGAACATTGATTTGTCAGAAAAGACTCAGATGGCTTGGACATGTCAAGCGAATGCAGGATTACAGGATCCTGAAAAGCGTGCTGTACTCTGAAGCTTGCAAAATGTCTAGAAAGAGGCAGACAGCTGCACAGATTTCAGGATGCTTTCAAATATGATTTAGTATCCTTTGGAATTTCTGTGGATCGGGAAAGAAGTGTAGAATGCTGCTCTGGTTGGGGGAATCAGCTTGTAGATGGAGCGAGGCATATTGGATCAAGCTTTGTGATGACTGGCGTCAGAGTAGGAAAGAATCTGCTGCTCAGATTCAGAGCATCGCTAGTGCATGGGTGTGCCCTACCTGTAGACAGGAACTGTCACTCACGCATCAGACTAAAGAGCCCAAAAAACTCATCAGCATATACACCATGCTCTTCCATTGTATATGAATTTTTCCTATGGCCTTGGTCATTCTGGTCATCCTTTTCTAAACCCCTTCTAGTTCTGTAATCCCCTTTTTCAGATAAGGTAACCAGTCCTGCACACGATATTCCAAGGTGAGGCTGTACCATTGATTTCTATAAATTGATATAATATTTTCAGTATTATTCTCCATCTCATTCCTTATGCATCTTATTTACTTTTCTGATCATAGCTGCACATTGAGCAAAGGTTGTCACTGAGCTGTCTACAGTGATGTTCCCATCCCCCCCCCTTTTTTTTTAGTTGATACAGTTAATTTAGAACACCATGGGACCTAGTACAGAACATTGAGGCACCAACTGGTAATCTTTTGCTATGGTGCAAATTGATAATTTAATCCTACCCTTTGCTTTCTGCTTTTAGCGCATTTTTGATGCCTGTTATACTATAGCTGGGCTATTGTGTTGGCTGGATCCAATGCCCCAAAGCGTATGGGAAGTGGAAGAAGCCTCCTGTCTAGAATTTAAGGGGCTCCTTCCTATTTGTGGGGAAAGGCAAAAGTGGTTTGGATTCAGCAGTACCAGCAGCTGGAGGGAAGCTGCCTCTGTACCCTTTAGCAGTAATAAATACATGTTTTGGTTTTTACTGGACTCCCCCTGCTTGTGCTAACCCACCCAAGAAGGAGACTATGGTCATGCAGCATTACTTTGCCTCTCACCTCATAACTGCTTTAGTAGCATCTTGTCAGACTCCTACATGTCTAAATACATTTGTCAGTCAGTTCTCCTTTATTCACAAAATTAACACCTTCAAAGAATTCTAAGAAACCACAGAGACTATTTTCCTTCGTAGTAACCATGTTGGTTAGACCCTATTATATCATGATGTTCCAGCTGTTTTGGAGTTCTGTTTTTAATTATCACATATCAACCAATTTGCCAGGTATAGTGGTAAAGCTTACTGATCTATGATTTCCCAAATCATCCCTAGAACCTTGTTTCAGTTATTACAATTTCTACCCTCCAGTCAGTAGCTGTTTATAATGAGACATATATTTTTGTTAGCAGTTAACCCACTTCATTCTTGTGCTCTTCCAGACTCTTGAAGATATACCATCTGAGGTGGTGTGTCATGGGGTGGGACTCACCCCTACAGCACCTCCTGCTGGTCTCTCAGGGAATTAGCTCTTCCAGCCTCCAGAGCACTCTCTGCAGGCCAGTGTCCCACTTGCTGCTGGCCCCCACGTCCCTCCTGGACCCTGGTGTGCCTTTTACCCAGGGTGCTGCCCCCTGGCAGTATCCCCACAGTCTCTGGGTCTCCCCTCCCCAGGGAGCCCCCACCCACTATCCCCACCTCACCTCAGTCTTTGATTACTGCCAGTCACCACTGAGCCCCCACACACTGGTGTGTACACACTGAAGTGTATAAGCCAATCATCACAGGCAAGGGGGGCTTGGACCTGCTGCCTCAGCCTACCCATGGGCTGCCCTGTTGCAACCCCAGTACCCTGTTTTAGGCTGTCTGCCAGGCTGCAGAATCTGGAGCTTCCCAGCTCCTCTGGCCTTCCCCAGCCCTGCTCCACTCCAGATACCTTCTCAAGCTCCCCAGCAACCAGGCCCATCTCCCTCCACAGCTAGAGGAGACTCTCTGCTCCTGGCCTACTGCCCTCTTATAAGGGCCAGCTGAGGCCTGATTGGGGCGTGGCCACAGCTGAGCCTGTTTCCACCAATCAGCCTGGGAACTGCTTGCTCCCAGCCACAGCCTTCTCCCAGGGCTGATTTCAAGCCCTTCAATGCAAGAGCAGGTGACCACCCTGCTACAGGAAGGAAAGGTCGGTCTGTTCAGGCTGCCCTGCTGGCTGGAGCACTCTCCCTCTCTGGACTGCTGCTGCTATTTGGAGCTCCCTCCCTGGGCTGTTGCTGCTGGCTGGAGCTTTCTGCCTCCTGGAGGGCTGCTGCTGGCTGGGACCCTTTCTGGAGCCACTGCTGTTGCTGCTGTGGGGAAGGGGCGCTTTGACGGCCTGTACCCCTATCCCCACCCCTCTGGAGGGAGGAGAAGTGAGGACCCCACCACCACCACTGTTGTCACCCCTTCTGCCTGGGCCCTCACCTGGCTGGCTGCCGCCCACTTGCTGCTGCTCCTGAGCTGGCTGCCTTGTCGAGGAGGAGGAAGACCATTGCAAGGAATTGTGGAGGGGGTCGATTATTGGACTGAATGACTTTAACAGCTGTGCTCTTGGGGTGGTGGTAGCCTTTTGCTGCTGTCAGGGGCCGGCGGAGAGGCGTAGAGCCCTCCCCCAGTCTTGCTGCCCCCCACCACATCTTCCTTCACCACCACCATCACCACCACCACCCCTTTTTGCCACCGCCCCCTCCACCAACCCAGCTGACCATCAACACCTGCTGCTTGCCCCTTGACGGGGCTGCTTGCTTCTTCGCCTACCAACATCTGGGACTGTTTCCAGCAGCGAGCAAGGACTGGAGTAATCCCCACAAGCACTTGTGGGTGCACTCCCCCCCTCTTTTGTTTGGACTTGGCCCTCCTCCCCCAGTTGCATTTGGGTGGGCGGCCTCCCTGCTATCCCCCAGCCCAGTTTTTTTCCTCCCATAGCTCCCCGGGGAATTTTCCCTGGTTGTTTGCCTGTCCCACCCTGACCCCATCCTAGGTTCCTGGGTTTGTTAATGTGCCTGCCCCGCCCCACCCCTTGCAAGTTTGTTGCTTTGCTTGCCCCGCCCTTCCCCAGGAGTTTGGTTCCCCCCCCCCCCAGTGTGCTTTACTTGCCCCGCCCTCAGTTGTTTGCTGTTCCCCCGACTCCCGCTGACCCCTGCCCTGCCCAACCCGCAGTTTGGTGTGCCCATGTCCCATTTCGGAGCGCTTGTGCCCCCCCCCTTTTTTCAGTTGTTTATCCTGATCACTGCACCTCCCCTGATGCAATCATAGTCCTTCCCTATCAGAGTGCAGCCGGAGGAGCCGGCGCCCCACCCTGCGCCCATGGTTGTCCCCCTCTCCTTTGTTGTCTCTGTCTCCTTCTGTTGTTAGCACCCTCCTCCTCTGCCTGCAGCCTAGCGGGGAGGAGTGGTTGCTTCTTCCCTTCCCCTGGTGCCCCTCTACAGTTCCCCCCACTGCCCTCGCTGGTACCCTCCTTCCTGCATACAGTCTAGCAGGGAGGAGTGGTTGGCCCTGTCCCGCCTTCCCTATTCCCAGTATCCTGTTTGCTGGACCCTCCTCCCCTGCCTGTCGTCTAGTGGGGAGAAGTAGTTGTCCATTGTCCCACCCCCAATTTAGGGCCTTCTCCTGCCTCTTTCCACTATGGAGGAGAACCCTGCCTCTGCCCCTGGCCTCACCACTGCCCCTGCTCCTGCCCCCACTGCTCCCATAGTTCCTCCCCTGCTACCACCCTTGCCCATCCCAGCGGCTATCCTCTCGGCCACCACTAGCCTAGACTCCGCCACTGCCATGGCTGCCCCTTCCACCGGCAATAAGGGCCAGGGGAATAAAAAGGGCAAAGGCCCCGCCCGGAAAACAAAACCTCCCGTTGGCGGGGCTGCCCTCCCTGCCGCGGCCCCGACATCTGCCGCGGCCCCTTCCTCCCCAGCCGTTCCCTCCACCAGCTCTGGGGGCGCTCCACCCCTAGCCCCCAGAGCGTATACTCAGGTGGCCGCCCCCCCCGCCCCCCCGCAAGCCGCCACGCCATCTGCCCCGACTGCCGCCTCCGGTACCATTCCTGGTGGCCGGGGCCCCTTCCCCTCGCTGACCAGGAGGCACGGCGTCCGCTACCTCCTGGTGTCCGCCTCGCCCCACGTTGAAACGTACGTGCAGGCATTGGCGAGGGTGGTAGGGCCCACGGCAATCGTGGCGGCCTCCAAGATGTATGGTAAGGTTGTGTTCTTCGTAGCGTTGGAGGCCACCGCTCAGGAGGCGGTAGAGAAGGGCATGGCAGTGGGGGGACGTGTTTGTTCCCCTAGAACCTCTGGAGGACTTGGGCGTACGGGTGGTATTGACCTCCATCCCGCCCTTCCTGCCCAACGTTGCCCTGTTGCCTGCCCTCTCCACCCTGGGGAAACTCATCTCAATCATTAGCCCTCTCCCACTGGGCTGCAAGGACCCCGCCCTCCGCCACGTTCTGTCTTTCTGCCGGCAGGTGCAGATTCAAGCACCGCCGGCGACGCATGGTGGGGTGGCGCTCGAGGGGTCGTTGTTGGTGCCCTATCAGGGGGCCCATTACCGGGTCCATTATTCAACAGGGGAGACCCGGTGCTTTCTCTGCTGGGTGACGGGGCACGTCCGGAGGGACTGCCCCCTGGCCCGGCCCGGAGGAGTGTCCGGGACCCCCGAGACCTGGGAGGGCACCAGCCCTGTCACCACCGGTGACCCTGGCAGCCCGGCTGCCATTGCTGCTGCCCCTCCTCCCATGGAGGAGAGGGCAGCAAGACCTCTGCCAGATGAGGGAGAGGGCCCACCCCAGGGGGAGGTTTCCCTTCCTCCCAATGTCCCGCCCTTGCCGCCCCGAGCCCCAAAACAATCGCCCTTGCCCCCTGACCCTGCACCTGCTGACCGACCCTCCACCTCCACTTCGGAGGGCTGGGTGCTGGGGAAGCGCGGCTCCCGTAAATCGCGGGCTCGATCCCTCCCCTCCGATGAGGAGGGAGAGGAGGCCCCCCCGAAAAATGCTGTGGGGGCTGATGCTGTTATGTCTTCTGCCGCACCCCCGGATGGAGCTCAGCAGGAGACGCTGGCTATGGCAGCGGACAGAGAAGCCACCGCCCCCCTTGTTGAGTCCCCTCCCAAGGAGGCCTCTGTAGGAGTTCCGCCCGCCCCTTTGCCATCTGTGCCCGCCGCCGCCGTCGATAGCAGGGCTATTACTTCCCCGGTTCCTGGCGGGGAGGACTCTGGGGCCGCAGGGACTGGATTCACTTCCATATTTGAGGAGATCGTGGCCCTGGGTATGACCCCGGTCACCCAGGGGAAGGAAGACCCCCTCCCACCAGTGGGCCTTGATCTGGGTGGTGGCTCAGTTCCACCACCCCCTCCTCCTTCTCCCTGCCCCTCATTCCCAACTGTAGCCCCCGCTCTGGTCCTGGGGGCGCCCCTGGCTCTCCCTATTTATCTGGCCATGGATGGCACCTCACCTGAGGCCACCGAGCCCCTAGAGGTGTCGTCCGATGCTATGCGGTCAGGCCCTGAGCCTGTGGGCGTGCCCTCTAGCGCCCGGACGGAGCGGTTGGCTTCCCCTCCGGAGGGGGGCCCCAATGAAGTTTCCATAGTGCCTGATGCTGTGGCTGCGGGTGACGTATTTCTCACAGCTCCCGTGCCCGGCGTCAGTGCGGGCCCCTCTATAACCCCTGTCCCGTTGTCCCCCACTCCCTGCCGAGAGGAGCCAGGCGGTGATAGGGCAGTTGGAGCGGGAGGTTTTAGAGCTAGAGAGGCGTCTCGCCTCTGGCCCTGAGGATCCACCCCTCCGCGCAGCGTACTGGGAGAAGCAGGAGGAGCTCCAGGCCCTGGAGGACCATCGAGCCCAGGGCGCTTTTGTTCGATCCCGCATCCACCTCCTTCGGGAGATGGATCATGGCTCCCGCTTCTTCTACGCCCTGGAGAAAAGGAGGGAGGCCAAAAAGCACGTCACCTGCCTCCTGGCGGAGGACGGAACCCCCCTCACGGATCCAGATAAGATGCGTAGAAGGGCCAGGGCCTTCTCGCTAACCTCTTCTCCCCGGATCTGGCCGATGCCCACAGGGTGCTCTGGACCGAACTCCCGATGGTCAGCGCAGGCGACCGGGACCGGCTGGAGCTGCCTCTCTCTCTGGCCGAGCTCTCGGAAGCCCTCCGTCGCATGCCCTCTAATAAATCTCCGGGCATGGATGGGCTGACCGTGGAGTTCTACCGCGTGTTCTGGGACATCCTCAGCCCAGACCTTGTCATTGTCTGGGCCGAGTCCTTGCAAAGCGGGGTCCTCCCTCTCTTGTGCAGGTGAGCTGTGCTCGCCTCATTGCCGAAGAAGGGGGACCTCCATGACTTACGGAATTGGCGTCCCGTCTCGTTCCTCAGCATGGACTACAAGGTCGTAGCGAAGGCCATCTCGCTGCGGCTGGGGTTCATGCTGGCGTACGTGGTCCACACCGACCAGACCTACACCGTCCTGGGCCGGACCGTCTTTGACAACTTGTATTTGGTCCGGGACCTCTTGGAGCTGGGACGTAGGGATGGTCTGCCGTTCGCCCTCCTGTCCCTGGAGCAGGAGAAGGCATTCGGCAGGGTGGACCATGGGTATCTCCTGGGCACCCTGCGGGCATTTGGCTTCGGGCCCCAGTTTGTGGGCTTTCTCCAGGTGCTGTACGCCTACGCGGAGTGTCTGGTCATGCTCAACTGGACCCTAACTCAGCCGGTCAGCTTCGGGCGAGGAGTACGGCAGGGGTGTCCCCTCTCAGGCCAGCTGTATGCTCTGGCGATCGAGCCCTTCCTCTGTCTCCTCCGCCGGAGGTTGACAGGGTTGGCACTTGGGGAGCCGGAGTTGCGGCTGGTCCCGTCGGCATACGCCGATGACGTGCTCCTCGTGGTCCAGGACCCGGACGACCTGGTGTGGGTGGAGGCCTGCCAGGCCATTTATTCGGCGGCCTCCTCCGCCCGGGTTAACTGGGTCAAGAGCTCTGGCCTGGTGGTCAGGGACGGGTGGCAGGCGAGCTCCCTCCCACCCGCGCTTCAAGTCATCCGGTGGAGCATGGGTCCACTGCTCTATCTTAGCGTTTATCTATCTACCACGCATCCTTCTCCACCTGAGAACTGGCAGGATTTAGAGGCCAGGGTGGGTGAGCAGCTGTGGAGATGGACAAGACTGTTCCGGTGTCTCTCCCTGAAAGGGAGGGTGCTGGTGCTGAACCAACTGGTCCTGTCCATGCTCTGGCACCGACTCAACACCCTGAACCCGGCCCTGTGGATCCTGGCCAGGCTCTGGATGTTAGCCGGCATTCAGAGGATGGCTCTGGAGTTCTTCCGGCCGGGGCTGCACTGGGTCTCTGCAGGGGTTCTGAGTCTTCCCCTGGAGGAGGGAGGACAGGGCCTGGTTTGCTTGTGCAGCCACGTCCATGTCTTCCGCCTCCAGGCCCTGCAGAGGCTCCTTTTACGGTGCAGGTAGTCTGGTGTGGAGCACATTGGCGCTCGCCTTCCTCTGCCACCTCCGAGGGCTTCGATATGACCGGCAGCTCTTTTTTCTCCATCTGAGAGGCCTTCCGCGAGACCTCTCTGAGCTGCCGGTCTTCTACCAGGACCTCCTCCGGACCTGGAAGCTTTTTTCGGTGACCAGGTCATTTGTGGCCACCGAGGAAGCAGACCTCCTCACGGAGCCCCTGTACACAACCTTGACCTCCGTGTGTAGGTGGCGGAATCTCCCTCGGTGTGTCGGAGGTTGGTCCTGGCAGAAACCACCAGAGTCGGAGACCTCCTGGACTACGACAGGGGGGATTGGGTGGAGCCCCGCGCGCTCGGACGACGCATGGGGCTTTCCACCCGTCCGACCCCTAGGCGCATACTCCAGGAGGTGAAGGCCGCCTTGTCACCCGATTCTCTCACTTTCCTGCGGCGAGCCCTGCGAGAGGGCTTTCCCCGCCCACCCCTCACCTCTGGCCCTCCGGACACTTTTCTTGGGCCCCTGTTCTGCGAGCCCCCCTGGCCTTCCCGCTCCCACACTCCGAGCTGGCTGCATTCCTTGCAGCCGTTCCGGTTTCGAACCGCGCCCAGAAACCGTCTGTACACGCTCGTGCTCCATACGTTACATTTCCTCACCCTCGTGTCCCACCCCGACACCAAATGGCGGGACTATCTTCCACCTAAAGAGGGTGAGGAGCCCCGGTGGGCCAGCCTTTACTCCACCTTGGTCCCGTGGCCCGCCAGAGACATTAGTTGGCAGCTCCTTCATGGAGCCGTGAGCACGGGCATGCGCCTGACGCGGTTCACCCCTACACCTGAGGCCTGCCCCTTTTGCGGCATGAGGGAGAACGTGGCGCACGCCTATCTCGAATGCGCCAGGTTGCAGCCCCCATTACAGCTCCTCCAGAACCTCTTGTTGAGGTTCTGGCTGCACTTTTCCCCACACTTGTTCCTCTTTGCACACCCTATCCGTGGCCTGACAAAGTCGTGAGACCTCCTCGTCAGCCTCCTCCTGGCTCTGGCCAAAGTCTCGATCTACAATACCAGGAGGAGGATGTTGGATGAGGGGGTGCTCTGTGACTGCGGGGCCTATTTCCGTTCCTCCCTAGTTTCACGCATCCGGGCAGAGTTCCACTGGGCAGTGTCCGCTGGCTCCCTCGACAGCTATGAGGAGCAGTGGTCGCTGTCTGGAGTTCTCTGCTCGGTGTCCTCATCCGGTATCCTCATTTTGAACCTCTGACCCTCACTCTGGTCCCTGTTTTTCATTAGTTGCCCCCCGTAATCAGTTGGTCCCTCGGTCCAGTGGTCCCTCCCGCTAGGCTGGGGGAGGTGCCTTTAGCAGTGGGTGGGCTTGTGCCCACCCACTTCCCGGGTTTTTCAATAAGACCCCGCTTCATGGTGACATAACTCTTTTTTTAAATTATCCTTCTGACATACCTCAGACTTTGAAATGACTTCATCTTTATTACCAAACAGAGCAAGTATCTCCCAAAATTCCTCTCTGGTAAAACCAGATGCAAAGAAATCATATAGCTGCTCAATAATGTCTTTATCTTATTTACTCTCTTTAAACCTGATGATCCACCAAACCCAACTGATTTTTTTCACAGGCTTCACACTTCTCTTATAGTTAAAGAATGTATTATTTATTGTTATAGCTTTCGATATTTATGCTTCAAAACACATTTTCTCCCTTCTAAATGCCCTTTTACCTATTGCCTGCTGTAATTTCTGCTCCTTGCCTTCACTTGGGTCAGATGGCCAAATTTTGAAGGATTTTTGTTTGGCTCAAATAGCCCCTCAAAACTTGCTATTTAGACATGTTTCCTCCCCCCCCCCCCACACACACTTTTATTGATTAAATGTATTTATTTACCTGAAGCAAAGTAGCAATTAGTAGCTATGATTTCTTTACTATATTCAGGATTAAACATTCAGACTGTTGTAATTAATCCGTCTCTTTCTTTATTTGAACAAGTATTATGCATCAAGCTTTTAAAATGCATTACAATTACTTGGATTGGAACACTCTCTGGCTGTTTGTTGTTACTACTTTCTAAAAGTCCATTAAATACAACTTCATAGCTCTTTGGGTTCAATACAGTGTTACAGAGCAGCATCGTGATTCCTACAGTTCTCTTCTTTAATCAATTTAAAAGAGAAAGTAAACCATAGCTCCTGAACTGTGCATAATAAAGGGACACTAAACTCATCAGAATAAAAAAACATATTTACAATAAGTTTCATTCTGAGGAGAGGGGATGCTTTTGGAATATAAAAAAAGGTTATTTTTTTTCTGTGAAAGCTTTAGAAATAAATGTAAACTGTCAGTGTGGGAACAACTAAGTATAGGGATTTTAGTAAACCATAGTATGAAGCAACAATAATAAAATATTATATTCTTGGGCTTTCACCAAGACCAGACCTCGAACAGGACTTGCTCTTGGTGAGGAGGGAACATTGCCATATGCAGCAGGAATAACAATTTATACCACCAAATAATTCCTCAGACAACTTCACATTTATTTAACCTGACAGCAAGTCTAGCTTCCAGTCTGGAAAAAAAATTAATCATTACGATGTCTGTCTTTTGTGTTGCTGCTAAGAAGAATTAACACTTTAATGAAAGATTGGACTCACTGTTCTTTGTAATAGCCCGGTGTCTCCCAGGCAATGGGATTAGACAAGACGACTTCTTGATTTCTAAGACTTTTCAAAACCAGTGTTAAGAATTATTTTAGGATGCAGTATGCCATCTAGTTGATATCATAAGCAAAGTTCTTTAAGGTAATGAAACTTGTCTTTGCTTCTTCTATACATGGGCTTACCCCAAGGTTGGTCTCTATAAGGTTTTATTCTATCCACAATAGGTTCTCTTGGGAAAGGGAATCTATTCAATTCCTAGCATATTATCAAAGCTTGAACTAAACTGCCACATAAATCTTCTGATGCAATCTCTTCCTTCTTTTCAAAATGCTTTCATGGCAGCTACTCATCACTCTGAGGGACCTACAGAATTCTTCAAGCTCTAGATCTCTCTGTCTAAATATAGTAGGGATGGCTGAATGTTTTTGCACTAACTTTCTTCAATTGGAACCCACCTGGGCCTTGTGGGGTTGAAAACAGGCAGTCATTTGTCAGCTTTTCTGTTCTTGCATTCCACCGAGCATTGGTAGAAAGCAAATTATGTCAAAGCGCATTGTTGAATTTGCAAATTAAATTTTACTTTTGGGTTCCAGAAAGGCAGCTTATAACAACAGCTTAGGTTCTGTGAAAAGAAGAGGAAAGTGATGGGATGGCAGGAACAAATGAATTTTCAAAGAAAATAGCTGCACAAGTTCTAGAACTGCAATTTAAGAGCCAAAGGGGAGAAAAGCCATTTACAGATCAGAAAATAAAATCTTTTCAGGTTACTGCTGTGAAGCAAGGTGGTTGCAGAATAAAGAAAATACTTATAACATAAACAGAACAAGTATTTCAGGCTTCCGTCTAGGAGCAAAAGGAGGATTCCCCATCCCTGCTAAAAACAGAAAGCAAAGCTAACATTTGAGAAAACCATGGTAAGAAAGACTGTGGGATGTATCCATTCCTTCAGCATTGCATTGCTACTAACAGTGCTAAATATTGTTATTATTGTAACTTTTGTTGCTTCCCTTTGATACTTCTGCTATTTTGACAAGGAATGCCTAGCATTGAGCCTGCCTTGAAAGAGGTTGGGTGAGCTGGCACTTCTTTGCCTTCCCCCCCTTTCTGCAGAGAAGTGGCACATATGGTTCGACACCTGTTGTCCTGTCCTGAAAGTCGCTGCTCTTCTGAATCAATCATGTCCCCTGACACAAATGATACGAATCATACAGCTGTACCATCTCCTTTCTGTAATATTTCATATTTGTTGCATTAATAAGGGCATGTGTCCATTACGGCCACCACTGCATTTAGTCTGACCGTCTCTTTCTGTCCCACACTTAGACAAACAGGATACATAACAGAACAGGAGTCAAAATATGTCATGTCCTGCTTTGAAGGTGGTGTGAGTTTGTTTTTACACAGTATTTTTTATTTATTTATTTTGCATCTCTCTCTCTCTCTCTCTCTGACTGATGTCCTGTAGGTTTGGGAAGAAAGAGGTGAGATGTCTATTTTGAACATTTATATTACTTAAAAAAATGAAACAGAACTCTGAATCCAAACATTCTTGAATTATAGGGTTGTTTAGATCCAGAAAACCAGATTCAGCTTCTGGAGCCAAAAGCTGGGAAAAGGCAATTCTGCTTCTGCCACTAAGCATTATCACATATCCCACCCCCAAAGCATTCTACTCTCCTGGGGCTTTTATTCACTATTACTATTTTCTGTGAGGAGTGCATACGTGCTTCTCCCCATCCCAAGCTCTTTGGCCAGAGCTGGTAGGATTATCCACTCCATGCAGCTCTTTAAGCCCTTTTATATATAGTGAGGTCAGGCGTGGTGGCGCACGCCTGTAATCCCAGCTACTTGGGAGGCTGAGGCTGGCGGATTGCTTAGAGATTTTGGGCTGCTGTGCGCTATGCCAATCGGGTGTCCGGTGCTACCCACAGCCAGGCCAGCAGGTGGCTGGAGGACTGGCTAGAACAACACGAATGACGTGTTGTAATCGGCACTCTCTGTGTGAGGGCTGATGGACCGATCGATCAAGGTGATATATAGTGAGCTAGTTAAATGTCAATGAACCTCGAAGAAATGTCTTGCTGAACATCACCAATATTCTAAGGCGAATACAGTGGTGTGGTCAGGACTGAGAGCAGTCAGAGGAGGTAGCCATTTCAGGAGGTAGCAGAGGAAATGCCATTTCCTAGTGTGGCAGATGTTGCAAACACATGCACCATCTGTAGGGACTATTGTTTCAATTTTATAAATGTTATCTGTATGTGTGAAGCAATCCTTGAAAGCATGAAGACTTCAAAAACTATTATACTGAGATGGGGCAGACAAGAAGGCTGTAGAAAATTCACAGGCCTTTGTATGAATATCTGCTACATGTAGTTCTGTGTTCCTGGCTTCCTGGATAGGTTCCCTGGAGAATCTGGAATCAGTAGGGGGTGATTAATGCAAACTCCCAAGGCTGGTTATGCAGATACCCCCACCTCTGAGGCTTTGCCCCCTAGGGAAAAGGACAGTGATTGGTTTTAACTTTTTTCAGGATGCCTAAGAATAAAGGTTTTTGTGGTATAAAGGCTGATCTTGAACTGACAGAGGGGGTTTCTTTTTCATTTAAGAAACGGACATGAACTTTTGTCCAAGGGGGAGACAAACACTGCTGAAAGGCTGGAAGGACTCTGACCTGTCAGGCAGACAAGCACATGCGTGCATGCACAGAGATTCTATGTGGAAGATGGGCAACTTCTGGTTGTTTCATGTGTGTTTAGAGCTTTTTATTATGTTATATGTTTTCTCTATATTCTTTTATCCTTAAATAAATGTACTCTGTTTTCTTACTTGTAACCACTGGCACACTGTTCATAGTTCTTGCAGAGAAAGAAAAGCACATGTGCTGGCCTCAGTCAGACCTGCTTGGATAAAGACAGTGAAATTCAAGGGGGCTGCAAACCCTAACATCATGGTCAGGAGGGATAGGGATGTTGGTCTCTGTCCAGACAGGGGCAACAGCTAGAGGCCTGAGAGAGCAGTTCTTAAACAGACTGTGGAGGAGGTCAAAGGTGTGGCTATCTTGAATCTCTGACATCTAAGCCTAATCCAGAATGCTGAGACTGACTCTGCTACCAATTGAGAAGTTTGTTTTATTGATAACAATAGTCCTTACTGTTTGCTTTGCCATTGTTTATGGGTGTGTCTTCAGGTCTTCCTTACTTGCATCACACCTACCATTACTTCAAAAAATAGGGTTGTGGACATTAAGACATGTCATGGCTCCTGGCAATAGTTATAGCAGCACAAGTAAATGTAAGAATCCATGAATTATAACCCAAGTCTGCAGAGCCTGGGATGTCTGATGTTCCCACAGTGCCACAGGGATACCATGCAGAGCTATGTCCAGGGAACACTGTGGAGATTAAGCACTCCAGGAAGTATCACCAAAAGGACCCAGAGTGACAGTACCCTGTGGCCCTCAGAACGGCCGAGTACACTATTTAACCCTGGAGCATGCCCTAGGAAGTTCTTTGGGCAACGACATAGACTACTATCCTGCTGCAATACCAGACCTCACCTTGTCTTCTGATCTCCAGTCTCTGACCTTCACCTGACTCTGACCCTGACTCTTGCCTCCTGATTGCAGCTTAGTACTACCTCTGATATTTGGTCTCTGTTTCTTGAATATTGAACCTGGCTCTAGAGATTCCTCAAACCCCTGTTCACCTACTACTCCACCCCAGCTGTGATCACTAGGCTAGACCAACTATGCTCCAGTCCCTTATAGTAAGGATTAACTCCTCCAATTAAAAAAAAAAGAAAAGAAAAGCCTATTGCCTGTGGGGAATAGCCAAAGTCTAGATTTTGTGATCAGTGTCACAAGAAAGGGAGACCAAGTACTCAAGCGTTAGAAAGGCCCGAATACTATTCCTGATCCCTGATACTTCGTCTTCAGAGATCGGTAGCATTCATGTAGTAAAAGTAAATCAGAAGATTTGCTGATCTTCCTGGGAAGGGAAAAATAGTCCTCTAGGTTCTTGTGTTGAATAGGAGCCTGAGTGTACTAGTGGTAATAATCTGCACTCAAAATTTGAGGTCTTCCTCACCTAAAGACCAATTTCCACCACCACTATCTTCCTATAGAGCACCTGATACACCTAATAGATTCAGATCAAAGTGAAATCATCCCAAAATATCCTCGCTAGACCATTATATTTCCCATTTCATCAATGAGGTCTGAACTTGTGACTAACCCAAACCTGATTATCAACCTGTCCCTTATGCTGGTGCACAGTGGTGGAGAAAAGGCACAAGGAACCTTCAGCCCACTAGATGCTGTCTGAAAGCTGTAGACCTTTGCCACTTTAGTGGCAAAATATTTAAAATATTTTTAAAATATGTTTATCTTTTTCTGCACAAATCTGCAAAATATATTGGGCTCAAAAAATTCACACTTTGCAGGTACTGGGAGAAGATGAAGGGAAGGTTGTTGTTTTTTCTGGGTTTTTTTTTTTTTTTGGTCACGCGGACAATCTCATATGTTCATCACTAACTATTCGGTTTCTTGGTTATCGTTAGGGCCCTACCAAATTCATGTCCATGAAATCTGGTCTTCCCCCATGAAATCTTGGCTTTTGTGTGCTTTTACACTATACAATAGAGATTTCATTGGGGATATCAATGTTTCTCAAATTGAGGGTCCAGATCCAAAGAGGGAGCGGCAGGGAGATCGCAAGGTTATTTTAGGGAGGCCATGGTATTGCCACCCTTACTTCTGCACTGCCTTCAGAGCTGGGCAGTGAGAGTGTGGCAGATGTTGACCGGTACTCAAGACTGAAAGCAGCGCCCCGCCAGCAGCAGCACCGAATTAAGGGTGGCGATACCATACCATACCATGCCATCCTTACTTCTGCAGTGCTGCCTTCAGAGCTGGGTGGCTGGAGAGTGGCAGCTGCTGACTGAGAGCCCAGCTCTGCAGGCAGCAGCGCAGAACTAAGGAACAATACCATACATGCCATCCTTACTTCTGCGCTGCTGCTGCTGGTGGCTCTGCCTTCAGAGCTGGGCTCCTGGCCAGCAGCCACTACTCTCCAGCTGCCCAGCTTTGAAGGCAGCACCACTGCCAGCAGCGCAGAGGTAAGGGTAGCAGTACCGCAACCCCGCCCTACAATAACTTTGCGACCCCCCCTACAACTACTTTTTGGGTCAGGACTCCTACTGTTACAGCACCGTGAGATTTCAGATTTCAATAGCTGAAATCATGAGCTTTGCGATTTTTAAAATCCTATAGCCATGAAATTGACCAAAATGAACCATGAACCATCCATGCCTTTATTTGAAACAGGACCAGCTGCATACGTGCTATGGCTGCCTTTGAAAACCTTTATCAAGTCTCACACAGCTAAAGATCTACGATATGAATTTGAGGCAAAAATAGAGTGGCTTTCCTCACAAGTACAGGGCTCACTGTCTTTGGCAATGAACTTAACATTGTTAAACCACTACTCGCACTTCATCCTCAAGCCGTTAAAATTTTATATAGCAGTTATACATGATCCTTGCCCATTGATTTCCAATCAGACTGGCTGGCTTTGCAATACAACAGCCACCCAGTCTCAAAGATCTCAGGTCATTAACATGTGACTACTTGTACACCTCTCTGGATAGAAAAACAGCTGCATACCATTATAATAACCCAGGTCTGCTGCGGGACCACATGGTGGAAGTTGGCCAAACTACAGGGGTCCATCCCCTGACTCCCTTTATCTCTCAGGAACCAAACCACAAACTTTGTGTCCCTGTGGAAGGTTGATTTTATTAACTTAAATTACTCAAATCCCCACCTCAGGTCCAAACACATATATCTCTGGCCCAGTATGCTTCACCTTTTCTTAGGCTTCATTACATCTTCCCTCTCTGACTTCCTCCTGGCCCCAGGCTCTATGTACCTGGCCCCTAAGGCTTTGCTGCCCCCAGCTTTCCAGGAAGGATTCACTGTCTCTTCAGCTTCACCACTTCTGACCATTAGGCTTTGCTACCTCAGGTTGCTCCAGCTTCCACATTCAGCCTCCAGCCCTTGGAGCTCCTTCCTGGCTCAAGGCAGCCACTGCTTCTGTCTCCCAACATTCTTCCAGTTTCCACAGCCGCCCACAAAGTCCCAACTCCTATCTCCCCTTAAATATCTACTAGCTGCAGGTGTGACTCTACTCCTCCAATCAGGCTAACTACGTGTTCAGGCACAGGAAGAGAAAGCCTACTTTTCTTGAAGGACTCAGTCATCCTGTGACAGACATCTTTCTTTGTTAGTATGGTACAGACTGTCTTTGATTGTAGAACCTGTTTTAGAACTCATTGTCTCTGGAAAACAGTATTGATTTGATTTATAGTTGAAAAAAGTTTCATAAAAGCCTTCAACATGATTTACAAATTCACAAAACATTAAAAAAAATCATGAAGCTCATAAACCTTGAACCAACTGGATCACCCATCTCTAATCTATTTAACTGAAAAGGAGTTCTTGAATTCTTGCTTATAGTAGTATGCAGTACTTGTTGAAACATTCAAAATCACCTTTAGCTTTTTGAGTGGATATGGAATCTGCACTCTCAGACTTAAGGGCCCTCTAACTATCTCACATAATGTGTTTTCATTCAAGAAGACTGACCTTATTTCACATTTGGACTTAAGTTATACTGTTTTTTCTTCTTCTTTGTAATATATACAGTAATCACACACACACAGACTATGTTAAAAGAAAATTATTAAAGTTGCAAAGTCAAGCACTCAAAAGTTAGGAAATGTCAGAATTAAGGTTACCCATGTAACTTAATTTGGAACTCTAGTGCAGATGAATGATGCTAAAGTTTTTATTTACCTGATCATCTACTACTTTTTCCCACAGGAGTCCTGCATCCCAGGCTCTTTGTGTGATCTGTTTCTCTTCTCTTCCACTGTACCCCGCTCTAGCCTCTCTCCTTGGATTCCTCATCCATTCTGTATCCCCCTAACACAGGGGTTCCCAAACTTGGTTTGCAGCTTGTTCAGGGTCAGCCCCTGGCAGGCCGCAAGATGCTTTGTTTACCTAAGTGTCCGCAGGTATGGCCGCTTGTAGCTCCCAGTGGCTGCAGTTCACTGTTTCCAGACAATGGGAGCTGTGGAAAGCAGTGGCCCAGCCCGCGCCGCTTCCCGCAGCTCCCATTAGCCGGGAATGGTGAACCACGGCCACTGAGAGCTGCAAGCGGCTGTACCTGAGGGCGCTCAGGTAAACAAAGTCTCTCGCAGCCTGCCAGGAGCTTACCTTGAACAAGCTGTGAACCAAGTTTGGGAACCCCTGCCCTAACACATCCTACCCAGCTCCCTTGTTCCAATCATCCCCCTCCCTAGCTCCTTAACCAAGTCTACTTGTGCATCCAGTCCCAGTTCTTCATCAGATGTGGCTTCCCTCCCTCCTTACACTCATTCTTAGTCCCTGTCTCCATCACTTCTCCAGCTCTTCATCTCATCTCAGTGTCCCTATCACCACCAACAACTGTCTTACAGTCCCTCATCCCCATTTCTTTCACTGTCCCCAGTCACAGTCTCCTTGCCCAACCAGTCCCAGCATCTCTTACCCGCCTCCCCTGCCGCACGGGGGTTCAATGAAAGCACTGGAAAAACAGGATCACAGCTTTCAGTTCTAGTGCCTGGTCCCACCATGGCCCAGAACAACTGATAGCAGCAATTAAAGGGAAAGTCAGGTCTTGCCCCGGTAGCCCTGGGCTGGAAACATGCTCATATTTCCTGTGAGAACACCACACACACACACACACACACACACACACACACACACACACACACACACACACACACACACACACACACACACACACACACACACACACACACACACACACACACACACACACACAGTGTATACACAATCCTGTCATACATAGGTCTATTGTAGTCCTGTCACACATCCTGAATTCATTAAGGGATATGATTTACAATATAAATTAACTTACATATTGAGTAGAAAATGGAATAATAAATAAAACATACAGAATGAGTGAAAAATAGTGAACATATGGAAATATCAGACAAAGAAATAAGATGAAAATTAAAGTTATTACATGACATAATCCTACCTTTGTAGAAACAATAATTAAAACTGAAAAAATTAAGAAGCATGGAAATTACTAGTTAAGGTAATTTTAATAAATATTAATAATATTAATAATAATAACCTCATTTTTCATGCATTCACTTACCAGGCAAGAGGAATGTGTAAAACATCCTTGAACTCAATCCCCTAAACACTAACATACAAGTAATCTTTATGAACTCTTCAGAATATTAATATCAGTATTACTATATGCATGTTTTCTACAGATAAAGTATATAAATAAAAGCAATCACCATAACTAGTCAATGTAGTTCTCAAAGCTTGTTTTTGTTAAGGGATGAGATAATATAATGTAGCAACTTTTATGTGATGTTTTGTGTCTTGGAATTCCCTCATTTTTCAATTAGAGAGTTTATATATTATAATAAGAGCATTAATATACTTCATCCATAAATACGTATGCGCAACAGTTTTTATGCACTGAAAACAGACTTCAGCGCATAAGCCCTACTCAGAACAGTGCTTAAGTGCACTCTTAACTTTAAGAATCAGTAGTGCCATTCAACACAATAATACTACCCAGATACTTCAAGTTATGCTTGAGCTTAATGACAGGTTTCAGAGTAGCAGCCGTGTTAGTCTGTATTCGCAAAAAGAAAAGGAGGACTTGTGGCACCTTAGAGACTAACCAATTTATTTGTGCATAAGCTTTTGTGAGCTACAGCTCACTTCATCAGATGCATTCAGTGGAAAATACGGTGAGGAGATTTATATACACACAGAACATGAAAAAATGGGTGTTTATCATACACACTGTAAGGAGAGTGACTGGGAGTGGTTGAGTCATTACACAAAGTAAAACTATATCCCCTTGTTTATTTCCCTCCCACACACACACACACACTGTTCCGCAGACGTTCTTGTTAACTGCTGGAAATGGCCCACCTTGATTATCACTACAAAGGGTTTTCTCCCCCCCACCCCGCTGGCTCACCTTAAGTGATCACTCTCCTTACAGTGTGCATGATAAACACCCATTTTTTCACGTTCTGTGTGTATATAAATCTCCTCACTGTATTTTCCACTGAATGCATCTGATGAAGTGAGCTCTAGCTCACGAAAGCTTATGCTCAAATAAATTGGTTAGTCTCTAAGGTGCCACAAGTACTCCTTTTCTCTTTGCTTGAGCTTAAATACCTTGTTGAGTTGAGGACATAAATTGTTGGCATAGGAAGGAAATTGGAAATAATGACTTATTTGTTGGATGTTAATTTGAATGACACTCCTAACACATTACTGATCAAGCCTTATCTTGTTCACTTGGAAAGGCTGACAGAATCACAGCCCAGTACAGCATGTGATATACAGCTCAAGCATAAAAGTTAAATTTAGTTATTTTCTTTAAAGTTAAAAAAGGAATATTGTTGCACGCTAAATTGAAAAGCAATCAGTTTATGCTGGATGCTTTCAAATGACTATTGTAGATGATCATTAGACAGTGGGACAGAAATTCTGTTTTTTGCTCAGCCCTACCTAGGCGTCATCATAGCTACCCCTGATTTACATCACTAAAGTAGGATCAGAATTTGGGTAACTTTCCATAAGTATACTGTTAAATAGCTAAAACAAATTAAATCAGAAGTTATTTATGTACACCACTGAACTGAGTTCAGTAACATTTTGCTTATAGGGTAATAATATAAAGAATACAATCAATTTTTTGATCCTGGAGCATTTATCAGGGTTCAGACTATTCTTCAACATCCAGTTATTTGTTTTTTTCTTCACCATAGTAATCAAAAAGAGCCAGAACTCAAAATATTGCTCTCATGGCCAAAATCTAACTTTTGAGACACTTTTTACTACCTCATTACAAAAGACTCTACTATTATATTTTTGCTTTTATTCTTTAAAATGAGCACAAATAAATGGACAGCCAAGAATTTTACAGTTTTTAGCTTGTCAGCTCTTTTGGGAGGGTGTCACATTTTCTTTTAGGTTTGGAAAAATGTCTAGCATGGTGTGGGTGCTACCAACAACGAATAATAATTAATGCTCATCAAAGAGAAGGGGATTAAAAATTGCACATGTGTAAATGGTGGCCATGTGTTGGGGAAGGGATTGTCTCTGATTCTGTTTGTGCAGTGCCTAGAACAATGGGGCCCCTAGACACAATCATAATAAACGTACTACGTAATACTAGTATTTGTTTCTTCCACAGTCAAAAGTTCAAGTCTCAGCTGGAAGGTTACAGCGGGTGGGCAGATAGATGTTGGGGTGGGGGTGCAGTTTCAAAGGTAGGTTTCACCACCCCCAAACACCATCAAGAATTTCTTACAACAGCAGCAGGGATTTAGAAGCTCTCACTCCCTGCTCACCCTTCTGATGCATCTTCCCCACCCTCTTCTTTCCCTACAGACCAATCTGAGGGTTCAAAAAGTAGTTTTTGGAAACTGAGTATTTTCTTTGTAACTGCAGCTGCTCCTACAAGGCCCTTGACGCTGCAAGGACTGTGGAGGTCAAAGCTAGGCATAAACATAGTATTTGTTTTTCAAGTGAACAATATATCTGGACAGCTAATTCCAAACTGGCTGCCAGATCAATTATACCCTACAATTATGATAAAATCTGCAGAGAAAAAATGTAACTGGCATTGTAAACAACAGTAATTAAAAACAGTGGGCAACTGAGGATTCTTGGATGTTTCAAAAGAACTCCATGTCTGTTACAAAAACATAAATCAAGTGTTATCTTGTAAATGAGAGATTCCTGAAGGAAGATCACAACAGGCATTACTCTAATATGAATATGGATGACTATGCAAACAATATGAAGTTGGGAGGCTGTTCCTAAAGGTATGGCAGGATGGCTTTTTTTACCAGTTTGTTGAACATCCTCCATAGTCAGGAGCTATTTTCGGTCCAGTCCTAAGAAATGTGATAATTAAGGTAAAAACTGTGGAGAATTAGAATGCAACTAATAAAATCTATTCTAGAGTACAAATAATTATGTTCTGCCAAAGTATTAACAAACAATTGACTTTTTTTTAACTTTACATTACATTTTTTACTTTACATTTAAGGCAATGTCAAATATCCCAGATTTTTGTTGACTCTGAAAATGCATTGTAGAGGAGTTAGAAATACATGAATAATGGGAGTCACTGTGACTGAAATTAATCTCAATTAAATCTGAAAAGGGCTACATATGCCAGTGTGATTCCTGTGTATGCAGCTGAAGGGCACAATGAACAAATGAACAAGGCTTATCATGTAATGTAAACTATCTGGAAAGAAAGATATTGGTGTCTTTTGAAAAATAATCAGAATTAAGTTAAAAGGATAAATGTGGAATTGCTACTAACATTATTTTTTTTCAGATATTCACATAATTTCTAGTAATAATACAAATGTTTTTTTTTTCAAAATATACACAGAGAGGAATTAAAATGAAATATATCGGGAACTAAAGAATGGATTGTGGTGGATACCAAAGATGTGGATACATTACTGGCACATTTTTAGCACAGCCAGAATTATGTTTCACCTTAAAACATGAGATGCAAATGCCAAGCACCCTTTAATAGTTATTTGCACTCCATAATTACAGAGCAAGAAGAGGTGCTAGAATTGCCCAATACAGGTATTTGGCAAGGTTCCACATCAAAGATTCGTGGTCAGAGTAGGAAGTTACTATACTAAAGGGCAAAATAGAAGTTCACTACTCTTACAATCACCAGTGCAGGTACTATGCTCTATTTTAGAGACTGATGCTTCAAAATAAATAAATAAATACATAAATAAAAAACAAACTGCAAAGCTAGGAGATGGATTCCTACATCAACCTTCACACTGAAGACCTAAGAACATAAGAACGGCCATATTGGATCAGACCAAAGATCCATTTAGCCCAGTATCCTGTGTTCCAACAGGGCCAATGCCAGGTGCCCCAGAGGGAATGAAGAGAACAGGTAATCATCAAGTGATCCATCCGCTGTCGCCCATTCCCAGACTTTTCTAATGTCACTATGCTTTTATTCTTCATAATCTTTTTTTACATCTAGAATAAGGGTTAAAACTTGAATTTAACTCATGACAGAGAAAATAATTAGGAGTCCATTGTGCACCTATGTAGAACTGAACTTGTCTTGGATGACACACATGACCAAGTGAAGAAGCAAAATTGATGGATGTATCTGCCAGCACTCTTCCAACTGAACCAGAAAACCACATCTAAACACAAATATAACACAGAAATAGAGCAGTAGTGCAGGAGAAAAAGAGACTCCTACAATAAATATTTTCAGCAAATGAGGCATCTTCCAACCATACATTTCCATTCCACAGTTCATTAAGGGATTTTTCTCCCATCCATCTTTACGTTTTCTTTAGTACCAGTATACATTTTTTTCTGATATTCTTGCTTCTACCAACACAAAACTATGAAGTACGGAAAGAAAACTTTTTTCTCCTTCTTCTCTAAATTACCCTGGTGACAAAAATAAATCAACTTTGATTTTAAGAACAGATAATTCAGTTTATGTGAGAGGGATCATTTTTGTTACCAACAAGTAATCACCTTGGCCTTTGAGAGGATGATAGGTAAAGACTAAGAGTTTTTCGTGCCAAAAGTGCAGATAACTTGTCCCTTCATCTTAAGAAGGCAGACCTTTTCTGATACAGCCAAATTTTAATAGGATGCATGTACAAAAATAATGCTATGGAGACGATTAAATGCAATAGTCCAGATCATAAGTAACTGTAAATTAGAGTCTCCACTGAAGTCAATAGGGCTATGCAGATTTACATCATCTGAGGATTTCTCTAATATCATAGAATCACAGGGACAGAAGGGACTGCAAGGATCATCCAGTATAATCCCCTGCCAAGATGCAGGATTTGTTGTGTCTAATCCATTGAAGAGAGATGATTATCCAACCTCCTTTTTAAAACCTCCAGCGAAGGAACTTCCACAACCTCCCCTTATGTTCTCTAACACAGTGGTTCTCTAGCCTCCTGGTGGGCTGTGAGCAGGTTTCAGGGGGTCCACCAAGCAGGGCCGACATTAGACTGACTGGGGCCCAAGGCACAAAGCCAAAGCCTGAGCCCCACCACTTCCGGTGATGCCAGCCTAGATACACAAATGTCTTAGATACTTTTTTTATGTCTGTCCCCTTCTTACCTATAAAGCCACATTTTCACTTATTCAAGTCTCTCCTTAAGCTTGACTTCTGCTGCAATATATATCTATATCTATATATATCTATGTCTATATATATATGAAATTGGCTGAGTAAGACATACATTTACTTTGAATATACTATTGCCCCTTCTTCTAAAATTAGTGACTCATTCTGAGACCAATGTCACCCCGGTGTCATCCCTATGAGTGGTAGCAGATGTATGGGGCCTTCTAGGTCAGCTTCCCAATGGAAATCAGTGGTGTGGAGTCCAGATATATTCTATATGTTGTATTGGTCCTGAATTGAAATGGTCAAACAATATGCAGGGAAATACTTTCTTCCAGGAATCTCAGACCAATACCAATGTCCATCTCCCACAGAGCAACTCTGCCTCAGTTATTAACTCTAACCAAACCCAAAGCAGAAGCAAACTCTCCTGTTGCTCACACAGCACCCTTTCTCCCAAATCTGCCTCTCCCAGCAATCTTGCAAAATCCCAAACTCACAACACAACACGTCTTCCTAAGAGTCAAAACTTGTTTGCACACTAAGAAAAACAATTTGAAAGACTACATATAACAAGGTCACCTAAGGACATCTGCCATAACAATATATTTTTAAAATCCATACACAAAATCTCTTGTTTATTTCATCATGACATACAATAGCCCTTGCTGAATATGTGCATAGCCTTATTGATTTTATCTCATAATTTTTTTATAATTCCCTTCCTTACATTTTCTTACTTCACCTCCTGTCATATCATTTCTCATTTATGGGCACATGGTAAACCCCTGATGAGGAGCTACTCAACAACGTGAGTCATTTTGGTAATGGCCCTGTAATTTGAGAAAGGGGTTAATCTTTAACCCCTTAATCTTTAACATAATCTTAACGGATCTTGTTTTTGTTCTGTTTCAGAAGGTACCTAGTTCAAAATGTAGTTCAAATCCCTGCAAGAATCACCTAGAGGTCGAGTTCCTCACAAAAGATCACTTACCCTTTATTCCCTTTCCCTCTCATACCACTGTCTTTAACCACCCACCTAAAGAGGGAGTTCTTCCTCCCAACAGAATTGCTTCCACTCCTGATTAACTATATTTAGCCCAATATTCCTAAAACTATCTCCCCATACCGTGTAGCCTGCAGCAGACACGCTTTGGAATCATTTGCTCCTTTCTACCACAACAGGAGAGGTTCTCTGAGTCAGTGTCACTACTGCTGAGTTCAGTGGGATCAAAGCATTGTGGGGTACATCAGTCGCAGGCTAGCCTGCAACGGGAATCAGAATAGACTGGCTTAAAGTCAGAAACAAACAGGTAGATGATCCAGAAGAAGGGAGCAAAAATGTGGAGGGGAAAGTAGCAAGGAAGGAAGAGTGGAAAAGAAAGGCTAGTGAGACCAGGAGAATGGGAAATACAACAATGAGAAGTGACAGCACAGAATGACAATGATGTAGCCAAGTCTGATCTGCCTACATGGAATGCATTGCTTAAAAGACTCCATTTTTAGATGAATTCCAAACTCACTGAATGTGAAAGTTGTCCCATCCCTAGTACATTCAGTATTCACTGTTAAGTAGTAATTGTGTCTCACTTTTGTGAATAAGGATCAAAATGATCAATCTCCCTAATCTCTTCCTTAAAACTCTCAACAAAACTTTGTTGGAACTATGCAAACTGAAGCAGATTTTACTGAATCACGCTCAGAGCATTCAAAGGGAAAAACAAGCTAGCACATAAATGAGACAAAGGAGAAATCTGTTAGCTAAAGCTCTATATATTTGGCATGAGTTTTTCAAGTACTGTGAAGTATTTCAAATATGAGAAAATATGTCAAAGTTTAACAAGTCAAAATGCTTCTCTCTTTTCCAGTTATATGGAGGTAAATAAAATGTATTGCATGTCAAGGTTAAAATACTCCTTTGTACATATGAAATTTAATCTGTAGCAGATTGTTTTTAAATGAATTCTATGTAATGTGCAAAAATTAAACTGAACAACAAACTCAGAATGTAAATATAAAACAGGCTGGGGTGGAGTGGGGATAGGAAAGCATGTGACAATTTGGGAAATTAGTGTGTACAATTTATCAACTCTGGTTGGTATATACAATTATGAAGTTATTGTGAAAATTGCTGTATTACAAATGCCCCCCTGGAGGTGTATCCAGCATGGGCAGCAGAGTTGTCTTATGTCTCTGCTAGACCAGGGACAGTGATGAGTGATTAGAACTCAGTGACCATCTACTGAGGTGGAAACAGATTAGAACAAACACAGAACAAAGAAGCCAAGATATAGGTGGGAGGATATACAAACAGACTCACATAGCCATATAGTGTGACTTGGGGTGAGACAAATGGGAATTTCAGGCAGGAGGATGGAAGGGATCAGACCAGACAATGTCAGAGGAAGCAAGTTGACCTAGGGAGAGAAAGCTCCATGTTTCACAACATTAGTGGTGCACAGAAGCAGGACAACTCTAGACAGGCTCAGAGGACTGTGACCCCAGCCCAAAGTTGCTTTAGAGTGGTAAGGAAATGGAGGCAAAGAAATGCTTGTAAGGTTTATTATTTTTTTTTTAATATGACTGTTTTTTGTGTGATTAAGTAAAAAGCAATGTGTTAGAAGTCTATGCAAAGTGTCTGTGTTACATGTTTCAGAGTGGTTGGTCCCTTGAAGAGATAAACCAAAAGGCTCACATCTTTGTGTAGAGTTCTGGGACAGGATCTGTTTAACGTATTGGGGATTCTGAGGAGCCAGCACTGGTTCTGGGGGCTGGGCAGGTAATCACGTGATCACTGCTCTCATGAAGGAGTACTAGATAGAGGAGCTGCACCCTGAGAATGTGGGTAGGGCCCCCAGACAGGGTCAGTGATCGGCACTCTGTTCAGACTCTGGGGCCTTAACACACCCAGGGATTTAACAGCTAAGTCCCCTGATAGCAATATGGTGAGCTACCAGTACGGGGAGCCCAACCAGATCTGCGAAAAGGCACTCAATAGAAGAAAATTGTAACTTATGTTAGCCAATATTATAGCGGTGTGGGAGCTCCTGTATATGTTTAGGTTGTGTCATTACATCTTTTTAAAGGTTGACCTTTCTAAGTCCTCTAATATTGACATGCTCAATCAGATTTCTTTGAACTTTGTGGTGCCTCAGGAGTGTGCTAGACAGGAATAGTAAACCAAATTTTGAGTTTCTTGGCAGTGGAGTTCTGGAGATATAAACACCACACCAAAAATGGCTATTTCTAAAAAAAAAAAAAGCTTCTAGGTTGGTTTTATTTGTGCAGAGCTACAGATCACCCTACTGCTGTGATGAGAGTCAAAATGATCTCCATTGTTGAGTTTTACCAAAGTTAGCGTCTGGCACTGACCAAATCTTTGGGGGACCCAAACTGAGAATGGTATTTAAGAAAATGCAAATGTTTACACAATGCCAACACAGAAAAATGGCTGGAGTGGTTCCATTGTCACCACTTTTTATGCTTTAAAATTTGATTCTTGTAAGTGCTCTTAAATCTGGTTAATTGGATCGGTTTGAAATTTGGTGTGACTCACTGAGATGCAAGGTAGCATTAGTGCTCCAAATTTAGGGTTATTTGACCAAGGGGGTCCTGAATTACAGATCTCCCACAAAAGAGTTTCCTTCAGCTGCTGTGCACTATTAAACTGAGAGTTACTACTGACAAGATGAATCACAGCCCTCTTGTTAGCTATGAACTCACTTTTCCATTAACATAATCCCCCCGCCTAAGGCAGAAGGATCTTTGAAGTGAATGGCTGAAGAGTGCTACAAATTGTGAGTCATGGGTGGCAATTTTAGTTTGGGGGGAATGCAATCAAAATATTTGGGGGGGGGATAGACATGTGAATACTTCCTGGAAGGGGAGAATTAGTAGGGTCTGAGGAATATGGGCTGAGGGGTATGGGGCTGCAGTAAAGGGCGAGGGATCAATGGGGTTGGGAGATAGGGGAGGGGAAATGTTGGGGATTCAAGGGAGGGAGTCTTTAAGCCAAACCACTAATACTTGTCTTTAAACAATAAGAGCTATCTACAAAATCCCCCTTCACTCTCTGGTTTGAAACAGACAAAAGAATGCATCTTTCTGTGACACCACTTCATACAAATTCACTGTATAAAGCCAAGAAGCATTCAGTACCTAATTCTGTCCTAAATTCCATTTTACATTTTGAGATGTGCAATTCACTGTAAATGATGCAGACCTTGAAAAAAGTGATAAAAAGACCAGCAACAGCAGAAGTGGTTCAAGCAAACTTTGTATGTGTCCACCATTTGTAGTGAATCTGAGTGTTCATGGATAGGTACCATTTCTTTAAGGAAACATTCTTCAATAATTTGATTTTGTTGAAATATTCACCTAGAGAGGAAACATTCTTTAGAATAACCCTTTGTGCCTGTGCAGAAGTTTATATTTGTGCTTCAGACCATCAACTGCATGCAAATCTCAAGCTACCGTGACTCAGTTCAGGGAAAATACCTGTTTAGAGAAAAAGCAACTAAATCCAGCTTTTCATTTGCCTCCCCTTGCACTCACAAGAAGTGATCTATAAGAGTGACTGCTAAGGGATAGGTTGGCAGCACAAAACAGTGCTTACCAGCTCAGTTGAACCCTAGAAATTGGAGTTTACTGTTCATGGTGTGGTTATAATCAACTTTCATTTGCTGGTTGTAAACACTGCCTAGAAACCAGAAGAATGCATGTTGTTGAAGAAACTTTCCTGACTATGGTCAAAATTTTCAGAAGCAACTAGTGATTCTGATTCCCTCTGTTTTTGGGTAACTAATTTGAGAAATCTTAACAGGGCTTGACTATTTGAGGATGGATACTCAGAAATTTCTGAAAATCAGGTCCTTTTAAAACATCTCAGGTTGGACAGCCAAAAATTGAGACATCCAATATCAATATTTATGTTTGAAAATCTTGGCCTGTGACTTTTTGTTTGGGATTTTTGGGGACAGATTACCACCTAACTACTATTCAGAAAAAAAAAAAACAGACATATAAATGTTGGAAAAGCGTTTCTTGAAATTATCACAATGAAGACAGAATCCTCATCACATCCCTCATAACCATATTTCAATATGTTCACGTAAATCTCCAAGGTTTTCGCTCAGTACTTTTTGCTTGCAGTGTGGATCATGGCTACATATCCTTAACATTGAAAATTAAAACATTATGCTCTGGCACTATAGATCACTTCCATCCATTATTCACAATTTGTATGTAATCAGATAATTAACTGAAAATTGAGCAATTTGTATAAACTACATTACAAGTTCAAGAAAAGTTTCCTTCTACTAAAGCTTGAATGACATATGTACCAAGAACTATGGTACTGAGGTCCCTGTGTTTTTTATCTTGTCAATTTAACTTTTCCTTTATTAGAGATATTTAAAACACAGAAGGTATTTTAAACTTTAAAATTATATTTATATAATGGAGCCATTGAATACTCTGAAAATAGGCCATTTTTGTTAAAAAGCAAGCAAACAAAAAGAAAGCAACTTGCATAATTTTGTCCCCAATGTCACACTTAAACAGGTTGATATTTTAAAATAGTATGTCAAACATTGAGAGGTTTACTATCATTCTGTTCTCTAACCAAATGGACAGATTTTAAATGTAAGAGGAAGAGAGAGGGAGACTGAGACTATAAAGGCAGCCAGGTTTTCTCTGGATCCTTCAGCGTGAACACAGAGAAGTTGTGTTAAATCATGCATTTCCACCCTTCTTAAATGTGCACAGTGATGAAGCTAAATAAATAACTGCACTTTTCCGCTGGAGCTCATGGTTTGTAAAGCTGTCACTGCTGACACTTGGTTGATAGCACTGGGGAAATGACTGTGCACAACACAACAAGAATGCAGATTGAATCGCTCTGACTATGGGTGTCTTGGGAGCTTGCTAAACATTTTATTCAGGAACCATATCCTGTCACTTCTCTCAGCAACCAGAAAAGGTGCTTTATCATATAGATCATATACTACACATCTCTTAGACTGCTAATCTCAGTTGTATTGAGTGAAGACAACTCTGATTGAATTGACAGCTGTACCTATTCTTGCTAATAGTAATGTCATCCATAAACTCCACTGGCACTTTTCAAAGTTTGCTGCTGGAAAAGACATGGAGTAATTCCAGAATTATTTCACTTAGCGTGCAGGAAATCATAGTGAAGTCAAAAAAAGCATACAACATCAATTTGTGTTTATTTGGAGAGTCTATATATTTGTATTTAGAGGTTGGTCCTACAGCTCAAAGATGAATGAGGAGGAAGATAGATATGTGGTGTCTTATTTTAGAAGATTTAAGAAAATAGTGAGCCAACAGAGGATTTCATGGGCAAATTAATTTCCTGAAATATTCTTATACTATGTCATGATCACTTACAATACAAGTTTCTTGGAAGACTTAGAATGGAATGAAAAGCACCAGTGTTTCCCATTGTTCTCTCATATGCAAGCCATTTATTGTTTTGGTTTACAACTACTTCCTCACACCCAGCAGAATTGGATGAATGCTTAGGGAAAATATCAACATTTCATGAAAATTCAGCTCTGCTTTGCCATGTTTAACAATTCCCACTGCTAACAGTTCACGGCCCATATTCTATAGCCATTCTAAGTGTTGAATTTTTTATCAATAACTGCAGAATTGGACCCTAATTTTTCAAATGTTTCCTAATGGTGTGGCTAGGAAACAGCCTACCTGCCACATCTCACCAGTTCCAAAAGACCCTTTCATTAATAAAAAGTGGGGAGGTACTTAAAGTTATTATAGAAAAAGGAGAAACCAGAGCTAGCTAACCGGAGAAAGCAGATCAGCATGCTCCAAGACAAGAGAAAAACAGATATGGATTCTACTGGTCTTCTCACACTCACAAGTATTAT
This sequence comes from Chelonia mydas, assembly GCF_015237465.2. Classification (NCBI taxonomy): domain Eukaryota; kingdom Metazoa; phylum Chordata; order Testudines; family Cheloniidae; genus Chelonia; species Chelonia mydas. The sequence continues at coordinate 271,692,946 of NC_057849.1, read as the reverse complement.
TTTGACTTTGCTGCTGAATCAGAAGCCTCTGAGGCTGCAATGAATTTAAAGAAAATAATGCTGAAGGGGAAGACGCAGATCCTGAGGTCAATCTGTAATTCCTTGTTGCCTGGTGCCATCTTGTGATGCACAATCTTCCTTACCCCTCCACCCACCCTCAGAAATCTGAACACTACGTGATTTAGATGAGACATGGAACTTCAATCTGGCAAAAAACTGAAATTATTTCCATAATACATACTGCTCTTGAGAAGTTCCTTTTTCTGTGGCATTTAGCACTGCAATAAAGTTTAAAACACTTTATACCAGTTTACTCCAATGGCTAGCCTTAAGATTAGTGCCACGGCTGTGTCCAGATATATCTAAGCATCTCGATCAAACAGATGGACAAAAATAAACAGAAAAGACATGCGCTGTCCATCATATAAAGAAGGCCACAAAGACCGGGACTGTGGCCAGCTGTCATTGGGCGTGCTTTCCAAAGTGTATTGCTATTGCAGCAGAATCTAGAATTGATCAAATAAAATTTCTAAAGTTCTGACTATATGGGATTTGCCAGATGATTGCAAGATCATATCATAAACTTTCATACAATCCAAAAGAATGATCGGGGAAAACTAATTTAGTTTACCAACTGATTGAAGGTCTAGTTCAGGTAGAGGAAAAGCAGAATGTTCTCTCTCAACACAAGTGTATTCTAATCAATATCTATCTATCTAATCTATCTATCTATCTATATCAGTTACTGCGCTAGTCATCTTACCTATTATACAGTAAAAGAAAAGTATTTTAAAAGATGATACACAAGAGAGAGTCCTAAGAAAAAGAGAGCAAACAAGGGATAATCATTTAGTTTCATCCAAGTCCCGCCACTTATGTCCAGAGGTGAGAATGTATTGTGTTTTAAAGACGGAACAAGAGAGAGGATAGGGATGTGCAAATGATTCACATAGAACCCAGAAACCTCTTTAATCACGTTAGTTTGGGCTTTGTAGAAATTAGCATGCCTGACTAATTCCTGTAAATGGACCCTGCAACATATGCATAACCTGAGTGAAGTTCTTTTATTCATCCACTTGACAGTGCAGGCAGACAAATTATACATTTGGGGGGATCTTGTTATAGTTAGATAACATTTGTATGTTTTTTAAAGTGGATAACTGGATAGTGATAAAGAGCTTTGAAAAAGGTATGGTCACCATGAAGGCTGGAAAACACTTAAATTGAAAATGTAAGCTTTACAGCAGGTTTGAGTTTGCATTAAGGAGCTCAGATCCATTCTTTTGTTATCCCCAGTCTAATTCTGAAATCAATGAAGAAATTTAGATTTGAAATGTTGAGCTATAACGAAACATTAATAAATGTGAAGGCTAGATCTAAAAAATGTTAGGTCTACTTAGGCTTTTTTGAACTATAGAGACAAAAAGGCTTGTATGTTGTCAACGTGCTTATTTGTGATTCTAAAGTCCTGTTTGAAAAGTCTTTGGAAACTGCCAGGCTAAATTATTGTGTTATATTTGTTTATCAGCAGTAAAAAACTGCAGCATTGCAGATCATTTTTTCCTTGATCTACCAGTTCCTCCTTGTGATGGGTATTGGAACTAATTGAAAAAAATTGTAAAGAAGAAATTTAATAAAAAAGATTCATGTTATGAATGAAGATAATAAAGGTTTTGAAATTATGGTGACTTTGTGAGTGATATTTTTCTTTTGACTGGTAGAGAAATCAGCAGCAAAATCACAATGCACTTCTCAAATGCCCTACCTTCTACCCCTCAGAAGACTCAAAGTCACATGTTTATGTAACCCACACTTAAAACGGTATGGCTTTCAAGCCCTCTCAAGGGGCTAGACCACAAAAAGAAGTCTAAGAGTCTACCACTGGCTTTGAGTGAACAGAACTGGGTCAACATGATGTAGGGTAATGCATTCCTTCCCAGACCTGCAGTTCTGGACTCATTTCTGGATTTCTGCCGTTCTGGACTCAGACAACTGTAGGGCAATTGAAAAGAAATTCAAGAGAAAAATAAATCTTATTCTCTGCAGGATCCTTGTAATCCCATCCATAACACATTAATTCCACTGTCACTCCCCTCAAAGCCCCTGCATCATGACTACCCTTTTTTTCCTAACAGAAAAGGCTGACATGGTCCACAATGGAACTTATCAACATAATTTCCTGAAATAAATGGAAGGATCACTGGGAAATGTCACAATGAGCTCTCTTTCAAGCCCCCCCTCCATGTCTAGTACATGCTGCCTCCACAGGGCTCTGTGCCCCAAAATTACATTGAAAAGATTATTTGGGCATCCCAGTACACTTGATCCCCACATTGGAGACACCATTAGACCATAGGACTGGCCACAGCATATTTTAAGATTTTATTTCACAGAAGATTGTGCTATTACATCACTTCCCATAATAGTGACCCAATCTTAGCCAAGTTCCAATAAATAAATAAGTATAGAACTGTAATGAGGCTGAGGTGCCTCCCTCTGAGTGGGAGGGCGAGGGACCATTACACTCCCCTTGGAGGGCGAAGCCTAGATCACCCCACCCCCCTCGCCAGAAGTACCAGGGCGTGGCTGGAAGTATAAAAGGCTGGCCCTGCAGCACAGTCGGAGGGCAGCCTGCAGAGGAGAAGGACGCTCTGCCGGTTTAGCCGCATCCCCGAGAGAAACCCTTGCCAGGTGGTGCCAGATCCACCAACGAGGACTGGCCCGGAGTGCCTGCCACCATGTGCGCCGAGGAGCTAGAAGAGGCCTGGAGACTAGAGGTACTGAACCCCAGGGTGGCAAGAAGTGGCCCAGGGGCAGCCGGCTGCAGACCCAGGTGTGGCTCAGTCGGTGTGTTGCGGCTGGATCCCCGCCAATGGAGGGGCATCCAATCCTGCCCCTGCCAGGGCCCTGGGATGGGATGCAGTGGAGTAGGGTGGGACCATGTCCCCCTGCCACACCACCCCGGGGCTGCTGACCCCCTACCCTGTGCAAGGAGGCTCTAGCTCTGAAGTGGAGCTTCCCTTACCAGTCACCCTTAGAGACTGTTTGCTTGCTGCCTGAGCTCCGCCCAGGCCAAAGCCAGCCCTGAGAGACTCTGTTTAAGGGCTGACAGCTTGAGCCACCGAAACCCAGGCTAAAGCCTGACAGTGATTATTGATTGCCCAGCCCTATTGTGGGCTCTTGGCTGTCCTGCAGACTCCAGTCCTGCCCAGTCATCACCAGCCTGAGTGGCCTCCCTCTGAGTGGGAGAGCGAGGGACCATTACACAAACCTGTATTTTTTTTTTTTTTACTATTATCACAGAACCAGAGAAATGTAGGGCTGGAAGAGTCCAGCCCCTTGTGCTGGGCAGGAGTAGGTATACCCAGACCATCCCTGACAGGTGCTTGTCTAAGCTGTTCTTATAGACCTCCAATGACAAGGACTCTACAACTTCCTTGGAAACCTATTACAAGTCTTAACTACCCTTATAGTAAGACTGTTTTTCCTAATATCTAACCTAAATCTTCCTTGCTGCAGATCAAGCCCCTTACATCTTGTCATACCTTCAGTAGACATGGAGAACAATTGCTCACCACCCTCTTTATAAAAGGATCTTAACATATTTGAAGACTGTTGTGAGGTTCCCTCAACTTCAATCTTCTTTTCTTCAGACTAAACATGTCCAGTTTTTTTAAACTTTCCTCATAAGTCAAGTTTTATAATTTTTGTTGCTGTCCTCTGCACTGTCTTCAGTTTGTCCACATCTTTCTTAATGTTTGTCTCCCAGAATTGCCTTAATGTTTGCCTCCCAGTCATCCACCTGAGGCCTCACCAATGCAAGAAGGACAATTACTTCCTGAGTCTTACGTATGACACTCCTGTTAGATGACCTCAGAATGATATTATCCTACATTATCCTTAAGGAACATTTTTTCCTTTACTTTAAGAACCATAATGCAATTACTCAATCTGGTCAAAATAGGACAAGGAATGTTGTTAAATAATAATTCTCTTACATGTATTTTTTCTGAATAATAGGTATGTCTTTTGAGCAAACTCTTTGATACCCCAATTATGGGACATCAGACACTGATTTAAAGTAAAATTAAAAAAATTAAATTAATATTAAAAAATAAGTTCCTTTTATTATGAAGTTCAAGAAACTTTGGCCAAAATTTGCAACCCTGAATGCCCAAAGTTAGAGGTGACCTTTATTTCAAAAATACTTTGCACCTCAGCTCCCATTGACTTCAATGACCACCTCCTTTAAATACCAAACCACTTGCATTTGGGTGCTTGAATATGGGTGCAAGAAGCTAACTTTATATGCCTAAATTTAAACATTTGAGCCCTTATTTCTAAGTTTCCACAGTATATAGTAAGGTTTTAGAAATACAAATTTCACAACGGAAATAGAAGCCAAGATGATTGAGATCCTGCTCACCACTTTCAACGTATAACATCAAAGGTACTTATCAGCTGATTGACAAATTGCTAGCATCTGAAGTCCTCCCTTTGGGCACCAATTAACATTTATAGAGGATGATCTTCCATCCTGAGATCTTAAAGATTACTTTTGTTTTTTATTACTCTGGAAGAAATGCATTTTGTGCAAAAAGGGGACCCAAAAGGTACACTCCACACTTATGAAATGTAATGTGATCTCAAAAGTATGCTTTAATCAGATAGCTCTGCTGAAGTCATGGCTAAAAAATCAAAGGTCACATTTCTCATTTTTACCCAGATGATGATTAACAAGCCATCACACAATGACTTGCAGGAAGGAAGAAATAATATTTAATGGGGGAAACAGTAGGCAAAATTAAAGACAGAATCACAGAATATAGAGATGGAAAATTCTAGCAGGAAATCTAATCTATTTTCCTGCCATTGAAGGATTGTTCCCTATTCAATCTTTACTAGTGTTCTCTCCAATCTAGTTTCAAAGGTGCCAAGCAACAGGATTTCCACCATTGTACGGCTATTCTGAAAGAAGGCCAGGAGATGCTTGATATGGATTTAATCAGGCCACCAATTATTATTAGATGTCTGGAACTACCTGGCAGATAAAAGCATACAGTGCAAACAATTCCAGATTCATTCAATAACTAATGGGAGCTTCTGCCAGCCCCCCCAATTTTCCATCTAGGTCACTTAGCCAACCCATGGCTGGGACCTTACCATCCATCCCCCAACCCTCATAAGAGGGTTATGGTAGGCTATAAGAAAGAGGGATTGGCTCCTTGCTGTATCAATCATAGGAGTGCCAAATTGCACCCTGCCCCGTTCCATTCCTTTGACCAACATCTCCTTTTTAAGACCTTCACCAAGCCATTTATCCTGTCACTGGATGCCTTCCCTATGGAGAATCTGCACAGGACCTTTGCCCCACACTTACAAAATGAGCAGTGACATACAGCCTAATCCTTTTTTCTCCTCACTGTAACAACCTACCTGAAACCTGCTGTGGGAAATGGTGAAAAAAACACCACTCCACCAAAGCCCATATGGTGGTGAGGGAAAAATTCCTCCCCAGCCCCCCTAAAAAGGAAAGACTACCGCAAATGCCTGCAGCAGGTCCTAATCAAACCTGGCATTTGCCACCTGGGGTGGAGGGAGAAGGGAGGGTGCTACTTTGCCTGCTGCGTGGAGAAAGGGCTTCCAAAGCCTGGGTGTGCCCCTTTTAACCCTTCTGCACTTACATTCCCAGGTGATGAGTCAGCATCACCATGCTGACCCCTACCTCCCCTTTTACAGCAGCTTCTGATCTCCATCCCCCTCCTCAACCCATAAAGCACTGCTACCCTTTCTCTGGCAAGCCCAGACAATGCCCCCCAAGCTAAGGTGCAGTCATTTCCCTTGGGAGCTGTTGCATAATTCAATTGTACTCAGTAAAAGAATTTGTTTTCTAGACATTCGGCCTAAACTTTCCATTTGTCGAAATGGATGTCATCACCTGAAAGCTAGTTGTAACAAGTACCTCTTTTTATTATACTAAAAATCCCCTCTCTTTTTGGTATAGTCCACAAAACTCTTTCCTAATTTGGTGCTTAGTCAACGTATAGGAAATAAATAATAAAATACAGAGATGAAAAACTTTCAGTGGGTTCAGTTCCTGACATCCAAAAACTTCGTATGTGGTTTTGGAAGAGTCACCTAGTCTACCAGTTTCCCTCAATTCTCTACCAGTAAAATAGAAATAGGACTACCCTACTCAAAGGGATTCCATGAAGACAAAATCCATTAATAATTGGAAGACATTCATAGTATGGCAATGAAGATATGTAAAGACTTAGAAATCTTCCCCGTAATTTAGGAATCTCTTTAATTATGTATGTTTGGCTATATTTTAAAATGTGTTCCATGAGTACAGTACTGATGGGTCAAATACTCTAGATCTCTGTTGCCAGTACTCATTTGCATTCGAATAGATTTTTCCTTTTTCATCAGAGCTACTAGTGATTGCATATCTACTTTAGAATTTCTTGCCACATCTAAACTCCCCCTAGGAAAGAGTGATTGTATGTGCATGAGTGAATGATAAGAGTCAGACTAATATCTAAACTAAAACTGAAAATGGTGACAGAATTAAATAGACTATTTTTGATGAGTTTTTTTTCCTGTTTGAGAATCAGGCCACGGCTAACTCTCCATCTGATGTTAATGCATGGCAGTAAGAGCACAAGGGGCCAATTCTAATTTCAGATATATAAAAGCCCATATCACTTTGTATATTATGAAAAATCTTATTAAATATAGTTCCATAAGTGGATATTTCAAAGTACATGGTGATGAATTACCATGAATCTGAAATTAGAAACCAGTCTAATCCATTGTGTTGTACTCTTTGAAAATGTCTGTGAAGTTGAAACTCAATCCCCCATGCTGGGAAAGCTACCCCATTAGCACACATATCAATAGAACAGAACTTTGTGCAAGATACCATCCAAATACCAAAATTTAAATGATGTAATACATTATCTCTGTATAAAGCCATTTCAAGAGACTACAATAGCTCTTTTTCCAAACACAGTCTAAGGTCTACATTGACATAGGTTTAAAATAGTGATGCCTTTCAAATCTCACTGTACATTCACTGTGATGAACAGATAATGTTCAATGTGCATGCTCACTTGAAATGCCTTATGATCAACAGAAAGATAGAGGAAAATATTTGAATTATAACTGGATATAATTTCCCCCTTTTTCATTTTTCAGGTATTTTTCTAAATCTCCTTGGGAATAGTTTTCTTCAGTGAAAATTAAGATGTGCAGGAGTTCTTCCTTCACACAATGGATGCCAATGAAAGTTTCAATGCATTTTTTTCAAGTTATATATTCTGAGCTTTGAACTGGTTGGGTTTTGTCTCAAGGGTGCAGATGCATAACATTCCTTCTATTTTTCTTATTAGTTGACCCTTCCTTTGAGGCTCAGGAAATTCAGCAGAAGCCATTTTGACTCCTTTTGCACGAGAAAGTGTGAAGTCTCTAAGCAAGGCAGAAAAATAAACTAGTCTTATTTTTATACAGTTCATGAAATTCAAAATGCTTACAACAGTAAGGCAACTTTTTAAAGTTAAACTTATATTTATTTCTAATATATATTTTCTAAGGGAAACACAACCACACAAGAGAGACAGGACTACTCTTTGGTTCTCTAATGGAATCAGAGGCATTGCTTTCAAATGCTCTATCCTTCAGCTGAGATTAATGGAAGAATTCCTGTTCACTTCAGTGGGAGGAGCATTTGGCCTAAATGAAGAGGGTGAAAAACAGCAGCAGTATTTTCAGAGTTCTTCAGTGGTTCTATATAAACTCCACTGAAGGAAATCAAAGGCTTGCATATTTAGAGGTGATGGTTGGGGTGAGAATCTGCTATATTAAGCAAAACATTACATACATGTATTAGAAAACATTAATATGATAGCTAAATAAGAAATAAACAAATATGACTCAGACTCTGCAACCGACAGAACGTGAGCAGACTGCTGCACCTGCATGGAGCTCCATCAGGGCACAGCTGTTCACTCATGCACAGAGTATCAATTGAGGATCAGTCTATACTAGCAAACTAGTGACCAAATCATATCTCTAGGTCGTGTTTTTGAATGATAGTGATTGTGAGCATGTAGACTAAAAACATATTTACAACCCGTTTATTAAATATAGGAATGTCAGTGAAGTGGTAATCTGTTGGCCCTTAAAAAATAAAAAATATAAGATGCTTTAAATATAAACACACTTAGCACCAGTTTAGCTGGACCGAGAAGGAGGCTTGAGGGCTTTATAGGAAATCATAACATGGAAATAAGTTTCACTGTCTGTATTGCTGTTTGAAACCAGTGCATAGGAAGATTCAAAAATCAACTGTAAATGATCCATGAGTTAATGGCAGTTTTTCTCCTCTACTAAAAATCATGAATTGTAAATTGAAACTGTAAATAAGTGGCAGTAGTCTCTCTCCTTAATATCACAGTTTGTCACTAGTTTTCCATTACTGATGGCTAAAGTTAGTCAAGTGTTAAATGTTGTTAAATCATCTTTCTTGATTAGTAGAAATCATAATTAGAAGTGACTGGATAAAGTAGACAATGATTGGATATTTTAGACTAAATATAGTAGTTTATCAAAGCACTATAGTGTAGTCACAGAGCATATATAAAATCCAACTGGACTAATTTGGTACCACCGTTTTTCAGTACATGAAACCAAAATACATATAGCTAGATTGTTATTTGGAATGTATGCCCATGCAGGTGAATAAGAACTCCCCTTAACCTCTGCTTACAGGCAGACTGAACAGACACCATGTTTCTCTCTCCCTCAGAGCAGATGGCTGCAAAGTAGAAAGGAAGGACAGAACAGAAGGGGAATGGGTGAAGGTTTGACTCCAACTTTGCAAATGCACTAGCCAAAAAGATTGATGTTGCAATTTGCTGCTGTAGGCTGTATCTTACTATTCCACCTACACCCCTAAGAAAACAATATCTGCCTCTCCTCCCTGGGTAGTGCAGCTGATGCAAAATCCCTTACTCAAGGCTATACTTAAAGAGATAATCTAGCCATTAATGCACAGAAAATTCTGGATTGCAGCAGTGGTGGCCTGTCCCCTTAAGAATTCCTGACCTTAGGGGTCATTCCACCCCTGTCCTGTGGTGCGGCCCTTTTAAGGTTTGGTACCCAAGACTCTAGGAAAGTTACAAAGGAAGAGATGGGGATAGAGGAAGTGGCCCCTGGGGAATAATCCATGTGTGGGAAAACCTATTCCTTTAATAGTCTGGGACAAGGAGCCTTGTAGAGACAGAGAGGCGAGTCCCCCCTCTCTCCCAGCCAACCAGCTCAGGGAAGGAGGGCTGTATATACAGGGCTGATTTAAAACATAGGCAAACTAGCACATGCTTAGGACCCAAGTTCATGGGAGGGACAGGAAAAAAGGCAAAATGTTGGGGTGGTTATTTTTTGTTGTTGTTTGTTTTTAAACAGATATGGATTTGCATGCAAACTTAAAGATCTTCACTCACCTGAGTGGCATTGGGACCTGGTGCACAGGGTTGCAACACCATGCAAATTTGACCAGGTTGCCCTCCGTCATGGTGAGCAGTGCCCTGAGCAGCAGCAGGATGAGCAGCCAGACCTGGTGGATCCAAAGCATGGCCAGCCCAGCCACAGGGAGTGTACTGTATGGCTGTTTGTTGTTACTCATATTAGAAGGTTAGGTAGGGGCCCAGAAGTAAATATTTGCCAAGGGCCCAGACATGGGTTCATCCAGCCTTGTGTACCTGTTTGGCCTCTTTCCTCAGAACAGAGACACACCAGCCGTGGAATGTTGCTGCCTGCTGAGCTCTCCCAATCCAGGGAGAAAAAGGACTAATGTGAAAAGGGGCCAGCTGAAGGGAAAGCTGTTTGGAAGCCATAGGTGGTTTGAGGTAATGAGCACAGCCACACAAGGTGAGCGGTGGGCCTCCTCTGCCAAAGGAGAAACCTGAAATCTCCTCAGCCCAGAGAAGGAGGGCTGGTAAGACTCCTGAATCTGAGAGGGGAATCTATGGGCGAGGAAGTCCAGGACTGAAATCCCCACAGCCCCGGGGACAAGGGCTGTTAAAACGATTGAACCTAATGGAGAGTTCTTTTGGGGGGAAACTATATAAACTAAATACATCAGACTCCAGTAGAAGAGGAATATTGTTTAAAGAGCCTGGTGGTGAGTGATTTATATTTGAACCATAGTAGGGGGAACTGGGAAAAATGTGATTGCGAGGTCTCACAGTACCACAAGCAGGTACTCTGGCGCAGTACCTTGCTACATGGATATATTCATATATTTTACTGTAAATAGGTAACGTTCCCACCCAGATCACAGCAGAACACACACACACACACACAAACATGAACTGTCTGTAGTCTGGACTTACCTTTTTCCTAGACTTGATTCATATTGATGGAATAATAGATTAGCAATGGGTGAAAGTAGAAGTTTATCTTAAGCTCCTGGCTCTGGAAAGCAATGCTAGAAATCTTGAGATAACACATTCCTTCATGAGATTTCTAGTACTCCCTGACCATGATGGAAATATCATAAAAACAGATTAGTTTATGGTGGGCTTTTTCCCCCAGTTTCACTTCCTAGTCCAGCTAGAAACAAGAAAATGCATGCAAAAATTAAATATTTTGTATTATATATATTTAGTTAACCACACTTTTTTTCATTTAACCTATGACACACAGCTAGGTTGAGGTTAAGTTTTGAGTGAAAGTTTAAGTCTGTTCTTATATCTCTATATCTAGTTACATATATGGCCTTTCCCACCATAGCATCTGAGTGGCTTTCCTACATGGTTGATTGCTCATCCTTCAAAAAGGGCACCTTTCAATTAGGGGTTGGGAGCAAGTGGAGGATTTGATATCTGGAAGAGCAGCTATTCAGCAGTAGCCAGATGCGTTAGTAGCTGAGGCCAAAATTTTTAAAGGTGTTTAGGTGTTGCTGCACTCGGTATCACCAAACCCAGCTGATTTAGGGGGCTACAACTCATTTTTGAAAGGGATTTAATTCCATTAACCGTTGATGAAATTTAGACTCCTAAGTGCTGAGTGCAGCAATGCCTAAATAACTGTAAAAAAACATTGTGTGCATAAGCGCAACTGAGTGGGGCGTGTTTCTAGGCAGATTAGCAACTGCCTTTGGCCTTCTCCCTAAACGTGCAGAATTGGCCATAGGGAGCATTATGAAGATTGCATTCCTATTACAGATTATACCAGGATGGCTGCTTTCCTATAACCAGCCCTTTCTGCTACCTTCCATCTGCCTGAAGCATAGAATCATACTTCCAAACCACATTCCAAGTTCAGGCTCAATTTCTTTCGTTCATGCAAACAGCCAGTTCAGAGGTGTTCACATTCCCACCCAAATTGTTGGCTCACCTCTACTTTGATATCACAATAAGGGAAAACTTCACATTTGGTAGAAAATACCAGTTTCAAATGAGCTGAAGCGAGAGCAGAGTCGATTTTATGGTAAATCATCTGCAACCTTCCTAATCTTCTGTTTGTTTCACAGAAAAATAATCAATGATTCTTTTCTAGTAACACTCATCCCATGCCTCAGCTTCCTGTTTCAACATTTATTTGTGCAGCATCATTCTCAAGAGACATGACTTATTAGTGCCACTTTGATGAGAGCAATGACTGCTGCAGGTTTCTCCCAAAGAGCCACTGCCTAATGAATGTTATTCAACACTACAATGTGCTCTATGACTATACATATTACACTAGTTCTTAGATTACCTCAATAGTCGCACTGTTCTAAAATCACTTCTGACTAAAATTTCATTGTAACATACTATAACTGTTCAGAATATTTTAAATATAAGCACTATTTCCAATGTTAATATAAGTCTGTGTAACAAGTTGAAACTGTTATGCATTGTAAACTTGCAGGATAGTGGTTGCCAGCAATTCTAATTTGTATTCATTTTCAATTCTTAAATTTCCAGTTTGTATTATATTGTTATGAACTAGGCAAAACCTTGTTATAGCTTGAGTTAAAACCTCATTCGGTTGATGAGTGTGAACTTCCAATTAAAATATCTAAGTATAATTAAGAGAAAATGGTTATGTGAATTCACTCATCAGTTTTGGAGTGTGTGGATGGAGGAGTTTGTGCTGAGAATTGTTTTGGGTAAGGGTATCTGTGTGTGTGAGAGAGAGAGGTAAGACAGAACACAGAACCTGAGAAGGACAGAGGCATCTAAAAAAGCCAAACAGCAACCTGTAAGTAGAATGTGTCCAGGTGTCCAGGATTGAGGACTTGCAACTATGCCTGCTCAGTCACTGGGCCGCCTATGAGCACAGCTGAGCCACAGCCGGGCCACTTAATTTATCTCTCTGCCTGATCAGCTGAGCAAGTCAGCAAACCTGCTCTTATATACAACAGCAACAACTGATGTCTGGCTACTCAACACTTATGCTGCAGCTACAATTGCTTCTTTCCCAGCATTGCTCCAGCCCTGCTCTCCTATTGGCTTCCTGACTCTGACCCCCGACTTCAGTTCTTAACCCCAACTTCATAGGTTCACTGATCAAGAGACCACTGTGATCATCTTGTGTGACCTCCTGTACAACACAGGTCATAGAACTCCCCCAAAATAATTCCTAGAGGAATTACTAGATCTTTTAGAAAAACATCCAAACTTGATTTAAAAATAGTCAGTAATGGAGAATCCACCACAACTCTTGGTAAATTATTCCAATGATTAATTATTCTCATTGTTAAACATGTACACCTTATTCCCAGTCTGAATTTGTCTAGCTTCAACTTCCAGTCACTGGATCATACTATACCTTTTTATACTAGATTGAAGAGTCCATTATTAACTATTTTCTCCCTATGTATGTAGACTAATCAAGTCACTCCTTAACCTTCTCTTTCTTAAGCTAAATAGATTGAACTCCTTGAGTCTATCACTATAAGGCATGTTTTCTAATCTTTTAATTATTCTCATGTCTCTTCTCTGAACCCTCTCAAATTTATCAACATCCTTGAATTGTGAACACAGAACTGGACACAGTATTCCAGGAATGATCACATCAGTGCCAAATACAGAGGGAAAATTACCTCTCTGCTCCTACTTGAGATTCCCGTTTATGTGTCCCAAGATCACATGAACTCTTTTGGCCATAATGTGAAAATGGGGCCTCATGTTCAGCTGATTATCCACTCCTGCCCCAAAATCTTTCTCAGAGTCACTGCTTCCCAAAAGAGAGTCCCCGATCCTGCAAGTATGGCCTACATTCTTTGTTCCCAGATGTATACATTTACACTCAGCCACATCAAAACACATATTGTTTCCTTGCACTTATCCATAGGGAGTTATAAAAGCTGGCTAACAGTCTTGTTCTTGATGGCAAAACCAACCCCACGAATACGCCTCTCTGCAGATAACTTTCCTTTCCAAAAGGCCCCTCCGTCTTCTTCAGATGGCCTTCATCTGCCTGATGGGTCTCATTTAGGGAATCAGTATCAGTGTCTTATCTTGTAAGTTCTCTAGCTATTATGGCAGTTCTTATTTCAGGAAGAACATCTCATGACTCTTCATCTTAAGCTTAGTAGCAACCAGTATACCGCGGTCATCAGTATGTACACTTTCACACCTGATGATGACGAAGAAAACAAGGAGCAGTTCTATTGTGCTCTTGATGCAGTCCTGACTGCCACAGTAAGGAAGACAAGCTTATCCTCATGAATGATTTTAATGCAAGTGTTAGGCGACACCCCAAAATCTGGACAGGCACTATTGGGAAAGAAAGGGTGGGAAAAGTCATCTCTAATGGTGTTCTGCTCCTCAGTAAGTGTGTGGAGCATGATTTGCTTATTACAAATACCATCTTTAGACTGTGGGACAAACATAAGACCACTTGAAAACACTCATGTTCCAAACACTGGCGTCTTTTTGACTATGTCATTGTCAGACCCTGTAATCATATTGATGTCCATATTATGTAAGCCACGAGAGGTATAGATGACTGCTGGACAGAGTGTCCTTTAGGCAGATCAATTATGAATATGCAGCTTGCATCACAACACCACAAACAACTGAAAGGAATGCAGAAGAGATTTAACATCAGAGGACTTCAAAATCACATTTGTCGTGAACCTGTTCAGCGATGCCTCAATGAGAGGCTCTCTGACCTACCTGACATCATCAATGACATCCAAATATATTGGGAGCAGTTCAAGACCATTATTCACAAGGCATGTGCTGAATCAATTGGATACTTCACTCACTGCCATCAGGATTGGTTTGATGAGAACAATGAGGAAATCCTAGCATTTATTCATCAGAAAAGAAGCACATTTTGCACTTCGTGAAATGAACCCTCTAACCAGAAAAAATGAGAGACTTATCAACTTAAAGCTGTAGTTCAAAGGAGGCTGCATGATATCAAGAATCAGTAGTGGCAAGCAAAGACCATGGACATCCAGAGCTTCACTGATCAACATGACAAGAGAAGCTTTTTTCAAGCAACAAAAGCCATCTACGAGCCAAGTTCAAATAGGATAACCCCTCCATAATCCCAGGACAGCTCCACCCTTTTTAAGCCCTCCAGAAATATTGGAAGGAGGATTTTGAGACTCTATTGAACCATGAATCTGACGTTTCAGCTGCCATCATCAAGTTCATTCCTCAGCATTCAGTAATAGAACTCCTTATAGACACCCCATTTTTGGAGAAAGTTTAGCATGCCATCCCTCAGATTAAAAACAACCAGGCTCTAGGCCCAGATGGCCTCTCCGTAGAAGTCTTCAAAGCTGGTGGAATAGCACTCATGCAAAAACTTCATCAACTTATAAGAATTTGGGTTAAGGAGGAAATTCCTCTTGATATAAGGAACGCCACAATTGTGACCATTTTTAGAAACTGGGACAAGTCAATGTGCAGGAATTATCAAGACATTGCCCTCCTCTCCATTGCCAGGAAGATCCTTGCTCACATCCTTTTGAACTGTCTCCTCCCTCTTGCTGAAGATGTCCTTCCAGAATCCCAGTGTGATTTCAGATGGTTTTGGGGCACCACCACCATGATTTTTATTGCACAACAGATCCAAAAGAAGTGTAGAGAACAATACCAGCCATTGTTTACAGCATTTATTGACCTAACTAAGACCTTTGATTGCAGAGTGTGAAGCATTATTGAAAGTGATGTATAGTTTCAGTTGCCCAATGCAGTTCATTAGCGTTCTCAGATTACTTCATGATGGGATGCCTGCCACTGTCCTTTGTAATGGGTTGGAGATGGATCTGTTCACCATCTGTACTGGTATCAAGGAGGCTGTGTTATTGCCCCAATCCTTTTTTTCCATCTATCTTGCCATGACCTTGATTCTTATCCATGACTGTGTTCCTTCTGAAATTGGGATTGAGTATCGTATTAACAGCCAGCTCTCCATCCTGTGGCGTCTTCATTCTAAAACTAAGGTCACCAGGACTCTTATTACTGACCTTCATTATGCTGATGACTGTCTATCCTCACACATACCAAGACTGGCTTGCAATCTACCCTAGATCTTTTCTCAGGCACCTATCATAGCCTAGGACTTTCCCTCAACATTGAGAAAACTAAAGTGCTCCATCAGCCTGCCCCAGCACAAGTTACCCTTCTTCTCCCACAAGTTGTCATTGGTGGTGAACCCCTGGCAAATGTTGAGTATTTCCCTTACCTTGGTAGCCACCTCTCCCAGATAGCAAATCTTGATATGGAGATTGAACATAGGATCTGTTGTGCCAGTGCATCCTTCAGAAAGTTGCTCCATTGTGTCTTTATTGACAGAGATTTGTGAATGGAAACTAAGATCCTGGTCTACAATGTAATAGTCACCCCCACTCTGCTTTAGGGTGCAAGACATGGGTGACATACTGAAGCCATCATAAGTGTCTGGAGTAGAACAGCATTTCCTTAGGAAGATTCTCCGTATCAGATGGGAAGACCATCACACCAATGCCAGCATTCTCTCTGTAGCTAACATAGAATCATAGAATCATAGAATATCAGGGTTGGAAGGGACCCCAGAAGGTCATCTAGTCCAACCCCCTGCTCGAAGCAGGACCAAGTCCCAGTTAAATCATCCCAGCCAGGGCTTTGTCAAGCCTGACCTTAAAAACCTCTAAGGAAGGAGATTCTACCACCTCCCTAGGTAACGCATTCCAGTGTTTCACCACCCTCTTAGTGAAAAAGTTTTTCCTAATATCCAATCTAAACCTCCCCCATTGCAACTTGAGACCATTACTCCTCGTTCTGTCATCTGCTACCATTGAGAACAGTCTAGAGCCATCCTCTTTGGAACCCCCTTTCAGGTAGTTGAAAGCAGCTATCAAATCCCCCCTCATTCTTCTCTTCTGCAGACTAAACAATCCCAGCTCCCTCAGCCTCTCCTCATAAGTCATGTGCTCTAGACCCCTAATCATTTTTGTTGCCCTTCGCTGGACTCTCTCCAATTTATCCACATCCTTCTTGTAGTGTGGGGCCCAAAACTGGACACAGTACTCCAGATGAGGCCTCACCAGTGTCGAATAGAGGGGAACGATCACGTCCCTCGATCTGCTCGCTATGCCCCTACTTATACATCCCAAAATGCCATTGGCCTTCTTGGCAACAAGGGCACACTGCTGACTCATATCCAGCTTCTTGTCCACTGTCACCCCTAGGTCCTTTTCCGCAGAACTGCTGCCTAGCCATTCGGTCCCTAGTTTGTAGCTGTGCATTGGGTTCTTCCGTCCTAAGTGCAGGACCCTGCACTTATCCTTATTGAACCTCATCAGATTTCTTTTGGCCCAAACCTCCAATTTGTCTAGGTCCTTCTGTATCCTATCCCTTCCCTCCAGCGTATCTACCACTCCTCCCAGTTTAGTATCATCCGCAAATTTGCTGAGAGTGCAATCCACACCATCCTCCAGATCATTTATGAAGATATTGAACAAAACCGGCCCCAGGACCGACCCCTGGGGCACTCCACTTGACACCGGCTGCCAACTAGACATGGAGCCATTGATCACTACCCGTTGAGCCCGACAATCTAGCCAGCTTTCTACCCACCTTATAGTGCATTCATCCAGCCCATACTTCCTTAACTTGCTGACAAGAATACTGTGGGAGACCGTGTCAAAAGCTTTGCTAAAGTCAAGAAACAATACATCCACTGCTTTCCCTTCATCCACAGAACCAGTAATCTCATCATAAAAGGCGATTAGATTAGTCAGGCATGACCTTCCCTTGGTGAATCCATGCTGACTGTTCCTGATCACTTTCCTCTCATGTAAGTGCTTCAGGATTGATTCTTTGAGGACCTGCTCCATGATTTTTCCAGGGACTGAGGTGAGGCTGACTGGCCTGTAGTTCCCAGGATCCTCCTTCTTCCCTTTTTTAAAGATTGGCACTACATTAGCCTTTTTCCAGTCATCTGGGACTTCCCCCGTTCGCCACGAGTTTTCAAAGATAATGGCCAAGGGCTCTGCAATCACAGCAGCCAATTCCTTCAGCACTCTCGGATGCAACTCGTCCGGCCCCATGGACTTGTGCACGTCCAGCTTTTCTAAATAGTCCCTAACCACCTCTATCTCCACAGAGGGCTGGCCATCTCTTCCCCATTTTGTGATGCCCAGCGCAGCAGTCTGGGAGCTGACCTTGTTAGTGAAAACAGAGGCAAAAAAAGCATTGAGTACATTAGCTTTTTCCACATCCTCTGTCACTAGGTTGCCTCCCTCATTCAGTAAGGGGCCCACACTTTCCTTGGCTTTCTTCTTGTTGCCAACATACCTGAAGAAACCCTTCTTGTTACTCTTGACATCTCTTGCTAGCTGCAGCTCCAGGTGCGATTTGGCCCTCCTGATATCTTTCCTACATGCCCGAGCAATATTTTATACTCTTCCCTGGTCATATGTCCAACCTTCCACTTCTTGTAAGCTTCTTTTTTATGTTTAAGATCCGCTAGGATTTCACCATTAAGCCAAGCTGGTCGCCTGCCATATTTACTATTCTTTCGACTCATCGGGATGGTTTGTCCCTGTAACCTCAACAGGGATTCCTTGAAATACAGCCAGCTCTCCTGGACTCCCTTCCCCTTCATGTTAGTCCCCCAGGGGATCCTGGCCATCTGTTCCCTGAGGGAGTCGAAGTCTGCTTTCCTGAAGTCCAGGGTCCGTATCCTGCTGCTTACCTTTCTTCCCTGCGTCAGGATCCTGAACTCAACCAACTCATGGTCACTGCCTCCCAGATTCCCATCCACTTTTGCTTCCCCCACTAATTCTACCCGGTTTGTGAGCAGCAGGTCAAGAAAAGCGCCCCCCCTAGTTGGCTCCCCTAGTACTTGCACCAGGAAATTGTCCCCTACGCTTTCCAAAAACTTCCTGGATTGTCTATGCACCGCTGTATTGCTCTCCCAGCAGATATCAGGGAAATTAAAGTCACCCATGAGAATCAGGGCATGCGATCTAGTAGCTTCCGTGAGTTGCCGGAAGAAAGCCTCATCCACCTCATCCCCCTGGTCCGGTGGTCTATAGCAGACTCCCACCACTACATCACTCTTGTTGCACACACTTCTAAACTTAATCCAGAGACACTCAGGTTTTTCCACAGTTTCGTACCGGAGCTCTGAGCAGTCATACTGCTCCCTTACATACAGTGCTACTCCCCCACCTTTTCTGCCCTGCCTGTCCTTCCTGAACAGTTTATAACCATCCATGACTGTACTCCAGTCATGTGAGTTATCCCACCAAGTCTCTGTTATTCCAATCACGTCATAGTTCCTTGACATCACCAGGACCTCCAGTTCTCCCTGCTTGTTTCCAAGGCTTTGTGCATTTGTATATAAGCACTTGAGATAACCTGTTGATCGCCCCTCATTCCCAGTATGAGGCAGGAGCCCTCCCCTCACAGACATTCCTGCCTGTGCTTCCTCCCGGTATCCCGCTTTCCCACTTACCTCAGGGCTTTGGTCTCCTTCCCCCGGTGAACCTAGTTTAAAGCCCTCCTCACTAGGTTAGCCAGCCTGCTGGCAAAGATGCTCTTCCCTCTCTTCGTAAGATGGAGCCCGTCTCTGCCCAGCACTCCTCCTTCATGGAACACCATCCCATGGTCAAAGAATCCAAAGCCTTCTCTCCGACACCACCTGCGTAGCCATTCGTTGACTTCCACGATTCGACGGTCCCTACCCAGGCCTTTTCCTTCCACGGGGAGGATGGACGAGAACACCACTTGCGCCTCCAACTCCTTTATCCTTCTTCCCAGAGCCACGTAGTCCGCAGTGATCCGCTCAAGGTCATTCTTGGCAGTATCATTGGTGCCCACGTGGAGAAGCAGGAAGGGGTAGCGATCCGAGGGCTTGATGAGTCTCGGCAGTCTCTCCGTCACATCGCAAATCTTAGCCCCCGGCAAGCAGCAGACTTCTCGGTTTTCCCGGTCAGGGCGGCAGATAGATGACTCAGTCCCCCGGAGGAGAGAGTCCCCGACCACCACCACCCGCCTTCTCCACATCTCAACATCATCAGTGTTGAGGCGAAAGTTATGCAACATCAACTTCACTGGGCTGGTCATTGTGTGTGGATGACTGATACTTGTCTTCAGAAGCAAGTACTCTTTTGTCAACTTAGTCATGTTAAGAGGACCCAGGGGACACAGAGGAAATGCTACAAGGACACCCTGAAAGTATATCTTAAGAAGGGAGGCACTGACCCCATGAATTGGGAAGAGCTGGCTGGCAACAGACCATACATCTAACCTCAGCCCATTTTGAAGAGAATTGCCTGGCTCAAGAGGCTGAGAAATGGCAGAGGAGGAAGGAAAGTGTACAGCATCCTGGACAGCAGATGTGCTCTTTCCATGCAACCAACTGTCACATAAGCCCTGCTGATTCATATTAATCCCATTACCCTCTTTTAGTTCTTTATTTATTGATTCCCATATCAGCCATTCTATTATTTTAACAGCATCGATCATTATGGGGATCAATGTCAGACTGACAGGCCTACAGTTACCCAGGTCATCCCGTTTACCCTTTTAAAAAACTGGAAACATTAGCATTCTTCCAGTCTTCTGAAACTTCCTCAGTGCTGCACAACTTATTAAACATCAGCATTAATGGTCAGAGGGGTTCCTCATCAAATCTTTTAAAAGTCTTACATCCAAGTTATCTAGACTTGCTGATTTAAAAATATCTAACTTTAGCATCTTCTGTTTAATATCCTCCAGATATATTAATGGAATGGAGAGAAAGTTATGAGACAGCATCATCTGTTTTTCCCAAAATACATAACAGAAATATTTAATGAACACTTCTGCCTTCTCTGCATTATTATTGACAATTCCACCATTTCCATCTAGTAGTACACCAATATCATTGTCAGGAATCTTTTTGTTTCTAACATATTTTTAAAACTCGTTCTTATTGTCCTTAACTCTGCTGGCCATAGATTTCTTCCTGTGTCCCTTGGCTTCCCTTACCAATTTTCTACAATTCCTAACTCCTGATTTATATTGATTACTGCCAACTTCCCCTTTCTTCCATTTGTTATATTTATTTTATTTTTTGACAGCTGCCTTCACTTCAGCTCTAAACCAAGTTGGCTTTTTCACCAGCACAGCCTTCTTCCTCAGTTGTGAAATTGAGGCTTTTGGGGTATCTAATAAGGTTTTCTTAAATGATTCCAAATTATCATTCATATTTTTCTGATTAAGTTCTTCCTCCCAACTGATTTGGCTCATAGTTGTTTTCAGCTTTGTGAATTGGCCCTATTAAAGCACCAAATGGTTTGGATTTTATTCTGCTTGCACATTAGAAATGTGATGAGGTCATGATCACTTGTACCTAAGCAACAATCTACTTTTAGTTCTGTGATCAGTTCCTCTTTATCTGTTAGTATTAGGTCTAATATAGAACCCCCGACATGTTGGCTGCAACACTGTTTGAGTTAGGAAATTATCATCTATTATGTTTAGAAATTCCAAGGATGTTTTAATATTGGCAGCACGAGACTTCCAGCACATCACTCAAACTGAAGTATCCTGTGATTGCAGTTCCCCCCCGCTCCCCACACACACACATTATAGATAGATGCACAAGGAAGTAGTCATCCTGTTCCCTTGTGTGATATGGTGGTCTGTGACAGACACAAATTAGTACCCCATTTTGTGCTTTATCTGTTTGGACATTGATCCATAAGAATTCAAGATCACTTTCTTTTGAGTTATCAGCGACTCAGAATCAGGTAGTGCCATTTTTGGCAGAGTGCCACTCCCCCTCCCCTTTTGCCCTCTCAATCCTTCCTAAATAGCTAATTATCACTGAGTTTAACATTCCAGTTATGCAAATAATCCCACTAGGTGTCAATATCAACTAGATAAATGTATGCTCATAAATGAGAAATTTTAATTCCTCATTTGTTACCCAGGGTCCTAGCATTAATATATGAGCAATTCAAGAATTCCTTCTCTTTGTGTCTTTTGGTTCCTTGATTAATTTTGTTAACAAATCAATTTTGTGCTGAGTGATCATATCTTCTCCTTTTTTACCCTCCTTTTACTATTAGTTTTACCTCCTGCCAACTACACTAGCCAGCGTCTTCCCAAGGACATTGGTCCCCCTTCTAGAGAGGTGGAGGCCATTGAAACTATACAGCCCCTTTCCCCATAGAAGATGGACTAATGTTCCACAAAGCAAAACCCTCTACAACTTAGCTATCCAGAGATTCACTTACAGAATCTTCTGCCTTCTTTGTTCAAGGGACAGGAAGGATCTCAGAGAAGATGGCTTGGACATTATTCTTCTTCAGCAAGCTTCCAAATTCCCTGAAGTCATCTACTATCTGCTAGATTTCCTGAGATGCAGCACCCCTTGGCTGTGGTTACTGGCTTCCTGTCTCTAGCTCTGACCCGTAGCTCTGGCTCCTGACTCCTGCTTTGACCAATAGGCATGGCTCCTGCTTCAACCATCAGACCTGAGTGCCCATACCCTGGTTTGTAGACTGGAGGAAGGTTCTGGTGTGGGATTGCAGGTTGAAAGAAGTCTGGGTAGCCAGCAAAAAAGTGAAAACCTTGCTTTTTTTGTCTGTTCCTCCTGCATTTGTAGAGGTAAATAAACAAGATTTCATCAGAAAATACCAGACCCAATCATCAATTTCTACCCCTAGCTGGAAGATCATCAGGACCCCGAATTTTGACTAGCTACTTGGGAATAACAATAGTATGTTCTTAATTGTTTGATAAATAATTCATAATGACATAGTGATCAAATAATAAGATACAAGCATAAAGAGGCAGAGCTTTCTAAAATTTTAATTTCTCAAACTTCAAGTATCATTAACATTATTTTTTGCATGAGCTCTCCTTTATTAAAAATAAACATTAAAAGGATTGTCAGTTGGATTGTATTGCAACAGTGGCTGAATGGGCACTCAAATGTTTTCAGATAGCAAGCATAAGAGCCATGGATACAACCAAAGCAAATATACTAAAATTCCACAGAATATTCACACAGTATACAGCACTATTCGCCCGGATGCAGTTGTATGCAACCTAAATAGTGAGTTAGAAATAGCATTTAAACCTGAACTACTGCAGCCACTATAATATCATAAAAGCACATGCACATATTAAATATTACAAACATTGACTAGCTCAGATTGTTCAAGCACTCCTGAAGGACATTGTCAAATGCAGAAAGCCCAGCATGGAAGACAGTTATGTATACTTAGAAACAAACCCAGAAGAGGGAGCTTGAAGGAATTAACTTCTTGGAAATGGTGGAAATCACCAATAAGTCTAATAATTCTGCAGCAACAACTTATTACATCAGTGTGAACACTTTGACGTGAGAAATTTTATCAGAACTTAAATATGACCTGACTCAACTAGGGAGTGAAGTTCTGTATAAAATATGTTATGAATGTTATACTTCATGTGTGAAAAATACTTCACCTAATATGTATCCACACAACTTAATCTCACATTTTAAAATGTACTAACTCTTTACTTTTCAGTTCTGTGAAGTCACACTGTTACGAGGTTTGTCCCGTTGGACAGTATTCATAGCTCCCATCGGGACTGCCCATTTAAAAACAGTAGTATTGCCAAATGGAACTCTAATTCATCTCTTGTGGACCTATTCCAAGACACATTAATTTTGGTTGGAAGTGATCACCAGACGGAAAAGTTGATCTCCAACTTTCCATTAAGAAATTGGTATTCAGGCCATGATAGATCTTCTTAATTTCACTAATGGACATAAACTTTGGCTCTTCAGAGCCTTCTTAGCCGCCAAGGAACTTATCCTAAGTGAAAATGGAGACCTTAGTATCTCAGCTGTAGAAAATTATAATTTGACTGCAAATAGGCAATAAATAACAGGAAAGACATATAAAAGATGTCTGAGATGCAGAATCTCAGCATTTCCAAGATATGGGATGGTCTGAGGCTTATTAAGATTTTGTAAGAGTGTAACTATTTCTTCATTATTATTCACTCATTTTAAAAATCTTAGGGAATTAATTAGTATGAGCAGATAGCCCATTTTGGGGAATAGTGTTTTCACTATTGATAACAAAGTGTGTGAACTGCCTTGATGAGCAAAGAAAGTATTTAGTATTTGTGAGTATAATAATGAGTACATTTAATGTCCTATGTGTGACAGGCTGCTCTACTCACAGCAGGTTTGGCACCTCCTCCTGGCTATTTTGGGGAATAGCTCACCAGGTAAACACCCCTTCCTGTGGTTGCATGCCATCCCATCCATCTCCCTTTAACAGGCAGCAGATTTAAAACACATAAAAGGAAGTATTTTTTCACACAATGCACAGTCAACTTGTAGAACTCGTTGCCAGAGGATGTTGTGAAGACCAAGACAATAACAGGGTTCAAAAGAGAACTAGATACGCTCATGTATGAAATGTTCATTAATGGCTATTAGCCAGGATGGGCTGGGATGGTGTCCCTCGCCTCTGTTTGCCAGAGGCTGGGAATGGGTGACAGGGGATTGATCACTTGATGATTACCTGTTCTGTTCATTCCCTCTGGGGCACCTGGCATTGGCCACTGTCTGAAGACAGGATACTGGACTAGATGGACCTTTGGTGCGACCCAATATGGCTGTTCTTATGTTCTCTCTTTGTCTTCAGCCCCTCTCTCACGCCAGGGGCTGCTGCAGCCTCCTCGTGATTCAGCCCTCTATCTAGGTCACTATTGTGGTTGCCCCTTCTGAGGGTAAGAAAGTCTCTCTCACAAACAGGGTCAGGCAGTTTTCTTACTCACTGTCCCACTGATGCCACTCCCCCAGTGGCTGGTTGGGGAACCTGAGCCCACCCTCTACTCTGGGTTCTGGCTCAGGGACCCTCTACTCAACAGTCAACGTCTGTTGAACCCTATACCTTGTTGCATTTCCCTGAGCCCTTTCCTAACCTTCTGGTTCTCCCTCCCTTCTAGGATCCGCCAGCTTCACCCCTCTCAAAGAGCAACTGCAGGCTACAAACACTCCACCCTCTTCCCAAGGAGTGACAGCAGCCTTTCCATCTTCTTGGCTTGTCTCTGGTGTCAGCTTCCTGGCTTACATAGGCCTTGCCTGTTCTTACACAGGTGAGCTTCTTCTCATTAAGACTTTTCTCTCTATCTGAATTCCCTCCAATTTGCCACCTAATGGGCTAATTGGCTGCTCTGGCCTGCCTTAGCTTCTTCAGGGCAAGTGTGGAGACGACACCCTATCACACTCTGACAAAATGGGAAAAATCTGGTATACCCAGAGAGATTCAAAACCAACTGGGAATGGGCCCTTGTGGTAGGAGCCTGAAACTGTGCAGAAATCTGAGAGAGAGAGACTTCCGGGGAACGAAAGCAGTTGGATTTTTTTAAAACAACAAAGTAAAGGATAATACATAGATGTTACTAACCCATAGCAGTTATTGCCTTTTTTTTTTGCCAAAGAAAACTGATGTAGGCACTCTTTACTAGTGTAGCCTCTGAACTTAATGGGGAGTGTTCCAGTTGGGAAGATCCTGTGTGCTCCAATCCAGCCTTACAGACCACAACTCCCAGGATGTCTTGGGGAAAGAGTGAGAAACTTCCTCGTCCAGGGAGTACAGGAAAAGCAGGAGTGGGCTCCATTTTGGGAGGACTGAGATTGGTGCTGTGAAGCTCTATACCAGGAGCTGCTGCTAGGAAGCTAGAAGCCGCTGCTGAGAGCCTGCTGGGGCTTTGATCAAGCAGAGCGCCTCAGAGGCTGTTGCTGGTTTCACTGGAGCCAGGGCAGAGACTATTGCTGTGCCTAGAGCCAACTGAGGTGGGCCTGCAGTGAAGGAACTGTGAGTAGCCCCCTTGTTTGGGAAAATACTTGCTAGGGAAGGGGCACAGCAGAGAGACTGAGTCTGAGGAGAGGCAGAGTGATCTTCCCATCGAACCAGGACCCAGAGCTGCTGACATTTGGTGGAGCCAGCTCCAGTTCCAGAGGGGTTGTGCAGCTTGTTGTCTTGGCTGGACTGATACACGGAACCCAACAGAGTGCTGTCTCCTTCTTCAGATCCTTAAGCGCACCCACACAAGCATCTAGGACTCTGAAATCCAGAGGAGTGTATACACCGGGGCGGGGTAAATGGTGGCAGTGTAGCCCAGTTAGATAAGTTTCATTTATTACTGTATATTACATTTGTTAATTGATTTAAATTATGTGGATTTAAATTAGTAGTGACATTTGAGCTTAGTCTGGTATACTTCTGTTTCTTTAAGTTGTTAAGAAAAGGTGTGTTAACTGTAATTTTAGTATATTTGATGTATATTATTAATTGGTATTTTTGAGTTAGACCCATGCCACTGATTATTAATTATTCATTATTATTATTATTATTATTATTAGAGTAGGTTTATTCCTGGAGGTTCCCAAGGCACACCGTTGAGTTCGTACAGGGGCCAGCCAGGTGGAGGCACCACCAATTTTAAACTCCTTTAGCAGTAAAGGGACTGTAGCAGAGGAGTGGATAGAGGATTCCCACTTATCCAACATCACTACTGGGATACTCAGGATCTCCTTTAATATCAACAACGTCAGGCACCCAGACATACAGGTGAGTGTTGCCTGCTCCCGAGTAATCTAGGGAGGATATGGGGGGGGGGGGGTTTACACTGATATACATCGGTAGTGTGACATTGAGGTGGACGCACTAAAACATGTTATAAAGAAATGCAACAGTACACAATTTTGAGCCTAGCATTTAAAAATCTATCTAGTTTGTTGTACTGAGAGCTCAGAACAGACACAGGGGTAGCGTTACAGGACTGGACTGCAAAATAATAAGGGAAAAATCTGAGAATGAAAAAATAAATATTGCTCTGGGCATCATATCCACTAGATATTTGTCAATTAGGAATTTGAAAATACCTATACGGTCTGTAGTTTAAAGGTCAATGCTCCTGGCAAAAGCTTTGGAGAAAGAGATAGTTTAGCAGCATGTTGCTAAATGGCAAAAAAAGATAACTTATGGTGAAATTTACATGAAAAACAGAGAGTTCTCACTGAGGAATGGTCATAGTGATATTTGTCCTGATAATGAACTTGCTTGCAGTCTACGTTGTATCTCAATACGCATGTGTCCCAGCTGCACAAATTAAGACCGTGAGATTCAGGAAGGCATCCCTATGTTGAAATCGCTTAAACGTATTCTTAAAGTTTAGTATCTGTTTAAGCCCCATTTCTTGTGCACTTTCTTGTACTGAGGCCTAATTTAATACTTATGTTTCTTTTTCATGTTGTCAACATCAAGAATTAATCAATAGACAAACACTGCTATAAATTGGTAGTTTTTTAAAATATGCTGAGGTCTGACCGATCTCTCTCACACACAAACACAGATATCATTTGTGGAATCCTTCTTGAGTGATATAAACAAATTTGTGCTTAGTTGAGCAAGTGTGGAACTGTTATTGTAGAACTCCACGTGAGCAATAATGAATCCTTGTTATACCTACTAAATGGATCCTCTATTAACCCTCAGCATCAATAATTAATATTCTGCAGCTATACTTCACTTTTCTTAGCATTTCAGTACAGTTAAAATTTAAAATGCAAAGAAGATGAATGTAGTTTTTAAAACAAAAATACAGATTCAGAGACACAAACATTCCATACATTTGGTCAGAAATGCCATATTGTTCATGTAAAAATAACTAAATAAGACAAAACATTTCATTTCAACATTTTCAGAATAAAACATTCAGGTTTTTTTTATTCAGAAAAGCTTACATTTAAAAATCTCTTTCAGTTTTATTAAGAAACCTAAAACAACCAAAAACTAAAAAACCTTAAACTCAAAATTTAAATGACTTTTTTTCAACTTTTTGGTTTGGCACAATTTTCAAACAATTTTCATTTGGGGAAATGCACTTCACTATTAAATCTTTACTAAGAATTTGGGTTAGGAGGACGGAACTTGAGTGAAAATTATTCATTATGCAAATTAATTGAGAAGTATTGACATTCTGCTGTAGTTTTTATCTGTAACTTCAAAAACTTACATTGATGGAATATTGTGTGGCTTTTTTATTGTTTTGTCTGGTATCTTTGCTGAACCTTTTCAGAAATTAATAATGTTCTTTATGAATGTTGCTAGAGATGAAAATTACTAGAAAAAAGTCACTTCCAGTTAGATTCTAAAAAGTAGTGTACACTTGCATACTTTATATAACAAAAGTGTCATCTTTTCCACCTAGTTTAAACTGCATAGTTATGTTCCATAATTCTGCGAAATGATATTTTTTTTCATTTTCAACCAACGCTGTAATGCAGTCCGGATATCATCACCAGTTAATGTTATCACATAAAATTAACAGTATCTATTTTTTGACCTCAATAATGGGAAGAGGTCTGCCAATTAACTGGTTTTCCTTTTAAGCAGTTACCAATAAACTCATACAGAGAACACATAGGGAATTAAAAAAGTAAACCTATAATAGATTAGAAACTGTTACATGCAATGTTTGTATTCCATATTTTGCAGTTTGCCACCATATCATTCTCTAACTTTGAAATTATTTGTTTATTAATTTAATATATATTCACTATGTAATCCCTGTTTGTATAAATCTGGCATTAAAATCTTTTTAAAAAAACCTGAACAACAAAATAGAAGGAGTGACACATTTTTCTACTGTTAAGCTGGCACTCACTTTTTTATACTATTCACTGTAAGCCAATCGATAATATAAAAACATTTTAGAGTGAGAGCTTGAGTGGATGGAATATCAAATTTAAACAGATACAGTATGTTTGCTTACATTTTAAATTGTTAAAAACGATCCATGCTCCTGCTAACTCGCTAGAAATATTAACAGACTATGCAGGCAATACCCATTGATTTTATTTTCATTATTGTTTAAAATTCAATCCATTTTTATATAAAACAAATACTCACTCCCAATACAGCAGCAGGATATGGCCAGGGAAGACCCACCCTGGTTATCACAGCCAACTTCAGACCCTTCTTCTATTGCTGTAATATTTCGCTACTCTTCCTAGGCTAGTTGGGGTGACTTTCCCCAGTGACTATCTGACAATATGAGGGGAGTGTCCAAGCCAATCACTGGTGCCCTTGTAGCCAACAATGCAACATGTAAGCAGTGCATTAGCAGGGGCTCTCAACTGATTCCTGTTCTGAGCTCAGGGCTGAAAATGCTTTGGTTGAGATCTGCAGTCAGGACTGAGACATGGGAACACAGTTTCAGGCATTTCTCATCAGAGCTCAAATTTGTCACACAAAGAAAGAGAGGAATGGAAGACGTTAGTTATTGGTGGAATATTGTTACTTGTGGGTGGGAAGAAGGCATATTCCCAGGTGGCTTCTGTCTGACAGTTAGGGCTTTGATGGCCAATTGATGAATCATCACATTGGACACATTAGGTGTTGAGAAATACCCACGGAATGAATGCAGGTGAATCAGTTAAAATGACCAGTTTTAATAAGATTTTGTTAATAATTAATGAAGTCTCAACCATTTGCTCAAGCCACAGGCAGTTATGCAATGCATAATTTCTTCAACTGCTGTATCCACACTTAAAGCAAAATATGGAGTTCTAGTTTATGGTATCATCCAAACCACTTAACAGTGCTGACACCTCGTCCAAAATATTTGCTTATTATTCCATTTCAATAGGCAATTGACATGCCAAATGGAAGGACAAAAGG
The DNA here is from genome assembly GCF_015237465.2 of Chelonia mydas. NCBI lineage: Eukaryota > Metazoa > Chordata > Testudines > Cheloniidae > Chelonia > Chelonia mydas. The sequence goes on along the minus strand of NC_057849.1, from coordinate 271,663,761 downwards.
ACATGATTATCCTGTATTGTTATACTGACAGAGAGAGAAAGTGTTTCTTTACTATATTACAAAATGTTCTTCATTCCCAAAATAATTAATGCAGGGATTAAAATGTATTAATAGTTCACGTTATCCACGCATTAGTGTAATGCAGGCACTTGTATTGTTTGGATTATTCCTGGTGGCATTTTGCATTGTTAAACAGTATGTTTCATGTCAGAAACACTGTTGCTAATTTTAGTAATCCAGATAGATATTTGCAATGCCTGTACTGTAAATTACTCCCTGGAGGAATGAACAATGATATCAGTGATGATGACAGATACGGTAAAACTATATATCTGAGTGGGCTGAAACCCAGTACATAGTACAGTGTTTGCATACAAATGAAGAGAATGATTCTTAATAATACTGTTTACTTTTTTATGCAGAACTCATAAGAGCAAACTGATTTTTTAAATGTTATATCTTATACGAGGTTTCATTCATGCTTTGCAGTTAATTCTTTGACCTTTTTCTTCCCAGGTTTGCATTTAATCATCTCTGTAAACTGTACAGTGTATGTAAGTGACTAAATACTAATGGTCAATAGAGAGGAGGGACATAAATTTGGTATGCAAGGCTTCTACCAAGGCATGCACAACCTAGATAGCCAAGAATGATATGACCTGCAATTTCAAAATATAAATATTGGAGGTTTTGTATACATCATGAGGCATTACTCCCTGAGATGTTCTTATCTGTATAAAAAGAATCTGCTACCTCAGTCTGATAATTACTTGCAGTGGTCACAAATGAAAAAGTGTTTACTAAATGCACATTTCTGTCAGGTAGATAGAAAATAAACTCCATCAGTTTGGTAATTTGCAGAGACCCAGGGAAACTGCAATAATTGGATTTGTTTCCATTTGAAATTGATTTCCAGTCACTTGAGAAGCTCTGTTCTGAAAAGAACGGATAAGGTATTTTGAGATGACAGTATTATGAAACTGGGTACATTTCAAAACATTTTCTTGCCTTCATAACAGGCCCATCTTGAATGCCCATATAATCTGAAGCAGACAGCATCTTCCTCATCACAGGCTTTTTTCTGCCACCTAAGTGAGCTGAAATTCGTATCCTGCCATACATAAAAATTACAAGCATACATGCAATATATTCAGTTATGCAAGTGAAGGCTGTGCATATCCTTCAATTGGGCAGGTAAAGTAAAGAACTTTTCTAAAACACATTTCAGACTCTGTCTTTAAAAAGAAAATGGGATGGGGAATGGGCACATAACTTAAAGCTGAAGATTGAAAACTTTTTTTAAAAAAGACTATTAAGGGTCAAATTTTCAAGAGTGTTCAGCATTCACAATGGAGGCCAGACTTTCAAACCAACTCATTTCCCATTTAGCCACTTTGGCTGTTTCATTTAGGTGAAAACAATGGGAAATGTTCCATGCTGAGCACTTGAAAATCTGGCCAATTCATTAAGTGCCTAAAGGGACCTGGTGGTTGCTGTGTTCTTTTGAAAAGCTGACCCTTACAATGAATAAAAGGACCCAGATGAGATCCAAACAATTTTAATTCCTCTGTGAATCCATTGCTCAGGCACAATACGGACCCCAGCCATGTACAAAGTACATTAATCTTGTTATTTTTATTATTATTATTATTTGCATTGTGCTGGTCACTCAGGATTGGGGCCCTATTGTGCTGGGAGCTATACACAGTACAGAGGGACAGACAGGCCTGACCTGTACAAAAAGCAAGACCAAACCCTTCACCTTAACATATATAAATAAGTAGTCTGGTTACGAAGTAAGTGTGCAAAATAGATAAAACTGTCTTTTACTTTCATTAATATCTACAATGTAATTACTTACATATGACACTATAACAGAAATAGTCAATGAATGCGAGCTACCAAAATCTGTACACAGATGAGAAAAAAAGTTTGTACAAAAATGGCAGATTGTTCATGACCCTTGCACAAAAGTAAAATCCTACAGTTTCACACAGTCCTAAAGTTTTGTTTCAGAGTAGCAGCCATGTTAGTCTGTATTCGCAAAAAGAAAAGGAGTACTTGTGGTACCTTAGAGACTAACAAATTTATTTGAGCATAAGCTCAAATAAATTTGTTAGTCTCTAAGGTACCACAAGTACTCCTTTTCTTTTTGCTAAAGTTTTGTATCACTCACTTCAAAGTGCACTCACATGCCTGACATTTCTTTGTCCTATGAGTAAATAAGGGAAATAATCTAACCATTACTCATGTGGTCTCACAGAAATTAGAGTCGGAGAGGACCTAACAGGTCACCAGGTCAATCCAGTACAGGATTGTTCCCTGCAGTGTATTCTCAGGTGTTTTGACCAATCTAGTTTTAAATAGGTTAAGTGATAGGGCTCATGAACTTTGTATCATGGGAATCTATTGCACACTTTACCCAACTTCACTGTTAACGCTTTTGCACAATAGTCAGTGTACATTCTTCTCTTTTCACACCTTAGAGATCATACATCAAGCACACAGAGGTGGTTATTATGGGAGGAACTGGTAGTGAAACCTGTACTTAAGGTAGCCTGACCCATTATAAGCCCTGACTCCATTTGCCAAACTTTAACAATTTAGGCTGAATATGAACATGCCATCTACCTCATGCTTCCTTGGGCATATGCTTTCTGATACAGTCTTTAATTACATAAATGAAAACTGTTTGTTCCACAGGATCACTGCCTCATTCAGTACATTGGTTGAACAGTTAATGAGGCAGAGGGTTGTAAATTTGAGAAAGGATGTTCTCTGGGGTTTTCAAGGAGAGAAATTGTGAGCTGTTTAATCAAGATGGAGCAAATGATGGCAATGCTTGCAGAAATCAAAGATGATCAAAAGGAATTGTAAAAAGACATAAAACTGGAGCTGGAGGTTTCACAAAATAATTTAAAACAAGACCTGGAGGCTTCACAAAAGGAACTAAAGAAGCATCTGGAGGATTCACAGAAAGCGATGAGGGTTGAGATGAAGGAAGAAGTCAAATCTCTGCTGGAGCAACTACAAAGTGTCCAAACAGGTTGGGAGGCCCAGCCGCAAAATTCCCAGGCTGGAACAGCAAGATAGATCAAAGAGGTGACCAACAACTTGACTGCCATAGACCAGAAGTTTTCCCACGCAATAGTGGAGACCAGGCAACCTTTAGCCAATTTGGAACTTGCTAACAGAGATGAGGCGCAACAAGGACTTAAAAAGCTGAAAATTCAACTCCAAAAGGAAATCAAAGAGTCATAAATCACAGTGGAAGGCAGCCACCTGGAGGAGGAATTGAGCCAGCCAGAAGACTTGGATAAGACTGGACATTTACAACAGTTTTCTAACCCAGTATGTACCCCACAGAGGCCCAGTGGGGAGAAGTTGGTCTGTCCCAGCTCAAGTGATGCAAAAGCCCACTATCTTTGAAGGGGAAAAATCCTTCCCAGGAGGCTTATTTGACTCAGCTAAACATTATAACTCAAACATATGACTGAGAAGAGTGACAAAAAGGGGGAATTCTAGCAGTCAACTTGGGTGGCCTCGTTCTGGCCTGGTGCTGAAGAAAGTACCTCCAGAAAAGAGATCGTTTCCAGACCTGGTACAAGATCTTGATATGTGGTTTGGTTCCAGCTGTCAATCTGAGCTGGCCAGACAGCTAAGAGAAAGAAGGAGTGGGAAAGGAGAAACTCCACCTGAACTGACAGAAGACCTGTGGAGACTTGTGTTTCTGGCATACCCAGATACTACCAGTGATGAGCTGCCAAAATCTTAACAATGGGTTCCCTCCTCACCCCACGAGGGGGTCATTGTCCACCTCCGGAACTCCTGACCCATCCAACGCCCCAGCGTTCCTTGATGCCCCCCCCAACCCCATCCACCCCCCTCCCCTGTCCCCTGACTGCCACCAGAACCGGGCAGGAGGGTCTCGTGGGCCACTGTAGTGGGTGCCCACCCCACCCCTAAGAGCCAGAGGCACCTGCTGGGGGGCGAGGTGAGGAGTCCCAGAGGTTCTTACCTGGGGCAGCTCCCAGAAAGCATCTGGCAGGTCCCTCTGGCTCCTAGGGGCAGTGGAGCATAGCTGGGGGGGGAGCAGGGGGAGTGGCCGCTCCCCCACTGATCACATCAAAAGTGGTGCCTTAGGCGCTGACTCCCTGGGTGCTCCGGGGCTGGAGCACCCACGGGCAAAATATGGTGGGTGCAGAGCACCCACCGGCAGCTCCCCACCCCGCACCTGGCCCCAGCTCACCTCACCTCCGCTCCTCTTCCTCCCCTGAACGCACCGCCCCGCTCTGCTTCTCTGCCCCCCGGCTTCCCATGAATCAGCTCTTCGGTGGGAAGCCGGGGAGGGCTGAGAAGCAGGCCGCGGCTTCACACTCAGGCCGAGGGTGGTGGAGGTGAGCTGGGTGGGGGGGGAGCGGTTTCCCTGTGCCCCCCCGGGTTACCTGCTGCGACGCGGGGAGCCCTCCTTACGCCCCAGCTCACTTCCACCTCCCTGGGCCTGAGCGGGAAGCCGCAGCTTGCTTCTCAGCCCACCCCTGCTTCCTGCGCGAACAGCTGATTCGCGGGAAGCCTGGGATGGGGGGCGGAGAAGCAGAGTGAGGCGGCGCATTCAGGGGAGGAGGTGGAGGTGAGCTGGAGCTGGGGCCGGGGCGGGGAGCTGCCGGTGGGTGCTCTGCACCCACCAAATATTCCCCTTGGGTGCTCCAGGGCTGGAGCACTCCTGGAGTCGGCACCTAAGGCACCACTTTTGGCCGGTTAAATTTAGAAGCCCTTTTAGAACCGGTTGTCCCGCGCATAACAACCGGTTCTAAAAGGGCTTCTAAATTTAACAACTGGTTCTAGCGAACCGGTGGGAACTGGCTCCAGCTCACCCCTGGATACTATCAAAGCCTTCCAGAATAGACTGGCAATAGATCAATTTATAGATGCATAGCTGGACTTGAACTTTCAGATCAAGATCAGTGAAAAAAGGCCAAAGACACACTGAGAAGCTATGGAATTTGCCACATTTTCTTGCGGCAGTTCACCAGAAGAGGAAGCAGATGCTAGTGAGGAAGATGGAAGTAGATTACAATGAGTCCTCACAGCTCTATGTCTAGTATGTATGATGAAAACACAGCTCTATGTCTAGTATGTCAGTAAACACAGCTCTATGTCTAGTATGTATGATGAAAGATGAAATTCTAATCTGGTTCATGACTGTACTGAATAATTAAAACAAATGACAAATTTGGTTTGTAAACCAAGGGATATTGGCAATAAATGTAAAAATTAAAGAAAACAGTTAAATGCTGGTACTGTGACAAATGATGGTCACAAAAAGCATTGTTAATAACTTAAGATAGACCAAGCCAGACTGTCACAAGTGTCTAGTGACAGCCTCTCCCCCAGTTCAGGAAATGAGGGAACACCAAGCAGATGGGGCAAAGCCTGGTGGAGGTGCAAGGATCAGTTTCATCATTTTTGTTTCGATCTTAACAATTGCATAACAATAATGGGAGTCTGGTTACTGAGTGCATAATAGGCTCTGTAAGGTGGATAGGGATAGTTGACACAAGGTCAAACATATTAGACCAGACAGACTAAAAACGCTAGGGAACAGGGGATCTAAAACTGAACCACCTAAATGGTCTCAAATGGAGACAGTGATTGGGGAAAGGTGACCTATCTGAAAATTGGACCACTGAAATTCAAGCAATAAGGTGTCTTACAAATTCAGTCTGTTGAAATTTCTTTGAAATTTCTTTTAAGTGGTTTTAGGCAATTGGTTTTCAGTGAATTAATTGTCCTGCCCTCGGGGCAGAAACCATTATAACAGTTACATGCAGTGGTAACTTTCCAGCACGGGAAAGATGGGGAGTGGTTGAAATCTGTTTTGACACCCAAGGTTTTGAGGGAATCTTAGCTGCTAAAGCTCTTTTGATCAGACAAACAGCAAATAGTAAAAAAAATTGCGAACTGTGATGCTTGTGTCAAAGAAGGGCACCCCCTAACACTGGGAGAGCCTCTTTGCAGAAGCATCTTGTGGGGCCATCAATGGAACACTTTGCCATTATGTTCTTGAGAGACAGGCTGGCAGAGTAGTCAATACCTGCTAGTAGCCATGAACTACTTCATGTAATAGCCTGAGCTTACCCAGTAAGAAATCAAGAAGCAGTGACAGTAGCAGGGGTTAGTAAACATTTTTTTCACCAGATTTGGTGTCCCAGGTGAGTTACAAACAGATCAAGGGAGAAACTTTGAATCCAAAATGTTTCAACACGCTTGTGAGATTCTAGGCATCCACAAAACTTGCACCACCCAGAAAACCCAGGCGGGATGGTGGAAAAGTTCAGTAGGACTTTGGGGCTTTTGCTGGCTATCATTGTACAAACAACAAAGAGACTGGAATCAGCATATCCCATTCCTTTTGATGATTTATAGAACAGCAGTCAATGGCAGTACAAAGTGTACCCCAGCACTCTTCAGGTCTGGGCATGAGCTACGGATCCCAAGCAAACCTGTTGTTTGGAGTTCCTGAAGAGGAACAAAAGGATTTGAACCATTTGGACTATGTATAAAGCCTACAATCCAAAACTGAAAGTTCACACTATTGCTAGAGAAAATTTAAGGATAGCTTCTGATAAAATGAAAAAGCTGTTTCATAGAAGGTCATATATGGAAACTTTTAAAATACGGAACCTGGTCTGGTTACACCATCCAAAAAGAAAGAAGGATAAGAGCCCTAAATTAGATAAATCTTGGGAGGGAACCCACACAGTACTGACCCAAATAAATTAAATGGTGTACAGCATATAGTTGGTCCCAGGACTAAACCCACAGTTATTTACAAGGACCATTTGGGAAGATATCAGAGAGACAGAATTTCAGCTTGACTACCCCCTGAAACTGAGAAGGTAGCTCTGGAATTTGAGGCTGAAAAAGTAGTTACAAAGGTGAATTCCCCATTCGAATAAAATGGGCAGAGTCTGCCTCCACTAGCAAATTCCACAGAAACAATAGGTGTTCCTCAAGAGCTGAGTGAAATGAAAATCAGGAAGATGATAGCCCCAACAACACTTTGGTGGGAATAAAATTCTTTTGGGTGGTGATGTGAAACAGAGTTTGACAGAAAGGCACTGTACATATGTGAACAGTTAAACTTGTATAATTTTTAATTTGTTTGGGATGAGTTATTGGGTCTCATCGGGATAATGAGCAAAGCTGAGTTAGAGGATGTTAAAGGCTGGTGAAACCTAGTTATGGGTTGAGTTAAAACTCCATTGAAGTTCATAGTTATGAATTTACCCTTCAGTTAACATAAGTGTAAGCATAAACCCCCACTGAAGACAAAAGGAGATATGAACCTGCACAGGAGCTTTTGCTGAGTATTTTTTTGGGTAGGTGTGTGTGTGGGGAGGGGGGGAGGTAGAACAGACACACACAAAAAATAAAAATAAAAGGAAGAGAGAGAGAGAGAGAGAGAGAGCGCGCGCGCAATTGAAAGTATGGTGGCTGACCCTGGATGAAACCTGGGAAGAGTTCTGGGGCTGTTTTTGGATAAGACTGAAAAGAATGTTCTTGATACTGAGAGCAAAAGAAGCTGTTTTCTGCTACTGGATTCCTTCTGCATTCAAACAAGACTTTGTACATTCTTTGTAAATAAACAAAACTGCATCAAAGAAACACCTATACCCAATTTCTCCCCCTCTCTGGAACAGCCACTAGACATCAATTTTTTGTCTTCATGCTCAGATCAAAAGGGGTAAGAATAATAACAACAGTTACCAGTATATAATTGCCATTCTAATATTTTTTTTTTTCCAATCCTAATGTTACTTTATCTATAATAGCTGTGCTGAAAGTTGGATAAACATGTCCCACTGTTCCCTGTACCTCTGGTATGATCATGATAATAGCTTGCTTTTGCTTTCAGAACTTCTAATGATGGACTTCACTTTAGGATTTTTTCTCCTATGTGGCAATATATTGTAACTGACGATAGATATCCTGTGAATATCTACGTTCTCTAAGCCATTCAACTATTCCAACCTTGGTATAAAACTGAGTAGAACAGGATACCTAATTTTCTTTTAGGTTAAGGGTTGAATCATGGTTTGATCATTGTGAATTACATGGTGAAGTCTTCCAATGTGAACATGTCACAAAATGCAAAAATCCTTCAAAATCTTTTTGCTTGAAAATTTTTTACCTATAAAAAAGTAATTATTCAAAATTCAATATCTTAATTTTTGATGACTGCAGTGCATAGTATAAGTGGATGAATCAGGCTTGCACAGTTTCAAATTGATGTCAATCTATTCTGAATTGTGAATTATGTCACAAAAATAAACAGTAATCCAGAATTTGTCCATATTTAGAATATATTATACATGCCTATTTTATCTTTTTTATTTACTAGTGCTTGGATGATATGAAATTCAAACTGTTTCAAAGATTTATAATGTCAGTGTAGAATATTGGTATGACAAAACAGTTGGAATTTCTTTTGAACTTGGGAAGAAGAATCTGTTTTTCCTCTTCAGTAGCTCAGCTCTCAACTGTTCTGAGCTGTGTGACTGTCATTGCCTGGAGTGTACACAGAAGTTCAGCTTTGCTAATATTCCCACTTACTCTGCTAGAAAGAAATAATTTAGCATATCATGGAGCTATCTGGGAAGAAAAATAGTGGAGCAAATCCTGGCTCCAATGAAATCAATAGCAAAATGCTCAGTGGCTTCAACACAGGCAAGATTTCATCCACAGGCTTAAGGGTGACAGTGTCAAGCAGATGCTAATGTGGCTAAAATGGCAAAAACTTTATGAAGGAAACCCCTCCATAACCAAAAATGCAAGATGCTTCCCCATGAATAAATCCTGTTTTCAGTCCCTAGCTCTCTCCACCTTCAAACTTGCCCAATTTTACCTGAATGTTCAATAGCCCTCCCCATAATTGCACGTAATCAAATGACCTGGAAGTCCATATGCCACATGACATTTCAGGGTAAAATATTTCTGCAGTGGTAACTGTATATTTTCATGTAGCTTTCCCTTTATGGGACAATCCAATTTTAGGGGGGGAAAAATCTTTCTTTTGTTTTAGATCTGTAGTTCCTGCATTTTCATATGATTACCCTGCATTCAGTTATAATGTGTCCCCCTCAGATGAGCCCCAGAATCACATGTTCCAGTCCCTGTGGTGCTTTAAAGAGGCATTGTACAATCATGTGCAATGGTTTATGGGGAGTAGATGGCATCTGAGAGCCAGCTGAAGGCACTTCCGTAGAAGACATAGCAATATTTGCAGCCACTAATGGTAGTGCTTTAAAACTGAGCAATGAACTACAAAAACATAACACATTCTTACAAAAAAAAAAAAAAAACAGGCAATGCCCTTCATTCCTAAGACCACACTCTTAAGTGAAGACTTATAAAAGCAAGTATGTTGACATTATCGTGGCAGAACTACAAAAATATCGGAATTCAGTAAGCAGATAACAGCAAGCAATGAGAAAAAAAGTCATTTCAGTCAATGACAGTAGTATTATGAAAGTGATCACCACACGTGACGCACACTGCATAAACATTATCAGATATTCTCAGTAAAGTATACCACACAACTGATATTGTCCAAAAGAATTCTGTTTCTGTTTTTCTTACTGAAACTTAATTAATATGCACAAAATGATGAAAGCTCTACAAAAAAGCCTTTACACTCATCTAAATGAATAGATAGAAGATGAAAACTATTTAGCATATACGGTATTTTAATCAATTGCTTTTCACAGAACCTCTGCGTCAAATTTCTTTATCTATAGAATTTATAGAGCAAATAGCCTTTTAGTGACTGAGACCTGATTAAAAATGTTATTTTCTTCTGAGCTCTTTGATATAGTGAGGCATTGGGTTAGTTGAAAGATAATGTGCAACAGATTACATCTTTCTGAATTTGAAAAATGAGAGGGACAACCATGGCTTTTCCAAAGCACTGCTCTAAACTGTTACATGAGTCAAAACATCTTCCGTTTTCCATCCTCCTTCCAGGATTTTTTTTCCGGTTGCAAATACAGATAACAAAAGCAAATCTGTACTCCTACTTAACACTGCACTCTCTCAGCAATGTTCCATTGAATTGTGTTTTAATCTGTATTTTTGCAAAAGACAGCAGCTTCAAAATCTTTCTGTGCAGCTCCTGTTTGCCCTAGTTGTGCTTCATACAATATGTGACCAGCTCCTGGTCCAAAGTATGCATTTCTGGAAGTTAATGGTCTCAGGACTCTAAATGAGGATCCCCTTTTTTGGACTGTACATAAAAGACGAGGAAGCGTTTACTCTCATTTATAATGACTCTGTATCACTGAGCAGTCACCATGTTTTATCTATCACTTCGCTATGGTATTATTATGGTATGCCATAATTCTGGATTTTTTTTTTTGCTTGAAAATCTCTAATATAGTGAACAGATATAATATCAGAATTACTATAACCCCTATTAAAATTTAATATTTACCAAAACCTAACTTACCTTAATTTTAGAATAGAGCATAATTATGTTAGTTCAGATGCAGCTACATGGTAACTCTCACTAAATTCTTCATTTTAAAGGTAATTGCTGGACCACTATTGTCTAAAAGAAGGACTGAGTTGTGACATTTGCATGTTGTTTGCTTGTACCTCCAGCATACGCTGTAGCCCTCTTAGCTTAGGTCTTATTTCTTAGCATTAAAGGTTGCTGATTAATAGTCAAACTCTATTTGCTGTATCATATTTTCAGTGACTGTTTCCAATATGTATACTCAGACAGCTTGTTGTGAGTGTTGCACTGTGGTATTTGCATTAAGAATATCTAGTAGTTAATAATCAATGAGCTCTTGGAAAGGCATTTCCCCCCATTTTAACCTTGGGCTGGACTCACATGTTCACTAACAGCTTCAGGCAGCTCATGAACAAAATGATGAAACGAGTTGCTGTTCGAGACTGAATACTCCACTTTCAATCAAGCATAAGGGCAATTTTTCAAAGATGGTCTTAAAAAAATGCACCTGAAAAGCCTGTTTTCACATTTATCAGTTGGCCTTTACACACTCAATTTGATCATTGTGTTTGTAACGACTTGGTAGGAATGCACAAATGTCATGAGGTACATGCACAATTATGCAGGGCCATTTTTTAGAGGCTACATTAGAAAACGTATCATAACGTGTGAGATGACGGCCTGTGTTTAAATGGTTTTTTGACATTTAATTTAACACAGACAGAACTCTGAGCACACACAGATCTTGATCGTGGGCTCAAGGGGTGGGAAAAACGGCTTCAGGCCACATTTATCCCATCCCTCACATGCCAGGGACTAGTTCCATCTTCAGCATCAGTTAGAGAAGTCTTGGGCAGGCTACTCTAAGCAACTCCTGGTTAGTTACAGCCAAGGGAGCCATTCCAGTAACTGGGTACTCCAGCCCACACCCTATTTTCCCATTCCCTCTATGCCCCAGTTACTCCTGGCTACAAGTGGTGCTCACAGTATTATAGCAGCTCTATGCCTGTGTTTTCTCCATGCTGGAATCATTCTTCACCAGCCAGTTAGCTAGCATCATGGCTGCACTGTATCACAAAAGGAAAGCAGGGCTTAGAATATGGCCCTGAATTTCGTATATTTATATTGCTCTGGTGATTAATGTGACAATAGCTTTTAAGTTTTAAAGCCTCGATCCTGCGAAGTGCTGAAAAGCAAGACTCTGATCCAGCAAAAAACTTTACCCTTTACTTCATGAACATGGAACTTACACAATGTACCTACTGATTCCAATAAATAAAGCAGCTAATTGGAGAATCACCAGTATTTCAGCACCAGAGTTAGCTTTTTCTGGAATTGTAATGAATTACTGTGTTGAACAATATGGTGATATTCCTTCCAGTGGTAAATACATAACATTATCAAAGAACCCAACTCTTTCTGGAGATAACAACATCACCTCCAACCTGTGACTATGTCAACGTTTTTTTTTTTTTTAAATAAAAGCTGAGTCACTTATAGCTGAAGTCTTCAGTTTTACAATAACAGTAAACATATATAATCACCCAGAAGTATTTGGAAACTCAGCTACTACACCCAAACCTCTAAAAACGATGAAAAATTTCAAACCAGAAAGTACATTCTTAAAATTTTGAACAAATAAACAGACCCTGCCATTTCCACATCTCAAGGAATATCAGAATTTTAATGCAAAAAATAGCAAGTAGGAAAAGGAGATATTTTGGAAAATTTAGAATGATGGTAAACTACTCAATCCCAAACACTGGCCACAGTTCCAGAATAGCCATGTGCTTCTTCTACAAATAGTAGCTATAACTATTACAATAATACATATTGACTATTGTTGCTTCTAGCCATCAGAGTTTACATATCCCCTGAGATGAATGGGGTGTGGAATTTCACACCTGAAACTACTGTTTCTGTCTGCTGAATCAGGAAAACAGCATTGTATTATTCACTTGAAGGAGGCTGTTTTCACTACCATGAATGCTAAAAGGAGGTTTGGTTTTGTTCAGCACAAGCTGATTTGGCCACATACGGTAGGAGGAGGGTGGCAGGGTGCGGATGGTAAGAGGTTGTTCTGAATGATGTGAGGAGGGAATGGATTTAACATTCTGCAGTCCACCACAACAAAGGCCTGATTACTTGCCTACCTCTGGCACAATAATGAGATTCCTCCTAAAGAGTTCATGGTAACTGAGCAGATACACTTGTTAGGGCAGGGCTTCATGAGTAGAACTAGGTTGTGGCTAGAGTCTTTACAACATGTAAGGCTTTACAGACTGTCATTGGAAAGGATATAGGACAGACATAGTACAATCATGGCTGCTTAAACCAGTGGGCGAATATGCTTCTGAATTCTGAACAAGCCATAAATTGTTTCAGAATAGCAGCCGTGTTAGTCTGTATTCGCAAAAAGAAAAGAAGTACTTGTGGCACTTTGTGCATCCGATGAAGTGAGCTGTAGCTCACGAAAGCTTATGCTCAAATAAATTTGTTAGTCTCTAAAGTGCCACAAGTACTCCTTTTCTTTTTCCATAAATTGTTGTAACCCCTGTTCTATAAATCCTGATAAAAGGAAATTATAATACATTACCTACAAAATTGTATGTTCACCAGAACATGTTGCTTTTGCAAGACCATTATGGGTGAAGAAAGGACAAAGCTTGTCCAAATTGCAAAACATTCTTATACCCAATGCCTGACTTGTGGCTTTCCATGGAAAGGCTTGGTCAAAGTGATACCAAGGTTCTTAAACGTGATGCTGCTGAATGAGTTCCCTCAATAGGTAGCAATATGAAGGGGGAAAGGATGCTCATAACTATGACCTCTACCAGCTACATCTCTATCTACCCAGAGCTGAGGAGAAGTTAGCTCTGACTTTGCAAATTGTTTAGTTTGGGAATTCCATTTGCTCATTCCTTTCTTGCTATGGCAGTAGATTTATAGTCTATCTTTTCCACATCTTATTAAATTATTTGCCAAAAGACTAAAATATCAAACTGATAATGAATAATTATATTCTATTATAGTACAGCACTGAACTTCTTTGACCTTTTAAATATTCTATATTTATAGTATTTTAATTGGCTGGCCATTCCATCTCTTCACATTTAACTGAAGTTGTAAATGTAAGAGAATGGCAGTGAGTAACCAATAACATTATGAAATACTGAAAAGGCTTTTCAGCATGCAAGATATGTACTCATTCCCATTTTCAGGCACTGAAATCCAGTAAGACAAAAACATTCCACAAAGAAGAAAACTGAAAGTGTTTTTTAAACATTTAATTACAGGAGAGAGTATCAGAGATTTGTGCTACATTCAGTAGGAGTTTTAAATTTAAACCATCAGTTCCCTTTTCTTTAAAAAAAAATCAAACAAAAACTTGCAAATGAAACAAAAATAAAACAATGACAAAACAGGACGTTGCCAGTTTTGTTGATTTTTACTTTGGTTTAAATTGCTCTTCATTTTGTTTTGTTTTGATTTTTTTTTTAAAAAAGGGGACTGGAGGTTTAAAACGCCTACTGAATGAAGCATTTTCCTTCACTATGAATCCACTTGAAATGGATTTGCTTTCATAGAATCATACGACTGGAAGGGACCTTGAGAAGTCTCCTAATCCAGTCCCCTGCACTCAAGGCAGGACTTTGATTGTGTTTGTACCCATTTCTGTCTTGCTTTCCACAAATTTTCAAATGAACAAGTTTTCTGGGATGGGGATGTTCACAAAAATTGAATTTAAATTAAGTACTCAAGAATATGTATGGCTTTTAATTCAGTTTACACATGCATGAACACCAGAAACTTGATTCTAATGTATGTTTCTTCAATAAGGAACAGAAAAATATCATATGACTTAGGTAACTCATTTCATGAGTTGACTTTCAAATTCTGAATATTAATTTCTTCGGTACAAAGTACAGATTTATTGTTGGTTACCAACTGAATCCAAATGCATGAAATACAGTAATTTACACTGCAAATTTGAGTGGATATCCCACTGGATATTTTACTTTCTTCAAAGGAAAGGTCTATTGGATTTTCTTTTGTGTTATTTTCTGTTCAGTAGTTAAACCTCTTAGGTTCTAACTAAAGAGAATGTAATTTGGAGGAATATACATATTTCAAGAATTGTTACCTTTCCAATTAAATGTTGTGAAATGTACAAACTGTATTTGGCAATACAGTTTATGAGACAGTCTAACAAGGTTAGAGGTCACTGTCTAATTTACAGATTAGAATATGTGATGATTCATTTAAATACTGTGAGTTCTGCAAGACTGATCCAATAGGTTGTTTTGTGATACACTTATATACATTAATATCATAAAAAAGACAATTGCTTTATACTGAATGTCAAAAATATTCCTGCCAAAGAAAAAAGAACCAAAGGAATGATTTTCAGTAAGTGGAGTGTTAAATCCCCCTTTTAGTTTATATTAAACTTTTTCTGTGCTAATGTAAGAAATTAACAAATTTGCTTTGCCCTGCATCTCAGTAAATAATGCTCTCTTCTCAATAAAAAACAAGCATTGTATTACAAATTTCTTTTTCAACAATGATTCATGTCATTGCAAACTACCAACATGAAAGAAACGTCACTCTTATTGCTTTCATTTACCAACCACTTTGCCATTTTTTGGTTAATTTTGCATAGTTTACAAATTGAGAAGCAACAGCAAAGACAAATAGCTTGAAGTTTCACATTTCTACCCCTTCTTAGCAATACCAAACACTGAAAAAAATTATGTTACACAAATAGTAGGAGTACTTGAACAGTAAATACATTCTTTACCCACTCCATACACAGAAATGTTATGAGTTTCAACTGTCTTCTTGCAAACTGTGTAGAATACTCAAAACAGACTTTCTGAAATGAACATCTATTAAAATGCAGAAGGAAACACTTTCAGCAAGAGGGATTCAGGGAGATTTTAGGCTGGTCTCCAGTTTGATATTTTAAAAAGAGCCAAAGTCCCATTTCTTTTGTTTGACTTAGCTAAAAAGATGCATGAAAGAATATTTATCAAAATTGAACAAATAAAATAAAATGGGAAGCTTGGTACCATTTGACGGGAAGTGTAATCTATCTTTACTGCACAATTACCACAACAATGGGTGTCACTAAAGCAAACTGAAGGTGATTAATTTTCTTTGTCAATCCAAACATACCAATATTCAGCAGCCGCTCATTTTGCTCTGTAAAACATACATAAATGCAGTGCAGCTGAAAAGGTTCTTAATGGCTATCTACGTTATATTAAAATGTTATCAGCTTTTCCAGTAAAAAGCCTGTGTAAAATCTCTAATTAGATAGAAAATTCAGCTGCCAAGATCTCGACAGAAACAGCCTGTATGAATCAAGTATTCTTCATCCAGGAGCATGGTTCTGTCGACCCCTGAATGTGACCTGCTCCCAGTGGAAAGCAATTTAATGCTCCACTGCACATAGAACAGTATATATGAATACAAAAAAAACCCAGATAAATTAGTGACAGGTACATCTGAATAGGACTGCTTCTAAGCCGCTTATCTGCAGCCAGGCAAGCTTGTTTCACCTCAGTTTAAAAGATAAAGGCACATGGCAGGCTGCCTCTGCAAGTTCTCATCAAGCGAACAGCCTCCATTGCCCATTAGTGGAAAAGTCTTCCTATTATTTAAGGAAATGTGACAGCAATGAAGGCGAAGTGAAAACTATCTGCTGGAAGGAAATTCATCAGCACATTACTAAGCTTTTCGCCTTCTACAACTCTCATAGCCTCTTTCTTTCTTCCCACTTTTATATCTGACAGTTCAGATGCCCTAGGATTGTAGCCATGACAAAGTTCAAGAACATAACAGCAGGGCTATAAAATGAGGCTGGTACATGGGGAAAAGCTGCCAAATATTAGCAAGTATAGTGAAAGCCAGACAATGAAATGAAAGTCAGCATTTCTACAATTTTATCTCAGCAGTTGCTGCAGATTTAGAGATAATATTTGAATTTTAAAGAATAAGTAGAACTTTTTCAGACAGAACCTAACATAACTAACAGATGCTTTAACAGAAAGAGTGAAAATAGTAGAAAATTTCATTTTTTTCATATGAGGAAACATTGAAAATACACATATCACATATGCACAAACTTAGAATGTGAAATATTTCAAGCAGGCACACTGTATGCTCCAGATCCAAGTGTGTATTTTGCTAAGAGTTGAATCACTTTGATATGAGGGATGATTAAAGATGAGTCAAACATAACAGACAATGCACTGCCTCTTTGCTTAGGTGATACATACTCTAGCAATCAGACTGGTATAATTTTGCTCAATAAACACTGACAAGAAAAAGCAAAATTGAACTACCTTTCACTCCTTCCAATGGCAATCCTGCCACATCAAAGTTAGGGTTGGTCATCTGATTAGAAAATTCAATGTGTGGTGGTCTGCTAAACCAAAACAGACAAAGGAAGGATTTTAGCTTCCCATACTGTCAGACTCTTAATCTTCATGCATATAAGTATACAGTCAAAAACAACTAAAAGAATAAAATAGCAATAATGAGCCCTTGCAAGGATATTTCAAATTTAGATCATCTGCTTTTCTTTGCATATCTATTTATCAGCATATAGACATTCAGTCCAAAAAAATATTGTAAAACAAAAACTCCCATTAACATTTCTAGGGGCAAACATCAATGTTTTATATAGATATAGTTTGGGTGTGGGTTTTTATCAACACACAACAATAAAGTACCTCCATATTTTATGATAGACCAAGGGGTAAAAAGTCAGCTTTCTGTTTCTTGAAAGTGTTTGCACATAAATAATTTGTGCATCTAATCCCTACTCTTTTGTCTATAATCTAGATTCTACATGATATGTTGTCTGCTTTGAGTATAATTCTTTGGGGACAGGTATCTATCTTATTATACGTCTGACAAACATCTAGCACATTTTTAGGTATTATAAAAATAAAATAACAACCCAAATTCATATGGTTTAAACATAAGGTAGACTTTTAAAGTGGGAAATTAAAGGAAAAAGAACACTAATCTGAGTATATACAATATTACTATAACGATTTAAATTATACTGAGACTTGGCAGAATTCTTTTTTTTGTCATTTCCACAGATAATGTTTATTTTTAAACATTTTTCTATTTGTATCTATTTAAATTTTTGAAGTTGCGCAAAATTATGGGGTTTATGCTTTTTTATCAATTTCAGTTTTCACAGTTGTGGGCAATTATTGGGGGGTTAGACAACAGAGCAGGTCAGAAAATTATTCAATGACAATAGACATTGATTTCAAAAAGTTAAAGTTTTGTGACCTTTAATACACAAATTGTCATTATCATATATCAAAATATACAGAGTAAATGTCCTTAAATCAAACTCTAATAAATTCTCAAGCAGCATCTTCTTACTTTGCCTGTCATAAATTTCTGTTATTCATCAATGGCATTTTTTTTCTACAATCAAGTTGTGAGTGTACAGTGAAATCGACTTTACTGACATTTACCAATAAAAATCTAATCCTTCAAAGCCTAATTATATTTATTTCCAAAAACTACTATTTGATTGGTTGGAGAGAGAAATTGACAATAATGAGGTAAAGTTTTTGTCTCAAAAATGATCAGCAAATATTTATGTACATTATATATACATTGCCTTTATGCAATCATAGCTATTTTATACACATACATACATCCTTATTTTACCTCTTTTCCTGAACAGAGCACTAAAAGGGTAGTATATAAAATCCATATTACTGACAAAATACTTTAAAATTATTGAAGTTTGATTAGGGTATGAATAGCCCTTATTACCAGCAATAATTAAGATAATGCTAAACACCCAACAGAGGAACACAACTTATATAGGCATTTGTTAGTTCTGTAAAAGTAATGATGATCTTTCAATTGCCACTATTTTGTAGTTTAGATTGGTTCTAAACTCTACCATCCTACATTAATGACATTGTTAGTATCTAAACAGAATCTGCAGATTTCTGATTTCCTTTTGTCATGGGAAATCTAAAGGGTCGTTTATGAAAAGAAACTTGAATAAAACAATACTGGAATGTACATTGAGACGCTGCTGGAAGTGTGCTCCAAACACTATAAGAACCATTATTTTTAACTACTTCGTGCATTTTATACTCCAGAACTACAAATTCTACCACCACCAAAGTGAATGTTGGGGTGATTTACTCATCCTCTGATGGAGTTTATCCCTTCTGTAGGTACTGCTAAATCATCCCTACCAGAGAAGCTTTATCCCTGAAGCTCAGAAAAGTGTTCCTGAAGCACAAACAGTCTATTTTGGGAACACACTAGATTGTATTTCGTGACAGATGTAAAAAAAAAAAAAAAAAACCCACAGAAGAAAATGTACTCCCAAAAGTCTTTACACACTGCACTCTGTACCAAACTGTGGGCACTGAACACAGTGCTATAAAATACTCAGAATATTTAGCAGGGACAGAAGTAGGAACATTTCCTGCAAAGAGAACTTAAGAATTTGTTTGTTTAGTTCCTTCGTTATGGTTATGATTAAACTGATTTTGTCTGAATGAAAAACAGATTGTCCAGACTCTCATTCTTCTTCTCTTCAAGCATAAACATTTCATAGGGGTTTTCACAGCATAAAGGGAACTCTAATTTATTTCTGTTTATAAAGTGCCCATCTGATGTTCTTGAGCACTATATAAAAAGAATTGAGAACAGTATAATATGAGTAGTCCAAAACCTACAAACACCACCATATAAAACATAGATATTGTCAAAAAAAAAAAAAACCTGCAAAATTCAGCGTAAAATCACTGTAAAAACAGCATGGTAGTAGCTGCTTCTAGTAGAAGATAGATGTAGCAGACTTAAAACGTTAAGTCAAGGTGGCAAATAGTTTAAGAATAATTAAGAACACTTTTATTAGTTAAAGATAAATTAGGACATAGATTCATGCTTTAAATTATTTAAAAATACTCAGATGATGAAATGACAAATTAATACACTACTACTAAACCACAATGCATAACATCATACCGTATATCAAGTACTGGTCTCAACAGTACTTCCTGATAAGTCAATTCTTATTAATTATTAAATATTTGTGATAAGTTAAAATGTTTTAACAAAGATAAAGCTATCCTTTTCCCCCTGTGCTAATGAGCTGGCACTATGCAGTATTCAGAGCTATTATCTATCACATTGGTAGCTTGAGATACAGCAATTAGCGGCTGTGAAAAAGTGATACACATCTATTGCCAGTGCACCATGACAATCCTTTTGCTGAGAAGCAGCACACACACCAAAAGAGAGATGTAACTGTGACTGTGGGCTGAAAAGTCAACTTCTCAATTTACTGGTTCAATAATCATGCAGCTGATTTATGGCAACAAGACTCCTAGTTTCACTGTAGACCATAATAAGGAGGCATGAGGTGAATGCAGAAAAAAGTCAACTAGTCCTTTTTCAGTTTAATCCAATGTGCTGATGAGACTAACTCAGGTTAGAATGCTATAAACTAGTCTCAAAATGAATTTATCAGTTGTGATATCATTGCCACCTGGATCCTGAAAGGCTCTGAGTGGTATGCCTTCAAGTTTCTGGGAGAGGAAGTTTCTCAGAGTCTCTTTTATTTGGGCCCACTATGAGTAAACATGGTTTTGTCAAAGATGTTATAAAAAATAGCTAAAGATTTAGATATCTAAATCTCTTTTGGTAAATGCCACACACGGTAACATTTAAAAGCTAAGCCTGGCAGTTAGATAAGAGGTTCTGTAGGAAGAGAGTGGCTAAGAAATATATACCTTCTGGATTATTCTGTGCACACGGACAGGTATGTAAAAGGCTCCCAGATAGTAAAGGCTGGCATTCAGAAGACGATGCTATGATAAGTATTGAGTACCCATAATATTCTAATACTGAATTACTTATTAAGGGCCCGATCCAGGAAACATTTGTAATTTTGCTTGTATTGAATCAGTTGGTTCCATTGTGTAAACTGGCCCTTATGGTCTTGCCCTTTTACTTCAACAGATCCGTTCACAGAGTGAAGTTGCTATGTGCACAAGTATTTGCAAGATGAGGCCCGACATAAGCACTATCACACCAATATACACAGACCTGGGATATGCTGAGGTATTGTGTCAACAGGGTTGGGATCTGATGTGACAATTTCAGACATGTTTTCTACCAACTCTGGGAAAACCCATCACACAGACAGCACCTAGAGAAACAATTTAGCTCAGGCATGTACTAACAGCAACTGTCACAACAGAGATAAAGATCATGCTGCACCATTGGCCCTGCAGCATTCTAAAGATTTACAGACCATGTCCTATGGCCACATGGACAATATATAGTGGGCATATTTGGATAAGGGGTTATAGTTAGTTCTGATTCAGAATTCAACATCCAGCATTATTATTAATAATAATTATTTGTACTACCATAGCACCTAAGAGCCCTAGTCATGGACCAGGACCCCATTGTGCTGGGTCCTGGGGGAGGGAAAAACAAGAGTTCCTGCCCCAAGGAGCTTACAATATAAGGGATATTGTAACTTCAGAGTAACGTCACTTTTTTGCACTACCACAACATAATAATAATTTGAGTTTGGTTGCCAGGTAACTTCACTTCATTTTTTGTTTAATGAAGAATTTGCTTGGTGTACAACAAATATTAAGAAAATTTAAAACTCGAATCTTTGTTTAAACATTTTAATTTTAGAGAGTTTTCAGGGGGGAAAGTCCCTTGTTTGATAGTCTTAAGTGGTATCAAATATTCTTGCAAAGGGAAAAAAGGTGGGAGCTCTCAGGTTTGTAAGTGAAAATCATAACTTGTTTCTTCTTAACAGAAATACACAAAGAGAAGAAGAAAAGCAGCTTTTCTCCCTGTTTACAGTTCAGCAGCTAGAATATCACAGTTCCCAGTGAAACTCAATGGAAGTTAGGCACCCATGCGCCTCACTTGGAAGTTTTTGAAAATCTCATCAGCGAAGACTGGTCTTTCAGCATAGTTACATATGTGATTAGCTTTCCATTATAAACTGACATTTTCTTCTGACATCCTCAGCCCTGAATTAAATAAGCCTACACAGAATTTATCATTATCTTCTGTCAGAGAACTGTTTAAGTAATTAAATGTGCTCCTCAGAAAAATGCTTGAAAAGTTGGAGGTTTTCAATGTTAAAAAAGGTTTTGGAGTTTGCTTTGCAGGGAGTGGGAGAGGAAAGGAGAATGTCATCGCAAATTTTGGTATTGAAACTCCAACCTAGTTGATTCAGCTGTCAATGAGTTTGATGCCCTTTGTATGAACTTTACCAAAGTTGTCACGATATCCTATGTATAAAAACTTTATTATTTATACAATAAAAATCCCTGCAACAAGTGGTGTTCGTTTTTTTTTAATAATCTAATGGTGGTCCTCACCTCCTAATATAGAACAGGACACATAATACTAGAGGGGTATTTGGAAAAGCAGGAACTAAATTATGTCATTGGGAATAGTCAGATTATATTCCTAGTGTCTAGAGCACAGGATCTGCTGGAGTTTCTGGTCTTAATCACCAAAAAAACAGATGCGTGAGAAGCTTGAAGAAAGTAACAAGTACTTTGTTGCAAATTTCTCCACCACAACCACCACCTACTAATCTCAAGTGGAAGAACGAACCAATCCTGGTCCTGGTCATATGTGTGGCTGAGCATTTACCCAATTTACCTGATGTTATTGAGATCTGCAGCTATTTTTCTTCCAGGTACATAGAGTGGGCATAGGCCACACTGATGCAGATTTTATATTTTGGGGTAGGGAGTGCCATGACCAGGATGAAGGTGGTCAGACATAGTGGTCAGAGCAGGAGTCAGCCCAAATCAGGTACTTGGAGGTGGGAATCCAAGATAGGCCAGAGGACAGACTGAGGGTCAGGCATCAGAAAGCAGGCAGTTTCCGGTTACCAGGAGATCAGGAGCCTGGCTACAGACAGCAGTCGAAGAGCACAGACAAGGAAAAACCAGAGTTGAAAGCCAGAATCTAAGGTCTATTGCAAGCAGGGTTAGGAGCAGAGACAGGCAGGCGGTCCATGTTTTTGCTCAGAGAGCTTGCCATCATGGCTTCTTGGTTCAAGCCAATCAGTTGGCTGTGAGGGGCTGCCACTCGGGTCCTGCTGAGTGGTACTTCCTACCAAGCCCAGACCCCAGGGTCCACCCACAAGAGCACATCCTAACCCTCCAGTGCTGAGGTGGTGGCAGCAGCTGTAGAACAGATCCCCATGGTCCCAGGTCCCAATCCTTCAAGTTCTTACAGGGAGGCTTCCGCTGAGTGTATATTTGTCATAGAAAAGAGGTGTGTCTGGAGCTGTATACGCCCAATTCCTTTGGAAGTCAGGAAAGGGTTAACTTGTTTATCTACAAAAAGTGATATCTGAGTGGAAATAGAGGCTGTTCACAGACTGGGAATCATAACATGGCATAAGCCCTTGCTTCGGCTGGCTGGGGAAAGCTTAACTCCTGTAGATTTAGAAATTTCTAACTATCTGAAATGAGTTGGGATGCTGTACTTAGTGGTAACATTTTCTGAAGAGTTTCTGAAGTCACTTAGGCAAAGTCCTATTTTCAAAAGCATCTAAATCACTAAGAAGTGTAAGTCCCATTGAGTTTAAGTGATTTAGCCACTTTTGAAAATATTACTTTTGTTTATTACTGAACCATTGTCCACATCACAAATCCATCACCAACTGTCGCCCTTGTTCGCCATTGTAGTAGGAAGGCCTGAATGTGCAGGCAGACTGTACTACTCATTCATATGTATAGAATGGATCCCTCTTCAGACGGTGGTAAGACACATTGTCAGGGAAACAGATAAAAGCTTGCTCTGCTGCACAGAGTTTTCTGAGACTAACTACAGACCTTTGGCCTGATTCTCCTCTTCACTTCAGTGAAGTTACTCACAACTTATGCTGGTGTGAGAGAAAAATCAGACACCTTGTGTCTCCCATGCTATCAGCTCAGTTCCTCACATTAATTAGTACTAAATTCACTTGCACTTAGAGTACATTCAGCAAAAGAAAACACTTTGTGTGCTCATAATAGTATCCCACAAAGCATGAGAGGGAAATAATCATTTGAGTCATATAACTAATAACTAATTTGGAACCAGTAAAGCTTACCTGATACTTCAGAAATATTCTTACATGTTTCAGAGTAGCAGCCGTGTTAGTCTGTATCCGCAAAAAGAAAAGGAGTACTTGTGGCACCTTAGAGACTAACAAATTTATTTGAGCATAAGCTTTCGTGAGCTACAGCTCACTTCATTGAATGCATACAGTGGAAAATACAGTGGGGAGATTTTATATACACAGAGAACATGAAACAATGGGTGTTACCATACACACTGTAAGGAGAGTGATCAAGTAAGGTGAGCTATTACCAGCAGGAGAGCGGGTGTGGACGGGACCTTTTGTAGTGATAATCAAGGTGGGCCATTTCCAGCAGTTGACAAGAACGTGTGAGGAACAGTGGACACAGTTGGCAACGGTATCCCCTGAACATATCTATTCACGGGACACCATCATAGGGTCTAATCACATCAGTCACACTATCAGAGGCTTGTTCACCTGCACATCTACCAATGTGATATCTGCCATCATGTGCCAGCAATGCCCCTCTGCCATGTACATTGGCCAAACTGGACAGTCTCTCCGTAAAAGAATAAATGGACACAAATTAGACGTCAAGAATTATAACATCCAAAAACCAGTCGGAGAACACTTCAATCTCTTTGGTCACTCGATTACAGACCTAAAAGTGGCAATTCTTCAACAAAAAAACTTCAAAAACAGACTCCAACGAGAGACTGCTGAATTGGAATTAATTTGCAAACTGGACACAATTAACTTAGGCTTGAATAAAGACTGGGAGTGGATGTGTCATTACACAAAGTAAAACTATTTCCCCATGTTTATTCTCCACCCCCTCCCCCCCCCCCGCCCCATTCCTCACACGTTCTTGTCAACTGCTGGAAATGGCCCACCGTGATTATCGCTACAAAAGGTTCACCTCCCTCCCGCCCCCCGCTCTCCCGCTGGTAATAGCTCACCTTACCTGATCACTCTCGTTACAGTGTGTATGGTAACACCCATTGTTTCATGTTTTCTGTGTATATAAAATCTCCCCACTGTATTTTTCACTGAAGTGAGCTGTAGCTTGCGAAAGGTTATGCTCAAATAAATTTGTTAGTCTCTGAGGTGCCACAAGTACTCCTATTCTTACATGTGTTGATCAGAGGGCTTGTGTGGAAATGTTTTGTGGCACTGAGTAAATTAAAATAGATGTTTTAGACTCCGTTATAAAGAAGTCATTTGTGACATTTCATAACTAAATGCTATGAAAATGACATAGGCCATGTTTCCCTTTTAAAACATTGTGCAGCCATGAAGAATTTCCTATTTATACAGTAGTATGATTACCAGAAAGCCAAATGAATTATATAATGAAAAAGATAACTGATCACACTTATAATATGCTTTTCTGCTGATAGCACTTTCAACATTACACTTCAATACTGATAGCATAACTATTAGTAAAATAATAAATGGAAAATGATTAATGCTAACTTAAAATTCACTTCTTACAGAATTACTGGTTACATCCAAATGAATACTTGAAGAATAAATCATGATTTAAATTACAATGAATAACAAATGAAGTAAAAATAATTTGTGTTATAGTGAAAGTGGTTGTAAAACTTTTCACAGAACAGGATCAGAAAAATATCTTAAAGTGTAACCCATGGGATTATTCACAATCTCATTGTTCACAGTTAAATTTTCACAAGGGAAACTATACTACAGAATGGTCTGTGGGACAGATTAAAGGTGACAGGGGCATAAATACATATGTTCTAGTAATTTGTTGTAGGATCAGTAGTGTTTTAGAATCCTTGACAAACCTTTATTAGCCGATTAAGTATTCGGTGTGATAATATTAAATCATTATGATTAATCTTATATTAATGCAAGTGAATCATTACATTCCATGACTGTTATTTTCAATTTATCATTAACTATTAAAGATTAATTTCAGAGTAGGGCTGCGTAAAACACTCATCATATATAAACCCAGATGAAATCTGGCACTGATGAGCTGGAGGGTATTGTGGGAGGTAATATGTGTCCTTTGTTAAGGGAATTGGACTTTGGGCCTAAGTAGAATCTCTGCTTTCAGTTAAAATAATCTTTCTTGGGGGAGGGTAAAGATAATAATTAAAAATTACTAAAATAGAAAGAAACAAGCTGCTAGATTTCCCTTAACTAGAACAGAATCCAGAATAATCTCCTTCCTAGTGGTTATTCCAAGGAGGAACGATTGAATTTACCTTAGCCCTGGTCTATACTACGGGCTTAGGTTGAATTTAGCCGCGTTAGGTTGATTTAAAAATGACTGCGTGCACACAACCAACCCTGTCCCATTGACCTAAAGGACTCTTAAAATTGACTTCTGTTCTCCTCCCCGATGAGCGGAGTAGCGCTAAAATCAACCTTTCAGGGTCAAATTTGGGGTAGTGCGGACACAAACTGATGGTATTGGCCTCCGGGAGCTATCCCAGAGTGCTCCATTGTGACTGCTCTGGACAGCACTTTGAACTCCAATGCACTAGCCAGGTACACAGGAAAAGCCCCAGGAACTTTTGAACTTCATTTCCTGTTTGGCCAGCATGGTGAACTCAGCAGCACAGGTGACCATGGAGTCCCCCCAGAATCGTAGAGCATAGAATATTTCTACACTCCCCCTATCATCTCCGTCCCTGAGGTTATCACAGATTAGAAGGTGAAAAAACTGCATTTGCGATGACATGTTTTCCAAGCTCATGCAGTCCTCCCGCACTGATAGGGCACAGCTTAATGAATGGAGGCATTCAGTGGCAGAGGCCAGGAAAGAATTAAGTGAGCATGAAGAGCGGAGGCAGGACGCGATGCTGAGGCTAATGAGGGGGCAAACGGACCTGATGAAGCATCTGTTGGGGGAGCAAATAGACATAATGAAGCATCTGTCGGAGCTGCAGGAAAGCCAACAAGAGCACAGACCCCCGCTGCATCCACTATATAACCACTTACCCTCCTCCCCATGTTCCATAGCATCCTCACCCAGATGCCCATGAACGAGGGAGGGGAGGCTCCAGGCACCCAACCACTCCACTCCAGAGGATGGCCCAAGCAACAGAAGGCTGTCATTCAAACAGTGTGATTTTTAGTGTGGCTACAATAAGCCATGTGGCCTTGTCCTTTCCTCCTCCCCCACCCCACCCGGGCTACCTTGTCCGTTATCTCATTTTTTTTTAATTAATAAAGAAAGAATGCATGGTTTCAAAACAATAGTTACTTTATTTTGAAGGGGGAGGGTAGTTGGCTTACAGGGAATTAAAATCAACAAAGGGGGCGGGTTTGCATCAAGGAGAAACACACACAACTGTCACACCGAAGCCTGGCCAGTCGTGAAACTAGTTTTCAAAGCCTCTCTGATGCTCAGCATGCCTTGCTGTGCTCTTCTAATCACCCTGGTGTCTGGCTGCTCAAAATCAGACGGCAGGCGATTTGCCTCCCACCCTGCCATAAACGTCTCCCTCTTACTCTCACAGATATTATGGAGCATACAGCAAGGAATGGGAATGTTGGTTGCACTGAGGTCTGACCAACAGCACCAGTGAGCTTTTAAATGTCCAAAGGCACATTAAACCACCATTCTGCACTTGCTCAGTCTATAGTTGAACTGCTCCTTACAACTGTCCAGGCTTCACGAACCATGGGAGAAAGGGGTAGGCTGGGATAGGTGTGACCGGGCAGTGCTGCCGGCTGGGCGACCAGCCTGAGGCAGAAACGTCCAGCTCGCAGGAGAGCAGAGTTGCAGCGTGCCCTAGAGGTTGCTAGGATCCAGGCAGGGAAGACATTCCCAGAACCCCCGGCCAAGCTACATGTCCAATGAGGACGGCTACCAGTCCTACTGCACCATCTGCTGCAAAGTTGCAGGAGAGCAGAGTTGCAGTGGAAGCGGTGGAGACATACACCATGGACGAGGATGGCTAGCAGTCCTACTGCACCATCTGCTGTGAAGGCACCCAGGAGGACCAGAACGGATCACCTGAGCGCGTCGCTGGGGAGCAAGAGAGCAGAGTTGCAGGACAGCAGAGTTGCAGCGGAAGTGGTGGAGCTGTACACGATGGATGAGGAGGCTAGCAGTCCTACTGCACCATCTGCTGCAAAGGAACCCAGGAGCTGCTGCTGTGTAGCAATGCCAGCTGCTGCAGGTGCTTCTGTGTCAAATGCTTGAAGGCCCTGGTAGGGCAAGGTACCTCAGCCAAGGCAAAACAGCAAAAGCCCTGGGGCTGTTACATGTGTCAACCACAGAAGTGCTATGGGGTGTTACAGTGCCGACCGGACTGTACGGCTGCAAGACTTCTTCACCAGCAACAAAGGACAGGAATATGATGCTCCTAAAATCTAAAAAGGCCTGCACATTTCCCAATCACTACCCTTGATAACAGAACGTAAATGATTGCACTGGCTACTTGGATCACAGCAGCCCCCACAGTAGACTTGCCCACAACAGCAGTGGTGATGGTGAGCTGAGTGGGCTCCATGCTTGCCGTGGTATGGTGTCTGCATGGGTAACCCAGGAAAAAAAGGCGCAAAACGATTGTCTGCCCTTGCTTTCACGGAGGGGGGCTGGGGGGGGCGACTGATGACATGTATCCAAAACCACCTGCGACAATGTTTTCCCCATCAGGCACTGGGAGCTTAACCCAGAATTCCAATGGGCGGTGGAGACCGCGGGAACTGTGGGATAGCTACCCACAGTGCACCGCTCCATAGATGCTAGCCACTTTAGTGAGGACGCACTCCGCTGACTTAATGTGCTTAGTGTGGACATACGCAATCGACTGTATAAAATCGAATTCTAAAAATCGACTGCTATAAAATTGACTTAATTTCATAGTGTAGACATATAGACATAAGGACTGAAATAGTTTGCATGTCATGTCAAGTGACTCTTCCGAAGTTTGCTGAGAATGAGCCTCAATTAGCCAACCATCCAGCTATGAGAAGATATGTGTACACTGATGTCTGTAATGAATGCCAGTCATGCCAGCCATTTGGTAAATACACCTGGTGTGGCAGAAAGGCCAAAGGACACAGACAACTGCTTTTTTGCGTGGAGATGCAATTATCATCATCTGGAAACTAGCTAAATGTCAATACAGATGTAGGTAGGCATATTTCAATTTAAGAGGCAAGGCAAGTGACGTAATATCTTTTTTGGCTCAATTTCTGTTGGTGGGAGAAACCAGCTTTCGAGCTAAAGAGAGTTCTTCCTCAGGTCTGGGAAATGTACTCAGAGTGTCACAGCTAAGTACAAGGTTGAACAGATAGCTTAGCTTAAGTAGTTAGCACATGAGCTAAGGAGCCATTCAAGGTGAGGTGGTCCCTTCTGTAGTATGTGAGGTGCTGTAAGTGGTTCCACAGATTCTCTGAAGTCTGTCTGAAAACACGTACAGTACCTCATATTCTTCAGAAAGGACCACCTCACTTTCCATAGCCCCTTAGCACATGTGCTAGCTGTTCTAAATTGAATTTAGCTGTGACACTCTGAGTGCCTTTCCCAGACCTGAAGAAGAGCTCTGTGTAGCTTGAAGGCTTGTCTCCCTCACCAACAGAAGTTGGTCCAAAGAGTATATTACCTCACCCATCTTGTCTCTCAAATATCCTGGGACCGACACTGCTACAACACTGAGGCCTCTTAAATTGTATGCAATCAGTCTCAAGAGAAAGGATAGAAATTATGGAAGCCAGTGTCAACATGCTGAACTTGAACTTTCTGATGACTCTGTCCAGTTTTCAGAGATCCACAATGGAAAAAAGCCTTCCCTTTTGGTATGAGGAAATAGCTAAATAAAAGCTTTTTCTTCTGTGCTACTATGGGAAGCTAGGGGCTCAATTCATGCAGGGCCGGCTCTAGGATTTTTGCCGCCCCAAGCAAAAAAAATTTTGGCCGCCCCCACTTTTTTTTTGTGCCCCCCCGCCCCCGGCTCTGCCCCAACTCCGCCCCTTCCCAACCCCTTCCCCAAATCCCCAGTCCCGCCTCCTCCCCCAGGCGTGCCGCATTTCCCCCCCCCCCATTGCTTCCTACGGCCCCCCTGCCCCGCAACCCCCAGCCCTAGCTCACCTCTGCTCCGCCTGCTCCCCTGAACACGCTGTCACTCCGCTTCTCCCCCCTCCCTCTCAGGCGAGGGAGAGGCAGTGTGTTCAGGGGAGCAGGCAGAGCGGAGGTGAGCGAGGGTCGGGGGGGAGCGCAGGAAGTAAGGGAGGAGTAGGGGAACTGCTCCCCACCCCAGCTCACCTCTGCTCCACCACCGCCACCTCCCCCGGGTGCGCCGCCGCTCGGCTTCTCCTCC
This sequence comes from Chelonia mydas, assembly GCF_015237465.2. NCBI lineage: Eukaryota > Metazoa > Chordata > Testudines > Cheloniidae > Chelonia > Chelonia mydas. Next base: position 271,633,808 of record NC_057849.1, on the reverse strand, counting down.
CTTTCTCCCAGGCTTACCACACGGGGGAGAAGCGGAGCGGCAGCGGCGCGCCCACGGGAGCAGGCGGAGGCGGAGCAGAGGCGAGCTGGGGTGGCGGGGGCACATTTCTAGGGGCGCCATGGCTGGCGCTGGAATGCTGCCCCTAGGAATGTGCCGCCCCAAGCACCTGCTTGTTTTGCTGGTGCCTAGAGCCGGCCCTGAATTCAGGTGAAATTCTGTGGCCCATGTATGCAAGAGGAAAGACTAAATGATCAAAATGATCCCTTTTGGCCTTATAATCTTGCACGTCTCAAACTACTGACCCTACTATCTGATCTGAAGTTTGTCTGAAGCATCACAAGAGGCCCATAATGTATACCTGCATTCTATATATCCTTCAGTCACCAGATTTTTTTGCTATCTTTTCCTGCTTTTCAGGAATGTGATTAATAAAAAAAAACAAACTTTTGTCCCCCAAAAGTCATATCCTTTTGCAGTCTTCATCTAATGGGAAGATATGACCTGCCTTGTATCACTTTATCCTGTCATTTTCTACTCAATGCTGATGCTAATAAGGAGCCAGGAATAGAGTTAGCAAAATAAATAAAACACAGGAACTTTGGCTGTGGCAGTTGGTAGACGGTAGAAATTACTTATCTTCTTAGAAATGCTTGAGAATGAAGTACATGTCCTTAGCCAGTCCAGAATTTTTTAATAAGCTTAGTGCAGATGATCTGTAGTCACTAAACACAATAATCCCTTTGTTCAGCGGCTACAATAAGTAATATAGGTTTCAGAGTAGCAGCCGTGTTAGTCTGTATCCGCAAAAAGAAAAGGAGTACTTGTGGCGCCTTAGAGACTAACAAATTTACTTGAGCATAAGCTTTCGTGAGCCGATGAAGTGAGCTGTAGCTCACAAAAACTTATGCTCAAATAAATTTGTTAGTCTCTAAGGTGCCACAAGTCCTCCTTTTCTTTTTAATAATTAATATAGTGATCACCGATATAATGTCAATTTACCAAGAGCTAGTACATCTTGATATCACTGTCTAAATACCGGGCAATACATCAGTAATCTCACATCATGCTGTAACAACGGTTGGTAAATAATGACTTTTATGCCAACCACTACAAACTGCTTTAATAAAAGTAGTTGTGCAATCTCTCTGTCGGTACTGCTGCTACTATAGTAAAACATGATCTTGCATCACTGACAATGCAATTTTTATCCCACACAGCTCTAGTGGCTACCTGATGCTGTTAGAACTAACAGGAATGGGTGCATAAAAATAGCATGTGCTCAACTGTTGTTTTTTTTTTTCCAATCTTATTACACACAATTACCCTTTTAGCCAGCCCTATTCAAGGAAAGTAGGAGTCTTCCTAAATGTTCGGTAAAATGCTTTTTCTAAGCACATTTTTATCAGGTGACATTTTATATAGACATCTGGAAAAACTAAAAGCAGACTGCCAGAAAACTATTAAAATCAGGATGATCTTTGTCTTTCAGCTTTTCAGTAGCTCATCGATCCCTGCAGAGGTAATCAAATGAAGTCCAGCTCACCTTCTAACAGGATGCCAGCTCCCAACAATCATTCCAATGTTGGCAACACATCCTGGCTGCAAACTGATGAAATCTTGAAAATGCAGACAAAAACCTGTTCGAAAAGAAAAGTTCACTAACATTCATGTACCAGATATTGCTCTATCAGCCAGTTTCAAAATCAGGTGACTAAACTTCAAAATGAACTGAATACAGACATAGCACAGTTTACCTCAGCTGTACTGGAGAAGAAACAATTCATCATACAGATCACAGAAAAATAATATGGAAAGTGAAAACTACAAGAGAATCTGTCATCATCCCCAGTTTGTGTTTTAGAAGATAAAACTGACAAGCAACTGAAGCAGTGAGAGCAATCATTTCCAAATGAAAAGACTATTTCTGCCTGAGGTATTACTGACATCTATCATGAAAACTGAATTTGTTATGGTTAACCTGCTAGTATTTTGATGTTTCAAAATCACCACAACGTAGGGTGGAGCAACTGGCAAATTTCAGAAATGAATTATTTTACTGACAAGCAAAGACAAAATAAAAAGTGTTTAGTTCCTTGGTTAGCAAAAGTTACTGAGTCGCCAAGTGATTGAAATTCGTAATGCAAGCACATTATTTTCCTGTTTCTGTTGTTGCTTCTGCAATAGAGATCCAGATAAAAATGTCAATAACTGTCTGTCCCATTGTAGCTCACTGACTTTAGTTCCTCATTTTAAAGGAACTAAACAGTTCATCACTGACTCACACTGAAATCAGCTCAGCTATTCATACACCAAAACACACGGGCTAGCCAGAAAACAAAACTCCATTTCACAAGAGTTTGAGGTTTCAGCTGTTAGTTTAGTGCCCAATTCAAAGCAAGGACTTGAGGTTGGGTCTCCCATATCCTATGGGCATGCCCTGACCACCAGGCTACCTAGTCAGTCTTTCTTTTTCACAGTCTCTCCTTTTGGAGCTGTTGTTAGTTATCTGAATAATTAAATACTACCTGGGTCAGAGAGAATGATTTTACAGCCTGTTAGTGAGGGCATTCACATGAAATGTAGGAAATGCAGATTTAAGTCCCTGCTCCAAATCAGATAGTGCAAGGAACTTGAAAGTGGGTCTTCCTCATCCCACATGAGTGCCATTACTAGTGACTACTTGGGGATGGGTCTCTCTTGCCCATCCTTTTGAGCAGAAATTCCATACTAGACATAATAAACCTTCTCACTGAAAGATTTGTCAAAACCAATACATTTTTTTGCAAAAAGTGTTAGTTTCAACTAATCAATATTTTTCAAAGAAAAAACATTCTGGCAAAAAATTCCCAGTTAAAAAACAAAACCACAACTATTTTAGCAGTTTAAAGAGATGTGCTGCTTACCACGTTTCTGCTCCTTACCATTTCACATATCAGTTAAGTACTTAACATTCTGTTTTCATTTTTTAAAACCAGTAAGAGATCTAGAGTAAATGTCAACATTTCAAGCAACAGTAAATGTTGAGAAGTTAATTTCTCCAAATAAAAATTAACCATTCATCTAGATGAGGAAACTTAACATTTCCCAACATTTGAAAACTGAGCCCCCATTCATCTCACCCCCTGCAACCATTGGTTGTTAAAGGCCTAAAATGAACAGCCACTAAAGATTGTGTAGATCTTCATAAATGATACTTTCTCTTCTTTTCTCACATGCCTTGAGCAACAAAATAGTTAATATTGATATTTAAAGTATCACCATTGTCATCTGAGCCATCCTTGATGTGGCCCCATAGCAAAATGAGGACAGATACATGCATGGAATTAAGCAGCAGGCTAACTTCTATTAAACTTCTATTAAACTTTAACACAGGGGATGGGTGCTATCCACCCATCACCCATACACTCCTATACCAGGCATTTACTTGGTTCCAAAACGGGGGTTACAGGGCTCCTTACCATATAAACTATAATGCAGGGTAGGCTCTCCTCAGCCTATCTCCCAGCACTCAGCTCTCCTCCCTGTGAGGGGGACAGAGGGTGTCTTACAAGAGAACTGGACTTCACATAACCTGCAGGCCTCTTGTGCACTTTGCACTTAGCCACCATAAGCTAGAAGTGAGGACAGCACGTAGTGAGAAAGAAGCCTCCGCCCATAGTCCCCATAATAAACACCATGGTGAGGAAGACTGGACACCTGAGGTGGCGGGGGGGGTTGCCAGGAAAACAGAAGATAGGGTAGAGAACAGACCCTTCTCTAATGATCAAGTTGACCCACTAAACTGAAGCACAGCCTACGGGTGGCTGACAAGGATAGCTGGAATCCCCAGTCTCATCACTGCAGATGTAGCAGTTTTGTTCAGGGAATGTATGATCCTTGAGGATTTTGCAAGAGTCCTCTACAATATCCAAGTAGGGACCCCTCCTGAAGATGATGATGCGCAAAGGCATATTAGCTTTCAGGGGGAGGTGATAAAGGCCCTTTTCCCAGCAAAAAGCCCTGTAGTGATATATCACCAAGAGAAGCAACAGGACAGGGAGAGACCAGAAAGCTATGTGGCTAGAAAGAAGCTAGCATTTAAACACACTTTGTTGACTATGGCAGGTAACCTGAGTTAAGACAGCTGCATTTAAATAGGCCTTCATCCAAGGGTTTCTCCCCATGATTCGCATGGCATTGGTGGGTCCTGACTCAGGAGTAGCTAGGTTAGAAGATTTAGGGCATAGGGCCTGAAAAGGGGGTGCAGACTGATATTTATCTCCTCAAGAAGAAAATTGATAAGGTAGATCCAATAACCCTCCCAGGCAAAACTCTGGGGGAAGGCCAAAGAAAAGGGGGGAAAGGGAAGGACAAGGGAGACACGCCCTACAAAATAACTCCCAATCCCTGGCAGGTGGAAATTTGGTGACTGCTCCTGGGGTACAAACCAAGGGAAAAGACAGATGAATTGCCCCCGCTAGAGCTTTTATTAAAGCTGGCTGAGCATGAAGGGAAGACCCCAGCTGCATCCCCTGATGTCTCCCTGTAGGGGGCTGGGCGCCTCTCCCTCCCCCAGATAGTGGCACATTTGAACACTGCTGGGTGGGGGAGGTTCACAGTTTATGTGAAACTTGGAGGAAGGATGTTTGAATAAAATTTATTGGTAGAGTCAGGTCCCACTTATCCCCCACCCTAAGCAATTCAGAACTGATAAATTTGCTGAATCCCAGGTGAGTGCTTGAAGCACAGTTAAAAGCATGAGTCTCTAGCTTGGTGGGAAATGACTTGAATTCTGACAAATCTAAGTAAGTGCAATTGTTTATATAGGAAGGGAAAAGCTTTGTTATGCTTTTCCAGATTACTAACTGCGTGGATGTTGGAAAATATTGGAGATGATGCACTCCTGCGCGCTGCTTGTGCTGGTAGTTGTATCGTGCACTTATTCATCTGATGGTGTGAATATAGGTTCAGATAACCCCGGGTAACATGTGCAGCAGGGTGAGGACCTAGGCCCACAAAGGCCACAAGGTATCACCCTATCACATGAGCCCAAGGCCCAACACCAAAATCTTAACCCAGTACTTATCCCACTGTGGCTTGAAGGTGCTGTGAGGAAGGAAAAAACTCCCAGGTCCTCTACCAATTGGTCCATGGGAGAAAAAAAATCCCTTTCTGTCTCCCCCCCTTGCTGCTGGGACTGTCCCCCTTTCATCACTTGTCCCATCAAGTTCCCCCACCTATTGATGCAGGTGTGTGGCATTTTGAAATAAATGGGACAGTTAATACCTCAGATCTAATGTTTCAGAGTCTCTGCAGACATTGCTGTTTCAGTTACAATTAGGTCATATTTTCAAGATTTTTTTCGCAATCATAAACTCTAGAACTTACTTTTATTTATTTAATGAAACCTGAGTCTCCAGCAAACAGTTGAGAGGTCTGTCCTAGTTAGTCTTTCACATTTCCTTAGAGAGAACATCCAACACTTGGGGAAATCCTGGATTAATTAATATGTAAATTTTTAGATAAAAATTACAGTGCGTACAAACGTATCTCAAAAGGTATAAAGGTTCAATTGGTCTAAAACATAATTGTTTCCATGATGATTTATGGATGTTAATCCCAGGAAACTAATGCCAACAAGAAGAATATTGAAGCCTCTGAGATGATGTGGTGGTGAAGATTAAAAAGTTGAGGGAAAGGAAGATGAACACTTCTATTAGAAATATTATGGGAGTGAAGTGGACTCTGCTCTCAGAAATCAACAGGCGCGAACTTATGTACTTTGGTGACATCAGACAAAGAAATTGAAATAACCTTGATAAAACTTCCATGGAAGGAATGGTGGAAGGTCATAGTAGTAGGGGACAAACAGCAAAAGATGTTATTAGTATTCAGACATGAATAAATGGACTTAACTTACTTAAATTCTAGATGGCCAGATTTCCTCTAACTTTTTTAAAAACTCAACTGGGATCTGACTCTGAACTTGCATACATCAGTTCTAAATCCATGTGTTATGCAATGCCCCATCTCACAGTGCTCCTGGTGACAAGACCCAGTGTTTCAGTCCTGTACCTCAGTTTCCCCTCTTCAGGCTCTTGAACAAGGACTTCACAAATTCCTCATTTCAATAACACTCTTGTTTAGGTTCATTTACTGAGACAAATATAAGCCATTCAAGCCCAAAGATAAAGTCCTCAGAGTCCAAACCTGAAAAATTAAAGGAACTAGAAATCATAAACAGGATTTTCTGCCACTTCTGAGGCTCCTCACTTCCACACTCACCTTCAACAACATTCCTACTAAACATAAATTAGGCCCCCTTCTCGGGCACCCTTTCTGCAAGCTCCATGCCTCTATTCCTGGGCTCTGCACAGTGCTTTTACATGAGCACTGTCTCCCAAGGCTTGCTCCCTGGAGGCCCCTTTCTCTGCAGCAGATTCTTACTGCCTGCCCTCCCAAGTGACTCCTTGCTGCTCCTGCTCCCCCTACCTTACTGAGAACCTTACTCTTTATAGGGATCATGTCTTTTCCTCAGCTGCCTCTGATTAAAATACAGAACTGGCTGGCCCCAAGCCAGTGACCCTTAAGGGGATAAGACCATCCTGTTACACCAAGTAACTCCACTGACTTCAGAAGGGTTTACGCATCGTCCTTGGGCTGTTACCACACACAAGCTTCCTCTAAAGAATGGAAGGACTGATGTTCTCTCAGTTATAATTTTAAAGAACAGCCCTTTAAGAGGACTGCAGGCTGAGCAACCTAGAAACTTCTCCCCCTTTATCAGTTAATTGTCCATATATTACATGCATTGAGGATGTCATAGTTTTATGACTGTTTGATGTTTGAAGAGCAAATCGCCACTTGCTTCCCCAGTGATTTTTCTTGACAAAGATATTTTTGTTGTTTTTAATCAGAATTATACAGAAGGAAATCTTACAAATATAAATATTTCAACTGTAACCAAAAAGAACATGACTAATACGGAATAGTTTAAAATAAACAATTCTCTTGTACGTGGTGTTTCTAGAACAAGGTAATGAACTGTTCTGATTTTTTTTTAAAGCATAACAAAGTTTAGAGGAATAAATATCATGAGAATTGAATACATTTGCTCACTTTGACAAACCTGAATAATATGGGGTATTTTGCCCCCTTTGCTGTTGCTCAGTTCAATGTCACTAGGGTAGCATCCATCAAAGAAATGTCACAAAGCACAACATAGATAGTGCTGTTGCTGAATGCTAAAATGTCAGGCTACTAAGCCCTCCCCTCCCTTTTTTCCTCCCAACTCTCTGTTAACTCACCATGCTCATTTATAGGGATAGGAAGTTAAGCACTTACTAGTTGGTGAAACGGAGACATTCAGAGACTCACTTTGATTCATGTGAAATAGTGACAGCAAAGACCTTCAAGTACCATAGCCTTTAGGCTTGACATGGATTCAGAAAAGGTTCAGTTGGTAGGTTGTCTGCACCATCAGCTCCACATCTCCCATTCCTAGTAGCTTATGCATACTGTAGTCTTTAAAACCTGAGACTCCTTAGTGTCTAATACTAAACGAAAGGCCCTGACTAGGCCAAACATGTCCACTCAATCACACACTTATACCCACATTCTTTTAACAAATACAGCTATTGTATAAGATCCAGGGGCATATTTTCCACTTTTTCAGCAGTGAGGGATATTGTTTCCCTTGGTGTCCTGGAGAAATTACAGTTTGGCTAATCACACTATGCCGATCTAATTTCCTCCTACATCACTGGATGTGTTGTTATTCAATTCCTGTCTTGGAATGGCCCACTGCATTGTGTTTCTCCCCAGAGATGGCTGCACTTCAGAGGTGGATTAAATTACCCCCAAACCATATAGAATTTACCGTTATAAAATGGTTTCCAATGAAAGATGCTTTATAAATGCAAAAATCCCATATAGTTGACTGCTGAAAATATTGTTTGGAAGGAACTAGAAAAATAAATTAAAGCAAATGAGCTCCAGTAAGGTTCCCAGGACTTTCATAGCCAAAGTTCAGGAAATGTTTCATATAATTTGCCTCCGCTGGCCCCCTTTATCATTCTGGTCCCTTTATTATTATAATTAGTTCTCTGGCATGGCAAAAATCTGTTACCATTTAAAGTAAACCCCATAATAGCTTTTAGCTACACCACCACCAATACCCTTAAAAATCTACTGTCAACAGAAACATGGACATTGCCACATACCTTAGTAGTCTGCAGAAGCAGAGCCATGGAGTTAAAGCAGGTAGCTCAGGCCTGCCCCATCTAGATAAGTAATTTTGTAGCCTCATCACTGTAGTACCTGAGGACCTCACAAGCAGTAATGAATTTGTCCTTACCACACTTGCATGGAATATTAATATTCCTAGTGTATAGATGGGACTGAAGGATGGAGAAATCAAATGAATTGTCCAAGGTCACACAGGAAATAATGGTAAAATCTGAAATTGAATTTGGATTGTCTGAGACCCAGTGCCATTGCCTCTATTTCTTACTAATTATATCAACAATCCTGTTTATGGCAAACATAAGTCCCCCAGCTCTACCTACCAAACATCTACTTATAGAAGGCCTGATCTTCAGAGTGGCCGAGCAGCCTCAGCTGTCCAGTACAGCAGAAGGATTTTTGGCTGCTCAGCAATTATTAAAAAAAAAAACAGGCCTATGACAATAAAGATGCTTTTTGGAGCACGAACAACAACATATTTAATATCACTAAGGAGATTGTGTGTGCACCAGAAGCTAAGGAATGGATTATGTGCTAATTACAGCATGCTGGACAATGTTTCTGTCTGCCAGTTCTCAACCAATACTATAAAAAAACAGGAATTAGAAGCTTGGAAACACAGTAGCACAGCCATAGCCTGAAAAGATTCCAGTTTTTTAAAAATAATAACAGTGTTGGCAGAAATGCTTGATGGGCAGGGCAGAATCGGTGCTATACTTTACTTCCATTTCTTTGCCAGCTAAGGCCCAACACAAAGGGGTACAAGAAAAACAGAGGGGGAAGCTTCAACTATTTTGAAATGCATTTCCTAAGGATTAAAAAGCATTTCCTATAGCCTGCTTCACTTTTCTGCTAATACTTTTTATTTAGTAACAAGGAATTAATTAAAAAGAAGCCAACTGTGGCCAAAACATATGAACATCAGAAACTGAAGGGATTATACAATGTTGAAAAATATAAGGAGCCAATTCTGCTAGACTTATGCACACAGAGTATTTCTACTGATATCACTGAGATACTCTGAATGGGTGGCAGAATCAGGTCTTAAATAAATGATATACTGGAACTTCTAACATTTAATACAACAAGTCCTGTCAAACAGCAGAAGAGATCCCCCAACAAAGAAAACCTTGCACTCAGTTACAAATGTTAATAAACAAGCTAAATCATCTCATAAGCACATTGATTGTTAAAATATCATTGTGTTTGAGAGGGAATGTTGCTGAACACATGAACACTAAATGGATTTCCTTTTGTGTAGCAAGGCACCTATAGACAGAGAGAAAGGATAAAGCAGTGATTAAGCCGCTCACTTAGGTGACACAGATAAGGGTTCGATTCTCACCTCTGTGTGAACTTGGGCAAGTCATTTAGCCTCTCTCTCTCTCTCTCTCTCTCTCTCTCTCTCTCTCTGAGTTTCCCATGTGTAAAATTGGGATAATAGCAGTTCTCTACCTCACAGGGATGTGGTGAGGATAAATACATTAAATATTATGAAGTACTCAGATATTGCGGTAATGGAGCCATGTAAGTACCTAAGACAAGCCAGCAGGCATACAGGAGGAAAAATGGCTGAGCTTAGAAAATAGAGTCAAGAGAGTTCTTAGTGGGGGAGTGTAAATAAGTAAGATTTTTTGTGGGGGGACTAAAAGTGGCACTTACAGGATTTCAGTTGAACCACTGAAAAAAAACAGTGGCTGAGGTGGTTTAGAAAGTTGCTGCAGCAGTGTAAGGATCAAATGAGCCCTACCTGTGCTGCTTTTGCTATTCAACCTCTTTGTTCAAAACATAATTCTATGGGACACATGCATATTGCAAATTAAAGAAGTAAAGACAATTATTAATCCTGTATTTGTATCTTTTCATGTCTCTTCCCACATCAGAAAAAAAAAAGGCGGGGGGTAGGGAGACAATCTTGAATCCAAAGCGTCCTGGATAGTCAGACCTTTTATAGGGACAGTCCCAATATTCGGGGCTTCGGCTTATTTAGGCACCTATTACCCCCCCACCCCATCCCAATTTTTCACAGTTGCTATCTGGTCATGCTATTCAGAAATAGAGAGTACATTTAGATTGAAATATAAATGGATAGATTCAACTGTGTGCACAGGCACCATCTGATACTTCTATCTTGCTTTTGGCCTCATCCCACATAAATTCAACATTTCTAATATGGCACTGAGCCACACCAGGATGTGTTTTATTGTTCCATTAATACACGCCTTGAGTACACTGTGAAGCACAAGTCTAGAGGTTGAGTGCTTTAAACCTCCTGAGGTGTTTATTAATGTACCAGTAAAAACACCCTGGAGTGTGTCCTAATGCTACAATGTGGCATCACATTGTTTAAAAAATTAATATCATTTGAAATAAAATAACTTTTAGGAAAATCTTCCCATTATTAAAAACAATACGCCGTGGAAGGAGAATGAAGTTGTAGAAAAAAGTAAAAACAAAAAACCAAACAAAAAAATGACGAGCACTTCCCTCCCTCACAGGGGTGCTGTGAGGTGAAATACATTAAAGATCATGTGGTGCTCAGACACTTTTATAGTAATCAAGGTCACATAAGTGCCAGATATAGGAAAGACTGTCTATTTTTTTAAAAAGCAAAAAACTACCTTCACTTCTACCTATCAACAGGTGCAATTCAGAGCAAACTTTCGCCCTTATATACATGTGCCATTGAGCAAAGAGATAGTTTGGATAACAAGATAATCACCCCAGAGTGAAATAAAATCATACAAATATGACCTAGTGATATAACGCTTCAAGAGTATCTCCATGATAGGACAGTGCACCGGTATTAGGTAAGCTTGTTTTCTGAACTAAGCTCAGAGAGATTGGCTGTGGCCAGATCTGGTAGAAATTGCTATTATTTACATGCATTTCCCACTCTTCAGCATTGTCTTAAAGTATATTTTTGTAGCGTTGTGTACATTGTTACAGATAGAAAGGCCTTTTGTACTGCACCCCAGATTACACATCTGCCCTTTTGACTTTCACCTCAGAGAATGAAGGTCAACAAGAAGGTATCAAAGGTAACTACATTTATTTGGAGTTCATGGGCTAATCCCATCGGTCTCTTTCAGCACAAGTAGTTAGCATTTTTCTCTTTATTGTTCTCTTTTTATGTCCTCTCAATAATTCATGTGTTCATTTTTCTGATTTCTCATATTTTCTAGCATTGATTTATCCTGTTGCAATATGTATGCAACTCCTGGCATACCACATTAGGTAACCTCTTTGGGAACCTATCAGCTTACACATTTTTCTCTAGTACTAGTATATGCTACTAACCAGGTAATGTCTATAGGATGCCAAGGGGTCAGATTTATTCCACTGTATAGTCAATCTTTTTGTTCTCACATGTAAGGCTCTACACAAACCTGTTCCTGCCTACAACTCTATCTTTTCTGTCTCCCCCCTCCTCTTTCACCTTAGCTTTCAGCTAACCCTCTTTGCTACCTTATCTCATCTAACCTTTGCACCTTCTTCCATTCTTCCATAGCCCCTCCATCCCTAGCTGTTTCTGCTGTTCCCACAAATTCAATAGTCTTTATTTGTTAATTGAAAAGAAAAGAAGAAAAAGTAATAGACAAAAGAATTGTAGAGAATACCACAACCAGCCCACAAACTAATGAAACAAAACACATTCCAAAGTACTAAGTTTTTTGGATATCTTCCATCATGCATTTTCCTTTCATGCCTTCATGATCCCTTTTTGCCTTCTACTTCCAACTTTGCTTTATAAGAAAGCATTTTCTTCATCTTCTTGATACTTTAGTCACGCATTAATGCTTTTTTACAATTAGTTTCTTGGTTTGTTTTTTAAAGGAGAAAAATAAAAGGGAAATAAACTCATAGCATTGTAGAGACAACACAGTACACTGGAGTAATAAGCAGTGAAATCCTATGTGACACTAAGGCCCAGCCTACAACTAAAAAAAAAGGCTTCTTAATGTTGAGACAAGCCGGGTGGTAGTTTTACCTTGAAGGATGCTCGTTGAAGTGCAGGAGGCATTACTTAACTTGTACAGTAACTGGAGTTCTTCAAGGTATGTGTCCCTGGGTGCTCCACATCAGGATGTGAGCATGACTGTGCACTCTTCATTGGATATTTTTGTCAGCAGTGCCATACCCCAGACACTCTGGTACAAGGGCATATAGGGAGGGGGCAGACCCACTGCCACTTTAGTCCCTTCCCAACCACCAAAGTCCAAAGTGTTTGTTTCTATTCTCTCAGGACCTTGAGCAGTAAGGGAGTTGGGGGATAAGCATATAGCAATATGCGAGGACAGGGAATGACTAGGGCATCTCCCTTTGAATAGTGACTGTGCTCTCCTCTTGAGCAGCTCTGTCTGCACTTCATAAGATGGTGTCGCAAAGAGATCTATCTGTGGAAGACCCTAGGTAAGATATACCCCTTTTAATACACCTTCTTCATCTCCCACTTGTGATTAATGCTAAAATGTCTGATGAGGGTGTCCACCACTGTGTTCTGTAGTCCTGGAAGATAGACCACTGAGATCTCTATAAGAAAAGGAGTACTTGTGGCATCCTAGAGACTAACAAATTTATTTGAGCATAAGCTTTTGTGAGCTACCGCTCACTTCATCAGATGAATTCAGTGGAAAATACAGTGGGGAGATTTATATACATAGAGAACATGAAACAAAATACCCACTGTAACAAGAGTGATCTCTTAAGGTGAGATATTACCAGCAGGAGAGCCGGGGGCGGAGAGGGGGGAAGCTTTTGTAGTGATAATCAAGGTGGGCAATTTCCAGCAGTTGACAAGAACGTCTGAGGAACAGTGGGGGATGGAATAAACATGGGGAAATAGTTTTACTTTGTGTAATGACCCATCCATTCTGTCATAAATATAAGGGGAAGGGTAAACACCTTTAAAATCCCTCCTGGCCAGAGGAAAAACCCTTTCACCTGTAAAGGGTTAAGAAGCTAGGATAACCTCGCTGGCACCTGACCAAAATGACCAAGGAGGAGACAAGATACTTTCAAAGCTGGAGGGGGGAGAAACAAAGGGGCATTGCTGGCACATGATGGCATATAGGATGCCATATATACACATGATGCCATCATGTGCCAGAAATGCCCCTCTGCAATGTACATTGGTCAAACTGGACAGTCTCTATGGAAAACCATAAATGGACACAAATCAGACGTCAAGAATTATAACATTCAAAAACCAGTTGGAGAACACTTCAATCTCTTTGGTCACTCGATTACAGACCTAAAAGTTGCAATTCTTCAACAAAAAAACTTCAAAAACAGACTCCAACAAGAGACTGCTGAATTGGAATTAATTTGCAAACTGGACACAATTAACTTAGGCTTGAATAAAGACTGGGAGTGGATGGGTCATTACACAAAGTAAAACTATTTCCCCATGTTTATTCCACCCCCCACTGTTCCTCAGACGTTCTTGTCAACTGCTGGAAATGGCCCACCTTGATTATCACTGCAAAAAGTGCCCCCCCCCCTCCCGCTGGTAATATCTCACCTTAAGTGATCACTCTCATTACAGTGTGTATGGTAACACCCATTGTTTCACATTCTCTATGTATATAAATCTCCCCACTGTATTTCCCACTGAATGCATCCCATGAAGTGAGCTGTAGCTCACAAAAGCTTATGCTCAAATAAATTTGTTAGTCTCTAAGGTGCCACAAGTACTCCTTTTCTTTTTGCAAATACAGACTAACACGGCTGCTACTCTGAAACCTGAGATCTCTATGCAGTATAACATGCACCCGTTCCATAGTTTTATGGATTCTGCCCCTAAGCACTGGGATCTTGATCCTCCTTGAGAATTGATATAATAAATTGCTTCTCTGTTGTCCAGCATTATTCTCATTGGGTGGTCCCTGATATGGGGCAGGCATCACTGGCACGCAAAACAAACTGCTCTGAGATCTAATACATTGATATGGAGGATCCGCTCCTGAGGGGTCCATTTGCCTTGAGCTGTAGGATTTTGAAGTGTGCTCTCTAGCCTATCAAGGAGGTGTCTATAGTAATGATACTTGTGGGAGGAGAAGGCAAGAATGAAACTCACACACACACCTTTTGTGGATCCTTCCACCACTTTAGAGAACCAAGGGACCAAGATACCCACTTGGATAGACTGTGCTTTTTTGAGGCACAGATGGTTCTCAGCCAGGTCAGAAGATACCAAAACTGTAATCTTGCTAAGGTTGTCACAAACATACAGGCTGCCATATGGCCCATGAGTTGCCAGAAAGTCTTTGCTGTGGTTTGTGGGCTCTGTTGAAACAAGGCTGGACAGAGTGGCAAATCTGTCCTAGGGGCAAGTATGCACTGGTGGTAGTGAAGCCCAGAGTGGTCACAACAACGTCTATTCATTGAGTGGGTGTGTGATGAAGCAGATAAACCACCCGCCAGCACAGAAAGAGTTAAAGAAAGCCTCTGGGTCCAGCTAGCCCCTTCCCTGTTATACCTTAAGCCAATGCCAGGCCTGGAGGGGGAAGAAAAGGAGAGAGCCTGGCTCAGGTCAGGGCTGATTGGTGATGAGGCTGCCGCCCTATCTGATGGGAAGAGTCACTAGTCAGCCAGCCAAGGCAGCCACTGGGAAGTAAGTACAGTATCCCTGGATAAAGGAGACTGTGGAAGAGACTTAGGAGCACGTAGCCTAAGATATAGCTTGGTGACTGAAGCACAGAGACTTTCTGAGTTTTTGGCCCCACTACACTTACAGCTGCCCTGCCTGGAGGAATCTGGGACCTCAGCAGGATGTCACCCAAGGTTCCTGAGGGGGTGCTACTAGAGACAAGCCACCATAGCAACTTGGATTATAGGAGCCATACCTCAAATGGAAGGGACAGTGGTAAGAAGTAGCCCAGGCCGACAAACTCCCTGCTGGAAGATCTCCTGTTCAGGGGTTGACTCACATAGGGCCCTGAGCTGGGACCGGGTGGAGGGTCAGGAGCTGGGTCCTCCTACTCAATTGCCTTAAAGACTTAGGCACCTTGACCAGGGAAACAAGGGGCCAGAAGTCATGTGTTCCAACCACTAAACTGCCCAGCCCTCCTGTTCCAGGGTGTGAGAGAAAAATCTTCCGCATTGAGGTGGAGGCCCAATAAGTGGAACAGTGATAGGGCTGTGCTGGTTGCTGTTTGTACCTCGAGAAATGAGCAACCTTTCAGAAGCTAATCATCCAGGTAGGGAAAACCACTAATTCCATCTCACAAAGATGAGCTTTGGTGGCTGAAAGGACTTTGGTAAAGATCCATGGGGCAGTGAAGAGGACAAAGGACAATACTGTTAGTGGTCTCTGCCCACCGCAAAACATAGGAAATGTCTCTGCAAACCAATTTCCTGGGCCCAGAGAGGGAATTATCACTGCTAGGGTTATCATTCTGACCCACTGAGAGTGGACAAAGGTGTTCAGTGTCCCAAGGAATAAAATTGGTCTCTACTTTCATTTTTCTTTTGGACCAGGAAGTACAAGGAATAGAACCTTTTTTCAAAGTTGGTGGAACAGGTTTGATGGGCTCCAGTGTTAGAAGGAATTGTACCGCCTGCCTCAAAATACTCTTGTGAGAGGAGTCCCTGAGGAGGGAGGAGGACAGGTGGGGGGAAAAAAGAGAAGTGAAGTGGATGGAATAACTTATGTAAATCACTTCCAGGATCCACCTTTTCAAGGCGATGAGCTCCAAGGAAGGCAGGAAATGAGAGAGACAATCCCCATAAGGATAGAGGAGGATAGGTGCAGCATTGGATCCAGAGAGGTAGAGAGTTCATGACCCTCGACCAATGAGGATGCCGCCAACTGGAAGGTCTCTGTAGAAGATTGTCCTTTCTTAGTGTACCTGGTCCGATTCCTGGGGGCTTGGCTGTTTTTGTAGACTGGTAGTGGACTGGGCGATACCACTGAGCCATCTGGAATCTACTGCGCTTTCTCTTTGCCACAGGTGTATAGATGCCCAAAGATCATAGTGTCAATGGGGAGTCTTTATGACAATGAAAAGACCCATCCATGGCATCACTAAACAAGTTGGTCCCCTGAAAGGGAAGTCCTACACATTGTTTTGTACCTACTGGGGCAGACTGGAGGACTGCAGCCAAGAAGATCAGTAAATGATTTCTGCTGTAACTATGGAGCATGCAGCTGTACTGGCAGCACCAAGTGAGGCCTGGAGAGATTCCTTAGTGATTGTCTGGAATTCTGTTATGAGGGCTTGAAATTGTTTCTCTGATCCTGTAGCAGGTGTTCAATAAAACATGAAAACTTTGTATACTCGTATTTTGCTATCAGGGCTTAGTAACTGGCTACTCTGAACTGCAGCAAGTCCAAGGAGTAACTCTTGCAGCCCAGAAGGTTCAGTCTTTTTAGTGCTTTGGCAGATGGTATTGAGCTGAACAAGTGTTTGTTTGTTAACTGCCTCTACAACCAGGGAATTGGGTTTAGGGTGGAAGAAAAAAGTGTTCTGAGACTTTGGGTGGGATGTAGTATTTTTTGTCAGGCCATTTGCACCCAGATGGTATAGTAGGTGGAGTTTGCCTCACAGAACATGTTGGGGACAGCAGACCATCATTCACGGGCAAGTGATCAGCAATGGGGATTCAGGCTCTTCTGGGATTCAAAGATCCTCATGGGATAGAAGAATGGAAGGCATCAGGGACTCCAGTAGAAACCTTGGGATTCTGTATGTCAAGTGGCGTTGTAGATGGTATCAAAGTGTGATCACGTTTGGCTACTGAAAGCGGTGCCGACAACAATTTCAGCTTGGCTCTGGAGTCCTTGTGTTTTGGAGGCAAAATGTCCAGTGCCACTCTAGGTGGTCTACCAGATGACAGTATGTGGCACGGTCTTCTTATCCAGTGCCATTGTCTTGTCACTGGAGGGGATTGGAGCATCAGTGGTACTCATAATGAGACACAAGGTCTCCTGAGACCCAAGCTGAGAGCGTGACTTTCTCCTTCTCTTCTCCCATTCTGGAGAAGGCAGTCTTTTCTTCTTTGAGGGTCTTCATGGCTTTGAAGGACCCCCAGGGTCTTTGCTTACCATCACAGTATAACGGTCACCAGGGCTCTCTGAAGATCCAAGGTACATGGGGGGGACTCAAAGAGCACTCCATCAACAGGAGTTTTAGCATGTCCTCCCTCAGTTTGTTAGATCTGCTTTTAAAATGTGAACAGATCTTACATTTGGAGGGGACACAAGACTCTCCCAGGCAGCAAAGGCAGCTTGAATATCCATCACAGTGTAGGAAAGAATTGTGGCAGGCCTGGCAGGATTTTATGCTTGGGGTCTTGGGCATAACCTGTACTCAAGTCAGCAGATCAAGGCCTGAGAAAAACGAAGTCCCAAATTGGGCAAAAGAAGAAGTGATGGGGAATTCCTCCTACCCTCAAAAAGAAAAAAAAAACAGTTCTAAAAAACAAAAATAAAGACAATAACAAGAAAGAAAATAAAATATTAAGTCAGAGATATAGCAAGCTACATAGCTAGCTAATGGACAGTGCAGCACTGTGTCACAAGCTTCAGGCTGTAGAAAAAGAAATGGAGTTGCGGCGGGTCCAACCGCTCCATATACCCTCATATTGGAGCACCTGGGTGTCTGGGGTGCAGGCATGGACAAGTGAACATTTCTGAAAAAAAATCTGAGATCAAGAGTGTACAGTCACATGCACATCTTGATGTGGAGCACCCACAGGGGCACTACTCAAAGAAGAACCCTAGGCTCCTCTCTAGGGTCTACCTCAACCACATTTATTGATAGCTGATATTTTTATAGAACACTCTGTGATTTTCCTTTGAGGTATTTTACAAGATCCTTGGGACACAACCTGGCCTCTTTTATGGGAGTGCATAACAGGAGGAGGAAGAAATTGGCTCACAGGGCAGCATGAATCCACCTACATTCTGAGCTTCCTTATCATGGGAGGAAGGGAAAAGAGCAGTCACAGAACTGACAGCAAAAATGAATACCCCAAAAGATGAGTGATTGGGTCAGAATGCAGCATGGCTTTGCTTCCTCTTCTGCATTGATATTCCAGGGATAGCAAACACTTGACCCTTTTACAGAGTGTATCAGTTGCCAGCCTCTCCTGCATGTACAATGATGGGATCCATTGCCACTGGTGTGTCCCTACTCATCCAATTCTAAAAAATGCAGTCAGTTGTAAAGCCACATCAGACTGCAAGACAAGGGGACAATTGCTGTCTTGAAATTTCATATTTATTATCCTTAGCAAAGCCAACTCTTGCTGATAAAAAACTTCACACTGCTGTGAGTTTCCAGCAAATCTTACTTCCTTAATAAAAGCACTTCATTTATTTTTCATTTGAATACCCTTCAAAAAAGCAATGATGGTAATTAGACGTTTTGTTAAATATGAAAGCAGCAACCATCACTTGCATTAGTGTGCAACATATTTTGTCAAATGTAAGTGGGTAGGAATTTGGGTAGGTGGACATATTTTCCTTGCTGAATGTTAAGTGGATAGTAGGCTATCTACAGCTCAGGATTAAGGCCAGGCAAAACAGCAAAATGGTTTTGGGGTGGGATGGGATTTATGAAATGCAGGTTCAATTTCCTCCTCCACCATAGATCTCTGACATGCTCTTGGACAAGTCATGCAGGCCTGGATGCACAAAAGGAGTTAGGTGCCTGCATCCATGTTTTAGTCACCTAAGTCCCAGTTTCAGGACTCCTGTGATGCACAAAACTCCTGCTGTAGATGCCTAAACTCACTTGCCATCTAAACTTTTGCAGTAAAAGTTCCCTTTCTCTAGGTGTCTATGTTTCTGCCTCTGAGCATGTGAACTGCTGCCTCCTTCTTGGCATTTGGACATCTATCTCCCACCTAAGCCCCAGAGCAATTCACAAGCCAGGGGAAAATGGGCAATTGACTGCTTAATTTGCATGCAAGATCCCAAACAGCCTCTGAGCACACCTTCTGGCCCAGGTCCCTCAGGCAAGTTAACACAAAACAATGCGTGGGGAGGTGACAGGGGTGCCAATTTTGGGGGATTGGGAAGACTGCCCTCCCCCAGGTTTTTTCATTTAATACAGGGGCATAGCCATAGCTCACACAATTAGCATCCAAGCCCACCTGTCAGGGTTCCCTCCCCACTCTGAACTCTAGGGTACAGATGTGGGGACCCACATGAGAGACCACTGAAGCTTATTTCTACCAGCTTAGGTTAAAAACTCCCCCAGGCACAAATTCGCCCTTGTACCTTGGATTAGGTAATGCTGCCACCACCAAGTGATTTAGACAAACGCAGGGAAAGGACCATTTGGAGTTCCTACTGCCCCCTAATATCCCCCCAACCCCCAAACCCCCTTTCCTGGGGAGGCTTGAGAATAAACAAGATGAGCACAGACCAACCTTGGGTTTTTTTAGGACACTAACAAAATCAGATTCTAAAAGAAACAGAACTTTATTATAAAGAAAAAAAGGTAAAAGAAGCACCTCTGTAAAATTAGAATGGAAAATAATCTTATAGGGCAATCAGATCCAAAAACACAGAGGATTTCCCTCTGGACCAAACTTTAAAGTTACAAAAAGAAAACCAAGAATACACCTTCCTCTCAGCACAGAGAAAATCACAAGCCAAAACAAAAATAAGCTAACGCATTCCCTTGCTAGTACTTACTAATTCCAATGGAGTTGGATTGCTTGCTTCCTTGATCTGTGTCTGGCAAGCACACAGAACAGACAGACCAAAACATCCCCCCTCCCCCTAGATTTGAAAGTATTTTGTCCCCTTATTGGTCCTTTTGGTAAGGTGCCAGCCAGGTTACCTGAGCTTCTTAACCCTTTACAGGTAAAAGGATTTTGTGCCTCTGTCCAGGAGGGATTTTATAGTACTGTATACAGGAAGGTTGTTACCCTTCCCTTTATATTTATGACACCACCCATATCTGAGTCTGTGCAAGTGCTCTTGAATGGGAGGGACCTAGTGTCTCTGTCTCTGTCACTATGTTGTTTCTCCTGCCTTCGTCCCACCCAGGCAGCAGTAAGGGGGCTGTGTAGTCCTACCTCGCAGCACCTCTGTCCAGGCAGGTAACAGCATAGGGAGCCCTCTCCCCATACCATCGGGTTCATGCTGACAGGGCTGAGAAGTGACATTGAAGTGACCTCAGAACACTCCAGAGCCCATCTGGGCTTGGCAGTGCATTAACAGCGCCTTCCTTGCAGTTTACTCCTACCTCCACCCCCAGATACTCACAGCAGGGATGTCTGTACCAGGTGCTGCCTCCCAGCTCTGCTGGGGATCTCTGGGCATCTCCCCATGTCCTGAGGGCCGGGGGGACAGCCTAAGTTGTTTTTTAATTATATATTTAAATTCTGATCTGAAAAATTTGCTCCCTCACGCCTCAAGAAATATCTAAGATGGCACCACTGGGGTGGGGAAAAGGAGAACTTCCCTTGTGACTTCTAGCCCAGCAGTTAGGGCACTCCCCTGGGATGTTGGAGACACCAGTTCAAGTCCCCACCCTCTGACTATGGGGGAGAAAGGATTAGAACAGGGATCTGTTACCTCTCAGCTGAGTGCTCTAACCATTAGAATACAGGAGAGTCTGTTGTGGGGCTCCCTCAGCCTCTCCTGTTGAAGCTGTTGATTTGTGGATAAATAATGAAAAATTCATGGTCTGGACCATGGATGTCCTATAGCTGGGTGAGTGCTCTAACCAGCAGGGTATAGCATTCTCCAGCTTGCACTCTCTCTCTCTTTCTCTCTCTCTCTCTGGCCCAGTTGACACTTCAAGAGTTTATCCAGTGTGCAACAGTTTCAATAGGAGAGACTGAGGGAGCCCCATATCAGAATATCTGTGTCAACCTGTGGAACTCCTTGCCCGAGGATGTTGTGAAGGCCAAGACTATAACAGAGTTAAAAAAAAGAACTAGATAAAGTCATGGAGGATAGGTCCATCAATGGCTATTAGCCAGGATGGGCAGTAATGGTGTACCTAGCCTCTGTTTGCCAGAAGCTGGGAATGGGTGACAAGGAATGGATCACTTGATGATTACCTGTTCTGTTCATTCCTTCTGGGGCAAATCTGGCATTGGCCACTGTCAGAAGACAGGATACTGGGCTAGATGGACCTTTGGTCTGATCCAGTATGGCCGTTCTTATGTTGTTATGGTCTTGTCTCATAGCCCGGGGTTAAAGCACTCCCCTGAAGGGTGGCAGATTCCTGATTAAATTCCTTCTCCTGCTCAAGTCTCCCACATTTCAAATGAGCACCTAACCCTGGGCTAGAAATTATGAGGGAGAGTCTCCTCCTCCTCACCCCAATTTCTTGCTAAAACAACATAGGTACCTAACTCCAGGAGAGGGCTGCATCTGAGAATGAGAAGCAGAGATAGGTGCCTCCCTAAAGCTTAGACTTCAGTGCCTAACTCCATGAGAAGGGTGGGGTTTAGCATACCTCTCTCTGGTCGGCATCTCCCAGTGGCTAGTCTAAGTGGCTTCCCACCTAGTGTACTGGCTTTTGTGACTCCCATTCTTAGCCTTGTATAGAAAGCCTGAGTACCTAACTCAGGCTTTGTGAAGCAGTGATTTTCTAGGTGTTTAAAAGGTAGGTGCTGCAATGCTCAGCATCACAATGCCTAACTTCTTTCTCCATCCAGGCCTTTGTCTCTCTGTGCCTCAGTTCTCAATCTGTAACATGGGGATAACAGGACTACCCTACCTCACAGGGATGTTGTCAGATAACTACAATAAAGATTGCAAGCATTCAGATATTATGGTCAAGGGGGCCATATCAGCATCAAAGAGAAAAATACAGATGTTCAAAGAATGCCTTTATTTTTTTCTAAATTGAACTTACTGAGAAACTGATCCTGCTTTCTTTTGAAGTCAGTGGTAAAACCCCAAATTCTTTTATTGGAAGTAGATTCAGGTCATTTATGTTACTTTTATTCCATCTAATTAAATGAATAAATCTTATTTTAAAATGTTAACATCTCACTCAACTGAAACACATTACCCATGACAATGAATATATGTGTAGTATTTATTTATCCGCTAATCACAGACAACCTCAATATCTGTCAAATATATTTGGCAGTATATATATTACAAGGTATTGTAAAAATATTGAATGTTAGGTATAATACTATAGAAATATGCTGCATTAGTCAGTCTTCTGCTCAGTCTAATTCAAGTCTGGATAATGTGAACATAATTCCCTCAAATCCCATGCTTCCAAATGAAAACTGTAAATAGTTTTGGGGTTTTTTTAATCCTCTTATATTGTGACATGTTTCCAAATGAGCCAAAAGTCACAGTAGTGAAAACTTTGCTGCCATGCTCTGGCTTTTCTTACAACAAAGGTTTTGGATTTGTTAAACCCATTCAGAGCTAATGTGTGTCAATATGAAGGAGCTGCTTCTTGTTAAGTACCAGCAAGCTTCAATGCCAAGCAATGTCCTCCTTTTATTCATGATAATACTGGTCTGATAGAACCTGAACTCCCTGTATTATTCATATATCCCATCTGGAATTTGAATCCAAGTTCACAGGGACAATAGCTACTTTGTAATCCTATTAAATTGGCTTCTTTCAATTTATAAGAATGTGGAAGGAGATTCTTTGATCTCTATTTATAAATAATCCATGAATAATATTAGGAGAATACCACAGTGATGAAACATGCAGTAAAAACCCATTAGGCTAACCCTTCAACAGTTCTGTTATTGTTAATAAAAGCCATAAAATGTTATCTGTTATACAAAATAAAATGGAGAAAATAAGAGTTCAGGGACTTGGTAACAAAGCTCCATTGCCAAACTAGCTCTGGAATGTCTCTTACAAAGAAGGAGATAGATGAATGGCGTGGTAAGGAGAAATCATCTATTTTACGTAGATGAACAGAACTTAATAGTATTATATTATTTCATCAACTACTGTAGATATTGGGCCCCAAACTGTAACTGCTAAACCCCACTGGAGTCCCCTTGAGTTCACTGGCACTCTACTTGGGTGCAGCTGTCCATCCACATGCAATCTGCAAGTTTGAACTTGGCCAATCATGATTATATTAATTTAATCAAATGTCCATTGTTGTATGACTCTTCAGGATGAGATAAAATAATGTTGTTCTAGAAGAAATGACATCAATAAATATAAATCTATCACAGGCATTAAAAAAATAGTTTAACTGAAGGCTTCCTCCTGCTAAGAAAACAAGAAGTATTCATCCCAAACTATTTCATTAATAAATTATAAAGATATGCAGACTTAGAATAAAGATATTATTTTATTTATTTAACACCAGTAATGTGCTAAGTGGAGCTGTTGTCCCGTCCTCTGAGAGTTTTCAAGGTTTCAAAAGTTTTTCTATCCCAAAACAGGACAGAATCATACTCTTGAAAATTTTCACAAACCAATAATCCAAAAGAAATAAATAAATATTTATGGACCTTGTTAGTGCCTTAATTTCTGCTTGTTTACTTATGAGGCAAGTACATATCTTTATCATTTGCAAAAGATTCTTGAGGAGATGACTATAAGTGGGAAAAGGCCTTTTGGAAAAATGTTTTAAGAAGGAACTTTAACAAGGAGAGAGAGATGACCTAGCGGATTGGGTCATGGTTCTAGGTGGCAGGGTTGCACAGAAAAGAGTCCATAGCCAAGTTCCTGATTAGCAAAGCACATGCTCTATTTCTTTACTGAATCAGGGCCAAAGAGTATGAAAAGAGTGGCTAGTTTTGTAGCATCTTGCTTAGAGTAAAATTGCATTTTATAGCAAAATTATTTCATTTGAAGGGATTCGTTGCAATAATATAGAATATTACAAACATATGAAATAAATCAGAAAACATTTTCAGGCTCTATTTAAGAATTTGTGATGTCATGAAAATGTGCAAATTAATTTATGATTTGTTGATAAGTAAAGGAAGTATCTATTTCCAGTTATTTGGATATAAATGGAAAATGTATAAATTTGATTTATATTTCCAAAATTGGACAGAGGATTTAACCACGTACATCCCATTAATTTTAAACACCAGTCAGCTAAGATTCCAGCCTCTTAAAACTGTTTTTACAATACTAATAGATCTGAAAAACCTACTACTCAGTATAAAAGTTATCTACTATGTCCCCATTAGTCCAAATGTTGTCCAAGAACCCAGCACAGTAACTCATTTGGGAACTGGGAAATTCCATAGGAACAAGATGGAAGGAACCCTTCATCAGGTACTGTATAAGTAGGAGCATTGCCAGCAGATCGAGGGACGTGATCATTCCCCTCTATTCGGCATTGGTGAGGCCTCATCTGGAGTACTGTGTTCTGTTTTGGGGCCCACACTATAGTGAGGATGTGGAAAAATTGGATAGAGTCTAGCGGAGGGCAACAAAAATGATTAGGGGGCTGGAGCACATGACTTATGAGGAGAGGATGAGGGAACTGGCATTATTTAGTCTACAGAAGAGAAGAATGAGGAGGGATTTGATAGCTGCTTTCAACTACCTGAAAGGGGGTTCCAAAGAGGATGGATCTAGACTGTTCTCAGTGGTAGCAGATGACAGAACAAGGAGTAATGGTCTCAAGTTGCAGAGCGGGAGGTTTAGGTTGGATATTAGGAAAAACTTTTTCACTAGGAGGGTGGTGAAGCACTGGAATGGGTTACCTAGGGAGGTGGTAGAATCTCCTTCCTTATAGGTTTTTAAGGTCAGGCTTGACAAAGCCCTGGCTGGGATGATTTAGTTGGGGACTGGTCCTGCTTTGAGCATGGCGTTGCTCTAGATGACCTCCTGAGGTCACTTCCAACCCTGATATTCTATGATTCTATGACTATCTATAATGCCTGCCACCTGCTGGTAAACTATGCACCTGATTGCTTCAGAAACTTCCACCACTCCTTTGTACCCAGGTGATTTTCCAACACCGAACTGGTCGACCCATAGCAGTCTGGGGTAGCCAGCTTCCAGATGTTTATGGAACCGCTTCTGGACCGGCAAAGGACACCTTATATGTGTGTCTTTACACTGGAGGGTTGGGACAAGCTGCTCACAATGCTCCAGAAATGTTGCTTTCTTCATGCAAAATTTCTGGACCCACTGCTGGTCATCCCAGGTCTGCATAATGATGTGATCCCACCAGTCTGTGCATTTGGCCCTGTGTCAGAAGCGCAGTCTACATAGGGGGCATCAGCACTTATGCCAATTGTACTGAGCAGCATTTGCAGTGTGAATCTGCCATGCCAGGGTACTCCTCCTCCTCTGACTCCGACTCCTCCATCATAAAATCCATCAGGTGGGTCAGAAACCACTCCTGAAATGTCCACCAGCACTTCACAGATGCTCTGCCTGACACAGGTGTGAAAGTGCAAGTTCTTCAAAAGACACCTCCTCCATGTTGTTGGCTCTGGTAGCTGGGAGCGCACAGCCCAAAATGACTCCCAGCAGCCTGTATTGGTGGGTTCTTCAAACTTCCTGTAATGTGCAGGGTGAGCAGTAGAGCTTTCCCACAGTGCATCATGGTCAAAGGGCTAGAGCCACCACATTTCAGGAGGGACTCTGGGATATGGTTGGTTTGACTTAGATCTGCATGGTGCAGTGTGGATGCCAGAGCCCCAGGTTTGAGGCCAGATTAGAAAAGCCTTAATGCAGGGTTAAGAAACAGTGTAGACACTCAAGCCCATGGTTCTCTAACATAGGTCAGCTGATGCGAGTCCCACTAACCCTGGGCTTACTTTGTAGCGTAGACATACCCTTAGAGAACCTTGCCTCTCCCTTGTGTAAAGGGGAGAAAAAAACCCACAAATATTGGCATAAGTTCTGTACCCAACCTTGCTCTGCACTACTCTTCACCATGCTACTCCAGAGGCCACTTCAGGATTCCTTGAACTACACTCTCTGGGTTGTGGACCCCCGCCCAAGCTTCTAACATCCTTCTTTGCATGCACATACAGCAGCTCTACAGTCATTCTGCTCTGTCGGAAGCTCTTTGTACTCATTGGGAAGTTGAGAGAATGCATGCCATTATGCAGAATTTATGTGTGAGCTTTGAACTTGTTGCATTTGGAAATTGCAGTATCCTTGTTCCTTAATTTAGTGCACAGTATCTCTAACATCACTATAAAAGTCATTGGATTTTCCTCCCTTGAAATAAACTACAGTTTTAAATAGGATTCCTCCATAGCTAAATAGAGCATAGTGAGATGTGCAGAGATCCTGCATTTATGCTTTTGCAATGTACTGTAGTGACCCAAGTTATCTGCAGGGATTTACAACGATAATGCAAAATCAGTAAAGGAGTTAAGACTTCAGGACATTATATTTTTGATGGAAGCAATTAATTCCTGTTAATGCATGTCTGAGCAACATTATATATAATCATGCTCTTATGCTTCCTGCTACGTAGATGTACCTGCCCTTTTTATTAAAAGCAAAAAAAAAAAATCATTGCATTTTACTCTATATATTTAGTATAGTATTAAAGAAAAGGAGCTACTGATAAAGCATGAAAAACACAAGGAAAACTCATAGGGCAGAAAAAGATTCAGGGCAATATTAGATATTAAACAAAGTTTCACGCTGGCATATACAAGGCTCCATTAAGTCACAGTTATACAGCACATATCCATGCATCAGGTGAAACAGTGACAGGAATATAGCTGCACACAGGATTTGGAATGTGCACATTGCGTCTTCGAAAGTTAGATCTTTGCCCAGAAAATGCCTTTCACCTGTCTCAAGGGTGGGAAACTTGATGGGAACAGCAGTGATAAGGACAGTCCCAGTAGAAAGAGTTGGGGGAGAACAACAGGGGGAATGCAGAAGTAGTCCCATCTCCTCAGGAGGCTCTATCCCCGCATTGGCCAGCTAGAGAAGGAGGAGAGTTAATTGGACCTTCTCTTTCCCCTTTTGTTAGTTTAAACCTTTTTCCAGGTCCTTGGGAACCTCTTCTTTCTCTGTTTCAGCAGCCCCACTCTCCTCTCCTGTAACTGTAGTATCAGAGCAGTGTTTTGCAGAGGCTGTGGGTCTGACCAATTGCTTGTTTTGATGATCAGGAAGGATTGCTTTCTTGCCAGTGGGATGGAGGGTTTTTATTTCCACCTTCCTCACAGCATCCTGGAGGTACAGTTAAGTTAAATAGAAGTTGGACTTATTAATTAGTGGTGGTATTTTGTAGGAATATTGGTTCACCGCAACCTGCAATTGGTTTCCAATGAGGCTAAAAGGACCAGTTCTTAGAAATAAAAGACTGGGATTTTTCTGATGTACCTTGTACCTTTGGGATAGAGGGTAGACCTTGTGTTCTTCATGGGCTTTTAGTACCTCAGTTCCCCTCACAGGGGTAGGAGGGGTGAAAAGATTCAGAAGAGTGAGATGAATACTAGGGTTAGGCTGACAAAGTCTACCATAAGTTATGGGTTTTAGAGTAGGAGCCCTGTAACCCCGACACTGGAACCACTTAAAATTCCTGGTATGTAAGAGTATGGATGATGGGTGTGTAGCACCCCTCTTCTGCATCAAGTTTAATAAAATTGAGGCCTGCTGCTTAAAATCCATCCTTGTGTCTGTCCTCACTTGCTAACATGTACAGTTCAATTGCTAGTGTTATTCTTTCCCCCAAATTTTGCTACCCTGTCACAGTGCTGGGTTTTAATTGCAATTGTATTACTGCTAAATAAATCCATAAAGTGGAAGAAGAAACTTAATTTGTCCCCAGTTTACTGCAGATTTCTTGTGACTGGCTCTGAATGTTTTACATGTGGGTTCTCAAAAGTGCATCTTAAAAGAAAGGAAGGCACTGTTGCTTGCCACCTAAGGGTAAGATTCACTTCACCCACAGAAAGCTCAAATAATTGGGCTTTCTGACAGAGAAGTGCATTTAGGGTTTGAGGAAGTAAAATCTATTCCAAGGTGCAGGACTGCCTCCATTTCCCCCACAGCCATAATTTCAGTATGTGGTCTGAAACACAAACGCCTCTTGCATTAGGCGTTAAGACCACTAGGTCTCATGCCCTTCCTGTACCCCCAGTCCCAATGCTGCGCTCCATGCTATGTAGTTAAGCGTAGAGATCTTTCCCTCTCATGGCAGGCACAGGATGCAGAGGCTTCCTGTCGCACAGCTGGTCTGCAAGCACTCATTCCGCTTGCAGCCCCAACACAGGACCCGAAAGCCATCTATAATTGGATAAACTTTACCCTAAATGAAAACAAAATGTATTTTAGGCGAATGAACCACAAAACCGAGGGAGGTAAAACACATGCCCATCCACCTGCAATCAGCAGGATTACAAAATATTGCTCTACAACCGATAGAGTAAACAGATGAACACTGACATACGACCAAATTGAAAACAACATGGCCTTGCCTCAGGAGAAATGAATCAGGAAAATCCAGACAGGACTCTAACAGCACCAGCTTTTCTTTTTTTTTAAAGTAACAGAAAAGGGTTGGGCCCCAAACTGGCAGCTCACACTGGCTCAGGTACTAGCTGTGCAGCCCGAATGAAACACATTTATTATGTTGGGGGATTAAAGACAAGACATGATCACTGTTGTTTGTTTCTACCAAACTGTGAATGTGCTGTAACGTTCTATGAACAAAACAGAATGGGAGTGGATACTCAAAGAACTAGAGGGACTACATACAGTTATTAATAATTGTTTAAAGGCACCAATCCTGCAATAAATTACACACAGTGTATATGTAACTTTAATCCAGGGAGTATGCCATTTTTCAGGACTCTGATAGCGTGTACCTACAGGATTTGCACACCAGCTTGTAAACAGTACGTTAAGATGAGTGACCAACTCATAGTTACAGAAATAAATTGAAACTGTATCCCCCTAAATAATCAATAGCTACTGCTTACAAAGATCTCCACATTGGCTTTCTTTGCAGTGCTGCTGCAAACTAGCGCTGGATGAGAATCAGAAAATTGATAATAAACTACTGCTGGTGGGCTTTGTTTAATGGGAGGAGAGATAAAATGCACGATCAACTATAGTTAACAAAATTGCTTGGATTTGATTACATCTCATTTGTTGTTTCTACTCCAGCATGTGCTGTTGCATTTGATTCTGCCTCTTAATTACAAACGATTTTGTGGTGTTTGAGCAATAGGAAGATTGTTGCTGCCAATAAAATATATATATCTTTTTCCATCCCTCGTTCCTTCCTGCTTTCCCTCATTCATTCCGTATTGTGGCCATTACAACACATAACGGTAGGAATCCCTTCTCTCCCAACAGACAAGATTTAAAAAATAAAACAAAGAAACCCCAACTCACCCCCTCCAATTTCTGTCATGTTACAAAAAAAACCACAGCAGCAGCATAAAACACACACACACACACACACACACACATGCTCACTCTAAGGAAGAAAATCACGTTTTAAATAGAACACTATTTCATATTCCAAGTCTGCCCAAGTACCATCTCTGTCCCAGCTCTTCTGTGACTGTGGACACTGCTGGCTACGGCAGTGAAGCATGCACGGAAATATGTATAGTTTACCTAGAGAGCTTTATGAATGATTCATATTGAGCCTCTCTCTACTCAAACTAGTTTTGACAATCAGAAGTTTCCATGAAACCAGGGTGAGCTTTAAACTCCAACATCTGCCCCACACATTGCTGAACATTATGGGAACTGTGGTGGCTCCTCAATAGAGAAGGGTGTTATGGCTGCTTTTTGCTGGTATAACCTCTTCCCTTACAGCCTTTCTGCTGCCAGGAGCCCACACCATGAGACTGTGAATCAAAAACACCACAGTTAAACATTTTCCCCCATTCAGCTTTCTTCTCTCCCTCCTGCAACAAGCCACTGGGACTCACATTACCATCACTGGAGAGGCAAGCCAGTGTATTCTTTCCCCCTTCTGCTGCATCTGGCTCTTTAAGTGTATGAGGTACTGAGTGGCAATTCCTCAGTCTGTCTGAACACATCCCACTAGGCTGACCAGACAGCAAGTGTGAAAAATCTGGACGGGGGGTAATAGGAGCCTATATAAGAAAAAGCCCCAAATATTGGGACTGTCCCTATAAAATCGGGACATCTGGTCACCCTACATCCCACACACTGCCCTTCCCATTCCCCACACTCCATAGAAAGACCAAAGAGTAGTCTGACACTCACTCACAAGGCAGGAAAGAGAAATTTACTCTTTACTCTGCAGTTGCATCTCCAGCTGCTAACTTAAACCCAGGGCAGATCGTACCAGCACCCTGGTCTATGCTCTAGCCATTCGACTACACTTTCTATATTTTGCTTTATGTGATGAGAGGTGTATACGTTTAAATACATGGTTCCAAAACAGCATTGTCCATCTGATTTATATTCTGATTTTTTTCGTAATGGTTTAAAACAAATCCTTATCCTGATGATCTTTTATATCTGCAACAGGCCTTATGAGAGAAAGCCAAATAGAGAAGAGTTGTGTAAAAGAGGTGAGCAAAAGAGCTATGCATATGGTCTCAAATTACTTTAGAAATTATCACAGCTCTTCCTCAGGAGCCTTTAAATGTTCTGTTATTCTGCAACAGGAGGAGTCAGGATGCAAACATTCATCACATTGTTTCAGGTAATGCTCTTGTGGTAGTTCCCATGCATTCTTTGGCAGCAAGCTTCTGCAAATATCAATCCATCTATGCGCTAGGGTACCAGAATTGCATCTCCAAATAGATAGTTATTTTGAAAGCAAAGTTCTGAAAAGTTCAGCCACAGAAACATGCACAGGCTAACTAAAAACACAGGCAACAAATCAATTTCAGTTAAATGTCCTTATCGTTTGCTTCAAAGCACTGAGCTGAAAACATTTTAGGAATACTGTAATATTTGTCATATTCCAAACAACTTAATATAAAATTCAAGTAACAGTGCCAACTCTCGAATATCCAGATAAAATATTTCCATGGCTAAAAATATACAATGTTAAAAAGAAATTACCAGGTTCAAATAGTTTTATTTGGAAAAAATCTAAAATTAGTTTGTTGAAAAAATGAATTATTCCTACTACGCAAAATCTGTCTTTTTCAAGACTTTATTCAACAAGGCTTAAGTGGCTTTGGTGATACAAGACCAATATGACTCTTATAAAATTGCTCTAAGCACACCTTGTATTCATCCAGTAGTTGCAATCAGAAATACCACCACCCTAATTACACAGGTTGGTTATTTGTCCATTATCACAGTAGATGATCAGATAGTGTTAGCTGTTTAGAGCTAATTAATTAGGTAACAGAGAAATATGATCAAATATCAACATTGCCTTTTCACACCATTGGCATTTGGAGATTCTTGTCTGGAATAGGCCTGGTCTGTAGCTGTTTTGGGCACTTCAGAAAATCTGGTGATCAATTCCATATCACTTTTTACATCAAGAAGGCAGTACTGATTGAAGAATGAGTGTGACACAGGTGGCACTTTCTACACTTCTGGGTAAAAGCATTTGGGACACCTCTGAGACTGGAACTTCATTTTTACCTGGATTTTTTTTTTAAAAGAGTGGAATGCTATTCCCAAGCTAAACCGTCCAAGCTCCAGTGATTTGTGCTGCATCAGTTTGTGCAGTCCAATAAAT
Source organism: Chelonia mydas (assembly GCF_015237465.2). NCBI lineage: Eukaryota > Metazoa > Chordata > Testudines > Cheloniidae > Chelonia > Chelonia mydas. Next base: position 271,602,036 of record NC_057849.1, on the reverse strand, counting down.
GATTTTTCACTAACTTCTTGAGGTTGTTAATTTAAATGTGGTTTGGTGAATAACTTTTGGCCTTCACCTTCCAGTCCTTCTTATTAAATGTATAAAAAAGGGAGATGATGGGGGGGGGGACTTCAATATTAATGATGCTGTAAGTTCTGAACATAACATGGAAGTTTATAGCAGACACCCAATGTTCACAAGAGAGTTGAGAACATAAATTATGTTGTTATATTGAAGATAAATAGCATTTTAGACATGGACAGGTATTGTACCCTGAAGAGAAATTGACACTGATGTTGCCAGGCAACCCTCACTTGGCATATAAACACACTTCCTCTTATTTGATTATATCAGTACTTGTGACAGGGCAATGTCCTGCTCCTGTCTTTTGCTGTCGGTCTAAACTGATTCAGAGACCTTCAGTTGTTAAACACCCCAGTGCAGTTTATTTACATTTGCTATTCCCACCACCTTACTGACCCCTACACCATAATCATTTACAGTTTCAGTTTCTCCTCATTTCTCTGCTGATGACATTGAAGAGCTCACTCTACCTAGAGATTCTTCCTGGCTCTATTAACCTGCCTCTCGCCCCCCTGCACTGTGTTCCTGTGCCTTCTGATACCTCCTGTGTTAATGGGGGAATTGCTGAGTTAGTCCTGCCCCAGTCCATCCTAATCCACCAATTAGGTCCCATCATATCCACCTTGGTGAGAATTAATTGGTGTTTAAGTGACCAGAGCGCTGACTCAGCTGTTGGTCCCCAGCACTCTGCCACAATACTCAAAAAAAAAAGGAGGGGCCAGTCCCCATAACTCCAAGTTGTCTTGTGTTAAAATAGCTGAAAACCCATCTATGTTTTCACCAAGGTAATATAACAATATTTTTTGTTCTCATCATTGGGGCCTTAAATATAAAATATGATCATAGGTTCATAGATTTTCAATCACGGTGCATTTAAAAAAGTGAAACTGTTCATTTTCATAGAGAAATTGTGCTTTCTTTGGGGATTTATACTACTATTGGGGGTAATTTTCTTGATGCACTGCCAATCATTATCTGTCACTAGATGAAATAGCACTATCTCCTCCAGTTCAAATAATAGGTATAGAAGATGAAATATTGTCTCCATTTACTTTGTATAAAGCCAATCCATGTTGAATTTTGTTTCTCATTTTTGTTCTCTCTTATTGTACAGATCTTGTTTGATCCTCTAATATATAAGCTTTTCCTGTGCACTGAACAAGACTAATAATTAAGATATATTTATAAAGAAGCAAATTTGAATTACCATTAATAGATATGTACATAACTTTACAAAAATCTAGTAAAGTTCAAAAATCCAAACTTGTTGAAATTACTTCTCTAAGACACTGGTTTCCTATGTTTTCTTGGTTATGTTGCAACATCCGTGATTAATACCACACTTCAAGAAGCATGAAAAGAACATTTACTGTAGAAGCAAAAATCATTTCCTGATTTTATTACACAGTTTGTTTTTGTTTTCTAAATCACCCCACTGTATTTTGTCCCTGTATTCTAGTATAGGCATTTAGTGGTAACAGTAAAATCAAAGAAATGCATCTACTATTCTGTAGTAAATACAGCTTATACAAAATTAATTTATCAGTATGTGCTATTCAATAAAGCAAGCTTATTGCAATTCTGTCCTTATGTGGTTTTTCTGCCTTGAAGGCAACCACACTAATAAATATTCATCATATCTAAGATGCCAAGGGCCTATTTCAGTATCCCACCCAACCCAAATACACAGAGTTTTACTCACTGCTATGTTGTAGGGATAAATTCTAATTTAACAGTCTACTGACTGTGCAATGCTATCACTTAGCAGATTTCCAGAGGTGTTTCAATCCAAAACTGAGATCAAACATCCAAAGATAAGCTTTTTTGGGTTCATGTTCAGTTTCAGTGTTTAGCTTAATTCAATCTATTGCACTTTCCTGTTCCACTCTGCTGTTCTTTCGAGGAGTGGGGGGGATGTTTTATAAATATTTTTCTTTGGTACATCTTATCTGGAATTGCACTTAGTGACATTACCTGTAACAACCCTTTTTCATTTAGAATTTTCTTTATTTCATGTAAATCTTTGCTTCAATTTGATGCTTGGTTCCTGCTGTCTCATGTGAAAACCTATGTATGTGCTGTCTGGTGAAAGCTTAAGCACTGGTTAAAGTTTTATCTGCTAAGGCTACAGAGTTTTTCTCAGCAACTATGATGATAAAGACACAGAAATAATGGGACACAGTGAGACACTTTCTTGGGGTGCCCAAGACTAAGTCACCTTGTTAGCCCCTTGCCTCAGTGAGAGAGAGAGAGAGAGAGAGAGAGAGAGACTTGCTTGTGTCTAACTGGCTATCAGCTCCCTGGCAACACCAGTCTGCTAGCTACCTAGACAATCTCCCTCAGGGCTTTCCCAGCCCTTAGTTTGCCTTGCAGGTAACAAAAGATGCACCTCATCCCCTGAGCCCCTCCAAAAGCATCTCTTGCTAGATTCAGCCCCATCCTGGATACTCACAGACATTTCCAGGTTCGCTATCCGAAAAGGGAACAGTATACACATCAGCTTGTTAGATTCAACTGAGGATTCACACTTTACTCAATACCACAGCACTGAGATGTATTTATAATAAAAATGAGAATAAGTCTATTAACCAAGTACAGAGATTCAAAGCTCTGGTCTACACTAGTGGGGGATCTATCTAAGTTACACAACTTCAGCTACGTTTTTCGACATACTTAGATTGAATTACTGTGGTGTCTGCACCGTGGTGAGTCGACTGCTGCTGCTTCCCCATCGACTCTGCCTGTGCGTCTCGTGGCGCTGGAGTACAGGAGTTGACGGAGAAAGCTCAGAGAAAGCATCGAGACTAGACTTGATAAATTGATCCCTGCTGGATTGATCGCTGCCCACCAATCCAGCAGGTAGTGAAGACATACCCAAATGAGTAGTGAGTAATAATATGGGAAACAGAATGGTTACACATCAAAGAAAATATAAAACACAATTCTATGTCTACACTGATTAAAAGGTTACCTTTCCTATTTAATAAAGTAGGTGTTCTCCTTAGGTTTCAGTCATTGACAGAGCTGCTGGTTTTCAAACAAAACCAGGAGCCAAGTTTTCACTAATATACCCCACACCCTTCAAGGGGTTTCCTCAGTAAATGGATAACAAAATGGCTTTTTTCTTCTCCTTTTATTTCCCAAAATTCATTGTTTTGATCTCAGAGTCAGGATGACTTCTTTACCCCTCCTCGGTTCCCTTCCTGGCATGCTGGCTCCAACTTGCCTTTATAGCCTCATGTTGACTTGAAAAGCAAATGTAGCTCCCATTGTGTTTGGATTACTTAATCTACATAAGAACCTAAGCAGAGATATGCATATATATTCCTTTGTCTGCCAAATCAGTTTTTCACTACTGCTGGGGAGTAACACCTTGATACAAAGTATAAGGATATATTTTCAGTATATAGATGTAACTTTTCATATATAATCAGTATATAGATTTCACAATTATATTAATGATCAGCATGATGCTGGATTTCATATAAGATCTCATATGATATTCTTTATAGATAAATACCATGACAGCAATGTGTTAGGGGTAGTGAGTTTGTCAGGCTTGACAGGAGTTGCTATTAGAACAGTGAACCCTTTGCCAGGTGGCATCAAGTAGTTTTTAGGATCACACACAGACACCATAATATGGTTAACTGCAGAATCCACAACTTTACTGAACAACTGTAATCACTCTGAACTAGCCAGCAGCATTGTTCTAATGTGGATCTGAACTGGCACCAGTTGGCCTACTGTACAATTAAACCTGAGGGTGAGTATGAAGGGAATGTCCCCTCTTCACCCTCAGGTCTGCCAAAGATTCTTGACTGGAACCCAGAGTCCTGACTGGCTCCCCTCCTCACTGCCAGAGGGAGGAGAGATGAGATGAGAGGAATCACAAGCTGTCTGAGACATAGAGACATACCCTGTCACCATGCAACATGAGTGCACATTTTGCCACATGGTAAAAATGCCCGTCAGATGCCCAAACTAACAGTCATCCTTGTCCCTAGGGTCAGGTGAGGTCCAGCAACTAGATCAAGGATAGGAAGGGTGGAGTTGAAACAAGGAAGCCACAATGGCTACTCTGCCCAGGCAGCAAGCTGTATCACATCCCTCTCCTGCTCCCCCACATCTAAATGGGAGCCAGCAACCCAGCCCATTACAAACCTCACTGCCTACTGTCAGCTGTGGTAGGCAGGCCAGAACCCAAGGCCCAGATGCATCATGTGATCTCCCCTACCTAGCCCCTCCATGCGATGCAGCAATAGGAGGGGCTGGGGGAAAAGGAAGAAGAGAGAAAATACAGCCCCCACATGATGAAGGTAATGGAGGGAAGGAAGGAAAGGAGAGGAGCATATGGAATATTACTTCAGCTATTCCCCACATATTCTCACTAACCCAGAGGGTATCTCCACTGTTCCTAGCTCCACTCTGGCTAACACGAGGAGTATTGGTTAATCAGCACATCTATTCCCTGGCCCCTCAGATAGTGTTCAACCCTAGTTATTCAGCCAACCTTCTACTTCAACAAACTGCCCAGCTCTAGCCTCCTGTCAGTTCTGTCATTGTTCCTTGGCTGCAGCCTTGCTTTTTCTTTCCAGACCCACTCCATGGCATAACACCAGCTTTGGCTTCCCAGGCAGACCTGCTCATTGGCTCTAGACTAAGTTAAGCCACTTCAGCCCTGCTTTGCATCCCAAACCCTCAGCCAGCCTGTCTCCCAGGCTCCCTCTGGGTATGTCTACACTGCAACTGGGAGGTGTGCGACTGCAGGGGTCGAAAGACTAATTAGCTCAGAGCTCTAAAAAGAGCAGCGTGGACATTTTGACATGAGGTGCGGCTAAGGCTAGTCACCAAATCCAAGCCCACCCAACTCCTAGGGTCCGAGCTTGGGCAGCTAGCCTCAGATACCACATGCTGCAGTATTGATGTTACTATTTTTAGCCTGCTAGCTGGAGCTCAGCTAATGCATGTCTGTCTACCTGTGCTGGGAATCACAGCTTCCAGCTGCAGAATAGACATAACCTTTGTCACCCAGTGAACATTCCTGCATCTGCTAAGGTGGCTAAGGTATGCAGAAAGAACCCCCCTCTCTTTTGGACCATATAAAAAAAGTGGGAGTAGGGTTCCTTTCCAATAGATCTTAACTTTGAAAGATGGCAGATTTATCACCTGAACATCAGAGCTTGGAATGTCCTCCTCTTCCTGTCCTCCCTTCTCTTCCATCCCTCCCTGTTTCAATGTCTTTCTCCCATTTCTCCCAGTCCCCTCTGCCCTCTAATTCTAGAACACAACTAAGCATTTAGCTCTTAAAACTTGAAATGCCACTTGCTTACTAATGAAAAATTCAATCATTAGATGATTAAAACTTTAGACACTAAGCTGTTGGTGGAGATCCAATCTATTCTAGCAAAGATTGTTAGTAACTTCCACTTCCAAACTAAAATTCTTATATTATATTATATGCATGAGGTATGCCAAGATCTACCTGTATCTGAATTTTGGCATTTATAAAGTATCTATTTTAAAGTCAGAGGTATCCAAAAACTCATGAAATGCTTTTAAAAAAATCAAAATGGGCTCATATTTAAGTACTTGTCAAACCTGAAAAATATGTATTCCAAACATACATACATATATTACTTTTCAAATTAATCACAAAAAAGTCTTACTAATATCTACTTACTTGGAAAGGTATGCTCTTAAAACTGTGTACAAATGTGGGAAAAAAGGGAGGGGGGAGAAAGAACTCTAAGTGCCACCCACTTTGGATGAGATGCTTCTTGTGACAGATATTGCAAACCCATGCAATATCTTCAGGGACCATACTGTATTAAGTTTATGTATCCTTGTGGCCCAGAAATTGTATGCAATACTCCAGCTCCTCCAGGAACTAAAAACAATCAGGGATGATTAAGGTGAATCACTTAGGTTGCAACCCCCCCTCCTAGTATATGGAGGTTTGCATATACTAGTTCAAATTGGGTTTTCCAGAGACAAACAGAGAAAACACTTTTGAGATAAAGAGGCCGCATTTCAAAAGACTCTCAGCCTTTTCTCTGATCCAACAACAGGACCTTGTGTCCCAGGGCCCCAAATACTTGTAGAAGGATTGGAAAGACTTTGGCTTAGTAGGGCCCCATAAGACTGCGGGGTAACCATTGATAAGCTTTTAGCATGTACACAGGAACTTTTGTAGGTTTTTATATGTTTGCTCAGTAATATTTTTATCCTAAGAATAAATGTATTTTGCTTTGTGACAGCTGCTGGCTGGTAACTGGTATACACCGTTGTAGCTCCTGGAGAAAGCATTAACCACATTTGCTGGACCCCGATATGAACTGCTAGGAAATTACAGTAATGTGCAGAAGGACTGCAAACCTACTAAGCCTCTGGTCTCAAGGGAGAGAGACATGGGTCTCTGCCCCAAGGGAGGTGATAGATACAAAGCCTAAAACCTTAAGTGGGTGCCCTAAAGGAACACCAAAGGGTGTGTGTGTCAAAAGTGCAGTTTTAACTCTGAGATTGTGACACCACTCACCATAGATTGTGCAGATATTCAAAATGCAATCTATTTGAGGAGTCTTATATGACCCCCATTACCATAGTATGTGAGTACTTCACAATTTTTAAAGTATTTATCTACACAATAATCCTGTAAAGTAGGGAAGTCCTATTATCCTCATGTTAGAGATGGGGAACAAGGCACAGAAGAATATTTGGCTTGTCCTAATTCACACAGGAAGTCTATGATGGAATACGGAATTGAACCCAGGCCTCAACTCCTAGGCTAACCTCTTGAGCTCTGCTGTACTCTCCTGCAGCGAGTTTCAGATGTATCCATGAGCACAGCTTTATTAACTTTAGTTACAGTGGAATGTGCCAAGAGCTCTGGTTCCCAGAGTCACGTGATGACATCAGAATCTAAACTAAAAAAACAAACAACTTACTAGCCCTCATGGTTGTGAAGAACATTTGACAAAGGTACTTGAGTAATAGAGTCGAGAATGTCTGTCTTACTCTGAAGACAACCTCCATAGGAAGGATCAGCTGCATCTTGAGCCAGGAAGGAAACTGCCTGGCCCACAACCACCACCCAAACAAACCAAGCCCCTGCTGTTCTAAAAGGGAGGGAACAGGTGGATGCTCCACAAGGCTCCCCTTCAGTAGCACTTTGTCTAGGTAGGACAAATCAGAGGGGAAAAGTGCTTGTAATTTCCCCAGGGTCAAATGCCTTACATAGCAGATCTTCATATCATGACTATCCCCCTGCTTACTATATCAGTGCTGAGATAGTTATCAATGTTGATATTTACACCATCATACTCAGCACCTATGACGACACCCATTGAGATGAAGAAGCAGTTCACTTTGTCATCATTACCACAATCATTTCAGGTTCTCTGCAGACTCAGTTAAACCTCTCTGTATTGGTTACACTCTGTTCAGGTTCTGAAGTGTTTCTTCACAGTCAAAGACTAGAGCCATTGTTTCATATTTAATGAAAGCTGTTATTCTAAAATACAAGAAGACAACCTAAAAGAAGTGTGTGTGTGTATGTGTGTGCATGCCAGGTCACTTACCCAGCCCAAATTGAGTCCTTCCTCAGAACATGGAACATAAAGGGACTCTCAATGCAACCCCAACTTCTATCCCCATTTTATAGTTTCCTCAAAATGCCTCTCTCTACATCTTACATAATGTAACTCTCCAGAGGTCTGGGGGTGGGAAGTGTGCACATTGTGGGAGATGCACAGAAGGTATCTTAGGGTTTTGTACTTTGCACATGTATTAATATAGGAGTGCTCACTGAGGGGGCCTCACTGTCAGCCTATCCGCAAGACCTATTTAGGCTAGTCAGGACATAATAATTTATTTTTGTTCATTGATGTAACGCCCACCTCCTCAAGGAAAATCCAGAGCCTATGGTGAGTTTGAATGGGGATTGCCAGGGTTTTACAGAAAAGTCATGGGGGAGATACTTGAGTGGAGTGTGGGGCTGCTTTTGATGGAACTGAAGAGGGGAGGGGAAGGGTAGATGGAGTACCCTGGAGAATGCAAAATTGTTGAGCTGGAGCTCTGGGAAAATGGAGAGTTCATAGGATGTAGTGGGGCTAGTGCAGTTGGAGCTCCTCTTCCACTCACCACAAGCTTCCATAAGCTCATCTGTCCTTGCTGGGATTCTTGGGGGAAGGGGCACCCAGCGATCCTTTGAAGGTTGGAGTAGGCATTTTGAAAATTGAATGGATTGAATCAAAAATATCACTATTGAGACTTTCAATATAATTTCAAGTGAGAGACTCCTTGCTCTTTGAGTCAGGTTCTAATTTGAAGTTATTGCTTTAGATTGCAACCTGCTTTCTTTTGTCAGTTAATATATGACCAAATATGCATTAGAAAGAGCTACTTCAAGAGTGAATTGGTTAGAGATTCACTTAAAGAAGGTTTTATGCCTGTTTAAATATTTGAGTAGGAATGCTATGATGAGGGATGTGACTAAACATACACTCTTTAGTGACAGTTTTCAGAGTAGCAGCCATGTTACTCTGTATCCGCAAAAAGAAAAGGAGTACTTGTGGCACTGTGGAGACTAACAAATTTATTTGAGCATAAGCTTTCATGAGCTACAGCTCACTTCATCGGATGCATGCAGTAGAAAATACAGCGGGGAGATTTTATATACACAGAGAACATGAAACAATGGGTATTACCATACACACTGTAACGAGAGTGATCAGGATAAGGTTGTAGATCCTTGATGATGCGTTGGAGAGGTTTTAGTTGGGGGGTGAAGGATCTACAACCTATCCTGAAGGACGACCCATCACTCTCACAGATCTTGGGAGACAGGCCAGTCCTTGCTTTCAGACAGCCCCCCAACCTGAAGTAAATACTCTCTAGCAACGCAACACCACACAACAAAACCACTAACCCAGGAACCTATCCTTGCAATGAAGCCCATTGCCAACGGTGTCCACATATCTATTCAGGGGACACCATCATTGGGTTTAATCACATCAGCCACACTATCAGAGGCTCCTTCACATGCACATCTACCAATGTGATATATGCCCTCATGTGCCAGCAATGCCCCTCTGCCAGGTACACTGGCCAAACTGGACAGACTCTAAGGAAAAGAATAAATGGACACAAATCAGACTTCAAGAATTATAACATTCAAAAACCAGTTGGAGAACACTTCAATCTGTTTGCTCACTCAATTACAGACCTAAAAGTGGCAATTCTTCAACAAAAAAACTTCAAAAACAGACTCCAAAGAGAGACTGCAGAATTGGAATTAATTTGCAAACTGGACACCATTAAATTAGGCTTGAATAAAGACTGGGAGTGGATGTGTCATTACACAAAGTAAAAGTATTTCCCCATGTTTATTTCCCTCCTCCCCCTGCAACTGTTCCTCACACGTTCTTGTCAACTGCTGGAAATGGCCCACCTTGATTATCACTACAAATGTTTCCCCCCCCCCTCCTCTCCTGCTGGTAGTAGCTCACCTTACCTGATCATTCTTGTTGCACCTTAGAGATTAACCAATTTATTTGAGCATGAGCTTTCGTGAGCTACAGCTCACTTCATCGGATGCATACTGTGGAAACTGCAGAAGACATTATATACACAGAGACCATGAAACAATACCTCCTCCCACCCCACTCTCCTGCTGGTAATAGCTTATCTAAAGTGATCATCAGGTTGGGCCATTTCCAGCACAAATCCAGGTTTTCTCACCCTCCGCCCCCCCACACACAAACTCACTCTCCTGCTGGTAATACCCCATCCAAAGTGACCACTCTCTTCACAATGTGTATGATAATCAAGGTGGGCCATTTCCTGCACAAATCCAGGTTCTCTCACCCCCTAACCCCCTTCCAAAATCCACACACACAAACTCACTCTCCTGCTGGTAATAGCCTATCCAAAGTGACCACTCTCCTTACAACGTGCATGATAATCAAGGTGGGCCATTTCCAGCACAAATTCAGGTTTTCTCCCCCCCCCACCCCCATACACACACAAACTCACTCTCCTGCTGGTAATAGCCTATCCAAAGTGACCACTCTCCTTACAACGTGCATGAAAATCAAGGTGGGCCATTTCCAGCACAAATACAGGTTTTCTCACCCCCCCCCCCCCACACACACAAACTCACTCTCCTGCTGGCAACAGCTCATCCAAACTGACCACTCTCCCCACAATGTGCATGACAATCAAGGTGGGCCATTTCCAGCATAAATCCAAGTTTAACCAGAACGTCTGGGGGGGGAGGGGTAGGAAAAAACAAGGGGAAATAGGCTACCTTGCATAATGACTTAGCCACTCCCAGTCTCTATTTAAGCCTAAATTAATAGTATCCAATTTGCAAATGAATTCCAATTCAGCAGTTTCTCGCTGGAGTCTGGATTTGAAGTTTTTTTGTTGTAAGATAGCGACCTTCATGTCTGTGATTGCGTGACCAGAGAGATTGAAGTGTTCTCCGACTGGTTTATGAATGTTATAATTCTTGACATCTGATTTGTGTCCATTTATTCTTTTATGTAGAGACTGTCCAGTTTGACCAATGTACATGGCAGAGGGGCATTGCTGGCACATGATGGCATATATCACATTGGTGGATGTGCAGGTGAACGAGCCTCTGATAGTGTGGCTGATGTTATTAGGCCCTGTGATGGTGTCCCCTGAATAGATATGTGGGCACAGTTGGCAACGGGCTTTGTTGCAAGGATAACATCAGCCACACTATCAGAGGCTCGTTCACCTGCACATCCACCAATGTGATATATGCCATCATGTGCCAGCAATGCCCCTCTGTCATGTATATTGGTCAAACTGGACAGTCTCTACCTTGATTTTCATGCACGTTGTAAGGAGAGTGGTCACTTTGGATAGGCTATTACCAGCAGGAGAGTGAGCTTGTGTGTGTATGGGGGCGGAGGGTGAGAAAACCTGGATTTTTGCTGGAAATGGCCCAACTTGATGATCACTTTAGATAGGCTATTACCAGCAGGAGTGTGGGGTGGGAGGAGGTATTGTTTCATGGTCTCTGTGTATATAATGTCTTCTGCAGTTTCCACAGTATGCATCCGATGAAGTGAGCTGTAGCTCACGAAAGCTCATGCTCAAATAAATTGGTTAGTCTCTAAGGTGCCACAAGTACTCCTTTTCTTTTTGCGAATACAGACTAACACAGCTGTTACTCTGAAACTGATCATTCTTGTTACAGTGTGTATGGTGACACCCATTGTTTCATGTTCTCTGTGTATATAAAATCTCCCCACTGTATTTTCTACTGCATGCATCCGATGAAGTGAGCTGTAGCTCACGAAAGCTTATGCTCAAATAAATTTGTTAGTCTCTAAGGTGCCACAAGTACTCCTTTTCTTTTTACTTTTAGTGAGGAACTTTTCAGGGTTGTTGTTTTTTTTAAACATTAATGTGTGTTGTAGCACCCTCTATACCAGCTTCTCCACTGCCACTTGGACATGGAAATAAAGCTTTGGGGAATGTTTTGTTGTTTTGCATGCTTATAGTACAGGGTTAAGGTTGGGTGTTTACTGCAGGGGGACCCCAGGGCTCCACGCACAGCCCCCATCCCAAGCACTGGCTCCGCACTCCCATTGGCCGGAAACGGGGAAGCGTAGCCAATGGGATCGGCGGGGGCAGTGCCTGCAGGCAAGAGCAGCACGTGGAGTCTCTTCCCCCCCATGGCCTAGGCTCTGGACCTGCTGGCCACTTCCAGGGAGCAGTGCGGTGCCAGGACAGGCACGGCATCTGCCTTAGCCTCGCTGCACTGCTGACTGGGAGCTGCACGAGGTAAGCCCATGCCCCAACCCCGAACCCCAAGCCCATGCCCCAGCCCTGTTCCCCCAAACCCGGACCCCCGTCTTGCACCCAAACCGCTCATACCTGGTCCCACCCCAGAATCTGCACCCCCAGCTCAGAGCCGGTACCCCCTCCTTCACCCCAACCTCCTGCCTCAGCTCAGAGCCCCCTCCCACACCCTGAACCCCTCATCCCTGGCCCCACCCCAGAGCCTGCACCCCAAGCCAGAGCTCTCACCCACTCCTGCACCCCAACCCCCTGCCCTAGCCCAGTGAAAGTGAGTGAGGGTAGGGGAGAGTGAACCCTGAGGGTCGGAGAATGTAGTAAGCGGGGGTGGGGCCTCGAGGAAGGTTGTAGCAGGGTGGGGCCTCAGGGAAGGGGCAGGGCTAGGGTTTTTGGTTTTGTGCAATTAGAAAGTTTGCAACTCTACTCTTCTATCTTACTTTGAAGGCTGAGCAGAGAATCTGCTTCTTCTTCCTCCTGAGCTGCACTGAACCCAACTTGGACACAGTTCAAAATCAGGGCCCTTTTTTTGCCCAAAGTTTAGGTAGCAGGAAACTGTGACCTCCTGTAACATAATGAAGAAAAAATAAAAAATGCCCAGCACATTTAAAAGGCCAAATTTACACCTAAACTATTTGACAATCTGGCCTTTAAAGTTTCAGAGTAGCATTTAAAGTGTCATCATTAAGATGAAGAGTCAACAACCATTAGAATTAATGGGGACCATTTGGGATAATTTACATATCTTAACTCCAATCCTGATCCCAGAGAAGCGAATGGCAAAAAACTGTTGCGGAAGTGGGCCCATTAAACCATTTCAGGCTGAGACAAGATGAAATGTAATGCACATTTGGAAGTCTTTTTTTTTCACAACTATACTAGAAAGTCACTTGGCTTAAAAAACAACAAAAGCCTAAAAAAATTAAAATTGCACAGGAACCAGATAAATACAATTTGCCAATTGAAAAGAATGCATTATATATAGAATTTTCATACTGGCTTACTCCAAATGCCAGTATACACTGTACAAATGCAGGACAGGCACAGGTAAACACACACATTTTTTTGCTCTTTGGCCTATAATTTGTTATTTTTCCTTACTTTGTGTAATCTCAGGTGGCCACAAACAGATATGAAAAATCTAACTTCATATCAGAAAAAGACTGACAGGAAATTAGCCATTACCCTCTGATCCCACTGAGGGTTACCAAAAGAAACTACAGCATTTGCTCAAGAAACTCCCTGAAAAAGCACAAGAACAAATCCACACAGACACACCCCTGGAACTCCGACCTGGGGTATGCTATCTGCTACCCAAGATCCATAAACCTGGAAATCCTGGATGCCCCATCATCTCAGGCACTGGCACCCTGACAGCAGGATTGTCTGGCTATGTAGACTCCCTCCTCAGGCCTTACGCTACCAGCACTCCCAGCTATCTTTGAGACACCACTGACTTCCTGAGGAAACTACAATGCATTGGTGATATTCCTGAAAACACCATCCTGGCCACTATGGATGTAGAAGCCCTCTACACCAACATTCCACACAAAGATGGACTACAAGCCGTCAGGAACACTATCCCCGATAATGTCATGGCAAACCTGGTGGCTGAACTTTGTGACTTTGTCCTCATCCATAACTATTTCACATTTGGGGACAATGTATACCTTCAAATCAGTGGCACTGCTATGGGTACCCGCATGGCCCCACAGTATGCCAACATTTTTATGGCTGACTTAGAACAATGCTTCCTCAGCTCTCGTCCCCTAATGCCCCTACTCTACTTGCACTACATTGATGACATCTTCATCATCTGGACCCATGAAAAAGAAGCCCTTGAGGAATTCCACCATGATTTCAACAATTTCCATCCCATCATCAACCTCAACCTGGACCAGTCCACACAATAGACCCACTTCCTGGACACTACGGTGCTAATAAGCGATGGTCACATAAACATCACATTATACCGGAAACCTACTGACTGCTATTCCTACCTACATGCCTCCAGCTTTCATCCAGACCACACCACACGTTCCATTGTCTACAGCCAAGCTCTACGATACAACCGCATTTGCTCCAACCCTTCAGACAGAGACAAACACCTACAAGATCTCTATCAAGCATTCTTACAACTACAGTACCCATCTGCTGAAGTGAAGAAACAGATTGACAGAGCCAGAAGATTACCCAGAAGTCACCTACTACAGGACAGGCTCAACAAAGAAAATAACAGAACGCTACTAGCCATCACCTTCAGCCCCCAACTAAAACCTCTCCAAAGCATCATCAAGGATCTACAGCCTATCCTGAAGGACGACCCAACACTCTCATAGATCTTGGGAGACAGCCCCCCAACCTGAAGCAAATACTCACCAGCAACCACACACCACACAACAGAACCACTAACCCAGGAACCTATCCTTGCAACAAAGCCCGTTGCCAACTGTGCCCACATATCTATTCAGGGGACAGCACCATAGGGCCTAATCACATCAGCCACAATATCAGAGGCTCTTTCACCTGCACAGCTACCAATGTGATATATACCATCATGTGCCAGCAATGCCCCCCTGCCATGTACATTGGTCAAACTGGACAGTCTCTACATAAAAGAATAAATGGACACAAATCAGATGTCAAGAATTATAACATTCTAAAACCAGTTGGAGAACACTTCAATCTCTCTGGTCACTCGATTACAGACCTAAAAGTGGCAATACTTCAACAAAAAAACTTCAAAAACAGACTCCAATGAGAGACTCCTGAATTGGAATTAATTTGCAAACTGGATACAATTAACTTAGGCTGCAATAGAGACTGGGAGTGGATGTGTCATTACACAAAGTAAAACTATTTCCCCATGTTTATCCCCGCCACCCCCCACTGTCCCTCAGACATTCTTGTCAACTGCTGGAAATGGCCCACCTTGATTATCACTACAAAAGGTTACACCCGCCCCCCCCCCCCCCCCCCCCCCCCCCCGCCCCGCTCTCCTGCTGGTAATAGCTCACCTTAAGTGATCACTCTGGTTACAGTGTGTATGGTAACACCCATTGTTTCATGTTCTTTCTGTATATAAATCTCCCCACTGTATTCTCCACTGAATGCATCCAATGAAGTGAGCTGTAGCTCACGAAAGCTTATGCTCAAATAAATTTGTTAGTCTCTCAGGTGCCACAAGTACTCCTTTTCTTTTTATTAGATTTTAATATGTAAAACAGCCTCTGAATGACTGGGTTTGCTTTATTGCATAGGTATTGGAGCAATGCAATCCATGTAAACTTTGCAGCTTTTTCATGTAACTCTAATATTCATGATTATGGGTCAGAATGGTGGAATATAAATTTTAATGTGCTTAGTGTCACACGAAGTTTCCATTTCCTATTTAGCACGTTCTAAAGATTTTTCTGTGTTCAACTTTAGCTATTATTTATCAAGTTATTATTTGTAGCACTGCAGCATCTAAACTGTATTCCACAACACAACATCCAACAACATCAGCATCCCCACATGATCATCATGACTGCAGTGTTAATTTACTTGTTTTTTTAATGATTATTCTTAAGACCCTGAATGGATTAATATATTTCACAGTTATTTATCATCTGCCACCTTAAATTCTCTCCTGATTATATTTTTATTTACTGCCCTATTTCTTTTATATGGTACTATGTTGAAAAGTAGGCCCAGATTAAAGAATTTGGGATCTCTGTGCACCATGGAAATTGGGGGCCTCACCTTCGTAAACCTAGATTGACCATGTGATTTACAAGATAATTGCTGCCCTAGGCACAACTTCAGTGTGCTGCCCCTCTCCTACTCCCTAGAACAGAGGTTCTCAACCAGGGGCCTCAGCAACTTTCTGGAGATGGGGTGGTTCAGCAAGACATCTGATGACTCGGTGGTTATGGTACAAGAGGGAGTGGGGGACAAGCACCAGGTCACAGCATCACTCAGATAGGGTTGGTCCAGATACCCCTTCATCATGACAGGCAGAAGGCCAGGCCACATTTGAGGGAATGCAAGGGTTGCCAGGTTTGTCAGCAACAACAAACCCTGTTGGCTCTCAAAACAAGCCCCCAACGAGGCACTCCTTAATCATAGGGCTCTGAAAATAATCCACTTCTTAACCACACAGCATTAAGCACTGCAATTCTGTTTACAAAATGTAATAACACAAACAGCAATCTCCCTTGCTGCAGATTAATTCTTGTCCTACTTGAATGGATATGGAGATTCACCACCATCCTCTTTATAACAGCCCTTAACATTTTTGTTGTCAGGTCCCCCCTCAATCTTCGTTTCTCAAAACTAAACATGCCCAATTTTTTACCTTTCCTTATTAGTCAGGTTTTCTCCGTTAGATGCTATCCAATTTTTCACATCTTTCCTAAAGTGAGGTGACCAGAACTGAAAACTATACTCCAGATGAGGCCTCACCAGTGCCAAATAGAGTGGGATCATTACCTCCGAGGTCTTATATTTGACACTCCTGTTAATATACTCAAGAATGGTATTAGACTTTTTCACAACTGCATCAAATGGTTGACTCATTCAGTTTGTGATCCACTATAACCCTGAGATCATTTTTTCAGTAGTACCTCTGTCTAGCCAGATATTTCCCATTCTGTAGTTGTGAATTTGATTTTTTTCCTTCCCATGTGTAGTACTTTGCATTTTCTGTATTGGATTTCACTTTGTTGATTTTAGAGCAATTCTCCAATTTGTCAAGGTCATTTTTAATTCTAATCCTGTCCAAAGTGCTTGCAACCCTTACCAGTTTGGTGTAATCTGAAAATTTTAAAATTTAAAATGTACTCTCCATTCCATTATCCAAACTATTAATGAAAATATTGACTAGTACCAGACCCATGACAGAGCTCTGCGGGTTTCCACTAGATACATCCACCCTTCAGTTTGACAGTGAACCATTGATAACGACACTTTGAATATTGTCTTTTGACCAGTTTTGCATACACCTTATAGTTATGTCATCTAGACCACATTTCCCTAGTTTGCTTATGAGAATGTCATGTAGGACTGTGTCAAAAGCCTTACTAAAATCAAGATACATCACATCCTACTTGCCCATCCACTAGACCAGTAACGATGTCAAAAAAGGATATTAGGTTGGTTTGGCATGATTTGTTCTTGACAAATCCATGTGGTATTAATTATAACTATTATCCTCGAGGTGCTTACAAATTAATTAATAATTTAATACCTGGAAAGATACTAGAACAAAGTTAGGCTTACTGGTCTATAATTCCCCAAGTCCTCTCTGTTCCCCCTTTTTAAAGATAGGTTCTATGTTTGCCCTTCTGTGGAACTTCACCTGTCCTCCAAATATTCTTGAAGATAATTGCTGATGATTCTGAGGTTACTTCAGGTAGTTCCTTAAGTATCCTAGGGTGAATTTCTTCAGGCTCTCCTGACTTGAATACATCTCAGTTATCAAAATATTCTTTAACCTGTTCCTTCCCTCTTTTGGTTTGTGTTCCTTCCCCCTTGTTGTTAATATTAATTGTGTTAAGTATTTGGTCACCATTAAACTTTTTAGTGAAGACTGAAGCAAAACAGACATTAAACACCTCAGCCTTCTTGATGTCATCCATTATTGGCTCTCCTTCCTTGCTAAGCAGAGGACCTATACTTTCCTTCATCATTTTCTTGCTCCTAATATATTTAACGAACCTCTTCTTATTGCCTTTTATATCCCTTGTTAGGTATAACTCACCTGTGCTTTAGACTTTCTGATTTCGTCCCTACATTCTTGTGCTGCCTATTCTTTTGTTCTCATCCTTAGCAATTTGTCCATGTTTCTACTTTTTTGTAGGGTTCCCTTTAGAGTTTCAGGTAATTGGAGAGCTGCTGATGGAGCCATATTGGCCTCTTACAATTCTTCGTATCTTTCCTTTGCATTGCAATAGTTTGCTGTTGTGCCTTTGAGTCATTTGAGTTAGGGATAGCAAAGACATATGCCCTGAAAAAAATAGCCACTTTTCAAAAAGTTTCTAGCTAAATGTTTGGTTTTATTTCTGGACACTTTTTATTATAAAA
The DNA here is from genome assembly GCF_015237465.2 of Chelonia mydas. NCBI lineage: Eukaryota > Metazoa > Chordata > Testudines > Cheloniidae > Chelonia > Chelonia mydas. Next base: position 271,584,060 of record NC_057849.1, on the reverse strand, counting down.
GCAAGGGAAATAAAATGCCAGATACACAAAACGGTCGTTGGTGGTAACTACCTACAATGTGAGACCCCGGTTGAAAGCCCCCTCTGCCTGATGTGCAGAAGGGACTGGAACTTAGGTCTCCCCTATTACAGGAGAATAATCTTTGGGTATAGCTTCAGCTTTACGGAATTTATATAACAGTCTCAGTATAAATATGTATATGGACTTCCTTTATAAATATTTACATATAGCAAACCTAACTCTTTTTAGGTATAGCAATTAAATCCGATGTCTTGCTTTGTCAGGATGATCTAGCTAAATCATTCTTATTTAACCTTTAATTAATATGGATAAATTGGGAAAGCTGAAGGTTCCAACTTCAAAGTTAAACTTCAAATAATAGTAAGGGAGGAGAGTTTGAATACAGCATATATGAATTCAATTATGGGAGAAACATCCATTATAGGTGTCACACATCTGATTTCATAAATATTTATTGACAATATGGGAACAATAGAATAGAGGTGGTTGATTTTTTTCCTCAATAGATAATTCACCAAAAAATGCAGCTTTGGTCAACCTGAAACTATTGCAAATTTGACAGAAACTGGCTAGTGGAGGAAGTGCTATCACTTCCTTTGTAACCTTTAACCCAGTGGTTAGGGTAGTGATCTGCTGTGCAGGAGTCCTGCGTTCAATTCCCTGCTCTGCTTTATGTGGATTTGAACACTGAAGGAGAGTGCCCTAGCCACTGAGAAGTAGGATAATGTTGATTCGTCTTTCTCGGTCTTCTGTGTTGAACCTGTTCCACTGTGTATAAAATACTTGAATAGTCATTGGGTGAGAGGGAAAATAACTGTATAGGTTGATGGGGATGGGACTGAGATGGGAGACCCATGTTCATATCTCTGCTCCAAAGACTATTTAAGTTTTTAAACAGTGAGGTACAGCTTCAACAGAAGAGACTGAGAATCCCATTCACACACACCTACACATCAACATATCTCTTAGCCCCTATCCTTAGACATAGGATTTAATTGCTATACCTAAAAAGTGTTAGGTTGCTATATATAAATACTTATTAAGGAAGTCCATATACATATTTATACTGAGACTGTTGTTATATAAATTCCATAAAGCTGAAGCTATATCCAAAGATACTGCAAAACTATAAACACAGATTAAACTAAAGGGGTGAAAAGAAGTTGAAAGGTTTGCCTCCCAGAAACCTTGGAAGATTTTGGATTATTTTTTCCTTACCTCTTTCCCTCCACCTGTTCCTACAGACATGCCCACAAAACAATAATAATCTGATGTTTTTTCAATTACTTTTATCACTGTACATCTTCTTGCCTACCCTGTACTGCAGAAAAAATTGATGATAGTTTTAAGGGTTTGACATTTTGCAAAAAATTAGCAGCAGTGTTGACTTTGGCAAATCAGATATTTTAAGCCTTTGCAAGAGGATCCACTGTAAAATGTCTGTTTACAGTTTTAGGAAAAATACTAAGGCTTTATAGATTACTCTGAAGGAGAATTTAGTCATTTATTCACCTAAAATTCCAATTATTTTCCAATCTGTCCTCTTGGATTTGATGGGTATCTCCTACGAACCAGCAGTAATGTAAAAGGGAGATAGTAGGCACAGATTTTTCATTCAATTTAGAAATTGGTGGACCGATAACAGAACAGGCTGATTTAAAAATATCAGCTCTTTGTCACAAATCGTCAAGCGAGTTGTAGTTTCTTATTGATAAAGAAAAGAGATTCAGTTTCAAATACATCTTTAATGCATTCTTTTATACATTTTATTTGTTATGGCATTCTGTGGAGCAGCTGCAAAAACTTTATTAACAGCATATTTCTCCCTCTGCTCCCCCATGCCACCGTCGACCCTTCTCCCCCAACACACACACTTTTCCATTTACAAGCATTAATTTTCAAGCCCAAAATGTCTCCCAAATCTTCCAAATAGATCTGATGGAAAGGAAGGATGGCAGGCTGTTCTCCTACAAGAATCCCATATGGGGACGACAAGGAATTGACCATTATAACTCCACAAATCCTCTAACCAGTTATGGTCCATAACTTTTCCAAATTGCTGGTATTAGGGGAGATGGTCCATCTCCAAGGTACAAACAAACAAACAACAACAAAACCCTAAGAAAAAAAGAAAGACCCAGAAAAATCCAGAATCTCCATTGGGGAAAATAGATGAAACACTTTCTCTGTCCCTGATACTCTGACCTCTTTCCCTGCTGCATCGTATGTTACAATTCAGTAGAAGTATGCTAAGAATGAAGTTTACTCATCACTGAAATCCTTACACACCTGAGCAAGAGACTGTTTGAAAATTAATAACGAATCTGGCTACTCTTTCGAGACATTGTAGCAAACTGAAGACTAACAAACAGTATATACAGTTTCAATTTTATATGCAGTACTTGTAATATTTGAGAATCTGATATTGAATGTATATCAGACTTATTGTATATTAGACTTATCACCCTCAGTATCCTTTTTATGCTGAAATTTTAAAGTACTGTTTGATGGCTGTACATTAGACAAATAATGTTGTGCTATATACATTACAAACGTGTGTCTGCCCTAAGATGACATTGCCACACCTTTCAAAGTCAATCCATCACACTGACTTCTATTACACCATTAACAATTTAGAAACGATTGTATTGTTAGCCGGTGTAACTCACATTTATTTCCTACTATACATGTTTTGGCAAGACATGCGGGATTTATCTGGAAGGAGGAAAAAGAATGTTGGCATAGTTAATCAATTGAATCAGTTCCTCAAATAGTTCCCATAAATGAATTTCTTATATGTATTGCTCCAATAATGATACTTTAAAGGCAGTTGTAAATTTCAATCTGCTTTTCTAATCTTAACTTTATTACCGGTATTTTGTTTTATGCCTGATCTTTTTAGCCATGTAAAACATTCGAATTGTACAAGTTGATTTCTTCTCTTTTTCTTTTTCCCTTTTTTGTCCATTTTTTCACCTAAATATCTTAATTGATATTGCACTAGACTTTACCTGTCCATTATAACAAGACTTTCGTAGCTGGACTAGGCATAAAAATATTAGTATAACTTGTACAGTTGCTTAATCTACATGGCAGTCACCTGTAGAAACCTCAGAGGATCTAACCTTGGCTTTGGTCACAAGTAGAGCTACGCGAAAGTTCTCATTATATGACAAAGTGTCTGTAAAACATTTTATGGATGTACATTCAATTAGGTAAATATATGTTAAAAATACAAAGTAATATGCAAGTGAGTAGCTTTATGCACAGTGTGCTATTCAACTAGAGATTTTACAGGTGTGACTAGGGTGGTCATCCAGTAGACTACATTGTTTCTTCCTGAGAAGTCCCACACCCCAGAAGGCAGTGCTGAGCAATTGTTCTTGCCACCCATCCTGTTCAACGTTTACATAAAGCCACTAGGTGTGAGTAAAAACATTTTGTGTTGCATTGTCATTGATAACACTACTGATGGCATCTGACTGAATATAATTAATCAAATATATTATTCAGGAAGGTTTGCTGTTATTCATCACATATATTATTCCATTATTTTTGTTTAGTATCCAACTAAATCCACAGATTATACTAAGTCCTAGTAGTGTCTCCAGATTCGACAATGGCACTGTTCTGCCAGAGCCAAGAAAGTGGATCAAAACAAAAACTGTCTACAATTTTGGATGAGATGAGAAAAAAGATGCTTTTTTGTTGTTGTTTTTTGTTGGGACAACACTTAGAAGAATGGACAGAGGCATTATCTGTACAATGGCAATAGGTGATATAAAATCAATACATAATCTATTATAAATTTGGTTACCGTACTAGTTTATGGTGTGCAATGCCTTAAATAGCTAAGCATTGTACAGAAATTCATTGTACATATCACCTTCCACTATAACACAGCCATCTTCTAGTGGCAGAAAAAAGAGTCAGACCAAGAGGAAAAACATATAGGCACAAGAAGGGGTTTCCTTATCTAAATAAAGCAAAAAAGAAAATCTGAGAAAGGGTGAATGCAATTGCCAGTATTTAAATATGTTAAGGATGCTGATATGCCAACTTTGTAGAATATTGTCAGGAAAGCATCACTATTCAAGAAAGGACTTCAGCATGTCTTAACTTAAAGCACACGCTGTTGAAGTCAAATGCCTTCTGAGACTGGGACCTTAGTATTTAAGCCCTTTTTGGAATAATAAAACAAAAATAACCCCATTCAGAGTCAGCATTCAGTCCTACTGGCTGAACACTGATACAGAGGGAAGAGTACTGCATCACCAACATCACTTCTTCCAGTAATAGTTTTCCTTAGGATTTGGTATTCTAGTCCATGTTTATTCCTTCCATTAATTTTAATTGGAAACTCTTTTCTGCTGTGTTTTCTTTTTAAAAAAGTTGAAGATTAGTGTACAGAAACAGGCAGATTATAAAGGACATTTAAAACTAAGAGACAAAATCTGAAACATAATTAAAAACTTTGTTTTCCCCATCTTTGTGTCAGAGAGCAGTATACCAGTCTCTGCATAATAGTACTATGCCAAAAGTGAGTCTTCTGGCTGATTAATAATCACAATAATGTATATATTTTATTTGTTTACACTTGTAAAATGATTTTTATTGCAAGATCTCTGGATAAGTTATATATTATTATTATTATTATTACTATTACAGCTGGTTGGAAACACGTCAGGAAGATTTTTTGACAGAAAATGCAGTTTTTGCACAACTGAAATTTTCCACAAGAAAAACTTAGTTTTCCAGATTTAAAAAAAAAAAATCATTCTGAGTGTGGGTTTGGCTAGTCCAAATCTAAAATCCACAAACGGGTATCCATTAGCAACACTAGGCTGTTTTGGTCTTGGGATGACTTAGAATTTTTCCAGCAATTTGTAAGTGAATTGGATAAAGAGTTTCTGAATTAAGATACCCAGAAACATATATTCAGAGTCCAAAAATTCTTCTATTCTCTCCTCCCCACGTACCTTTCTGTAGCTAACCCCAGAAATATCACAGGAGAAAACAATGTATTGGATTCATAAAGTTGAACTTTAGTGTACAAGACTAAAGAGTCATTGATTAAAGCTAATTTTAAATGTTAAAGATTTTAAATAATAGTATCAATGTCTTCTCCGACAGGATTAAATGAGGAGATCTAAGATTCAAATGAAAGCCTCATGCCCCTTTTCCCTGGCGAAGGCAATCTTTAATATTCAATCCAATAAGTAGATAGGTACTGCAAATTTCCCCGTCAAAATGGAAGTTAATCAGACAAAGCATTCATAAGTTTCAATTTATTTGTTCGCTATCAGAACATTATACTCTCTCTTTTCATTTCCAAATACACACCATGCAGAAATGCTAATTCCTCTATCCTCAGTAGTCATTATATACCTACCAAGCCCCAAACACCAGATATTTTGCTTCCTTCCCTAAGAAACAACATCCTTTAGCTCCTCAACCACCACCACTCTATTCTAAACTTCCTCATCCACTGCTCTGAAACAATCCTAATAGTACAAGCATGTGACTCAAATGTGAAGCCTCCCATGGCAATGACCCAAAGTGCCTTAGAGACTGACACACACTCCACCATCCTGACCCTCTTCTCCCAAGAATGGTATAGTGAGTGCTGGATTCAAAGCTTCCTCAGTAGATGTTGCAGAACTGTGGAATTCACACCCCAAACCCATTAAAATAGCCATTATCCTCTTTATCTTCAGGACAAAATGTGAAACACACTTACATGATCCGGCTTTACAGCATTAAATACACAAACAAACAAATAAACAATCTCTCTGCCTGAAGAAGGAAGAAAATAAGGCGATCCTCTTTATTAAAGTGTAAGACACTCTCTTTTGTACTGTGAGGATAAGTGCAGTATAAAAACAGACAACCAGGTGAAAGGATGATAGCTGCTGACATATTCCTGGTCCCCACCAAGCATGAGTGCTCAGCCAACCTTCCACTACATATCTGGCAATCAGATTTCTTGTTCCAATTCCAGTCCTATTATCAGTTCCTCTTCTCAAGTGAAAATGTAAATATATCTACAATATGCACTAGAGATAATCACACAACATTTGTTGCAGTCAATTGATGGCTACAAGAAGCAATCCAATATACTTCCTACTTCCAGACAGGCTAGAAATATTCCTACATGATCTTTCTGCAGTATTATATTGGACTTCTGCTTATGGGTCCAGCCACAATCAGGAAGCATGAAGATCTATTCATGAACAGAAATAAATGGAACAAAACATAAAAGGGGGGAAATAATGGAGGAAAATACTAACAAAAAAATGTTGAAAGCCAAAATATTTTGAGCCTCAAATGCATTTGACTCTTGGCAAAGATTTATGTTGATTCTTGTTTTATCCAAATCTGTTCACTCATCTCTAGTTCAGATTGCAGTACTATATTACTTTACTCTGGTCTTCAGCTCACTAGCATTTGCTGTACAGCTTTGCAGTTTTCTTGTACGGTAATCAAAACTTGCAACAGAATTATAGTGAAAAAGTTGAAAGGGTATGCAGGGAGTGGGGGGAGAAGGATATGCTACTGTACCTTTGTGTAAAACTAATTAGAAACACAATCTCTAAATACATTTGTTTCACTCTTCTATTCTGTGTTAGTTCTCTGAGCTTAACCTCTCTAGCCAAAGATGGCACAAAACTCAAAAACTGATCTCATACAGAGAAAGTAGGACACGCAGGGGATGACTGCAGGCAACCTGGGAGGGTTTGTGTAATTCTGCAAAATGCTGTGGTTACTTCAAGCAAAAATGTAGAACTGTTACTAATGTTCATTTCAGTAGGCCTGCTCCTGTGAGTTACTGCTCACCAACACACAAATTAGGGTTCTACCCAAGTGGACCGTTTGTGGTTTACAACCATTGCAATTCTAATACAGTCTAATGTATTGGAGAATTCAACAGCATGTACTCACTGCCAGTTTCAGGTGGCTTCCAGGAATAATTTTTGAAATGCTTTCTTCAATGTGTTTACAAAAAAATGAAAACTTAAAATTAAATAATAATAATAATAATAATAATAATAATAATAAAAATAATAATAAAGAGATTAAAAGATTTTCATAATTTAATCTTCAACATTCAATTTACAAAAGGTCTTTTATATAGATAACACTAGCACTCAAATCATTAAATGTGTTCCCAGAGGACTCATTCAATTTTGTGATTTTTCTGCTATCTGCAAAACTCAAGTGTAGTTCACCTGTAATTGCTTTGAGAATAGGGCCCTCAAATAGATGAAGAGTTATCTTTTTTGTTAAAAAACACAACATCACTTTGCCTTAAAACATTTTTAATTTAAGTGGAGGTGGTTCTGAATACCATTTGGTTAGTGGGGGTAAAAAAAGTGCTACTTTTTGGTGCTATAAAGATTGCTATAAACAGTGCTATAAAGATTCACATTCCCCAAATAAGTGCACCAAAATATGTAAAAATAGATTTTTTAAAAAGCTACAGAGTTTGGATGGAGGAGGTTACTTACCTATAACCGCAGGTTCTTTGATATGATATGAGGCCCCATGTGTATTCCAAACACGGGTGAGAATGGGTGCCATACACTGGAGCTGCAAGATTTCTGTAGCAGTGTCCGTTGACCCACATGTGAATTGTATATAACCAGGCGAGGTTATATGAGGCTGTATGGGATGATGCCCCCTCAGTCACTCTCTCACTGCTGAGCAGCACAGTCCACAGCAGAGGGGATGATGGGCGGGTATTGGAATACAAATAGGGACCACACATCTTGAAGAACCTCCACTTACAGGAAAAGTAACCTCTTCTTCTTCTTCTTCTTCTTCAAGTGATGGTCCCTATATGTATTCCAAATGCAGATGAGTAGAAAGCAGTGATCAGTGTGAAGGACAGGAGTGCAAGCCCACCCATGTCTAAAAGTCCCTCCCCCAGCCTAAGGGAGGGAGCATCTGAGGGAAAAACAGAGCTAGAATAGAGGTCATAGGGCCATAATCAAGGAACCAAGGGGACACAAAGCAGAGAACTCTGGATATCATCCACTGTTCCTCAAAGGTGTCTAGGAAAAGAGTAGACGCTGCCCAGAGGAACTCTGCTTGGACACAATTGGATGGAGGAACGGAAATAGGCCCCCTCAGTCGCAGAGCACCTCCCCATCCAGCATCCTCCTCCTGTTTTATAAATGGTCGCTTTTGCCAATGCCAGGAGGAGGATGACGAAGTGGTCCCGCGACTTCATAGGGCCATGGACATGGTGTGGATAAATTAAGAGATGCAGGGAAAAGTGCAACCAGAACCTTAGGAGAAGATTCTTGAGGAGCTGGAAAAGGGGCTGCAATCTGGCACACTCAAGATAAATGTGTGCCAGACACTCCCTCATGCCACAAAAAGGGCAAGTGTTGGGGATAGGGGTGAACTACACCAAGTAAATGCCCGTGTTCACAGCTCCATGAAAGAGCTGCCAGCTGTTATCCCTGGTGGGCTGTGGAACCAAGGTGGAATACAGACTGACCCCATTGGGGTTCCTCACCTTCCACAGATGGCAAAAGGTCCTGCCACTTATATCGGGGTGGGACATAAAGGTGAGGAAATGAAGTGTGTGAAGCTCAAGTGTGTACAGATGTTTCCTTAGCGCAATTCAGAAACGTAACAGTTGCTGATCAGGCAGCCAGCTCAGAACATGGTGGGGGGGGAGATGGAGGGGACTCACGACGTAGGGGACAGATAACAAGTGTGATACTATACCTCGGGGGATCGCCCTGTAACCCCATATCCATAATTTATATATAATTACGATATTTCATATAAAGCATGCCATGTGAGACACCACCAGAAAGGTTATGATCCCCTGAAAGCCATGGTTCTATCTAAATGTGAATATCATTGGTGCATAATAAATTATGAGATTGTGTTGTATGGTTGTCACTAAAACATGCTGTGAGTTGGGAAACTGCCTAGATATTAGATCCCCAGAGACAAGGACAAGGGAGCTAAACAATGCCCAAACGGGTGTTGAACAACCATCAACAGCCATTGTCCAGCAAGGGAGCTACAATGCAGTGACTCACTTACACAAGGTCACACCAGAAGAATTGCTCAACCTTGCCTGGTGGTGACTCAGCAGCGCCAATCAGACATGCCTGGACTTGTGTTCGCCAAGCACATGGAACTAAGGGTATAAAACAGAACACAGTGGCCCCATGTGGTCCACAGTGGCCTTTTCTCCTCCCTCCACCTATGCTGCAAGAAACAAGGACACTCAGGAGAGTGTAGACTCCAACAGAGGAGACTGGCCTAGGTTTCAATGGTGATACCTGTGTACTGTGAACTACAATATCCCGTGGGGTGTGAAAAACTGTTTAATCTAGATGTTACCCAGTCTAATAGGGTTGAGAATTGAGACTGTGTGTTTATATTTTATTTTATTTTGGTAACCACTCTGAATTTTTGCCAATCACTTATAATCACTTAAAATCTCTCTCTTGCAATCAATAAACTTGTTTTGCTATTTATCTTTAGTGAGTTTGCCTGTAGTGCTTGGTAAATCTACTCAGATTTATAAAGGTTGGTGTATGTCCACTTCCCATTGATGAAGTGGTGAACCAATTAATAAACTTGCATTGCTGAAGAAAGGGTCTTGAGCAGTGCAAGATGGTATATTCCTGAGGTACAAGGCTGGGAGAAGGTGAGATTTGGCTGGTGCCTTTCTCTGTGTGATTCATGAGTGGCTCTGGGAGCATTGGTGTAATCTGGCTGGGTGTGGGGCTCCACATGCTGTTGTGCTGAGTGATAACAGCACCTGGAGGGGTTCGCTGCTTGCCATTAGCAAAGCATTGTGATAGACTGCACAGGCTGGAGAGTTAAGGGGGCACAGTGGTCCCACACTCCTAGGTTGAACTCTGGGGATCCCATCACAATGAGATCCAGAGGGCCAGGGGTAAAAGGCGGGTGAGGAGAACCCTCCCACAGGAACTGGTCAAGGAAAGTCAGAGAGGCTGTCAGTAAGTCTGCCCTCACCTTCTGGAGTACGTACCAGGAAGTATAAGGGGTGGAGAGCCTCATCCACCGACCTAGCACCAGGGGATCTACCCAGTCCCCCGGTCGTAATCCAGGAGATCTCCAATCCTGGTGGATCCTGCCAGGACCAACCTCTGGTGCACCGAGGGGGACTCCGCCAGCTGCACACTGAGCTGGGGATTGTGTATCAAGGTCTCCACCAGGAGATCGACCCCCTCGTTGACCACCATGGACCAAGTCTCCAAGACCAGTTTCTAGGTTCAGAGGAGGTCCTGGTAGAAGACCAGCAGTTAGGAGAGGGCTTACGTAAAACCTCTTGGATGGAGAAAAAAGAGCTGCCAGCAGCATTGGAGCCCTCACAGGCAGCAGAGGAAGGCGTGTGCCAACACGCTCCACACCAGACTACCTGAACCGTAAAAGAATCTCTGCAGGGCCTGAAGGTGGAAGACATAGACCTGGCTGTGAAGGTAGACCAGGCATTGACCTCCTTTCTCCAAGGGAAGACTAAAAACCTCCCCAGAGTCCCAGTGCATTCCTGGCCAAAAGAACTCAAGTTAACCTCTGGAGCAGGGCCAGGATACCTGGGGTGGGCCTCAGGGTGTTGAGCTGGTGCCAGAGCATGGACAGGACCAAATGGTTGAGCACCAGAACCCTCCCCTGCAGGCACTGGAGTAGTTCTGTCTATCTCTGCACCTGCTCAGCCACCCTGCCCTCCAAATTCAGGTGAGCACCCCACAACATGAGGGAGGCATCCGTGGTCAGGGTGCCAGTTGGGACAGAGGCAAAGAAAGTGGTGCCAATCAGCATCTTGGAAGTGTTGGACCACTAGGCAAGGGAGGCCAGAACTGACCATGGGACAAACAATGTGGTGGTGTGGGGTCTGAAAACCGACAGGAGCCACAACTGGAGACAGTGCATGTACAGGTAGACATGAGGAGTCACATAGTTCATAAACAAAATACATATTGTAGTGCACCTTCATACCATTCTGATCCATCAGTTTCTAAGACTTTAGCCTGAATGGTTACAACTCGAAAACGTGTTGCATAATAGGCCCTCTCACCGCATTTACAGGAGCACAGCACTGTAAATTTTTTTTTAACTTGTGCAGCCCAGTGCACAGCAGCTATACCACCGAACAGAATCCAACTCTACAATTACCTGCTTCCATTTATTTTTATTGTTGCCAAGAGACAACAACAACAGAGGTAGGACAGACTGGCCCTGACCGGAACAGAAATAACGAAGTATTTTGTGCCAAGATATAAGCTACAGTACATTGCACATGCAAGCAAAGAATCAGGGAACATGGTGCATCCACAAGAGAGCAGCACGCTTAAGGGAGTGGTGACTCAACACAGCTTCACTCTTGAAGTCATAGTGTGTGGCCCCATGTACAAACATCATCCACTTTAGATCTATATTTTTCTGTTTTATGTGCCAGCAGTAACTCCTAAATCAGCTTCGGGAACTGGGCTTAATTTCTGCATAAAAAAATTCTAGAAGAGCTGTTGACTGAATCTACCTCTAATCTGTCTGTAATCTTGGGCAGTTATCATGTACTCCTCTTTTTTAGAGAAGATGATGGTTTTATAGTTAAGGACGGCACTGGCACTCAAGTCAAATCCTGCCTAATACAGGCTTCCTTTATTACCTTGGAAAGGACACTCGGTGTCTTTGTGTCTCATTTTCCCATTTGCAAGAGAGGGATAATGATCATTCCTTTCTCCCAGTTCTGTGCATCTTGTTTATTTAGACTAAGCTCTTCAGGGCAGGGACTGTCTCTTACAATACACATATGTACAACACTTAACACAATAGGGCTCCATTTTGGCTCCAGGCACTAACATAGCACAAATAAATAGCAGCAATTCATCAAGCTACGAACGTTGGTCCAAGAAAAAAATAAAATATTTACTTCAAACTCCATCCACATTAAATAATATCTTCAATATATATTTCTCCCTTTCGTTACAAAAAAAAATCAGTAATTATGGTGTGTGTTTCCAACTAAGCTGCTTCCTTATTAGTTCATCTGTTTCTGACTTTTCAGCACAAAATAAATGAATTGAAAATGTATTTTAGACCAAATCTGTGTGAATCCTGAAGGGCTGATTCTTAGTGAGTTTTGTGAATTGAACCATTATTGTAGTTTATTTTGCAAATGTTGGAAAAAATCCATCCCCAGTGGTTTGCTTGAAGAGTCAAGGTCAGAAAGAAACTGCATCCTCCAAGAGAAAATTCTGTGATATCAATAAAATAAAAACCAGCAGGATCTTATTAAAGGGGATAAGACAAAATGTTACATTTATTGTGAATACAAAAAGAATCGTAGTAGGCAGTCAGTTATAGCTGTTATATTTCATTCAGTTTCACATTCATTCACACGTTCGTTCATACACACACACAGGTTCTGCAGCTGCTGTATAGTTACCAGTCCTGAACGTAGCTTGAGTTTGTGGCTTGAGTTCATATCTTGTGGTGGCTAACTGGCCAGGAAAGCCGGGCACAAGGAAGAGCTGGGTCTCTGTTGGGCATGCACCGATGCCCTTCCATGTTGGCAGCAGAATGTTACCCCTCAAAGTCTTCCATCTCACCCACCCTTTTGTAGTCTTTAGTTTGAATCCAGAGTCACTGCCTCTGGGTTCGGTGTGATTGATCACCCATCAATTGCAGGCATGACTTTCAGCCTAGGACCTGGCTTTGAGGTTTCTTCAATTGTACTTTTATTCTTTTCTTTTGAGGGTGGACTCCTCTTACTTTGTCAGGGCTGTTGTCTGCATCTTCGGCCGTTGGGTGTTTACACTTTATTTCATCAGGACAGGCTGGGGCTGGAGGTTGATTCCATCATCCATACATATCTCATTCACACATCTAAACTAAACTAATAAGATTACAGCAGGGTGTTGCAAAAATGAAGGTTGCAGCAAGCTTTTACAAAATGGAGTGAGCATTTTAAAATGGAGTTTGGGACAAGTTAAAATGGAGTTTGAGTTACAATATGGACAAGTGTAAGGAATGGCAAACAGTGAACAGAAGTTACAATATAGAAAAGTATCATGAATGACAAAAATTTGAGCAGAAGTTACAGTGTTGAAACAGTGTAAGTTTCAGCGACTTAAGCAGCAATTGGATTGAAAGTGAAACTCAATTAGCCAGTTATTGAGGTAACCAGTTTTAAGAATGAATGTTGTTTCATTCATAAAACTTTGCTTATGAAGTTATATTAATAAAGTGAACAATTAAAAACAATTTTAATGATGAGTTCTACAATTCCACTTCCTCAAGATATCCCCCATGTATTCACCCTGTCAACACTTCCTGTTAAACCCTGGGGACTGCCAACTTATTACAGAAATCTTTTCATGCTCACCCTTTCTGCAGCAGGTATCTCTCCCGAGGTTCAGAAAATTGAATGTTTCATCCACCTCTACTTTTAATATTTTAACAATTTACACTCCAGCCAGTCACAGTCATATGGAAACAAAAAAGGCATAATACAGCATGTAACAACGTGCACGTGTTTGTGTTTTAGGGATGTTTGATATTAACTGAATAATATATACACAGAATACAGATTTAAAAAACAAACAAGCCATGCCTTATTAAATATACTGAAAGCATTTACTGTGCTTTAGTTATAGACAACACTGAGTGCCAGTCTCTATTGGTTTTAATCAATAAATAATAATTATAAATATATTTACTAAGTATTTTACACAGGACAACCAGCTTCTTCACTTAAAGAGTTCAATTTAAAATTATGTGTATTGACATGCATTATAGCTTGAATAAATCATTTCCAATTGATTTGCTATCAGAGTGGTTAATCCAATCTGTTTATTAATTATTGAAAAATATTCCTGACACTTATTCAATATGAAATTATTGTTGATCAAACCTTAATTCAGTGGTTCTTTTCCACACTTAAAGTGCTAGCAAGGGACTCTGAGGAGCTGCCACCTATATATGAGTTTCCTTCGGACAGATGGTTATGATTAACAAGAAAGAATCTGCCCCTGTACTTGAAAAGCAACACAAGGTCAGTGGGAAATCAATGTCATTCTTCCAGTACTGTCACTCTTTGAAATTACTTTGAACTTACACTTATCTTTAACATTTTAAAATCAGATTACCAATGGTCTAATTTGGAAGGCTACAAATCAGTCATGTTTGGGTATTAAACAATTACACTCTTGCAACAGTATCCCTTACCACACATTACATTTATTTAGGTTTAACAAGAAACTCTGTCACACATGATGCACAGATGAAACCCAAAAGGGATTTGCTATGAAGAGCTAAGCTTGAGCATAAAGTCTAAAGTTCCCACACATCCTATAGGACACTGTATATTTGAAATTAGTGTGCCCTAAGTAATGTTCCCAAGGAACTTTTTACATTAAATGTGTGAAGAGAGGCCTCAAAAGTTTGGGTAGGTGGACATGAGAAGAAATGGCCATTATGATATTCCTACTAAAATGGGAACCAATCACCATACTGGGAAGAGATTTTGGAAGATTCCTTAGCACTTTCTTATCCTAGAAAAATCATCATAAGGCCGAAAAAAGGTACTAAAACCAAAATCACACTCATTCAATGAGCCAAATTCACTCCTAGAAGTGGATATGACCCTCCATGAAAGAAAACCTTAAGCTCACCAATACCCTGGAAAGGTTTCATTACTTTTCTCAGGACTCCAGGAAGATCCCATCCCATAGGTGGCTTAATGAGAGCTTGAAAAATATAGTTCCATATAAGCTTAGCTTCACAATAAGGGGCCATGCAGAGATACTGACCTAAAGACGGATTTTAAGGGGGCTTTGATATGCCAAAATTGTTGCCAAATGGACCTAGGAGGAGCTAGACTTAGAGTCAGATGAAGCCAGTAATGGAGGGAGAAGAGCAATCCACGTGTGGTGAAAATTAAAGGAGTGCACATGGGTCCAACTGTGTAATACCACAAATCTTTTCAATCTGCTACCTAAACACACCCAGCTGAGAGCTTTAAGAAGGCAAGCAGGTCAGGCCACCTGCTTAGAAACAAAATGCCTGTAGGACTCGTCACTATCAGGAGCCATGCTCTCAGGCTAAGGGATACTGGGTTCAGATGCACAAATTGCCTTGTTGCCAAGTGATAATCTAAGCCTAGAATATGGCCTTGGACATTTGCAGCAGAGATGAGATACATACTTGACAAGATCATTATTAGTCTAGACTTATTTTTCCAGACTCCTGAGCTTTTCCAGGGCTGGTGTTATCAGAATGGGCAAAAAGGCTTCTACAGTGACCACCACGAGTTTTACTTCAACCTGACACAGGCTGAGACTTGACTTCCTACTACCAAGTAGTAACTGAAAACCTGAGTCTGTAACATAGAAAACATAGATCAGGGTTGATGTATCCAAGCTGACCAGGGTCCTAAATTAAAAATCTCCCCGGCTTCATCTGACAGGGAAATTCTCATAGACTACAAAGTGATCACACTCCCTAGGGATCTGGAAAAACCATTTAGTACCCTGAAAACTACTGAAAGGTTAAAACTTTTCAGCAACTATGGATAAGGAGCACAGAGAATGCCATGGGTGGTGCGGGCGCATTGAGTATTCCTAATGTCAGTCATTGATGTGAATATCTATTATGAATAGAAACATTTTCCTTCCCAAGGAAATGAACTGAACAAGGAAAATGCAAAGTAATTGCGGACTCCTTCACCTTCTGCAAATGAGCCTTCTCTTGTTATACTAAGAGGCTCTCTTAGTAGAATAGATTCTTGAGTTTTTATGGCTCTCCTGGAGGACTTGTTGATCATCCTGTGGAAAAGCACCCTTCCATAGCCTAACTAGCCTTCTTGTCATAAAGACCGGTTAGTCCACCTGTTGGTAAGAGTAACGATAATAGATAGGGGCTGGAAAAAACTCACATGGAAAACTAGCAAGAAGTCTCATGACTCTAGAATATAACAGTGTGCAACACACCAGCCTTCTCTCCTGGCACTGGTTTCAGTCCATTACGTTCATACTGTTAATGTGATTGATCAGTCATTATTTGATCTTAGACAAAGAGGACTTCTAAACACAGAGGACAGTGAGGATAAAACACAAGAGTTATATGACAAATCCATTTGTTTAAATGTATATTGCCAAAGTTTTCCCTACATGTTCTGTAGAAAAAAGTTGGGTCTTATTTATCTACCACTTTATTTAAATTGAATTTCAAAATTCTTTTGATAGGAGGATAAAATTATTCCAGCTAATTGCTGTCCACACACCTTTTGGTCATGCTCAGGAGAATCTAGATGTAACACTTATGTTCTTTTCAATCATTTTTGCTAAACTGCTGCTTGGCTTCAAAGGAAAAGAAAATAGTATGTTAATTTATTCTATACAGAGACTTCTGGACAGAGTTTTCAGACTCTAGAGGCTATGGCTGGTGATGAAGCTGTCAGAAATTGCTACAATTTCTCCACCTCCTAAAGGAATGATGATGTCTCTAGTAAAATTAAAGCATATTGCTGCTGCAGAAACCTTGTTAAGAAAACAAAGGAGTCACAGGTTTTTCTTTCCCACCCTGTTACTTTTTGTGACCAAGCATGCGGTTACTTATCTGAATATTTATTAAGCCCCCAAAATATAACTGAAAGAAAGAGTAAATTGAGCATTAAAAAAAAAAAGAAAATCAAGTTTTTCAAAAGTTGGAAAATGCAATGAAAGGTTGCCAATCATTTTCTCTAGGTAAGTACTTTTAAAAAAAAAGTAGAAAAAAGGGGGTCATGACCTTCATTTATGCTCGCTAAGAATATTGTGTACTTCATCTTTTTCATTGCCATCACACTACAAGAAAGCACAGTTCAATGACCACCTATACCTGCATCTCAGAATAAATAAGTAAATGAAGAAACAAGCCCTTATTTAATTAACCTTAAGTATCCCTGGTAGATACAGTACGTGCCATAAACGGCACATATCTATGTATCTATATTTTTAAAAAGTGATTATTTTCTGGTTTTAATTGAGTGGCGCTCCCCTGGGAACATGTATTGCATAGATTCATCATACTGTTTGTCTAGATTACACTTCTTGAGCACAGCAGTTGATTCAGTCCAGCAATGATCCAGCAATGGTTTTGAGTTAAACACAGTGAGCTAGAAACTTGGCATTTTGTTTTAAACTGTCATCCAGCCAAGTGATTGTATTGGTCTGAATTATGTTATTGCATTTTCTGAGCATTATCTCCAGGTTCTGAATGTTGCACAAGGATAGTGTTATCAACATAATGTGAGATTAAAATTATAAAGACTGTACTACCTGCAAAATGACACTTGTATGGCTCTAAAATATGTATTCTATTAAATCTACTGCTGCCAATGATTCATTGGAAACAGTCGGGATGACATAAAATGGTCTTATCTGAGGACACTCAACCACATAAATTAGTCAATATGTAGAAGGGCTAATATAGTTGAGCATTAAAGAAAGTTTATACAGTACATAATATTAATTATAGACAAAAGTTTATACTTTTAGAGTAAACTTTTGACTTCTGGTTGCCATTAAAAAAAGTTACTACACTGAGAATTTCATATCAGGTCAGATCCAAAGCCACTGAAGTCAATGAGGGTCCTTCCATTGACTTCACTGGGTTTCAGATCAGACCCTTTATCAGGAATGAGCAAATTTTCCCTTGATTTGTACATTCAACATAAAAGAAGAGTGTCAGTTGCACGCAGCATCATACCATAAACATACAGCTGTATTTAAATAATGTATATCTAACTTTTACAGATGTAGTAGAGAGATATGTTCTTCTGCCTTCATAACTAGCAGTTGGAAGAGATGGTGATAGGCTTAGTTTACTTTAATATAGGCATTAAAATAACCTGTATTGCCTGCATTCTTCCATATAACAGTAGTTGAGTTCACTAAAGGAGGAATTTGTGCTGCACTAGCATTAATTAGCAGAAATGTATACTTGAGCAATAGTTTGCTGTATTAGTCAATTTACTAATATTATTCTCTCTTGCTGTCACACACACACACACACACACACACACACACGCACACAGAGTGTCCAATATAACCCAATAAAATTTGAAAAAATTTCCTCAAAGTATCATTTTTAAAAGGAATGGTGGAGTGGGCTCGAGGTTAAATCAGGAGGATGTAGGCCTGGAAGTTGGGCATCATAATTGAAAACAGAGCCATTTAAGCCAAGAAAGAGAGAGAGTGAACAAGAGAGCACAAGCATGAAAATGACTCTGTAGTCTGGTGGTTAGAGCACTTACCCAGGATGTGGGAGATCCAGGGTCCAGCACCCCTGCTCCAGTAGCTCTCCTTTATCCACAGTGGAACAACTTCAACAGGAGAGACAAAGCCCCTGTACCCCATATTGGGATAACCCAATTGTTAAAAGCACTCACCTGAGAGGTGGCAGAGCCCTGTTCAAATCCTCTCTCCTTCTCAGGTGAAGGGAGGACTTGAACTGGGGGACTCGCACATCCCAGGTGAGTACCATAGCTACTGGGATAAAAGTAACGACAGATGTCTTTCTCTGCACGCTTTCCCCGGCTCCCAGCTGTTTTGTGTGAACTTGTCTGAATCCATTAGACATGCTCAAAGGGGACTTACCAGACCAGGCCCTGCATTTGACTTAGACAGCCCACCATCTATATTCCCCTGATTTGTGAATTGCTCTGAGGGTTAGGTAGAGATAGACATCCACGTGCCTAGAGGGAGCCACCACTGCACGTGCCCAGAGACAGAAACATAGGCACCTAAGGAAATGTCACTACAAAAATGTAGGTGCAGAGTAACTTTAGGTGCCTACAGGGTTCAGCAGGAATTTTGGGCATTGTAGTAGAACTTGAAACTGGGAATTAGGTGCCTAAAACCAGACTTAGGCACCTAAGTACTTTTGTGAATCTAGGTAAAAATATTTATTCTGAAATCTACAAAATTATTACAAATGGCAGCAGGGGGTAGGGGGACGGGATGGACGGAATTGATCAGCAGCCTGGTAGAGTGATGGTGAGGAAATTATCAGAAGAAGTGAATTTGTATTACTCCCAAATCACTTAAGGCACTGAAAAGAAATCCCTACCCATTAACACTACAGATGCTAAAAACTATGCAGAATACATGGCAGTATTCAATAAAAATATGTTCATTGTCTTGTAGGTTAAGAATGTATTCCGACACATGGAACTGGAGAAAATACGTGATGTTTTATACAACTTTCAGCCTGTTCTACTGACTACCATGAATGCATATGTGAATCAGCCTGAATCTGTAAGTGTTCCAGAACGTGCTCAGCACCACATTAGAGAGAGATTTCCAAGCACCAAGTTCTTAGCAGATGACATCCTGTTTGTGATGGAAGGTGGAGAATAAGAACATGAAGCTACAACATCTCTGAGACGTGTACCAGGATTCAAACATTCAGCTAAGAACTATGACCAAGATTCTCAAAAGTGACTAGTGGTTTTGGGTGCCCAACTTGAAACACCTTTAAGGGGAACTGGTTTTCAGAGAGTGCTGAGCATCCACTCTCTGAAAATCAAGATTCATTAAAGATGTCTCAAGTTGGGCATCTCAAATCTGAGCCACGAAAAATCACTTGTCACTTTGGATACTCGCTGAGCGGCTCCAGCCAAACTCAAACAACCAAACAAATTCCAACAGATGTGAAAGGAGTCTAGCAATTTTTAGGAACAGACAACTACTATGCAAATGGGAGAAATAGAGCAGCAGTAATGCAAAGCCAAATATCTTATTTTAATAACTAAGAAGGCACTGGCAGAGATGGGAAAGTGAAATGCCCAGTGAGAAGAGTACTATTAGGACTGATTGGAATGACATGAGTTAACCAGCTGATCATACCTTTAAGAATAGGATGAAAGTGCAACCACACAACAAGCCACTCAAAACAAATCATGAAGAAGTTTATTCTGAGAGTAACTCAGTAACTGCAATGAATGTGTGATGGGGTGTATACCACAAATACACTCTGAAAGAGTTAATGCAGGCCTGAGTCGCAAATTGTGCTACCTAAGGGAGAGCCCAGCCTTTAGTAGAGATAAAGCCATGAAATGTAGAGCAGAGGGGGTTTTCAAGAAGTGAGTTTCCAGTCACTCTGTGCGATTAGTGTAGGGCAACCAGGGGGAGAGCAAGCCCTGAGATCCACACCTGGGTAGAGGAGGTTGGCAAGCAGCCAAGAGTGACATAGGACACCCACCGGTGGACTGGAGCAGGCTCTTTTGGGAAGCTCTGATACAAGGGCAGGAACTGAACTTTCCGAGAGGGAGCCCTGAGAGACATTTAATTGAAAGACACAAGGTCAAGTCCAAGGAGGGAAGTGGGCTTTGGCTATATCTTTATGCTGGGATTTTGTTAGGGGATTCCTAGAGAGGGCTTTGAGAGTCCCATCCCTGAAACAAGGAAGAATCTAGAGAGGTTGCAGGGGAAAATGTCAGAGAAAGTCTGAGTAAGAAGTAGTTTGGGGAAACAGTAGCAAGGAGTAAGACTGAGTAGATTTTGTCTGATGGTTATAGGGTCCCTGGGCTGCAACCCAGTGTAGGTGGTAGGCCTAGGGTCTCCTACCAGCCACTGGAGAAGACAGTGTGAAACCCCTGATAATTGGATACAGATCAAAGAGAACCCTGAGAGAAGGATGTGAGGACCACAGGGCTCAGACCTGGGACATTTAGGTTGTTAATTTGTTAATTTAGGTTGTTAATTTGTTAATTTGTTGGATTCTATTACCCCAGAGGGGTGGACTAAATCATGACCTAGCCAGAGGACCAAGTTATGAGAAGAGAGACCACTGCAGTGACAGAAACACCATCGGCAGGGGACACCAGATGGAGAAAGAGCCTTTACATGATGCCCAGCCACAAGGAGGTGCTCTACTAGTGAGTGAACTCTTTCACAGCATACTATTAAGATCTATCAGTAGGATGTGAGAATCACAAGAAAATCATTATGGGAAACTGATACTCTGAGTTTACCCTGTGAATTTCACTTTGACATGATAGAAAAGTTTGTGTATTCCAGTGACCTTGAGAATACACCAGTGGGAGATATATGTCCTGGTAGGGACACCTACATTGGAGAGGTCAAAGGGTAGGGAGCAGATGAAAAGCAGCTCACTGGCCTCCAGGGTTAGGGGTTGAGCATTAGGGCCAATAACCTATCCTCATAAAAAGAAAAGTTATAGAAACACAACAAGGCAGCCATTCCTCCAACAGCATGATAGACAGATGATAACCATGTCCATGCCCTTGAGTGATGTCTAATGGCAAGGGAAGGATTCAGATTCGGATATTCTGAGCAGGACAAACACATGTAAAGGAAGCCAACTCAGAATATTCAAAGAAAGAAGACACAGATTCATCAACAGATTCAGTATCTTCTTCCTCTCTGTAATGGCAGCCTTCAGGCAATCCAGCAAAGCACTGACTAGGGCGTCGGTGAAGTGAAACATCCTCTTGAGTATAAGGAACTGAGTATCAATGGAGATCACTGAATTTACACTGGTGATACTGAAATCAAATTTGGCCATTAATACATACAGAGTTAGAGCCAAAATTCAACAAGTGCCTGAAAGTTTTATTGTGTGAAAAATACTTTTTCTTCCCTCTCTGGTACTGATCTCAGCAAACTTTTCAAAACAATTCATTTCTGGGCTGAAACAAGATCTGAAATATCCACGCAAAGTGTAGATTTTTGAGAAAGACATTATTTGAACATATGGGTTTAGAATGCAAGATAACTATTAGAATATATCATTGTACCAACATTACATTTCCAACTCTAAGAGGTGAGATGAATGAACAAGTGAAATTTAAATAGCTTTCATTTCACTTCCAGTGCCAATGCTAAAATACTGCTTTCGCTATCCTGTGTTTGATGTTCAGCAGGTTAAGTGTTACATGCAGAGAAGGCCAGTGTTAGCATTTAGCACAGAAAGAGGAAAATAAAAGAGGAGCAACTTATACTTAAGAAAAAGGGGGGAAAACGGTGTCTGAAGTCTCACATCTTGGATCCATTTTGCAAAACCCATGACATGTGGTGCAACATAATTTAAATTCAGAAACAGCATCTTCCCTGTAAAAAGAGCATTAGTTTCCAAGCATGAGGATGAATATAAATCTAAAATAGCAAGATAGTTCTGAAACATTACTGTCCTGTTTGAAAGGCTTCATAGCTATCCTCTGCCTCTTTCCAGGCTCCATGACCTTCAAGTTTCTACCTTACTTCCTCCAGACTTCCAGCAACCTCTTTCCACTCTGAAACCACCTCTCAGACTTCCAGTGCCTGTCCCCCATTATTCTCCCTATTACTACAACTGCTAGTCATATTTAATATAAAAGGTGATTGTGTGACTCTTAGCCACCTTTGTAGAAATCTTTGAGGTTCTCAGAACATATGTGCTATACAAAGGCAAGAGAATCACAGAAACACTATGCAAAGGAGGCTAAGAATCATATAAAATATATATTTTTCAGACAGATGAAGAAACTCAGACAAAGAAGCTAAGTGTGAATT